>NC_066617.1:154406992-155031992 GCF_025201925.1 Gopherus flavomarginatus | reverse complement strand
TCCTGCTTGCTGTGCGGGGCGGGAGGGAAGAGGGGTGCTGATGTCAGGGTGTCCCCCTACCCCTTACTCCTGCCCCCCACTTACCCCATCTCCATAGAGTTGAGGGGACATGACAGGGCTCAGGACAGGGGGAGCTTGCTCGCAGCAGCTGCTGTCTCAACCTGTTGATCTATTTAAAAAGGCAATGTACTTAAAGTGGAGTCACTGTACTTAGAGGGGCAACGCGCATCTCTCTCTCTCACATACACACACACACACATGTTGTGTCTCTGTCTGCCATGCTGTCTCCCCTCCCTCCATTTTGTGCTGCCTTGTAGAGTGTGAGGTTGCATTAACAACGATGTGTTAACCCTTGAGGACTCAGCCGAGTACTAGTTCATCATTTAGCAGTAAGGCATTCCCTGGGAAATATCCCACCCTCTGACTTCACCATCTCAACCAAGTTTCATAACCATCATTGCTGTATATGGTATTAAATTGTAGTCTTTTGTCTGGTGAAAAACATTTCCCTGAAACCTAACCCCCCTATTTACATTAATTCTTATGGGGAAATTGGATTCACTTAACATTGTTTTGCTTAAAGTCACATTTTTCAGGAACATAACTACACTGTTAAGTGAGAAATTACTGTATTGGATGCCTCCTCAGGATTTTGGCAGCCAAAATTAATTGAAGAAAGCTCAAAACTATGTACATTTAATATCCCATTTGGAAGATACAGAATCTTATGTCTACCATTTGGCATAGCTTCAGGATCCGAAGTGGATCACAAAACCATACATGTGATCTGTGAACATAGTAACAGTGTTGATACCTCAATGTATATTGTCATCTGCAGCTCACCTAAAGAGGAGCATGGCTGTAGGTTTCAGGAAGTTTTGGATGCAACTAGAGCTGAATCTTGAAACTAAATAGGGAGAAATGTGTTTTATGGGTTCCAGAACTGAATTTTATTGGAGATATTATTTCCAGCAAAGGTGTAAATCTGATAAGAGGAAAATTTTGGCCATTGAAATGATGTCACAAGAAAGCTGTCCAGGAGTTTCTGGGAACGATTAATTATCTTGGAAAATGCATACCTAATCTACAAAAGCAGTGGATTTGAGAAAACTCCTAGAAAATAAAAATGAATGGTACTGGTGTGTAGAATGGGAGGAGTCATGGGAAGGTTTGAAATAAAAACTGATACAAGAGCCAGTGCTGAAGTTTTATGCAAATACTTCACAGTTTGGGTTAGGTGCAGTCTGCAGTTAGGTACAGTGATTTTATAGAAACGTGAGACTTGTTGGAAACCAGAGGCATACACATCCAAATCACTGACTAACGTAGAAACCAGATATGCACAGATTGAGAAGGAGCTTTTAAGAATATTATTTGCCTGTGAGAGTTCAATAAATATATTTATGGCCAGACAATGGATATTGAAACAGACTAATGGCCCCTGATAGCATTATCTGGCAAACTGCTAAATGACTGTACCTTAAGGATTCAAAGAATGATGATAACACTACAAAAATACAATTTGGTTGCAACCTATATGCCCAATAAATTCACGTTCACTGCAGATACTCTTTCTAGAATGGTGACTCCTACTACAGAACCAGAAAAGACCTTACTGATAGAGATGCAAGCCTGTATAAATCTGGTTGTAAAGTCAATTCCTTTTAGTTAATAGGAAACTGCAACAAATAATAGAGGAAACAGAAAAAGATGAATTGTTGGGGATCCTTAAAGAGTTGGGGATGATTAAAGAGTAGCCTGAGGAAGTAAGTGGTTGCTGTCCAAGTATAAGAGACTGTTGAAACTGCAGACACGAATTTACAGTGATAGATGGGGTGATTTTCAATGGTAGAAGGGTTGTAAATACCAATGAGCTTCCAGAAAGAAATACTACAGATGATCCATGAGGGTCATTTATTAATTGAGAAGTGCAAACAATGCGCACGAGAGGTGATGTATTGGTTGTGTATCAATCATGACATTACTAATGTGGTAGGAAACTGTTCTCATGCTTGAAATACAAGCCATTGCAACAGGCAGAGTTGCTGAGACCTCGTCCAGTTGCACAAAGGCCTTATGAGAAGTTAGTCACTGATTTATTTACCTGGCAATCAAAAGATTATTTAATAGTCAAAGATTATTATTCTCTACATCCAGAAATTTGCGCTGCACAGTACTAATAGTAAGCTTGAAGGGAATCTTCTCCAGACGTGGAATTCCAGATGAAGTCTTTGGGGATAATAGGCTGCAATTTTTCAGTGCAGATTATGGGCAGTTTGTCCTGGACTGATATTTTCATCACAAAACATCAAGTCCAAATGACCCCCAGTCAAATGGATTTGTGGAAAGATTGATATGGACAGTAAAGAACCTTATGAAAAATACTGTCAACAGTGGGAGTGATTTTTACCAAAGTACACCTCTGGGGAATGGCTCTTCCCCAGCTCAGCTGTTAAAGGGAAGAAGGATCATATCTAATTTACCAAACGCTGGTAACATGCTTAAATCTCATGACAATGAAACTATATGGCAGATGAAAGAAAATCAGAAGGGAAGCAGAAATATTATTTTGAAAAAAGGGCCTGTGATCATATCTTAGTTTAGGTGATAGAGCGTGCCTGAGGAGTCACACCTCTAATACTCGGAGTCAAATGGGGTACCATTTAAGGACAGCATCATGCAAAGTCTTACATAGTTCAGACAGACCAAAGGAACATATTTCAGCATAATCCAGGGATTTAAGGATAATCACAGAACGTTCCAAAACATTGACAGTTGATGTGGACTCTGGCATTTACCAACTGACTTGATTGTTTAATGGACAAAGGAGAAATTGTCAAGCAACAAGCGAACAACTCAGACTTTAATGAAAGGCTGATACTAAGAAGATCAGAGAGAGAGATTAAATGTCATGAAAGACTTGTAGAGACTTTCTAACCTGCCTGGAGAAAGGATACTTGAGGAAAGTAAGAGGAAAGTGAGTTGGTAACCTCTCCTGTCAAGGTAATTGTCATGTTGTGTTTACGGAAATGTACTAGATAGGTTGAGAATTTAATGTATGTGTTATTAGATAGTTATATATGAGCTAATTGGTTTTTTAGGAGGGACAATGTGCAGGATTATAATTTAGAGGGGCTCCCTCATAAGGGAAAGTAATATGAATATACGAATACAGAGACATGTCCTGGAACCAGAGATAGAGAACACAGAGTAGCTATGTACACCAGTTCACCACAAAAACTCTCTAGTTTCTTCTTCATAGAAGTTTTATTCTTTTCTCTTTCACTAGTTTGTTGTTTTATGAACCCCAAGATTATAACACTGGCATTTCAATTTACTGTGGTTGTTTCCTCTCTGAGACCCTCTTGAGCAAGACAGGTAACTCAGTTCCCTTTATCTCCTTCCCTTCTGAGATCTGGAGAAGGTGTCACCTGTTCCTCCTTGTAACAGGGTGGGACTCATCCCTGTGGCACCTCCTGCTGGTCGTTTCAGGAATTAGCTCTTTCAGCCTCCGGAGCACCCTCTGCAGGCCGGTGTTCTGTTTGCCACTGGATCCATCTCCCTCCTGGACCCCGGGACCCCTTTCAGGCCGAGGTGCTGCTCCCTGGCAGTACCCCCACAAATCTGAGTCTCCCCTCCCTGGGGAACCCCCACCCTCTATCCCCACCTCGCCTCAGTCTTTGGCTACTGCCAGTCACCATCTAGCCCCCGTTCAGTAGAGTGGACTGCAGTATAAATGCCACTCATCACTGGCAAGGGTTTTTTTTGGACCTGCTGCCTCTGCCTGCCCTTGGGCTGCCCTCTGCAACCCCAGTACCTTCCTTGACCTTTAACAAGGCCTGCAGCCGGTGGGGTTCCTAGGCCGGAGCTGCCTAGCTCCTCAGGCCTTCCCCCAGCCCTGCTCTACAGTGCCTTTTTCTGGCCTTTCACAAGGCCTTCAGCCCGGGGGGTTTCTAGGCTGAGCTTCCCAGCCCCTCTGGCCTTCCCCCAGCCCTCTTCAGTCTTGGTACCCTCTCAGCATCCAGGCCCTTCCCTCTCTACCGCTAGAGAGAAACTCCTGCTCTGGCTTCTGGCCCCAGCCCTCTTATAAGGGCCACCTGGGCCCTCATTAAGCCAGCTGCATCTGATTGGGGCGTGGCCCCCCAGCTGAGGCTGCTTTTCACAATCAGCTCTGCTATTCCATCCCTGCCACAGCCCTCTCCCCAGGCTGATTTAAGCCTTTTAAGGCAGGAGCGGGTGACCACCCCGCTACACTCCTCTGTAGGTGTCCATCTGGAAAGACAACCTTATAGGACTTCTGGGCTACATCTTCTGATACCACTGCTGTCTGTGACCATTGTTTTCCATCATAGATATGCACAGAGCCATATTCATGAAATGGTGCCAGCTCCCAGGACCCAAAACCGTATTGAATGTTTATTTGCCTTACCTGTCTCTTTATACGTCTGTAAATTCACAGTGACTCACACATGACATTGTAGAAGTGCCAACATTCTTGTTTTTAGTTTTCTGTTGGTCAGAACATCAGCTGGTGACAACCCACGCTTCAGTGGTGTCCTTCTGTAATTTAACAGTGCTAAATACAGATCAGAGTCTGACTCTGAAGCTTTTTTCAGTTGGAGCTTTATTATTTTGACACTGTTTTCCATCGACCCATTGAATTGGGGGTGTGAGGACTGGTGGTTGCGTGTCTAAACCTGTACAAACTGCTTAAACTCATACCCACCAAACTAGCCCATTGGCAGAAATTACTGTGTCAGGTATAGCATGTCTAGCAGAAAAAGATTTGATATGCACAATAATCGGCTCAGCTGTAGTATTTTCTAGTAAGGCTATCTCATGGAAGTGAGAATAATAATCTGGAACAATTCCTTAGATTTTTCCGGGCAATGTAAATAAATCTATGCCTGTTTTGTTCAAGGGGGGCAATTTTTCCTGTATCACCAATGTGGGCCCTTTTGTTTGACCTGTCCTGTGTATGTTTGGCACATACAACAAGTCTTAACAGCCTCCTCAGTGTCACTGGTCATTTGAGGCCATTATAAAATGTCTCTGGTCCATCTTTTAGATTTTTCAATCCCTAAATGACCTTCATGTATCTTTTTTAACATGTGTTTCTTAGGGATCCCTAGCATGGTAATTTTAAACAAAATCTCATCTAGGACCCAGAGCTCCCTTTTCAATTGATAAAAGGGTCTGGGAATATGTTGTTCTGGCCACTCGGTGCTAATAGCTCTTAATTATTTTCTGTAGGTTGTCCTCTTGAGCAGTAGCTCTGGCAGTCACAATCCATGTTTTGTCTGAGACTGGACAGATTTTTTTTTTTAATCAGATTGACAAGTACAAAATCTAGGTTTGGACTTTGCTCCATTGTATTATTGTCAAGTGCTCTAGAGAATATCTGCACCCACCAAATCTCTCCCATGTTTGTATTCAGTTTGCAAATCATACATTTATAACTGATAAAATAGTCCCAGTGGCCTTGGGGGATTGTCTTCCAGGCCCCTTTTGGTAATGGCGATAAATGTTTTATGGTCAGTTTCAGCTAACACTGGCAACCTATAAAGAAATGAAACCTTTACAACCATGGCCTAAGGCCAAAGTTTCCTTCTCTATTTGAGCATATTGATACTCAGTTTATGTTAGTCCTTCTGACTCATAAGCCAGTTTGACCAGCTGTTGTAAGAGCACTGCACCAATGCCCTCCTTAGAGTCGTCCATGGACAACTTACTATATATACTTGTTCATAAGCCAAATATTTTGGTAAAAAATTGACTCATCGAAGAGCAATGGTTGGCTTATAAACAGGTCTACACCAAAATTTGAGGATTTTAAACTCTATGGAATCATTGAATTGAATATCTAATACATTGTCGTTTTGTTTACCTGGAATGTCTGCAGGCATGGAGCCCCTCAGCTCCCTGTAGCTGCGGTTTGCCATTCCCAGCCAATGGCGCCACTTCTCACAGCTCCCATTGGCTGGGAACGGTGAACTGCGGACACAGGGAGCTGAGGGGCTCCAGGCCTGCAGACACTCCAGGTAAACAGAACGTCCCGCCAGTGGCTTACACTGACAGGCCGGGAGCCAAAGTTTGCTGACCCATTTATTGATGTCAATACTGCAGCCTTTTAAAGTTGCAAAGGCTCTGTTTAGTGGACTAGATTGGCTTGCAATTGGCCTCATAAGTCTCGAGGCAATATGAAAATATAACATGCAGAATCGATGGACTCTCTAATAAAATTGAAATAGCCTGTTATCCCTACAGACATGCCAATCTACAGGGCTGCTTTGAAATAAACAAAGAACAATAATTTGACAGAGGTAAAGCAGGTAACATTCCTATATAAAGTCCTACAAAATCTGTAACTACAATAATAATAATCTGTTTTCATACTAGTTAAAACGAACAACAGTGAAATCAAAAGAAAGAGGTCTTCTTATCATGCAGCGTTCAAACTTAGAGTTGTTGAATATGCAGAAGCAAACAATAATTGCACCACTGTTCGTGAATTCTGTATCAATGAGAAGCAAGTAAGAGACTGGTGAAAAAATAAACCAATACTAATAGACATGCCAAGAAGCAAGAAAAAAATGTCCAACGAGGTGCACTTCATTCCTGAGCTAGAGAAAGATCTCAGTAATTGGATTGTTGAATGTCGACAAAATGGGTACATTGTCACTAGAACTGGAATTCGTCTGCTTGCTCTGCAAATGTTGAAAAACGACAAATACAAGTCAGTAAAGCTGTCAATGTTTGTCGCGTCAGCAGGTTGGTGTTCTCGTTTCATGAACCGTCATCGTCTCTGTCTTTGTCAATGAACAAAGATAGTGCAAAAGCTGCCTAGAGATCTGGAAGAAAAAATAGAATCTTTCTAAAGTTTTATTATAAAATATCAAAAGGAATATGCATTTGAACTGTCACAAGTAGGAAATATGGACGAAACACCAATGACATTTGATTTCCCAAGCAACAGAATGGTAGCTGGTTTTGGTGAAAAAATAGTTTTAATTAAAACCACTGGCCATGAAAAAATCCATTTTATAGTGGTTTTATCATGTTTGTCAAATGCATCAAAGCTACCTCCTGCTGTTATTTCTAAAAGAAAAACCTTGCCTAAAACATGAAATTTCCTGCTGGACGTTTTGTTTACTTGGAGTGCCTGCAAGCATGGAGCCGCTCAGCTCCCAGTGTCCGTGGTTTGCTGAGGGGCTCCATGCCTGCAAACGCTCCAAGTAAACAAAATGTCCCGACCCGCCAGTGGCTTACCCTGACTGGCCGGGAGCCAAAGTTTTCCAACTCCTGAAGTATACAGTTGGCTTATGAAAGGGTCATACAGTTTTTGATATTACCTAACCATCTTGGGGAGTCAGCTTATAAACGAACGGGCTGAGTTTTACACTTAGTATCATGACTGGGGCCTCTGTAATAAACTCCTTCAGTTTCTCAAACACTTTATTAAGATTTTCATCTCATGTCATTGGGCAGCTTTGCACAAAGTGCTCTCAGATTGCTGATTTGGACAGAGTAGGCACAGATTTCCCTACATAGTTCATCATTCCAAGGAATCTTTGAAGTTTTTCCTTGTCTGTTGGGACAGGCATATTGATTCTGGCTTCAACCTTACTGTGAACTATTTGTACACCTTGCTGTGTTAGCTTCTCTCTCAAGTTTATGTTATTTTTGTTATATGGAATTTACATATAACATTTAAGGCCTGGCTTGACAAAGCCCTGGCTGGGATGATTTAGTTGGTGTTGAACCTGCTTTGAGAAGAGGATGGGACTAAATGACCTCCTGAGGTCTCTTCCAGCCCTAGTATTCTATGATTCTGCATATTTTTTTGTTTATTTTAGCCCTGCAGCTCTGGCTCTTTCCAAAGTTACTCAGAGCCTCTGGGCCTGTTCTTCTTTCCCCAGATCAAAATGTCATCTATGTAAACCTTAGTCCCCTGTAGACCATCAAAAATGTGTCATATTTTCCAGTGAAACATCTCAGATGCTGAACAAAACCCAGACAGCACTCTGTGGAAATAGTTTCTCTCAAAGGGGTGTTGAATTTGCACAAATGTGTGCTCAGTGTTTCTATGGGCATCTGCCTCATAAAGTGTAGAAAAATATCTGGCATTGGCCATCTCCCCCAAAATTTTCCTCTTGTATGTAGTGGAAAATGCTCCCTTTTTACATATTTATTTAATTTGTATGGGCCTCTCTTCTCTTCTGAAGACTAAATAACCCCAGTTCCCTCAGCCTCTCCTCCTAAGTCATGTGCCCCAGCTCCCTAACCATTTTCATTGCCCTCCACTGGACTCTCCAATTTGTCCACATCCCTTCTGTAGTGGGGGGACCAAAACTGGATACAGTACTCCAGATGTGGCCTCACCAGTGCCAAATAGAGAGGAATAATCACTTCCCTCTATTTGCTAGCAATGCTCCTAATGCTATTAATACAGCTCAATATGCCGTCTGCCTTCTTGGCAAAAAGGGCACACTGCTGACTCATATCCAGCTTCTCTTCCACTGTAATCCCCAGGTCCTTTTCTGCAGAACTTCTGCTTAGCAAGTCGGTCCCCAGCCTGTAGCAGCGCATGGAATTCCTCCGTCCTAAGTGCAGGACTCTGCACTTGTCCTTGTTGAACGTCATCAGATTTCCACCTCACTACTTCTACTTGATTTTTCTGTGCTAATATAGCCAAAGATCATATTTGTTCTCTTATCCACTGCAGGACACTGGGAGTTTATGTTCAGTTGGTTGCACACCAAGCCCCTTCAGGCTTTTCCTAAGTCATTACCTGCTAAAATTCCAAGTGTGACCTACATTCTTTGTTTCTAGACGTTCGGACTTGTATTTGTCTGTATTAAAATGATGTTTTAGCAAACCTAGATTGCCATGCAATTCAGATTGTTTTTCAGAACAGACATGTCACTATTTAAAGATCAGGAATAGTACTGGTCAAAAATGAGTCCCTGAGGGATCTCACTTAGTGTCAATCCCATTGGAGGACAATTTCTCTTTTACAATTTATTTAAATATCAGTTATCCAGTTTTTAATCAATTTAATATGTGTTGCATTGATTTTGTATAGTGCTAATTTTTAATTAGAATGTCATTTGATAGCAAGTCAAATGCCTTACAGAAATCTGAATATATTATGTTAACTTTGCCGGCTAAACTTGTAATCACATCAAGTACCTATTTCACATTTGCAAAACCAGACCTAATTTTTACAGAACCACATTGATTGGCATTAGTTTTTGTATCATCCTTTTCTTTTTTACTGATTGCAATCTGGATCAGCTAATTGGCTTGTAGTTCTCCAGGCAATCCTGTGTACTGTTTTTAAATATTGGCAAAATATTAGCTTTTTCTCATACCTCTGGAACTTCCCCAGTATTCTGAGATTTGTTCACTAATCAACAGCAGTGGCTCTGAGAGCTCTTCAGCCAATTATTTTAAAACAGTTTGGTGCAAATTACCTGGTTCTGCAGTTTTTAAGCCGTTTAACTGTAGATTGCTGTTTAAAATCCTGTCTAGTTACTGTTTATTTATGAAATACTTTCTCTTCTATGTAAGATGTAAAAACATCATCCAGCATCTTCCGAGTAGAGAACAGAAAATATTTATTAAACTTTTCTGCATCATTATTAAAAATTTTACATCCTTTCTAGTAAAAGACCCATGCCACTGCTATGATTTCTTTTGTTCTTCCCTGTGCTCCCTCCCCTGATTCTGTGTCTGCCTGCACAGGACCCTCTTCATCTCCCTCTTACATTGCCCTCCATCTTTCTCTCTCCCTGAAACCTCCTTAATTCCCTCCACCGGAGTTCAGGCAAAATGGCTGACATTTTAGTTCTCCTTCCTGTGGAGTCCAAAGCCCAAAAAGGCTGTATTTACAAAACAGAAAAAAAATACTTTGATGAAAATGGAAAATGAAGAATAAGACTGTTTCAAAAAATTTGAATTGAAAACAGTAAGGATATTTTTTTAATTCTTCACAAAAAAATCTTAACCAGCTCTGTGTGTGAGGTAAACATGTAGAAAGACAAGATCTCAGTTTTGAAGAGCTTGCAGTATAAATATTTGCTTTCTGTTAGGGAATAAAGTTTAGAGTGTAACAAATATTTGCTAAAGAACGGAAGTAGAAATAGATACAGAGCCTTCTGCTCAATTCAATCACTTAGTAATCTGATCTTTTAATTTGTGTGTTGAAACCACAGGAACAAAATTATTTGTACTAATAGCACAATTTCCACCCTATCCTTTGATAAATTTTGATGACTGCAGGCATGCATTAGTGGATAATTCAACCGCTGACTCTAAAAAGTTGTCATTAATAAGGAAGAGACCTACATTCTTAATGAAATTAAGGAAAATAGAGCCCAAGGAAGATATGTGATAACAAAAGATGACAGAGAGTGCAGGGGCTGGCTAGTTCAAGGTGCTGGCAGGAAGCAAGAGCTTTGCATCTGTACACCGGTGCTTACAAACCCTCTCTGTGTCTATGACTGAAAATATTTGATAACTGTTGTCTGGCTTTGAGATCTACTTTGCAGGTTTCCTCTCAAGGGCATTCTGTTCTGCTGCTGCTTGCTTAAGCTCAACCAGACCCTGATTAAACCTGTCATCAGGAATGCCCTCTGTCCAACCAACTATTCCACTGCCATCAAGCCCTTCCTCTGTCTCTTCTATCAACAGCTGATGAGGTTAGTGCTCAGAGAGACAGCTGGTGCTGTCAGTGTATGCTGATGACATCATCATTGCAACCAGTCACTCAGAAGAGCTGGTGACAGTGAATACCCGGGCTAATCTCTAGAGCCATATTTCTGACTCTTTGCAGGTTGGTGGCTCCTTGTTTATCCCAAAAAATAAACATGATCCATCCAGTAAGACACCTTCTCCTAGCCAAAGGCCAGACAGGTGAGGGAAAAGACCATCCTTAGTTACAGGCTGGAGAAGGTCTGAGACCATTTGGAATAAGTTGTCAAATATAGTCAGTCTGGGACAGAGTAGGTCTGGTTAAGGTGGGTCACTACTATCATCATAGACTTCTGCTGCAGCAAGATTGCCCTCCTTATGACTTTAAAGTCCATGCATAGGAAGAATACTAATAACTTAGGGCACAAAAGCACTTCCTTAAGAAGCAGTGCAAGCACAGTCTTTGTGCATGAATGGGGTAGTACTCAGCTCCTCAGTGACCTGATCTACACAGTGAGAAAGTCTGGACTGAGGATGTCTCAGAATACAAAGTCATAAAAATTTAGGGCTGGAAGGGAAATCGAGAATCCCTTCCTCTGCATTGAAGCAGGACCAAGTTTACATAGACCAACCCTGGCAGGTCTTTGTTCAACCTGTTCTTGAAAACCTCTGAGAGGGATTCCACAACATCCCTTGGAAGGTTAAACTATTCCAGAGTTTAACTACCTTTATACTGTAGTTGGAAAGTTTTTCTTAATATCTAACCTAAACATTCCTTGCTGTATATCAGATGGGTTACTTCTTATCCTCCCTTCAATGAACATGGAGAACAATTGATCACCATCCTCTGTAACAGCCCTCAACATATTTGAAGACTGTTATTGAGTCCCCACTCAGTCTTCTTGTCTCAAGACTAAACATGCTCAATTTGTTTAACCTTTCTTCCTAGCTCAGGTTTTCTTTGATCGTTTTTGTTGCTCCTCTTTGGACACTCTCCCATTTTTCCACAGCTTTCCTAAAGTGTGACATCCAAAACTAGACACAGTATTCCAGCAGAGACCTCACTAGTGCTGAGTAGAGTGGGACAGTTACCTCACATATTTTACTTCTGACATTTTTCTTAATATACCCTAGAAAGATATTAGCCTTTTTTGGGATTACATCACATTGTTGGCTCATATTTAATTTGTGATCCACTATAATCCCCATATCCTTTTCAGCAGTACTCTTGCATAGAGTTATTCCACAGTTTGTATCTCTGCACTTGATTTTGCCTTTCTAAGAGTAATAGTTTGTTGAATTCCATCTTGTTGATTTCAGACCAAGTCTCCAATTTGTCAAGATCATTTTGAATTCTAATCCAGTCTTCGAAGTGCTTGCAATCTCTCTCATCTTCGTATCATCTGCAAATTTTATAAGCACACTCTTTTCTCCATTAGCCAGGTCATTAATGAAAATGTTGAATAGTACTGGACCCAGGACTCACCCCTGAAGCACCCCACTAATAATGCCCTCCCTTTTTGACGGCAAACCATTGACAACTGCTGTTTGAATACAATCTTTCAACCAGTTGTGCATCCACCTTATCATAATTTCATGTAGACCATGTTTCCCTGATTTGCCTATGAGAGTGTCATGTGGGACTGAGTCAAAAAGCCTTTCTAAAATCAAGATATATCATGGGTTCCCCCCCATCCACAAGTCCAGTAACCCTGTCAAAGAAAGAAATAAGTTAGGCATGATTTGTTCTTGAAAAATCTATATGGACTGTTCCTTATAAACCTATTATCCACTCAGTGTTTATAAAGTGATTGTTTCATAATTTGTTCTGGTATCTGGAACAAAAAGTAAGGTACAAAAAGTAAGATGACTGGTCTATAATTCCCTGGTCCCTCTTTGTTCTCCCTTTTAAAGGTTGGTACTGTGTTTGCCCTTCTTGAGTCTTCTGGGATCTCACTCATCCTCCAGGAGTTCTCCAAAGATAATTGCTAACAGTTCCAAAATTGCTTCCACTAGGTCCTTAAGTTCCCTAATATGAATTTTGTCAGGCTCTACTGACTTGAACACATCAAATTTTTTCTAAATATTCTTTAATCCAGGGTTCGTCAACCTTCGGCATGCGGCCCATCAGGGTAATCTTCTGGCAGGCCGCGAGACATTTTGTTTACATTGATTGTCTGCAGGCAGGGCCGGCGCTTCCATTTAGGCGACCTAGGCAGTTGCCTAGGGCACCAGGACTTGGGGGGGTGGCAATTTGGCAGCGGGGGGTCCTTCCGCGCTAAGGGTCTTCGGCAGCAATTCTGTGGCAGGTCCTTCACTCGCTCTGGGACCAGCTGCCGAAGTGCCCCAAAGACCGGGAATGTGGAAGGACCCTCCCACCGCAGAATTGCCGCCAACGACCGGGAGTGCAGAAGGACCCCTGCCTAGGGCGCCAAAAGCTCTAGCACCGCTCCTGTCCGCAGGCGTGGCTCCCCGCAGCTCCCAATGGCCACGGTTTGCCATTCCTAACCAATGGGAGCTGCGAGAAGTATCAGCCAGTGGATTACCCTGATGGGCCACATGCCAAAGGTTGCCGACCCCTGCTTTAATCTGTTCTTTCCCTGTTCTTGATTGTTTTCTTTCCTCCTCCTTGTTAATATTAACTTTGTTAAGCATCTGGCCACCATTAACCTTTTTAGTGAAAACTGAAGAAAAATATGTACTAAACACCTCTGCCTTCTTGATGTCATCAGTTATTAGCACTCCTTTCCTGTTAGGTAAGGTACCTACACTTTCCTTCATCTTGCTGTTGCTCTTAATGTATTTATAGAACTTTTTATTATTAACTTTTTTGTCTCCTGTTAGATTTAACTCATTTTATAATGTAGTCTTTCTGATTTTTTTCTCTATGTGCTTGCACTATTCTTTTATATTCATCCTTAGCAACTTGTCCATGTTTCCACTCTTATAGGATTCCTTATTGATTTTCAGGTCATGAAAGAATTCCTGATGGACATTCTTTCGCATCAGCATAGTTTGCTTTTATTTTTTCTTTGAAAAACTGCCATTTCTCCTGAATTCCTTTTTCCCTTGGATTTTCTTCCCATGGGACTTTACCTGCCAGTTCTATGAGTTTATTAAAGTCTGCTTTTTTCATGTCGATTGTCCTTATTCTGCTGCTCTCACTCCTTCCTTTCCTTATAATCATGAAATATATCATTTCATCATCCTTTTTATTCAAATTGCTTTCAGCGTCTGGACTGGCAACAAATTCCTCTCTATTAGAATCAAGTCTAAAATGGTTTCCACAGCATTACTTCCTCCACTGTCTGAAACAAGAAGTTGTCCCCAACACATTCCAGGAATTTATTAGAGATTTTGTATGTTGCCATATTACTTTTCCAGCAGATCTCTTAGTAGTTAAAGTCCCCCATTGCTATCAGATGTTTGTGTTTTTGATGTATCTGTTGTTTGTTCTAAAAATGCGTCATCCACCTGCTCTTCCTGATTAGCTGGTCTATAGTAGACCACTCCCTGGATTTTGCCCCCATCTTTCCTCCTGTTATCTTCACCCAGAGTCTGCCTCTCACTTCTTTTTGGACTTCACTGTTGTCAGTTGGTGTGCGTGTGTACTCTCTCCATATGCTGTCCCAGCCTTGTGTAGGAAGCTGCCTCAGCAGACTTCGATAGTATTACCGAGAAAGACCACAAACTCAGTTCAGTGGTGAAGGCGCTTGATCAGGTTTATTGGCAATAAAGCATGATCCAAGTGCCTGGTAAACTCTACGGGAACACTAACATGTGTGCCTGTTACAATGGACTAAGATGAGTCAGTGGTGGGACTTTCCACTGCCCCTCTTGTCTGGAGAAAAGATGTCCCTCCTATGATTTTTCTTTTATACATTGATACAAACAAGTTACATATTACGCTCTTGGTGTGTTTAGTTACCGACCCTACACCTTGTACCTGCTGGTTCAAACAAAAATTTCCATTCATCATCCTGTTCTTCCGTCCTTTTCCTTATTGCTTGTGTTCCTGTAAAATCTCTCAGGATTGTGTTTGTGCCATGACTATATGTTGGAGTGTAACTGTACTAGCCTTCTGGAATGTGTATCCCTGTCTCAGCTCATATGACTCAATGGTCAGCTTATAGATTCCCATGGATTTGCTGTTGTGCATTAGATGGAGGGTTTCTGAGAACTAGACCAGAGTGAGAAAGAAGTTCTAGCCACCTCCATGAGGAGGCATAGTTCAGTGGTTTGAGCATTGGCCTGTTAAGCCTAGGGCTATGAGTTCAGTCCTTGAGGAAGTCATTTAGGGATCTGAGGCAAAAATCTGTCTGGAGATTGGTCCGTTTTTGAGCAGGGGGTTGGACTAGATGACCTCCTGAGGTCCTTTCCAACCCTGACATTCTGTGCTCCTATGAGGGAGTTCATCTCCCAGGACTCCACCATTAGAGATGGATGAATTTTTTTCAAAATGAAATGTTTTGATTTTCAATGTGAAATGATTGATTGTTTGGAATTTTACTTCAGTTTTATTTAAAATCAAAAGGTAAAAACAAACTTGAAAATTAAATGAAACATTTAAACAAAAAGTCAATATTTTGACATTTCCCATGAAATGAAAATTCTGAAAAGCGTAATTTCAGAATTAGTGAAATTGTTTATAAAAATAGTTTCATTTTGACAAGATTGAAATTCTTTGTTTCAATTTGAATGTAACAATTGAAACAATGAAGTTGAAATGAAGCACTTTGACCTTATTGAAAGTGTTTTGATAATTTTTCATTGAAATTTTTGACAAAATCATGAGATTCCTGCAAAACATTTTGATTTTGTTGAATCAGAAAGTTCTGATGGAAAGTTTTTGACCAGCTCTAACTAACAATGACCCACGGTGCCTAGGAAATCAGATGCCTGCTGATAGAAGAGCTCCAAGTCCCATATCAGAGTATAGTGTAGAGAAGGTTTAATACCAACCTCTTCACTCGGAGGTGCAGCAGAGTTTGGGAGAACAGCTTGGCAACCTGACCATAAACATTGGTCAGGTGGCTAAAGGAAGCCTTCTCTCCCCACTCCAGCCGGCAGCTGGTTTAAGAAGGCAGAATCACGTGCCTTTCCCATCAGGGAGAGAGTTGTGGCCTAGCGATGGTGGTGAGAAATGGGAGGAAAAATTAAGGAAAAAGACAAAAGGGAGAAAACCCAAACCCACAGTAGTATCATGATTCCCTATGATACTAGGCCTGGCTTTTAGATCCTCTGCAGGGACATGGAAGACCTAAACCAAGCAATACATGAAAACAAGGACAAATGAAGGGCCATCTGGCAACATTTTGGAGAGTAGGTGAGAAACAAAAAGGTGCAGGGGGCACAGGAGTTTGTGTGTATAACTGTGTGTATGTGTGTGTGCCTCTGTATACACATGCATAACAAGAGAGTTTCTTCCTCAAGTCTTTGTGCACAGAACTACAAACCTAGAGTCCCTGAGCTCCACTCTTAGCTCTTCCACTGTCTGTTATTGTTTCCTGAGAAAAGCAATTTATTGAGAATGCATGAGATACTTCCAAATGTATCTCACACAATGTCTATGACATTTAGAGATTCATAGATTATAAGGCCAGGAGGAATCGCTGTGATCATCTAATCTGACTTCCTGCACAACACAAGCCACAGAGTGTCCTTGAATTAATCCCTGTTTGAACTAGATCACATCTTGTAGAAATACATCCAATCTTAATTTTAAAATGTTAATTGATGGGGAATCTACCACAACCCATGGTACGTTGCTCCTATGGTTGATTACCTTGTTAGAAATGTGCACCTTACTTCTAATCTGAATTTGTCTAGCTTCAGCTTCCAGACCTTGCATCTTGTTATACTTTTGCTAGATTGAAGAGCCTTCCATTAGCAGATTTTTTTGCACATGTACATACGTGCAGACTGTGATTAAGCCACCTCTTAACTTAGGAGGTCTGTTAACATTTTACAGAAGGAACTCTTCTGAACACGGAAGAGATACAATATTTAGCTTCCCAACATGATGCAGGCCTCAAGGAGGATGAGTAACTAAACCAGGAATAGTATGATCAGTGAACCTCAGAAGAGTTAAAGGTTCATCTTGGAGAAGTATCCTAATTCCACATGGTTTTCCAAGCCATATTGGGTGGCAAGGCTTGTGAGAAAAGATTTTCTCGTTAGCTTCTTTCTGCTGGGGAGAAAGGAATCTGGCCCGAACAAGAAGGTGGTAAGGACTGTGTGAAAATGGAGTGGAAAACCCTAGCCAAACAGTTTACCATATTTCTTTGAGTATCAAATATGTTTGGTTTGAGTTTTGGGCCAAGGTGTAGATTGGTTCTTACTTTACTTAAATAGGGTTTCCCATTCTCTACTTGCTTTATGTCATCTCTCTTATCCTAAATGGAATGTAATATTCCACCCTGATCCCCAGTTACCCCCATGTTTATATAGGGCTGACTCTAGATTTTGCAAGGCTCATTGTGAAGTAAGACACACAAATCTTCAGGCAGACTTCTGTAACCCACTTAGCACATCTGGGTGGGAGAATTTGGCAGCTGAGAGGATCCAGATGACGTGTTGTTAAGGGGTTGGGGATTGTCATGTAGATTTCATAAAGTAGAAGTAGGGCATGGAGCATCTCAGCAACTAGAAGAGGTGGAGTCCAACAGTTTTTTTTTTTCAAAGTAGAAGTGAGTTGTTATGGGCTTTTGGGTGGAGGATAGGGCTGGATGTGTCTTGGGAAGGAGATCTGACAAAGCAGGGCCACTCTTGAATGCATGGGACCCTGTACAATTTTGCACTGGTAAGTGTCTAGCTAGGACTGGTGTTGCTATGCATACAGAGTTTCCATTGATGTTTCATATGCTGCATGTCATTGAATACCAGGGTTGGAAGGGACCTCAGGCAATTATCTAGTCTAACCCCCTGCTCAAAGCAGGACTAATCCTCAGACAAATTTTTCCCCCATATCCCTAAATGGCCCCCTCAAAGATTGAACTCACAACCCTGGATTTAGCAGGCCAATGCACAAACCACTGAGCTATCCCTCCCCCTGTATCTGCCATGTATTGTTGCAAGATTGTGGTGTGGAGGTGCAGTGATGTAACACTGTCATGAATTTGGGACTCCAGTAGCTGAAGAAGTAGGATAAACCCATGAAAACCAGGCTTATGCCACATATTGGAAGGAGTGGTGACCCTTGCTCTCCTATGAAAACTGAAATAGAGTAGGCATAACGCAGTAAGCAGTGGGGTACATGATTAAAAGGTACTGCACAAAAGTACAAAGAACAATTTTTTGTGTAATTGGTCACTTTTTATATCTCATTCTTTTTCAGAAGGTCTCAGAGATGGGCTCCACATAACACGTCAGTTCTGAAGAACCAAGGACTGTAGGATCAGTAATGTACAATGGAGAAGACTGCAGGAGAAATACCAGTCCTGAGGCTACCATCTTGTGGCTTATTGTACTGCTGACATGCACTCCCAACCCAGAGTGTGCTGCCTTAGGAGAGGAAATACTTGTCAGACATTACTAGATCCATTTATTTTCTTACATCTTTTTTACTTTTGCGTCCTGTAATCCACTTGTGAAAAGAGGAATGATGACTTTTTATAGTTGCTGTTTGATTCTCTTGGTGTTTACCTGGAACACCTCTGCCTACGGACCAAACCAAAGGGCGCAGAAGAAGGGAGACATTATTCTTGGGGGACTGTTCCCCATTCATTTTGGAGTGGCTGCCAAAGACCAGGATTTAAAATCTAGGCCAGAATCAGTGGAGTGTATAAGGTAAGCCAAAAAGAAACTGGTAAAAATCTACAATGCCGGAGCAGTTACCTTGGTCAGTTATAAGTGAGGTGCCTTACCGCTTCAGTAGTATAGCTGTAGCTAACTATCAAATACAACACATCTTTACTGTGTGTAGTATCTTTAATACATTTTGTAACCCAAATGCTTTACAGAGTTAAGTATTTGTCTTTTGCTTTTTATGGCAAGAACTAAAGCTCCAATTCTGCATTCCATCTATGTTATCTTTGCTTTTTGCTACTGATGAGGGGCACCATGTGAAGGCAGTAGACTTGCTCCTCAAAGAGCTAAGTAATACAAGACCATGGAAGTGTGTGGTGTAAAGAGAATGAATGGTGAATAAGCTAAAGTAAATGTTAAGAATTATTTGGGAGCTTACAATGAGAAAGATCGATACAAGTTATAGTTCCAAATGCTGCCAAATCGCAAATACACAAATCTATTCAGGCAACGAATAATGGATGTTTAATAAATAATATATATATATACTTCACTTAAAGTCACAGCAAATGCAATGGAAGTGACCAAATTTTTTTATAAGATTGTCTGACTACAGTCGTGTGGCAAAAAAGGGTTTTGAAATAATGAAGTCTTATATTTTTGTTGTGCCTTTCCTTCTCCCTCCCAAAGCACTTCACTTACTGTGAGCTAAATTTTAAAAGTGTTTAGGTGCCTAAAGGTGCAGATATGTGGGCATTAGATGCCTAGGCACTTTTGAAAATTCCACTAGGCACCTATCTTCCTCCTTAGGCACCTAAATACTTTAAGAAACCTGGCCCTATGGTCCCAAACCTGAATTGCATAATCAATCCTTGCTCAACCAAAATTCAGTTACTTTTCTGTAAATACTACCTATAGACTGGGCAAAGTCTTTAGCACTAAGCTCTATGTATGTGAATTGCTTCTTCCGCTATTGAAATATAGCCAGTTCTGGGATGAGATGTCGCTTATGTTTAACCTTGCACAGCAACACTACATAGCAATTTAAGATTGGAAATTATGACAAAAATTGAATTCAACTGAAACTTCATGAAGGCAAAATGTAAGATATTCATTTTGGAATTTGGTTATGACAAAAGGGGGGAAACACTTGTGCTCCTGAGCAGTAAAGTGGCATGGGACTTTAATAACAACACATGGTCAGGGAATCTGTTTTACACCTTATCTAAAAACAGCATGTCTCGAAGCATACTGACTTCTAATACTAGGCGGGGGAATTAGTTCAATATGGATTCAGAATGATGATAATGAATGCCTAATGCCATTCCTGCTTCACCTAGAGCAGTGGTTTTCAACCTGTGGTCTGCAGACCCCTGGAGAGGCGTGATGCAGACATTGTTTAAGAAGTCCGGGAAAGTTTGTTGTTATGATAGAACAGTGATTTTCAACCTGTGGTCCACAGATCCCTTGGGCTGGTGGGGGGCACAGACTAGGTCTAAGATTTCCAAAGGGGTCTGCACCTCCATTTGAAATTTTGTAGGGATTTGCAAATAAAAAAGGTTGAAAACCACTGACTTAGATTTTCTTAGTAGTTTCCCATCCAAATACTGAGCTGGTTCAATCCAGCTAATTTGTAAGATCAGACAGAGTCACAGCACACAGTGGTCTGAATACAGTGCATAAGAGAGCAGAAGGAAAGAACTTTAACAAAACAATTTAAAAACTTGTTTTATTCAATATACTTACCCATAGCTAAAAACTATAGGCTAGATCAGGGATCAGCAACCTTTCAGAAGTGGTGTGCCGAGTCTTCATTTATTCACTCTAATTTAAGGTTTTGCGTGCCAGTAATACATTTTAACATTTTTAGAAGGTCTCTTTCTAGAAGTCTATAATATAAAACTAAACTATTGTTATATGTAAAGTAAATAAGGTTTTTAAAATGTTTAAGAAGCTTCATTTAAAATTAAATTAAAATGCAGAGCCCCCTGGACCAGTGGTCAGGATCCGCACAATGTGAGTGCCACTGAAAATCAGCTTGTGTGCCGCCTTTGGCATGTGTGCCATAGGTTGCCTACCCCTGGGCTAGATATAGGGCCGGTGCAAGGATGTTTTGCGCCCTAGGCAAAACTTCCACCTTGCGCCCCCCTGTGGCAGCTCCCCCCCTGCCCTGAGGCACCACTCCCCTCCCTGCGGCAGCTTCCCACCCTCCACCCTGAGGCCCCCCCGCCGCCCCAGCTCACCCTTGCTCTGCGCACAAGCACTCCGAGCACGCCGTTGCTGCTTCACTTCTCCCGCCTCCCAGGCTTGTGGCGCCTAAGCTGATTGGCACCGCAAGCCTGGGAGGTGGAAGAAGTGAAGCAGTTCACCCCTGCTTCGCCTCCTCCCTGAGCATGCCGTCGCCGCTTCACTAAGCCAATCAGCTTAGGCACCACAAGCCTGGCAGGCAGGAGATGTGAAGCAGCTAGGGCGTGGTCAGGGAGGAGGCGGGGCAGGGGTGAGCTGGGGTGGGTAGTTCCTCTGTTTGCTGCCCCTCGCCCCTTACTTGCTGCAGGTGGCCCTCCCCGCGCTCCCCTGCCGCAGCTCCCTCCGCCTAAATGCCGGCGGCGACTGGGGTGGCTGAAGGTCCGGCCGCCGCAGTCGCTGCCAAAGAAAATGGTGCCCCCCAAATCCCAGCGCCCTAGGCGACCCCCTGGGTCGCTTAAATGGTTGCACTGGCCCTGGCAAGATCTACATCTAGGGAAATGCATCCTAGATGGAGCTACCGTAAGGTGGGTGCAAAACTGGTTGGGAAACCATTCCAGAGAGTCATGCTGGAAGGTCATAATGAGTGGGGTCCTGCAGAGATCAGTTCTGGGTCTGGTTCTCAATATTTGCATCAATGATTTAGATAATGGCATAGAGAGTACACTTATCAAGTTTGTGGATGATACCAAGCTGGGAGGGGTTGCAAGTGCATTGGAGGATGGGATTAAAATTCAAAATGATCTGGACAAACTGTAGAAATGGTCTGAAGTAAATAGGATGAAATTAATTAAGGACAAAGGCAAAGTACTCCATTTAGGAAGGAACAATCAGTTGCACACATACAAAATGGCAAATGACTGCGTAGGAAGGAGTACTGCAGAAAGGGATCTGCGGGACATAGTGGATCACAAGCTAAATATGAGTCCACAGTGTAACAGTGTTGCAAAAAAAGCAAACATCATTCTGGGATGTATTAGCATGAGTGTTGTAAGCAAGACATGAGAAGTAATTCTTCTGCTCTACTCCATGCTGATTAGGCCTCAACTGGAGTATTCTGTCCAGTTCTGGGTGCCACATTTCAGTAAATATATGGACAAACTGGAGAAAGTCCGGAAAAGAGCAACAAAAATTTTAAAGGTCTAGAAAACATGACCTATGAGGGAAGATTGAAAAAACTGAGTTTGTTTAGTCTGGAAAAGAGAAGACTGAGAGGGGAAAAGATAACAGTTTTCAAGTACATAAAAGGTTGTTACAAGGAGGAGGGAGAAAATTTGTTTTTCTTAACATCTGAGGATAGGACAAGAAGCAATGGGCTTACATTGCAGCAAGGGAGGTTTAGGGTGGACATTAGGAAAAACTTCCTAACTGTCAGAGTGATTAAGCACTGGAATAAATTGCCTAAGGAGGTTGTGGAATCTCTGTCATTGGAGATTTTTATGAGCTGGTAGACAAACACCTGTCAGGGATAGTCTAGGTAATACTTAGTTCTGCCAGCAGTGCAAGGAACTGGATTAGACCTCTCAAGGTCCCTTCCAGTCCTATGATTCTACACAGTGGACTTAGATTCAGTGTTGCAACAGCTGACATTTAGGCATTCTGCCACCCAGTGGACTCCACAGCCCTTAGTTAGGTACCCAGGCTCCCTGTACAATTCACAAGGAGAGTTTAGTGCCTGGGAAAGATATTAAAGGAAGGCAGCAAGCTGATCAGGGAGAGGCTTAAGCTCACTAGTAAGAAATGCCTGTGTCCCACCCCCTCAAAGGGAGTTGGATGTCTCCTTCCACTCAAGATTCACAGCTGTGAACCAAGGCAGTCCTTTGTAGCGAAAAACTGAGGGGGAAGAGGAGCGCCCTGCCACATACTCAGCACTCAAGTACATATCCTTACCATTCATTGATTGGGCCAGAGAGTGAAAAATGACTCTATAGCCTGCTAGTTAGGGCACTGATGTGAGGGACCCAGATTCAAGTTCCTATTGCTTCTTCAATGCATATTTAACTGTTTCATGCAAAGTTGAACAGCTTCAATGGGAGACACTGAGAGAGCCCCAACCCTAGAATACCCTGTAGCCCATTGGTTGGGAGTAGGTCTGGTGCAAACGCTTGTTCTCATCCGTCTTGGGTGAATGCTCTAACAACTCTTCAGCTCTGCCTTGTGCAGGGTCCAATCCTGTAAGCATGTTCTTAGGCAGCCTCTGAGGATGACTACTGCATTGGGCCCCACAGACAAGATAGGCAGGGGAATGCTTAGTTTGAGAACTCCACTGTGGCTTAGGCACAGAGCAGCTGAGCAGCAGTAGGACGTAGGCAGCTTTGCGCATGGCCACTGAGAGACATTTAGGTGTCTTAGGGCTTTTGCTAGCAGAAATCTAGGTTCCAAGGGAATTTATGCCCCTGCAGGGAACGTGCTGAAACTAGGGGTTCTGGGCATGCTGCTGCACAGGGCCGCCCAGAGGATTCCAGGGGCCTGGGGCCATCGGCGGCAGGCGGCTCCGGTGGACATCCCACAGGCGTGCTTGTGGAGGGTCCGCTGGTCCCGCGGCTCCGGTGGAGCATCCGCAGGCACGCCTGCGGGAGGTCCACCGGAGCCGCGGGACCAGCGGACCCTCCGCAGCCATGCCTGTGCGAGGTCCACCGGAGCCATGGGACCGGCAAGTGGCAGGGGGCCCCCCGCGTGGTGAAATGTCTAGAGCCGGCCCTGTTCGGCGGCGGGGGGCCCTTCCGTTCTGGGACCTGCCACCGAAGTGCCCCGAAGACCTGCGGCGAGGGCCCCCCGCCGGCGAATTACCGCCGAAGCGGGACCCGCCGCCGAAGTGCAGCTTGCTCTTCGGCGGTAATTCGGTGGCGGGGGGCCCCCGCCGCGGGTCTTCGGGGCATTTCGGCGGCGGGTCCCTGAACGGAAGGGCCCCCAGCCGCCGAATTACCGCCGAAGACCGGGTTGCACTTCGGCGGCAGGTCCCGCTTCAGTGGTAATGCGATGGCAGGGGGTCCCGGAGCGGAAGAACTCCCTCGCCAGCGAAGACCGGAGTGGAAGAAGTTCCGGGGCCCGGCCCCGCAAGAGTTTTCTGGGACCCCCGAGCGAGTGAAGGACCCTGCTCCAGGGGCCCTGAAAAACTCTTGTGGGGGCCCCTGCGGACCCCTGTGGGGGCCCCTGGGGCAAATTGCCCCTTTTGCCCCCCCCCTCGGGCGGCCCTGCTGCTGCACCCCTGGCTTGAAGTGGTTTCCATCATATGCAGGGTTTACAGTTTGATTCAATGGTTCTCAGCACCCCCGCTATACAGATTGTTCCACCACCCCTGCTTCAGGATTAGGAAGCAGCCGAGCAGGGGTTTTGAGCATCTAAATTTTGGATTTAGGTACCTAAATTTCCTTGTGGATCTAGCACTGAATATATATAAAATCCAGCATACCTTCTCTGTCACACTCTCCAAGCAGTGGTGCGTGTCAGCATTTGAACTTGATCCATTGTTCCTATACTGTCTTAGATGCAGTAAAATTGCATTTTAAATGTGCAAACTGACATCTTAAGGATCCAGCCTTTGCTTGCTTACATAAAGCCTAATCTAAATGGGTCCACTGAAGTTAGTGGGGTTTGGATCAGGCTGATATTGAAGCAAAGCAATTAAGCCACTATGTATCTATGTAGGCTGCTCTTACATAAGCTCTCTCTGACTGATCTAACTCTGAGAACAGAGGTTCTTCACGTACTTGCTCATGTCAGTTCCATTCTAAGTGTGTGCATGCCCATGTGCATGACTGTTGGAGATTTTTGCCTTAGTGGTACCCATAGGGCTGGCTGTAGCGCCCTCTGGAGTGCCGCACTCATGCCACTGTATATCAGGTGCTGCCAGCCCACGCCCTCTCAGTTCCTTCTTGCTGCCTGTGGTGGCCAGTTAGACCGCCTCTCTTGCTTGTCAAGAGCTAGTGATTTCTTCCACTGGACTTCGGGCCTTCAGGCCTTTGTTTGATTGTAGTTAGTGTTAAGTACATAGTTAACTGATAATTAAGGTCCCAGAGAGGACTTTGCTCCAAATGGGCTATGCCTCAAGCTCCCGGGTTTAAGCCCTGCTCGGTCTGTGGCAGGCCTATGCCTTTGAGTGACCCCCATGACAGCTGCCTTAAGTGCTTGGGGAAATCAAACATCAAGGAGAGTTGCCGGATCTGTAAGAACTTTTGGTCTTGAACTCAGAAGAAGAGGGACATTCGCCTCAGAGCTCTCCTGATGGAGTCCGCTCTCTGCCCGGCTTCTGAGCCCTCTTTGCGGGCTGCATCGAGTACTTTGGCCTCCGTGCGCAGTGCGCTGCCGGTGCCTGGGTCCTCTCGACACCGTTTGCCATTTTCAGTGCCAAAGAAGAAAGTGAAGAAGCGCTCGCCGGTGCCGAGCATGAAGATCCAGGGGTCATCTGGTAAAGGGACCGGGCCTGTCCACCAGCCTTCTCTGGAGCAGCGTGAGCGTGCCTCTGCGGCTAGGGCTCTTAGCCCTCTTAAAGGTCCGTCACCAACTCTGGTGAGCGGTATGGGACCCACCACCTTATCTGCATCGCCATCATCCCAAGCCCAGGCACAGAGAGGGCATAGGTCTCCACCAGCTAATATGATGTCTTTGGTGCCGCAGGACCAGGCTAAAGCTCCCTGAGGGGGAAAGCCAATGTTAAGACCCCCTCCGGGGGCGGGGGGGTGCCATAGGTCACCAGCAAAGCAGTCCTGTGGCAGGTTGCAACTGCGCCACTGGTCACCCGAACTCTCCCACCAGATGCTGAGACATTATTCACCAGTGCAGGGTCGACGCTCTTCATATTATGACTGATGCCTTTGTCCCTCTCGCTGACCTGCATCTAGACATTGGTCTCAATCACTGTCACTGTGGGACCGTTCCCCCTTGCGTTACCGGTCTCTGCGGCACCTTTCCCCCGACAGTGATCTTCCCGGCACCAGGACCATCCTCTCTGGTATAGCCATCGGTTGCTTACGCCTGGTCAGCACTCATTGGTGGCCACAACCAGCAAGCAGACCCAGGCATCGATGGCTTCTCCCTGGTCACCAGAGAGTGGTTCCTCTGGCGTGGACACCCAGTTCAACCCATCAGCCAGTGACAGGATTGGGCACTGGAAACTGCTCTGCTGTCCACGATAACGCAGTGGCAGCAAGGCCAGTAGCCAACACAATGGCCATGTTGGGGAGCATGGGGCATCCCGGTGATGACATTGCCCCCTTTGCAGTGCTCATCAATGGCTGTGTCAGAGAGAAGATTGATGGCCCCACTGGCACCGGACCCGCTACCAGAAGCTCGCTGTGAGGTTTGGGTGTAGGATCCGGTGCCCTTCCCCAAACCTCCCTCTCCAGCAGCTGCCGAGCCCTCAGCACCTTCACCTGCGGCCAGGGCCTCCTCCTCTTCCCCGGACGAGGTGGTCGCGGGACCTTCCAAGGCCAGCTACCCAGATGACTTTAAAGAACACCAAGCCCTTCTCAGGTGGGTGGCCAAAAAATTGGGGCTGGAAGTGCAGGAGACGGCAGAACAAGAGGACAACCTTTTCACAGTCTTCTCGGTCTCCATGCCTGCCCGGTTTGCCCTACCTGTACATGATGAGGTCCTCAAGATTGCTAAGGCTCTATGGTAGACCCCATCCTCTATCCCACCCACCTGGAAACAGGCCGAGAAAACGTGCTCTGTGCTGGCCAAAGGCTTTGAGTACTTGTATACCCACGCTCCCCCAACGAGAAGGACAAGCAGGTCCCCACCACATCTACCCTCAAAAACAAGGAAACCAAGAAACTTGATTTATTTGGCAAAAAAAAGTGTTCAACAGCCAGCTTACACTTCCTGCTCAGCCGATACAATTTTAATCTCTGGGACAGCCTCTGGAAGTTCCAGGATTCCTGTCCTGAAGGTCAGGTTCAGGAGTTTGGTACCCTGGTAGAGGAAGGGATCACGGCAGCCAGATGTCCCCTGCAGATGGCATGGGACTCAGCGGCAAGGGTGGTCTTAGTGGTAGTGGTTATGAGTCGCAGCTCCTGGCTCCAGACAGCAGGCCTATCCCAGGAGAGGCAGGCCTCAATTCAAGATCCCCCTTTGATGGAGTTGGGCTCTTCTCCGATCAAACGGATGCCAGGCTACATGGGTTGAAGGACACTAAGGCTACCGTTCACTCGTTGGGCATGCATACCCCGCAGTCTCTCAGAAAGCCATTCTGGCCTCCGCTGCCGTCGAGGCCCTGGCAAGCTCGGCAAGGATCTTCAAGGAGAAAGGACACCAGGTTTAGCCATCACTGTCCTTCCCCCTCTCGCTCGCCAGCCCAGCCTGGACCCACTAAGCACCGTGTGTGTGTGTATGTGTAAAAGTGATTGTTTTGAGGGTGCACTCGAGAGTGATGCTCCAGTCAGCCGGCTGGATCCTGCCTGTCTTTTCCTCAACCATCTTTCTTCCTACTGCTCACCCTGGTCGCAGGTTACCTCGAACTGCTGGGTGCTGGACATAGTAGCTTGGGACTATACCCTGCAGTTTGTGGCTAGCCCTTCTTCCTGCCCCCTGCTTCCCTGTCCCTCTTAAGGGACCCCTCTCACGAGCAACTCCTAGTTCAGGAGGTACACAAGCTCTTGCAGTTGGGGGCTGTTTAGGTGATTCCTCGGGACATGGAAGGAAGAGGATTCTACTCCCGATACTTCCTAATCCCAAAGGCCAAGGTGGGCCTCAGACCCATTCTAGACCTGCGTGGCCTCCACAAGTCTCTCAAGAAGTTGAAGTTCTGCATGGTCTTCCTGGCCTTTGTTATCTCCTCCCGAAATTTGTCTGTATATTTCCAAGACACAGACGGTTCCTGTGTTTCATAGTTTTAGGGCACCACTTCCAGTTCATGGTGCTACCCTTTGGCCTGTCCTTGTCTCCCAGGGTGTTCACAAAATGCATGGCACCACTAACGGTTTGCCTCAGATGTCGGAGGAGTCCAGATCTTTCTGTACTTTGACAACTGTCTCATCAAGGGTGGGTCTCTGAGACAGATGCAGAGAAGCCTCTATCTGGTACGCTACACCTGCAATGACCTGGTCCTGTTAATAAACACAGAAAAGTCCATGTTAACACCGGTGCAGCACATCAAGTTTATCAGAGTGGTTCTTAATTCCACACGAGCCAGGGCCTTCCTTCCAGAGGCATGCTTTCAGGCCATGGTGGATCTCATTGCCTACATGAGGAGACATCCGATCACCATGGCCCACACTTGCCTGTGGCTGATGGGCACATAGCAGTCTGCGCATATGTGGTGAGGCATGCCTGACTTCATCTGCGACCCTTGCAAACATGGCTGGCAATGGTCTACGTTCCCAGCAAGTACCCTGTAGACCAAGTAGTCACGGTGCCAGACCGCATCCTCTCATCCTTGAACTGGTGGTTAAACCCCAAGTCAGTGCTGCAGGGAGTTCCCTTTTTGTCCCCATCACTGTCACTCACCTTGGTGTCAGACATGTGAGATCTAGGCTGGGGAGCTAACCTGGGTGGGCTGAGCACCCGAGGTCGCTGGATGCGGCACAACTTAGCTCTTCATATCAATGTCAGGGAACTCAGGGCGTTTTTGCCTCACCTGAAAGGCAAGGTGGTGCAGGTACTCACGGGCAACAAGGCTGCGATGTATTGCATCAACAGGAAGGGCGGTGCCAGGTCCTTGGCCCTGTGTCAAGAGACGCTCCACCTCTGGGTCCTTTGGGTGCAGAATGCCATCCACGTGGTGGCTGCTCACTTACCAGGAACCAGGAATGTCCTGGCAGATCACCTCAGCAGGATCTTCTCCTCTCGCCACGAGTGGACCCTCCATCTGGAGGTGGTCAACTTGATCTTCTGATGGGTGGAGACTCCCCAGGTGGACCTGTTTGCATCCAGACAGAACAGGAAGTACCACATGTTCTGCTCCCTGTACGGTGGGGACGAGGGTTTCCTGTCGGATGCCTTCCTGATCTTGCGGTCGGGAGTGCTGATGTACGCCTTTCCGCCGGTGCTGCTTATCCACAGAGTCCTGCTAAAGGTGAAGCAAGACAGAATGTGGGTCATTCTCATTGCCCTGGCGTGGCCTCACCAGCACTGGTTCGGCAGGCTGCTGAGTCTTTCGGTGGCCAGCCCGCTGCAGTTACCTCTCCGTCTGGATCTGCTGTCCCAGAACCACGGCAATCTGCTGCACCTGAACCTGGCATCGCTGCACCTGACGGTGTGGCTGCTCCGTGGCTAAGCATGGACGAGCAAAGGTGCTCTGCGGCAGTCCAACAGGTCCTGCTGGGCAGCAGGAAGCCTTCTAGCAGGGTTACCAATGTGGTCAAGTGGAAGCGCTTTACATGTTGCACATTGGACAAGCACATTAGTCCTGAGGGGTCTTCGTTGCAGGACATTCTGGACTATTTGCTGCATTTAAAGCTTCAGGGCTTGTTGCTGTCTTCGGTCAAGGTGCACCTGGCAGCTATTTCTGCGTTCCACCCTCCACTTCAGGGACAGTCTGTCTTTGCTCATCCCATGACGGTGTGGTTCCTGAAAGGTCTAGAGCAGGCCCGCACAACTCGAAAAGTGGCGATGGCCATATTACTCCAAAGAAAACAGCTGAGGGCTGACCCCCCTCTCAGTACCGCTGAAACACCACTCCTCCCAGCCCCTCCCAAAACACAACTCCCCCCCACCCAGCGCCGCCCGCCCCGCGGAAACAAACCCTCCTTCTCCAGTGCCGCCCCACCAAGACAGCTGTAGGCTGAAAAGGAAGGGTTTTTGGTGGGGAGGAGTTGATACTTTAAGAATTTTTCAATTAAAGCAAACAATTTTTTAATTTTTTTTATGAATCATGGAAAAATGAAAAACAGCTATTCCATTGAAAGAAAACATTTGTACTTTTCATAATTACCTTGCAAATTTAATGAGAGATATTACATTTCTTTTCGGCAACAAGCTTGTCGTATTCTGGGGTCATATTTGAAGTGGATATTTTCATAATGTCTTCCAAATGATCATCAGTCAGAGAAGAACATTGCTTGTTTTTATTCATGTTCATGATGGAAAATGTTTGTTCACATATGTAAGTGCTTCCAAAAATGCTGAATGTTTTCATTGCAACTTCAGTAAGATTCTTGTATTTTTCATCGTCCAGACTTTTGTAGAAGGCCCGCAGGCTGCTTTCTCTGTGTTTATTTTGGTAAACTGCCAAACATTGAAGTTCAGTAACCTCCAACTGCAAATCTAGTGGCACTTCCTCTGGATCCAAAGAAAAGGGATCTTCAGTCAGCTTCAACTGGATGTCTTCTTCTTTAGACAAAGTAAGTCTGTCCAATTCTTCAGTCAAAAGATTGATGTGCTTTGCGTATTTTTCTCCTAACTCAGCGTGTTTGTGCTGAGGGATATGCTGTGCACAAGTGGGAAAGTGACACATTTCACCTTTTGACAGCTGACTTCTGAAAAGTTTCAATTTCATTTTGAAAGCTTTCACTGCTGCACACATTTGAAATCGAAGTTGATTTTTCCCCTGAAGTTGAATGTTGAGATCATTCAGGTGTGCTGTGATATCACAAAAGAAAAAGAGATCTTGATTCCAGGACTCATTTTCAAGCTCTGGAAATTTTATTGGGCCATTTTCTAGGACTTTTGCTACCTCCTCTTTCAAAGCAATGAAATGCTGGAGCACTCTTCCTTGACTCAATCACCTCACTTCCGTATGGTAGATTAAGTTGCTGCATTCAGCATCTACCCCTTCAAGAAAGGCTTGAAATATCTTATGTTTTAGTCCTCTAGAGCGGATGTAGTTTACAATGGAAACTACCACTGACATTACATGCTCAAATTTTAAGACTTTGCTACACAAAACCTGCTGATGCATAATGTAGTGTTGTTTGGTTATTTGTCTCCTGATAAATCCTTCAAGAAGAGTAAATGCTCCAACATTTTTTCTGCACATAGCTGGAGCACCATCAGTACAAATGGCCTCCAAGTTTGTGAAATCTAATCATGACTTATCACTCATGCACTTTATCACTTCACTGGAGATTTCTTTTCCGGTTGTGCGACCTGTCATGGAGCACATGCCAGCAAGTTCTTCAGTAATTTCGAAGTTTTTATCAATACATCTAATAAAAATAAGAAGTTGGGTGATGTCTCTTAAATCGGTGCTTTCATCCATAGCTGGGGAATCAAAGCAGACATCACTGATTCTGCTTCAACTGATCACTTAGATTGGTAGAAATGTCAGCTGTTCTTCTCTGTACAGTCATGCATGATAGACTGACATTCTCAAATATTCCCCTCTTTTCTGGACATGACTCAGATACAGCAATCAACATACACTTTTTTTAAAAACTCGCCTTCTGTGAAGCATTTCCCAGCAGCAGCAATTTCCTTAGAAATTGGAAAGCTTTCTTTAGTAACTGTATCATTCTCAGTGCTCACTTTCTTGAAAATTTGCTGTTCTCCCCTAAGGTTTTTCACTAAACTGGCTGCTTTCATTATTTTTTCAGTTGGGTTCAGTTTGACGAGATTGGGATGTTTAGTTTCAAAGTGCTGCTGAAGGTTGTATTCTTTCGGAACTGCTAACATTTCACGACACACTAGGCACAGTATTTTGGAAACAGTACATAAGTCTTTATTCATCCATTCAGTGTTGAAAACTCTGTGCTCTGATTCTGTTTTTCTCTTTTTCTTTTCACTCATGGTATCCATTATGAAGCTCAAGATTTTGTTGAATAAATTCACACACAAGGGAAACACTCACAGTCACACACAAAGAGAAGAGATATCTCACGGCGTATGGCACACTAGGAAGGCACTGACAGTGTGTGGAAGCCTGTAGTGTAGAGGAGGAAAGAAACAATGTGCATAGGGTGAACCAGATCACAGCAGTAAAATAGGACCCACCCTCTCCCTGATAGGGATGGTGGATTACTGGTACTATTCAAGGACACTTAGAAAGAAAATAGAAATAGAAACATTTATTACAGAGGCTGCATTGTTTATAATCACAGTGAAGGAGTTTTTAGTCTAATTTGTAGCATCCTTTACACATAGCAAACGTAGCACAGAGAGGCCACAGCAGTGAAGACATGGTGAGTAATGTGGAATGAGTGATTAATGAAGCCATCTTGCTGCCGCGGCTCACCTGGGAAAGGCAACTGCTTGGGTCAGGGCTGCACTGGGGTTTCTGTGCATTGGGGAAAGCAGAGAGCTGTGAGGGGGAAACTGCACTGAACACTACCCCTACCTTTTCCACGGGATTTTATCCTGCCAGATATCTTGCTGCTGCGGGTTACGTGGGAAGAGAGTGAGGCTCTTCTCCAGCAATGCGGATTCCGCCCTGGCCCCTATGCAGCTTGCCTGTGTGCAGCAATGGTCCCTCCACCCCTCGCGGCACAGTGGCGCGGACGCGTTAGCCTGACTGGGATAAGGACCACAGTGGCTCTCCCTATAAACTTGTGCAAGCGCATTGCCCACGCTCTGGCTGAAACTTTTGCAGAGATTACAGAGGCCGATTACCGAGACGTGATAGACCACATCAATGGCCTATTCCACATCTAGGCATGCATGCATGCAGCCATAACCCCTCACCTCCTCTCCCAAAACATTTCCATCCTGAAAATAAAAGCTGCTTACTGGGAACACGCTCCTCTGCTTCTTCTTCACCAACAAGTTCCAGCTGCTGCGACTGGCTAGCTTCCTCCTGGCTTGAGAAGAGCTCCTGGCTGCATGCCTCCTGGGACTCCAGGGTGTCTCCCACCACCCCAGTACCCTCACTCTCAGTTTCCTCCCCCCCCCTCCACCTCGCCCTCCTCTCCCCGCTCTGAACTGTCCATTGTGGTCCTCGGATTGGCAGTGGGATCACCCCCAAGTATCGCATCCAGCTCCTTGTAAAAACGGCAGGTCGTGGGGGCAGCACCTGAGCGGCGGTTTCCCTCACGGGCTTTGCAATAGGCACTCTGCAGCTCCTTTACTTTAACCCTGCACTGCACCGCGTCCCATTCATGGCCCCTTTCCACCATGGACTTTGATATCTGCCCATAGGTATCCTACGGCTGGAACGCAGCTGTGACTGCACAGCTTCCTCACCAAAAACACTGATGAGGTCCAGCAGCTCACCAGTGCTCCATGCTGGGGCTCGTTTGGCGCGTGGAGGCATGGTCAGTGATTGATTGATAGATTGTACTCCACACCTGGCTGAGCAAACAGGAAGGGGATTTTTAAAATTCCCGGGGCATTTAAAGGGCGGGTCACCTGAGCCCAGGGCAGTGGAGTGCGAAATGATGAGCAGAGTGGCTGAAAAGGTATTCTGGGATACCTCCTAATACCCTGGAGGCCAATAAAAGCGCTTTTGCTGGCCACACTTGATGAGCAGCGCTTCATCACCAGCGCTGGAATCGTTACACCCCAAGCAGACCAGGTGTACAGCCAGCGCTGCAGCCAGGGAGTTGCAGCGCTGGATGTGCCTTGCAGTTGTGGACAGTTACTAAGCTGCAGTGCTGTAAACCCACCACCAGCGCTGCAACTCTCCAGTGTAGCCAAGCCCAGAGATCCGTTTTTAACTTCCATGTAACTTCTCCAAAAAATTACCAGATCTCCTGAGCTCTCCTAGGCCAGGTAGGATTTGTCTGGGAGGTTTGGTAACCTTCAGAAAAGGGGTTTTGCAATTAAGGTATTTCACAAATATCCTTCATTCCCTTTCTGAACATTTTCCTAGCTTCCTACCCCCAAAATGGCTTGGCCCCAAACACCAGGCGTCTGGCTGAGTTGGACGGGGGCCTCTAGGTGTTACTGGGGAAGAGCTGGGGGATCACAAAGACCTGTGTCATGTTTATAACACTGACTCTGTAAATTATTTAAACTGCCCTTCTGCTGAGCCCTGGCTTTATGGCAAGGGCTGCTCTGCGGAGGAAGAGGTAGGGGCCTGGGTCAGGTGGGATGTGGCTAGGATTCTTGGGGGCAGGGCAGGGCAGGGCAGGCGGGGTAGTGAGGAACAGGGAAGAATGATAGGGCTGTGGGGTTGGATCCCTGAACTGTTCATTTCTAGACTGTCCTGCCTTTGGGTTTTTAGGGACGCTGTCGAGTATTTGTAAGTGAGATTTGTTGATGGACTTTTAACTGGGCTTCTCTAAAATTTACAACTTAACTCTTCACCTAATGAAGTGGTTCGGATTTATGTGCAGCATGTCATAGTTCTCTCTTCTCTAAAGCGGGGATGGACATTTGATTTGATCCTGTCCTCACTTTGCCTATGCACTGCTGGGGACAGACTCGGCTGCACAGGATCCCAAAGTGTGGTGGGATTGAATCCAAAGAGCTGGGTGTGTGCACATGAGGCCAGCTTCTTCTGACTGCGAGACAGAAAGAAGCTAAATATACATTTAAACAACCTCCTAAGGTGGCTTTTCCATAGAAGCAGTTGTTGCAGTGACGACAGGCACATGAAACCATGAGGCAATCCCTGCATTAACCAGTTTTCCACACTATGAAAAAGTTGAAGAACCCCTGATCCAAACACCGCAGCCTGTCTCGTCGTGGGATTAGCAGTGATTCCCCTCAGAGACCGTCAAGTCTTAATGACCCAGTTTTCTTTACCACTCTGGGGCAATTACTTGAACATCTGGGACTGTCGGAGGCATTTTGCCATTTCCGTCTTCCAATTGCTCCCCCCGCTTGCCTCCTCAGCCCCCTCTCCCCCACTGCTCGCTCAACTGCACCCCTGCCCACTTGCCTCCTCAGCCCCCCCACCCTTGCCGCTGGCTCACCTGCCCCCTTCCCACTCACCTCCTCAGGCCCCCCCCCCACCGCCAGCTCACCTGCCCCCCCACCCACTCGCCTCCTCAGCCCTCCCTCCGCCACTTCTGGCTCACCTGCTCCCCTGCTTGCCTCCTCAGCTCCCTCCCCCCACGCTGCCGGCTCACCTGTCCCCCCGCTCGCCTCCTCAGCCCCCCTCCCCCGCTGCCGGCTGGCCAGACAACCGGCCAGCCGTTGGCTTGCCCACACAACCCCCACAGGCCTCACAGTGAGCCCACATGGGCCACATGCGGCCCGCGGGCACTATGTTGTACAGGCCTGGTCTAGAGCACCTGTACCCACACGTCCGAGACCCGGTTCCCCTGTGGGACCTCAGTCTGGTGCTCTCGAAGCTTATAGGCCCTCCTTTTGAAACCCTAGCTTCCTGCTCTCTCCAGCTCCTTTCCTGCAAGGTGTCCTTGGTTGCTTTAACATTGGCATGGTGGGTGTCCGAGATCAGGGCGCTCATGTCAGAGCTGCCATATACGGTATTCTACAAGGACAAGGTCCAGCTGCGCCGGCATCCCACTTTTCTGTCCAAAGTTGTTTCCCAGTTCCACATGGGCCAGGACATTTACTTACTGGTCCTCTGTCCAAAGCCGCACGCATCAGATAAGGAACGCAGGATGCATACGCTGGATGTCAGATGGGCGCTGGCCTTCTACCTCGATATAACATGACTATTCATAGAATCATAGACTATCAGGGTTGGAAGGGACCTCAGGAGGTCATCTAGTCCAACCCTGATACTTCCCTGTAGTTCCCCGGATCCTCCTCCTTCCCTTTTTTAAAGATGGGCACTACATTAGCCTTTTTCCAGTCATTCAGGACCTCCCCCGATCGCCAGGAGTTTCCAAAAATAATGGCCAGTGGCTTTGCAGTCACATCTGCCAACTCCTTTAGCACCCTTGGATGCAGCGCATCTGACCTCATAGACTTGTGCTCATCTAGCTTTTCTAAATAGTCCTGAACCACTTCTTTCTTCACACATTCTGGGCCCCCTCAATTCCGGGGCCCCTGCCAGTGTTGGGGGCAGCAGGGGAATTAGGAGAGGCTCAGGGAAGCAGGGGGGGAATCATCTCAGAGTCCTTCCCATCCCTGTCTCCACCTGCCTGTCTCTGGCTCCTACTCCCAGCTGGGAGCTCCACTGTCTTGGCAGCTTTGCTGCTTAGCTCTGGCTCTGCTTCTGGGTCCGCCCCAGCCTCTCAGCAGCTTCAGGCCCTTTGCTCCCCTGCATGGTCCCAGGCTGTAGTGTCCTGGTGCTGCCCTGCCTCTAAGCACCTCTCAGTCTCTGCCTGGACCTGGCACCAGTGTGCACTGGCTAAGAGGATGCTCTTCAGGGGCAGGAAAGGGCTTGACATGGGAGCACAGGAGCAGGTGCCTCTGATGAGGGCCTTCCATTTGGCCTGCTGAGTATCAGTTCCTTTCTGCTCCCCACTGGGGGTCTGTTGTAAAGGCCACCCTGCTACACAGCTCTGGCTGGCCCCAGGCTCCTGGCAGCTCCAGCCCTTGTGCTCCCTGGCTGCCAGGTGGTCCCTTTCTCCCTGGCTGCAGAGTGTCCTCCAAGTTGGGGTGGAGGTGCTCAAAGACGGGTTAGCATGGGAACACTGCATATGTGACTGGGCAGGAGCACACAGGTGCTGGAGCTGCCAGCAGCCCAGGGTGGAGCTGGAGCCAGGTATCAGGGCTGACCTTACAGCAGAGCCCCCAGTAGGGAGCAGGACCTAGTAGCTGACACCCGGTGGGCCAAACAGAAGACCTTTGTGAGTGGGATCTGACTCACAGGTCAGAAATGTGATTGCTCTGGTCATCTCTAGGTGATCTAAGATTAGCTGGAAGCATTTTATAATATGCCTTGTATAGGTTACTCTATCTAGTATCACACCCTAACACCTTCTAAATCTCTAGTGAAGAGAAAGCCTTTCTATGTTAAAATGGGCTCAGCTTTAACTTGACCAGTTTAGCACATTCTCTTCATTTTGACTAGGATTTTGAAGGTGTTAATTTGAAGCTATTATTCATTATCATTATTTCTCTTACTGTAGCACCTACCCTAGGAGCCCCCGTCATAGACCAGGACGCCACTGTGCTAGGCCTGGTGTAAATACAGAGCAAAAAGATTGTTCCTGTCTCAAAACGCTAGTAATCTGAGTATAACACAGATCCCTGGGGGGTAGGAGCAGGGAACAACGAGACAATATTGTTTAAGCAGACAAAACAGACACGTGGTAGGGATAGAACACAACAAGCAGAGTGAACGATGTGATGGCAGCAAACATCATGTTAGCTCCATGTCAACGAGCCAACTCAGTCTCATATCACACCTTGAAACCTTAGGCTAGACAAAGTCATAGTGTAACAGCCATTCCCTGCTCTGATGGCCCTGGAAGCTTTAATGCAGTGGTGCCCAAACTTTTCCTATCATGCCCCCTTTACCAGTGATGGACTCTGTCCATGCCCCATCCTCCATTATAGGACAGTTGGCTCAGCAGAGGAGCTTGGGCTGAAGGCAGAGCTGGGGGCAGAACTGCGGAATTGGGGAGGAGCTGGGGCTAAGGTGGAGCTGGCTTGGGGGTGGAGAGGGAATAAGGATAGTGCTGGGCTGTGGATGAAGCGGGGGCAGAGTGGAGCTGGGGTTGGAGCTGGGCTGTGGGTGGAGCTGGGGCTGGAGCTGGGCTGTGGGTGGAGCAGGGGGCAGAGTGGAGCTGGGGCTGGAGCTGGGTTGTGGGTGGAGCAGAGGGTAGAGTGGAGCTGTGGCTGGGGCTGGAGCTGGGCTGTGGGTGTAGCAGGGGGAAGAATGGAGCTGTGGCTGGGGCCAAACCTGGGATAGGGGCGGAGCAGAGCTGTGGCTGGAAGCGGAGTGGAGCAGCATGGTGCTCCCTCCTTGCCCCCCAGACTCCACTGTGCACCTTCCCAACGTTCTAGAGGAGAGTGCCCCACGGTTTGGGGACTGCTTTAATGACTGGAGAATTCACAGAAGAGAAACATTGGATCTTCTATTAATATGATGAGATTCACTGAGAATATTGTTGAAACTTCTCTCACACATCAAGCTCCAGTTAGAACCTTTGAGAATGTACTTGATTCCAAGCAGAACAACTAATGGTTCTCAACAGGGCACAGCCTGGGGCAGCTAGTAAAAATATAGGCCGAAGAGTATATTTTCCTTCTTGATGCGGAAACATGGTCACCTGGTTGAGGCATATGATTTGGTGTCAGAAGATCCAAGTTCTGCCACTGACTTGCTGTATTGTTTTGGGCAAGTCATTTGGATTAAACACTTTGGCCAGGATCCACAAAGGGACTTAGGTGTTGCAATGCTTAGGCCATGTCTACACTGCAAGCTTTGGTTGACACAAATGATGTAAAGCTAGTTTATTTTCACCTTGTTTCTTTAATAACTTGCATTAAAACCAGCACTTTAGTTGCAGCAGGACTATTTGGAGGGGAGATGTCTGTGGATACGTGTACACTGCAATGTAAGCCTGGACTCAAGCCCGCAGGCTCCATATTTATATGCTCAGGCTTGAGCGGCTGCACTGAATATTGACCCTAGGTTTAGAATTGCTGAACCCAGTTCTCACACCTGTGCTCAGGCATCCACACTGCATTAAACAAACCTGAGTCAAATCAGCCTGCACAAGGCTTCCTAGCTCCCTCTCCAGCTGTAGCCACTGTAGCCCTTAGATCGTGGTGTAGTGTGGAAAAACTTGACTGTTCACCCTGCGCTTTACAGGAAGTTGTCACAGCCTGCCAACACAACTTGCTGAGCTGTCTGCTGGGTCTACACGCTCCTGGCAACCAGAGCCAGCAACATGGAGGAGTCAACATTTGAAGAATATATCTTGCTTGGACTTTCACTCCTGTTTCAGGAAATAGGCAGAGCATCCATGAGATACTAGTGGATGTTTTGGCAGCATTTTCTGAACTACCAAAGGCACCTATTGGAAGAGGAGGATGATATAGACATGACACACTCGAACTGGCTGAAGTTGCTGAAGACTTTCAGTCCAGTCACTGATGCCCACTATGTAGATTGGAGATTCTGGAGCACAGACTGGTGGGATCACATTATCATGTGCACCAGAAATGGATAACCAGCAATGGGTCCAGAAATTTTAGCATAAAGATAGCTACATTTCTGGAGCTTTGAGAGCAGCTTGCTCCAACCCTCCAGCATCATGATACATGCATGTTGTCACCCTACTGGTCCAAAAGCAAGTTGTTATAACCATCTGGAAGGTGGCTACCTCAGACTGCTACAAGTCCATTGCTAAGCAGCTTGGCAATGGAAAGTCAACTGTGGATAAAGTGGTGGCAGAGGTTTCTGGGGCAATCAAGTGTATGGCAATGAGGTGTGCCCAAGAAGGCAGGCGTAAACAATATTCCTGAAGTAACTGCTGGTTTTGAGAGAATGGGGTTTCCAAATTGTGCTGGGGCCATTGATGGGACTCGTGCTCATAGTTCATCCTCCTCAAGGAGCACATGAATACATCAGTCGCAAAGGGTACTACTCCATTCTTATGCAGGCTGATTTATGGATGCCAACATGGGCTGTACTGGACATGACACTGTTCCCACCAAATGATATTATCATAAATGGAGTAGCAGTTTCCATTGTTGTTCGAGGGGACGCTGTGTATCCCCTTTTGCATTGGCTTATGAAAACGTTTCCTGATCTCAGAGGCCCTGGCAAAAGAAGATTTAATGACACTTTCAGTAGGTGTAGAATGGTAGTTGAATGTGTGTTTGGCAGACTGAAATCCTGCTGGTGCTGTTTAGCGAACCATTTGGATTCTAGTGTCCTCAATGCTTCCTGTATTGCTGTGGCTTGCTGAGCTCTTCAATCTTTGTGAAACCAAAGATTAGTCATTTGTCCCCGGAATGGACTTTTGACAGTAGTAGATTGCTAACTTGGTACACTCAGCCAGCCAGACACCCATGACAGCTAGAGCAGGGTGATGTGCAACAAAAATCAGGGATGCTTTATGTTACCACATTATGGACTTGTATGGACCAATGAAAGAGGGAGAATTGCATGTTTATGAATGTGTTTTTACAGCAATGTTAACCATGAATGAAGTACTGTCCCTGTATGCAATGAATGAGAGGATGATTGTCATGAATTTTAATTATGGATTAGATGATTTCTTATGTAATGGGGGGAGGATACACTATATGGTAAGAACTGTGGATATTCATTATGGATTGATATAAATAGATGGACTGAGAAATTGTGTGCCTTATGTGTTTATTATCTGAAGTACACGTTACATGATGTGATACAGTGACGGTAATAAACTTTCTTAATAAAATAAAAGCCTTTATTTGTGAACGTGGCTGTATTTCAAAAAAATATTAAAACATTTTCAGCTGCCATTATCACAACGAAACAAGTAACAAACCAACATCAAAACTAGTAATAAAACAAAGTGCATAAAACAAACATTGAATAGGGCAAACAGTGAAGCCAGTGCTGACAAATGAATTCCCTGCTTGTGTGTGTCCCCCAGCATCCCTTTCTTGCCCATTTAGCATGTACTTGGCATTTCTGCACAAGGGTGGAGGCCTGCAGGGGGTAGAAGACTGCAAGGGTACATTTATCCTGTCCAGCTAGTCCCAGCTGCATGGGCCACCCAACATGGAATTGTCCACTGCTTTCATGGCCTGCAGCACATGGTACCATGGAGGGGACTCAGGATGTGGGGCGAGTGCAGCAGAAGCAGCAGCCTCTCAAACAGGTCTTTCACCAGGGCTCTATCTTCCTCCCTAAAGCAACGTTCCTACTCTGGAAATTGCACTGCCAGTCTCTCCTCATGCACTGCAATTCTGTCCTCACACTCTGCATCCTGTCTGTGCTTTTCCACTTGCTGTGAATCCTTCTCTCTTTGGTATTAAACCTGCTTGTTGGCTCTGTCCTGCGTGTCTACCATAAGTGCGTCATGGAAACACTTCGTCTTGGACCACTCCATGATCGTACCAAATCTCAGGGTCCCCCTGAAAAAACAACATCAAAAATACATTATTGTCTCTACTTTAAAAAAAGATTCAGCGCATTCACAGAGAAAAGTATCAGACGACTCTCCAGGCTAAAAACAATACTTTGTAAAACTCTGCTTCAGTATATTGTCAGAGGAACACTTCGGTTCCCAGAAGCTCCATGGACACAACTTGAGTTAATCAGAATGAAAAGAGTGCACACATAATGATAAGGTGCTATATATTTAAGAATTGCAGACCATTGTAGCCTGGGGAGCAGGGCAGGGACAGCATGGCTTACCACCCAGCCTTCTCTGTCCTTTCACATTCCACGTGACATAACAATCCTGGAGGTTCCTGAATGTAAAGGGACATTCTATTCTGCTGGTGGCAAGTGTGCCATAGAGATTTTGAAGCTTATGGTGACTCAGCAGCACACCTATGAATGGAGTGGGCTGGTGTCCTACAGAGACTGGCCCAGAAAATGCACCCTTCTCCAAAATGTGACTACTTATCTGGACTTCCTACCACGGGAAAAGTTTGCAGCTATTAGCACCTGGGATTGGGTCAACATTGTTTGGTTAATCAACAGGATGCTGGATTAGCATTCACATGGATTACTGCTTCCCTGCAGCTTCCGATGCAGTCTGCTCTGACTACATCTAACTATGGACTACATGCAAACACACACAATAATACTGACTCTCAAAGAACTACACAGTCATTCCCCTCCCTATCCCCTGGCACATTTCTGGACTGCAGAAAAAAAATTCAGCTGTATTTTGAACATTAATTTCATCACCCGTGGCCTACATTTCTTCTGCCCCTCCCACGTATAGTTAACTGTTTACAAGAGGCTCATTATGCTCTGTCATGGCCGATTTGTACAGTACAGCATACTAAAAGGGAAGGCAATATATGGTTCTTACTTTTAACACTCTGGCACATCTTTGTAAGAATGTGTGAATATCAAATAAAAATTTAAATATAAATCCTTGTATAACTGTTGTGTTTCACTTTGAAATTCCACATGGGGGGGTGGTCACACCAAGGTGCTGGCACGCATTCTGCCATTAGCAGATACAAGTTTTGGGAAGCAGTGTGTAATAAATTTTACATTGGTTCATAAACTGGAAATCCCTCACATTTCTGTATTAATATAACAAACATGGAGCCAAAAACTTTCCAGGCTACCAGCTTATCAGGTAGGTAACTTCTGTACCTCTTCTGGTTCTGCTGCCATTTTTGCAGTGGACTGCTCTTCCAGGGGATCATCAAACGGCCTCTCCAAGTAGGGAGGCAGGCAGGCAGGCAGCAAAGTCTCCTCAGAGATCAGTATGAGCACCAGTCATGTCACTAACCTGAGCTGGTGCCTGCTGACTAGATTCAGAAGTCGGAAGTCACCATCCTTGCAGACTAGGCTATTGTGAAATGCTGGTGACTCAATGCTCGGAGTAGTACCCGGCATCTAATCATACTCTTTGTAAAAGAGGCAGGATGATACTGAGTTCCCAGAGTTATAGTTCACATCTCTGATTTTACGACTGTTGCTCTTATACCATTTAATTGGCCCCCTGCACTGGTCACTGGTCCAGTGAATCTACAGTGCTGCCAACTTCTTTGCTATTTCCTGATGCGTTCCTGGAATTCTTGCTGAAGTCAAACATTTTGCTCATCTCTCCCCAGAGATTCACCAAAACTTTTCTGATCTGACCAGATAGCAGTGTGCTCGGCAAAGGACTTCTTGTTAGTGGCCATCTGCAGCTCAGCAGTCAGCATCAAATAGAGGGTTAAATGCTGAGCAGCTGTATTTGAACCAGGGGGGTTGCTTCCATTTCCTGGCAGTCAATTGGCTAATCTTGAGATAGAAAGGACGGGGAACACTGGCCAATAGGATTGTGGGATAGCATTGGCAGACTCTCAGGACATGAGTCTCAGAGATCCAAACATAAGTCTTGGGGACCCAGACATGTGTTGCATCCACATAGCAAAACTATGGAGTTTGGACCCAAGTCCCAGTGGGATTTGGGCTCAAACCCACTCCTTTTGCTAGGGCCCAAAGGGCTTATTGGCCCGAGTCAGACAGACCTGTGTGTAGATGGAAGCGGGGTTTGAGTTTGATGTTGAGTCTAAACCCAGGCTTACATTGTGGTGTAGACACTTTCAGAGATGATCTACATCTTAAATGGTGGTCCATCATATAAACAGTTTAAGTGCCATTGGTCTAAATGAAAATACAGTGGGTCATGTCTTGAGCAAACCTTGAACATTTTAAGAGTACTTGCTTATAATAGAGGAAACTGTTAATTTAAAAACACCAGAAAATGATCCCAGAGAAGCATTAAAGGGCAAAAATGGGAACTGGCTAAATTTCTATGGTTTGTCTTGTACAGGATGTCAAACTAGATGATCTATGGGTCCCTTTGGCCTTAAAAATCTGTGAACCAAAACCAAACCATTGTACTTTACATACCACTAGTCCACCTTTAATGACATTTAAAAGAATGTAAGTGAATCTAATGCTTTTAATCCCACAAGCGAGTAATAGCAGCGGTTTTGGTGATATGTTCTTATTGCTAATGTTAAACTAATATATATATAAAATAAATCAATACAACCATCAAGTCAATATTGAATCTTGGTCAGATCAATAAATTAATCTCACTGAACTGGAATTAAATAATAAAATGAGTTAAATCATCAAATCAGTTCTAAAAATTATAAACCCTTTTAAGTTCTCAAAGACGATTCTTAAGAAGGTAACTGTGCATTTGGTTATAAACCCCCAACTAAGGAATTTTACTGATCTCAGTTAAATCTGTGACTTAGAACTGGTTAAAAGCTTAATATTGAAACCAAATTATCTAATATCTGAATCACTACCTGAGAACAATTATGCTTCTTTCTTAGAATTAAACTCCAGTGTGGTGACTAGAACACATATTATAAGACAGGCTCTAAGAAAACATTTTGATAAGCAGGAGTTTGACAGCTCTCCTATGAACCCAAGTGTTTGCTACAGTTTAAGTTTCTTAGGACTTTTAAATACAGAATACCAAAGACACTTCAGTGAGTATCTCCATGAGACAAGGATTATGGGAGTCTAAACTTTTTTTCTGGTAACTTCACCATGTGACTTTGTGGATTCTCATACATGCATGCACGCACACTAATCAGCCTATTGTATCCTAACATTAGAAAATAAAAAGCCTGGGACATCTCCCAGGTAATAAAAATATAAGACAAAAATAGATAAAAGATAAACAAGATATTTAAGATAACAGGTTTGTGACCTCTTCAGCTTTCATAGTCTTTTGGACTCTCATTGTCTAGGAGCTGGAACCTGCAGTCAAGGAGCAGGTATTGATGTTCCGCTGGCACAGCACATCTCCCTAGGTACAGGGACAGAGTGGTCAGAGGCTGGAGTACCCTGTTTGCTGATGTTATGACTTCCTCTTTACAAGATGATCAGTCTTGGGGATTCTGGAACATCAGTTTTCCCTCAGGTGGCTTGTTGACTCAAAAGGCCAGGATTTTCAGTCTGACCCTTGAGTTTCACAGTTTGAAAACATCATAGATTCATAGATTCCAAAGCCAGAAGGGACCGTTGTTATCATCTAGTCTGACCTGCTTATAACATAGGCCATAGCTTCCCCAAAATAATTCCTTTTGAAGTAAACACATATTTTAAAGAACCCATTCAACCTTGATTTAAATGCTGCCAGTGATTTAGAATCCTTGGTAAGTTGTTCCAATAGTTAATTACAATCACTGTTAAAATATACACCTTATTTCCAGTCAGAATTTGTCTAGCTTCAGCAACAAGTAATTGGATCTTTTTATATGTCTGTCTGCTAGATTGAAGAGCCCATTATCAAATATTTGTTCTGCATGTAGATACTCAAAGTGTGATCGTCACCCTTTAACTTTCTCTTTATTAAGCTAAATAGATTGAGTTCTTTGAGTCTACCACTATAAGGCATGTTTTCCAATTCTTTAATCATTCTCGTAGCTCATCTCTGTGCCCACTCCAATTTATCAACATCCTTCTTGAATTGTGGACACCAGAACTGGACACAGTATTCCAGCAGCGGTTGCACCAGTGCCAAATACAGAGGTAAAATAACCTCTCTACTCCTACTTGAGAATCCCCATTTTATGTATCCAAGGATTGCATCAGCCCTTTTGGCCACAGCATGGCACTGGGTACTCATTCTTAGCTGATTATACACCATGACCCCCAAATCTTTTTTCAGAATCACCTTTTCCGAGGACAGAATCCCCCATACTGCAAATACGGCCTACATTCTGTGTTCCTAGATGAATACATTTACACGTAGCCATATTCAAATTCATATTGTTTGCTTGCACCCAGCTTACCAAGTGAGACAGATCGCTATGTATAAGTGACCTGTTTTCCTTATTATGTATCACTCCCCAAATTTGTGTGTCATCTGTAAACTTTATCAGTGATGATTTTATGTTCTCTTCCAAGTCTTTAGCAAAAATGTTAAATAGTATAGGGCCAAGGACAAATACTTGCAGGACCCCACTAGAAACACATACTTAATAATGATTCCGTGTTTATAATTATATTTGAGACCTATCAGTTAGCCAGTTTTTAATCCATTTAATGTGTGCCATGTTAATTTCATATCATTCTAGGTTTTTAAATCAAAATGTCACGCGGTACCAAGTCAAATATCTAACAGAAATATATTACATGAGTTCAATTATCAATTGAACTTATTGTCTCATAAAAAATGTATCAGGTTAGTTTGACAGTATCTATTTTCCCTAAACCCATGTGGATTGGCATTAATTTTAATACCTTCCTTTAATTCTTTATAAATTGAGGCCCATATCAGTTGCTCTCTTATTGTGCCCAGGATCAATGTCAGACTGACAGGTCTATAATTACCCAGGTGATCCTTTTTACTTTTTTTATATATTGGCACAACCAGCTTTCCTCCAGTCTTCTGGAATTTCCAGAGTGTTCCCAGACTTGTAGAAAATCAGCATTAGCAGTCTAGCAAGCTCCTCAGCCAAATCTTTTAAAACTCTGGCATGCAAATTATCCAGACCTGCCAATTTAAAAATGTGTAACTTTAATAACTGCAATTTAACATCTTTATGATACAATATTGGAATGGAAAGAGCATTGTTAGCATCTTGTGATATGACCATATCATCTGCCTTTTTCCCAAATACAGAACAGAAATACTTATTGATCACTTCTTTTCCTGAATTATTGACAATTCTAATATTTCTATCTAGAACGGTCCAATAACATTGTTAGGATTTTTTTTGTTCTTAATATACTTAAAAATCTCCTTACTATTCTTAACTCTGCTGGTCACAGAGTTCGCCTTGTGTCCCTTTGCTTCCCTTATCAATTTTCTACAATTCTAAGCTTCTGATTTATATTCATTACTATCAACTTCCCCTTTCTTCATTTTGAAATTATTTCTTTATTTATAGCTGCCTTCAGTTCACTTACTCAGACCAGGTCTACACTACAGACTTATATCAGTATAAATATGTTAGTCAGAGACGTGAAAAATCCATATCCTTGAGCAATGTAGTTATACCAACCTAACCCACGGAGTAGGCCATGCTATGTTCGCTGGAGAGCTTCTCCTGTCAACATAGCTACCACCTCTCGTGGATTAAATATGCTGAAAAGAGAAGCTCTCCTGTCAGTGTAAGAGTGTCTCACTTAAGTGCTGCAGAGATGCAGCATTTTTGGTATAGATCTTCCCTAAGCCTGGCAGCACCTCCCTCCGGGATCTTTCACAGATCATGTGTAAGGCCTACCTTGCAGTCATGCAGCCTGATCCAGTCAGGTTCAAGTTAGGTCATCCTTTACTAGTGTCAACTCTGGAAAAATCCTGTTTAAAAAATAATTCTAAAAAGTAATTTAAAAGGGAACTCTTTGCCAGAGGATGTTTTGAAGGCCAGACTATAACAAGCTTCAGAAAAGAACTAGATACGTTCATGGAGGATAGGTCCATCAATTGCTATTAGCCAGGATGGGCAGGGATGGTATCCTTAGCCTCTGTTTGCCAGAAGCTGGGAATGAGCTTTTCCACTGTTTATAAATAATTAAATGGTCATTGGATCAGGGACTTGAAATTGGGTCTCCCACATCCTAGGTGAGTGCCCTCCCACCACCACACACTCTATAGAATCATTCTCCCTCACTTGATGATTACCTGTTCTGTTCATTCCCCCTGGGGCACCTGGCATTGGCCACTGTCGGAAGACAGCATACTGGGCTAGATGGATGTTTGGTGTGACCATGCATAGCTGTTCTTATGTCTTAATGTTTTCAATTAGGAAGTTTAGCACATCACAGTGACAATGCTTACCCCACCCTGAGATGACACTCCAGACCCAAATTCCTAGTGCCCTGATGGCCATTTCTGATTGTCAATGTATGTCACTGTGGAAGCGCAGTCCGGAGCTGAAAAGCAGGCCTGAAATATGGCTTAGCCATTCCAGAGCAGAGTGGTAGCAGCAGTCTTATTAGGCACTCCTTAAACATCGATGAGTCATGGAGTTCCCTGCCAAGATCTACTTGCAAGGTTCTGAACTCCTATATAAAGCAACTGCCTTGACCATTATAACAGAGGAAGACTGTAGTTAAAGCACTGGACTGGGACCCAGGACTTCTGTATTCTTAAATTTTTCAAAACCATCTAAATAATTTAGGAGCATATGTCCTATTTTCAAAAGTCAGACACTTAGGAGCATAAATCCCACTTCGGCACTTTTGAAAATTTACACACCATTCCTGTTTTTTCTGTAGACTTGAAAGTCACTTACCCTCTCTGAGCATCCGTTTCTCCATTTGTAAAACAGGCATATTGATACTGACCTGTTTTGCATGGGTGTTGTGAAGGGCCATCCATTCAGTGTTTGTGATGTGAATGCCTGGTAGTAATTAACATTAGAACATAAGAATGGCCTTACTGGATCAGACCAAAGGTCCATCAAGCTAGTATCCTGTCCTCTGACAGTGGCCAATGGCCATATGTACCCAGGTTAGATCTGGGGACTAAGTACAGTAATTATTTTGTATCTGGTAAGGTCTCCAAGGTACAAGAGATGCCAACCAACACTCCAGACCTGATCTCCTTCATCTTCCCTAGACTCTGTGAGGGGTTAGAAATCCACAGCCAGCTCTGGATGAGAACCAGATCCTCAAATACAACCCACTCCCAAATATGGGAGTTTGAAGTCTTGATCTAAATCTTGCAGTTCAGGTCCAGCTTTTCCAGGGACCTTTTCCTGCATTGACAGAAGTCAATAGTAAAACTCTCCATTAAATACAGTAGGATGTATGACTGGGCTCTTCACACTATACTGTGCTTTTGATTTTCATATCTAAAACCTCCAATTCTCTCTCTCACACACACACACGCACACACAATCTCTCAATCTCTCTTTTGCTCACATGCTCTCTTGTTCACTGTTTCTCTCATCCATACAATGTCTCCCCCTCTTTCTCTGCCTCCTACTCTCTCTTATTTTTATTTCTCACCCATTTGTAGGTATAATTTCCGAGGTTTCCGGTGGTTGCAGGCTATGATCTTTGCCATAGAGGAAATAAACAGTAGCCCGACCCTCCTTCCCAACATGACCTTGGGATACAGGATATTTGATACCTGCAACACTGTCTCCAAAGCCCTGGAGGCCACACTGAGTTTTGTGGCCCAGAACAAGATAGACTCCCTGAACCTGGATGACTTCTGCAACTGCTCAGACCACATCCCTTCTACCATTGCAGTAGTGGGGGCAACCGGCTCTGGGATCTCCACTGCAGTGGCCAATCTGCTGGGACTCTTTTACATACCTCAGGTACTGCATATTTTTCTCTTGTTTAGCTTACAAGGTGGGTTAGATCTTAGGGCCTGGCTTGTCTACTCTTAGTCTAACCAGGTCAGGGCAAAGTTAGGTGAAACTATTTTGTAATATAGCTAATTGTTAGTAGTATGGACAGAAAAAAAAACTTACTGAGCCATGTCCAGGAATTGTATCACAACCTAATGTGATCCTAGCTCCTTGTAGTCCTTTCTCCATTACAGACACAAACAGTTTTAGCATGGAAGGCCTAACTATGAGCTGTCCTGGTAAGGGCTTGTAGTACAAATAGGCCCTGAAAGTGCCACGAGATAGACAGCACCCTTATGTGACTCTCACAAACAAACACACAACAAAACAACCTGGTCCATTTATATGATGTGACACAACCTATTCCTTTCATAAATATTTTATGTCATGGAGGACTCAATATTTTTGTTGGTGAAATGTGCTAGATTTCACTCTCCAGAATTGCCAGGTCTGTGTTTTCTGACTGAATAGGTACAGCCTTGGGCAATGGCAGTGCAAGCTTCCATTTACCACTTTCTGCCAATTTGCCCTAGCAGGACCACCTTTAGAAGCACAAAAGGAGTTCAGTCCATTCTTTTCTTTACCTCTCTGTTGAGACTGCCAACAAGAAGGTCAGTTACTACAAATTGCATTGTTTTTTTGTGATGTGAACATTTGTGCTGCTGGGAATTGGATTGAAATGCATCCAACTCATTTCATAAAGCCTAAGGCCACCAAGAAGCCAACAGATGGCAACAACTTCCAGCCACAAGTAATCTGGATTAGACAAAACCTATGATTACCAGATACATATCTCATTGGCATTCTCTTCAGTGATTTAGTCCCCTGAATATCCTTAGTTCAAATAAATCATTCACAATTGCCAGTCATTATAGACAATTGGCTTGTTGCTAGAGCTGGGTGAATTTTTTGTTTCACTGGCATTTCTTAAAAATCAGAAAAAGGTTCATTTTGAGTCAAACCAAACAATACATTTTTCATAATTTTTGACTGGTTGAAAATATGGAAAATAATTCACATGGAGTCCAAACAAAATATTTTGTTTCAATTCAGCTCAAAATTTGTAGTTTCAATTTTGGGTGTTTTAACAGAAGCAAAGGAAGACTAGTTTCACAAAATGAATGGAGGAGCAGGAAGTGCCTTCTTTGTAACTTTTAGACCAGTGGTTAGGGCACTACTCGGGGATGTGAGAGACCTGGCTTCAATCTCCACCCCCACCCCTATGAGGAAAAGGGATTTGAATTTGAGTCTCTTACCTATTAGGAAAGTACATGAGCCACAAAGTCTAGTGTGAGATTTCCTCAGTCTGTTCTGTTGAAGCTTTTCCACTGTTTATAAATAATTAAATGGTCATTGGATCAGGGACTTGAAACTGGGTCTCCTACATCCCAGGTGAGTGCCCTCCCACCGCCACACACTCTATAGAATCATTCTCCTACTCTTTCTATGGCCCAATGACCATTCATTGTTATCAACAGTGGGAATTCATGGTCATTCAAAAAACTAACCCAGGCCTTCAATAAACAAAAGCTATTAAATCTCATCATGTGTCTTGCTACACAGTCTTCTACAAACTCTGCTGTCATTACAAACATTTATGGAATGAAAATTGGATTTGTAATATGTGTATTACAACAAAGTTTTAGCATAACATTTACACTTGAATACTTTAGCACAAATATAAATATCTTCTTGCCCCTCTGATCTTCCTTCAGAGATGACTTTTCAGTCAATAAATAGTGTGATCTAAAATGTGGTGCATGTCAGTTGTTTCAAACTGGTCCCATAACCCCACTATACAATTACCAGCCTGTTGCTAGTGGATCAGTTGCATCTCTACCCTGATATAACGCGACCCGATATAACACGAATTTGGATATAACGCATTAAAGCAGCGCTCTGGGGGAGCGAGGCTGCGCGCTCTGGCAGATCAAAGTAAGTTCTATAGAACGCGGTAAGATTTTTTGGCTCCCGAGGACAGCATTACATTAGGGTAGAGGTGTAATTGGACCCCAAATGATTCTAAGCCAAGGAGTTTGTGTAGCGTCTAGTCACCGTTTCTAGCTCTCAGACTCTAGGGGACACTCCCAGGCTCAGGCCACATGTCTGCAGCCCTTCTCTGGGATGCTATTGTCCAGCTGCTTAGTAACCTGAAACCAGTCAGTCCTCCTGCCACCCCAGTTACTTATATATGCCCTCTCGTCTGTGGACTCTTTGGCTTACTCATTTAATCCCTTCAGGGACAATGTGACAGGAAAGTAAGGAACCCAGGTGTAACAAAGAAATTTTTTAATCACAGTGACTTTACTCTTAAGACATTTGACAGTTACAGATTTTTGAAAATAACAAAAATCCTGAGACATAGGGTTCCCCTAGTCAGAGCTTAGCTCACCCATTCTGTGAGCCCGATGTTCATCAGCATTTCAGGCTGGGTGGAGTCCTTCCTGTCCTCTGTCTACTACTGCAAGTCCTTCCTGTGTGTGGCAGTCACCAGTCCCCTGCACAGAACAGAACTATACTCCTAAATAGGGCCTCCTTCTCTTTGCCAAGTGCTCATACTGTGATGTTCTATATCCATCAGTTATGCTTGTACCTCCTCCACCCTTGTGGGTCTCTGTGTAGAAAGACCATTATTATTTGTATTACTCTAATGCCTAGGAGTTCTAGTCATGGACCAGGATCCCATTGTGTTAGGTGCTGTACAGACACAGAACAAAAAGACACCTCTGCCCCAAGGAGCTTATAATCAGAGGATAAGACAGGAGACAAGATGTGGATATAGACTGATGGAGGAGTACCAGGAAACAATGAGACAGTATTGGTTAGCATGATAGGCAGTGATCTCTCCACAATAACAGTCTAACCAGAGTTTTTTGTAGGCATCACAGCACAGAAGAGTTTTGAGGAGGGATTTGAAGGAAAACATTTAAGCAGCTTTGTGGATGGTTAATCGGAGCATGTCTCAAGTGTGTGGGCAGCATGAGGGAAAGCACGAAGATGTTTGTTTGAAAATTTAACAAGTGGGTAGTGGAGGCTGGCATTAAGGGCCTATCAGAGGCAGGAATCAACTTCTTGATACTGAATGAGGGATGATAGGTGGTGGGGAATAGGCTGCGAAGGCCCTTGGAAGTGAAAACAAGCAACTCATGTTTGATGGGCTAGAGAAAGGGGAGCTAGTGGAGGGATGCAAAGGGGAGGAGTGATATGGTCAAAGCAAGGAAAGGCTAGGAAAATGGTCTTTGCAGCAGCATTCTGACCATTCAGAATATGAGTGGGGAAAGATTGGCTTTGTCAAGGCCAGAGGGAAGGATATTTGCAGTAGCTGAGATGTTAGATGAGAGAGCTTGGATGAGACTCTTAGCTGCTTGTGTGAATAAGGAAGGCTGTATCTTAGAGATGTTATGCAGAGAGAATTGGCAACTTCAGATTATTTTTAATTAACAAAAACACATAATACAAAGAAAAACCCTAAAAAAAGTTAAGGAATAATTAGACATCAGTTCCACTCTGCCAACTTAATAAACACAAACATGTTGAAACTGATCATTCTCTTGCATCAATTTGACACCAGTGTTCCTGATTTACACTCGTATAAGTTGTAGCTCTTTGGAGTTGCACAGAGGAACTCACCTTCTTTGCACCTTAAAAAGTGAACAGAAGGGCAACTCTTGTTCTGCAGTCCTAAAAATAACAAAAAAAGAGCTCAGCTACTGAGTACCTTATAGATTCATAGACTCTAGGACTGGAAGGGACCTCGAGAGGTCATCGAGTCCAGTCCCCTGCCCTCATGGCAGGACCAAATACTGTCTAGACCATCCCTGGAGTAATATTCTTTCCTGTGGAGCGCATAAACTCTTGGGCATTTGCAAGGAATTAGGAGAAGATGAGGTGTGCAGGCATGGAACTCCTCTCCTGTTCTCCCTACTCACTTTAGAAGGTGTTATGGAGATGAGAGCCCTGCTACTGGGCACATCCTGAGGTCTTCAGAAGAGGTGCTAATTTTCTGTGCACCTGAGGAGGAGCAGTGCTGGAAATATTCTTCGCTAGCCAGGTTCTCTTTTTTCTCTCTCAGAAGAGTTGACATCTAAAATTTTAAGTGCCAGCATTATGGCATGCAAAATTTTACACATCAACATAATGAATTTTTTAATCTATTGGCTTTTTCAAAAGAAATAATAAGAAACAATAGTGCTAGAAAAATCGCAGGAACCAGTATTGTGATCCACAAAGCCAGGTTAGGCACCTAGGCTCCCTATGCATTGAATTGGGAGAAACAAGCATCTTCAAATGTCATCCACAAAAGCCAGCACATTACACAGGAAGCTGCCTAAGCTAGCTAATGGGACTCCAAAGCCTGCCCCTTTCACAGAGATAGGTGTGTGTCTCTGCATGTGGTTTACAATCAGGAGCCCTTCTCCTTGAGTCATATAAGTTAGGCACCTGTCTCACACCACACAAAACAGCAAGTGGTTGTGGAGGTGTCCTCCTGCTAGCTTTTAGCCCAGTGGTTAGAGCACTTGCCTAGGATATTAGAAACCCATAATCAGGTCACCCTTCTACCTAAGGAGGAGAAAGAATTTGAACCTCTCAGGTGCATGCTCTAGCTGCTTAGGTATGGATATTCTGCTGTGGGGACTTGCTCAGTGTCTCCTGTTGAAGTTGTTCCACTGTGTATAAATAATTAGAGAGTCATTGGAACAGGGGACACAGGGTCACCCAGCTCAGTGACCTAGCTACCAGGCTACGGAGTCACTCTCTTTTTCTCTCTCTGGCCCAATGACTAAGTATTTATCCACAATGGGACAGCTTCAACAGAAGAGATTGAGAAAATCCTTGCCTCAAAATATCTCAGTGTTTAATGCACTCTCCTGAGCAGTGGAAGACACCTGTTCAAATCATTTCTCCCCCTTAGGCAGGGATGGGGGAATTAAACCTGGGTCTTCCACATCCCAGGTGAGCACTCTAACCATTTGACTAAACGTTATAAGCTGAGTACCACCACCACCTCATGCCCCTTTTCTGCCAAATTTTGAATGGGACCTGATCTGGTAGGTGGCCCCTGCCTGTCTTTCCCCAGTTCATGGATCGCTCTGGGGCTTAGGCAGGAGATTGGTGTCTGGACACCTTGAGTGAGGCATGTCCAGAGGCAGGCATCTAAGGAATTTTTACCGCAAGAACTTAGACACTGAATGAGCTTAAGCACCTGCAGCATATGGCAGGAGTTTTGTGGATCACAGTGAAGCCTAAAACAGGGATTTAGGATCCTAAACCACAGTCTTATTTGACTAAGTCTGGCCTTTAGGTGCCTATGCACCTTTGTGGACCTGGGCTTTTGTTCTTAAATTCTTTTAGATGAATAAAATCAGATTGTATGTGTTTTTTTCATCTTTCAAAGTCTGAAATGCTAAAGCAAAGACACTTGTACATTAGAGGGAGTCCTCAGAAAAGTTAAACATTAGTCCTGAAATTTCAGAGGAGTAATTTTAACTCTTTCAAATCCCTATACTAGTCAGTGCTATTTCTTCTAAGTTTCTAGAAGATTTAATCTATCCCCTACGAGTAAGTGGTACAAATTTGGTTAGGAAAAAAACATTTGTTTGCAGCCCTAACAAAGAAATTGAAATTCCACTTTAATTGCAAAACTCAGTGCACTGTGACCATGGATTCACTAACTACCACACTACTGATTTTTTGAGTTTGACCATGGATATTTTGAGTTTACACAAAAACTATTTAATACTACCCACAGGTCCATATCATTTCTGGTTTCTCACACACCTCTTGCACCTAGACTGAAATAATAGTTGGCGACGGTATCGCATGGAGATCTGTTGACTCATAGCTAAGTCTGCGTAATGGAATGCAAGGAGAAGGGAGTGGGGGAAGGACTTCAGGAGGCCAGTGGTGTAGTTGAGGTTGTGATGATAATGGAAGTCTGTAGGTGCCACATTCAGGGAGGGACCGTTTGTATTTTGTCTGAAATGATGTATACATTCTTAGTTTACTCTAATGACAAGTTCTTGTTTTTCCAGATCTGGCAAGAAGTGCAGAGGCTTGCTTGTGTGATCCACCAGTGGCACACATCTCTGTCCATTTCCCCCAGTCTGTGTGTCTATGTCTTTCTGCCCCATTTCCCCAGATCTCTGACCATGAGGTGCACATATGTCTGCCCCACTTATCTAGCTCTGGGACACACTGAGCACACATGTTTCTGCAAGTCATTTATTACCACAAGAACATACCCAAATTTCAGTTTCCATCTGAAAATGTAATTTCAGGCACTGTAAATGCCCAAGAGTAAGTGGCTGGCTGAGCATCGCCATCTCAGATTATGCATCTAGATGGTGACCCTAAAACAAGACTAGGCAATTTATCTCCACACAGCTTACTTAATGAGCCATACTGCTTGCTCCTTGTCCTCCTACAGGTCAGTTATGCCTCATCCAGCCGACTTCTGAGCAACAAAAACCAATTCAAGTCTTTCCTCCGCACAATCCCCAATGATGAGCACCAGGCCACTGCAATGGCAGATATCATTGAGTACTTCCGGTGGAACTGGGTGGGAACAATTGCAGCTGATGATGACTATGGTCGTCCAGGGATTGAGAAGTTCCGGGAGGAGGCAGAGGAAAGGGACATCTGCATTGATTTCAGTGAGCTCATCTCCCAGTACTCAGTGGAGGAGGAGATCCAGCAAGTGGTGGAGGTCATCCAGAACTCCACTGCTAAAGTGATTGTTGTCTTCTCCAGTGGACCGGACCTGGAACCCCTCATCAAGGAGATAGTCAGGCGTAACATAACTGGCAAGATCTGGCTGGCAAGTGAGGCTTGGGCCAGCTCTTCCCTGATAGCCATGCCAGAGTTCTTCCATGTCATTGGAGGTACCATTGGGTTTGCACTGAAGGCAGGGCAGATCCCGGGCTTTCGTGAGTTTCTACAGAAAGTGCATCCCAAGAAATCTACCAACAATGGCTTTGCCAAGGAGTTTTGGGAGGAGACCTTTAACTGCTACCTCCCAGAAGGGTCCAAGAATCACCCAGCTTCAGCCTCTTTCCACAAGGGCCACGAAGAAGGAAGTGGAGTTGGAAATAGCACAGCTGCCTTCCGACCCCCATGCACAGGGGAAGAGAACATCACCAATGTAGAGACGCCATACATGGACTTTACACACCTGCGGATATCTTATAATGTGTACTTGGCAGTGTACTCCATTGCTCATGCTTTGCAGGATATATACACATGTACTCCCGGAAAAGGCCTCTTCACCAATGGATCATGTGCAGACATTAAGAAGGTTGAGGCATGGCAGGTAAGTCTTACTTTCAGTATAAAGCATGCCTGTGCATGTATATCCATAGGCTAGAGACCAAACTGGACAGGATCTCCCCATTGCTATCCTTGCCTATGGTATATCTTTGCATATAGTATATAGTTAGTAAACATGGTTGCTGGAACCTCACTGTGCCCGTGTAGTTACATCATATTACATTTACTGTGTAAAAGTATGTTTTAAAACATGTTTTATAACAAACAAGACTATTGTTTCAGATGTGGTTGCACAATGCCAGGCAGACTTGGTGGTTATGCTTCAGGTCTCCATACGCAACTGTGTTTTTAAGCTTAAAAGCGATAGGCATTCTATCTAAATACTCCTGGGCCCTCTGCCTGAAAGGTAAGACAGGTGGTCAAGTATCAAAGGGCTTTAAAACTATTTTCAGCAAAGGTCACATGTCTCAAAAGTTACAAACTGATTGGGGAAAAGATTTTTTAAACAAACTTTAAAGCAAATTGTTCAACCAACATCCATTTTGTTAATAATAATGCAGGTAAATCTGATGGCCCAGAGTAGAAACATAGAGTTGTTGGGTCATCTACACAGCAACCTGTGTTTTTCTAGAAAACTTCTGTTGAATGATGTGGATGTGAAAATTAAATTCACACCGAATGAAGATTCCTTCTGCTTCATGAATGATGCAGATGAATCATAGAATATCAGGGTTGGAAGGGACCTCAGGAGGTCATCTAGTCCAACCACCTGCTCAAAGCAGAGCCACTTCCCAGACAGATTTTTCCCCCGGATCCCTAAATGGCCCTTCAAGGATTGAACTCACAACAAATTTGCAGATGATACAAAATTACTAAAGATAGTTAAGACCCAGGCAGACTGCAAAGTGCTATAAACGTTCTCGCAAAACTGGGTGACTGGGCAACAAAATGGCAGATGAAATTTAGTGTTGATAAATACAAAGTAATGCACACTGGAAAACATAAACCCAACTATACATATAAAATGATGAGGTCTACATTAGCTGTTACCATTCAAGAAAGAGCTTGGAGTCATTGTGGATAGTTCTCTGAAAACATCCACTCAATGTGCAGAGGCAGTCAGAAAAGTGAACAGAATGCTGGAAATAATTAAAAAAGGGATAAATTGGGGTCAGCAACCTTTCAGAAGTGGTGTGCTGAATCTTCATTTATTCACTCTAATTTAAGGTTTCACGTGCCAGCAATAAGATTCCATGCAATCCATGCTGAGCTGTGTCCTCTCTTGGCTCTGTCTGCACCCCTCACTGCCCCAGGCTGGGGCTAAAGGAACACAGCTGGGGGTGGCTGTGGAGCCCAGGCTGAGGCCAGGAGCAGAGCCCTGGGCTGGGATCCCAGGCTCGCAGCAGTGCCCCCAGGACCTGTGGCTGGGACCCAGGGCCACCAGCAGGCTGAGCAGGGCCCTCGGGCCAGAACCCCAGCTGGCAGAGGTCCAGCAGCCCGTACCCCAGACCAGTAGCGGAGCCCCCTGGACCAGTGGCAGGGACCTGGGCCTGGCAGCGGGCTGAGGGGGATGGCGGACAGAACCCAGACTGGCAGGGTGCTAGTACCCCAGGCCGGCAGCGGAGCCCCCGGGACATGTGGCCATGACCTGGGGCTGGCAGCAGGCTGAGCGGGGCCGGTGGACGGTACTCCAAGGTGGCAGCAGAGGCCCCGGGACTGGTGGTGTTCTTGACCCAGACAGTGTGAGTGCCACTGAAAATCAGCTCACATGCTGCCTTTGGCACTCGTGCCATAGGTTGCCTACTCCTGAGATAGATAATAGGACAGAAAAGATCATGTTGCCTTTATATAAATCCACGGTACACCCACGTCTTGAATACTGTGTGGGGATGTGGTCGCCCCATCTCAAAAAAGATATATTGGAATTGGAAAAGGTTCAGAAGAAGGCAACAGAAAAGATTAGGGGTATTGAACAACTTCCGTATGAGGAGAGATAAATAAGACTGGGACTTTTCATCTTGGAAAAGAGACGGCTAAGGGGAGATATGATTGAGGTCTATAAAATCATGACTGGTGTATAGGAAGTAGATATGAAAGTGTTTATGAGAAGTAGTAAACACCACAAGAACTAGGGGTCACCAAATGAAATTAAAACAAATAAAAGGAAGTATTTCTTCATACAATGCACAGTTAACCTGTGAAACTCCTTGCCAGAAGATGTTGTGAAGGCCGAGATCATAACAGGGTTTAAAAAAACAACAAGATAAATTCATGGAGGACAGGTCCATCAATGGCTATAAGGCAGGATGGGCAGGAATGATGTCCCTAGCCTCTGTTTGCCAGATGCTGGGAATGAGCGACAGGGATGGATCACTTGATGATTACCTGTTCTATTCATTCCCTCTGGGGCACATGGGCACTCTCTGCTGTCAGAAGACAGGATACTGGGCTAGATGGACCTTTGGTCTGACCCAGTAAGGCCATTCTTATGTTCTTATACCCCATTATCAGAGGGACAACAAAACTTAAGAGGTCCAATATATGCCCCGCCTGTTTTACGAGATGCTTCTTTCTTTTAAAAGAAACCCTTTTATTACACAGAGTTTTTATAAAATTCTCTCTCTTTTTCTGTACACACACACTTGATTTTGTGTCAAAGGGATGTTTCTTTTTAAGTTGCTGATCGCTATTTCTGAAATGGCCACTATTAAATCATCAGAGGCTGAACACACGATAGCTTTCCTTTGCAGTGGTGGTGATTTGCTAGGTAATTTTAAAAGGGCCAGGTATCTCTTCATGTAGCTAGACATGTTTTCAGTCAGCAGCCTTGGTTGTTAAAAGGGGCTTCATGATAATTCATTGCTCTTTACACCCAGCTGTTGTTCTTTTCAAAGTATAAGCCACTGGCTAATTGTGAGGGAAAAGCCCAGTTCCTAATCTATAAGCATCTGGTGTAGCGGCGTTTAAATCCACCACTAGGTACTGTGACAAAGTTCTTCCTCTGCCTTGGTGGGTCCTGCGTTTTCTGGTGGATTTGCTCACCTCAGAGGTTCATGGCAGCCCTCAGTTTGGCCACTTGTGCTAGAGGCTCAAACCTGCCATTCACTCAGCTAACTTCATTGCTGGCCAGCATGGAGGAAATGGAGAACTATCTCCACAGTCTCTGTTGTCCCACCTAGTGGGTCAGGGACAGACCAGATCCTTTTCCAAATTAGACCTTCCCTTCTGGTGTGTCTCACAGACCACGTCAACTCCTCCTATATCAGGTAGGTTGTTGGGCTGGATGGGGGGAACCCAGGCCCACCCTCTACACCATGTTCCAGCCCAGGGCCCTGTGGACTGCAGCACTCCCTGGGCTATGTCGCCATCGCCTCCCCTCACAGAGTGACCAGATGTCCCAATTTTATAGGGGCAGTCCTGATTTTGGGGTCTTTTTCTCATATAGACTCCTATTACCCCCAACCTGCATTCCAATTTTTCACATTTACTGACTGGTCACCCTGTCCCCTCAGAACCTTCTTTGACCTTCCTCCTAAAGCCTGATAACACTTATACTCCTCAGTCCTCCAGCAGCACCCCTGCTCACTGCCTGATCCTTGTGAACCCCTCACTAACTGATGGCAGGTCCTTTTTAAACCAGGTTTCCTGATTAGCCTGCCTGCCATAATTGATTCTAGTAAGTTCTTAATTGGCTCCAGATGTCTTAATTAGCTTGCCTGTCTTAATTGGTTCTAGCAGCTTCCTGATTGCTCTACGGCAGTCCCTGCTCTGGTGACGCAGGGAGCAGAAAACTGTTCATCCAGTGACCAATATATTTGCCTTCTACCAGACTCCTGCACCTAACTAGTCTGGGTCTGTCACAGTACCCATAAGGTATTTTGGTAAGATCCTCAAAAGCTTCTAAAAAGAATTAGGCCTTCCTGAGGTACATTTGCTGAGCAAGTGTAGCCATTTGTAATTTATCCCTGAGAGCCACCACCCCCTTGACCTCCACTTTTTAGAATCTATTTACCTAAGCAACATCTCCTCAGTTCACCTTATCCAATGGTGTCGCTGAAGAGGCCTTTTCACCTTCCCCCACGGGTTCAGACATCAGATGGGCATCACCCTAGTCAATCTGGCTCACGATCGCATGGATCTCGGTGTCAGTTTCTGCCATATTCAGCAATGGATGGGCTACAGGGCTCCATTTGGCCACTCTCTCCTCCTCAGAACTGTCTTTAATATTGCACTTCCTTTGCAAGTGACTGAGCACTCTCAGAGCTAAAGTAAATGCCATAGTTCTCACAGGGGTGGTGAAGGCTGCCATGTTTCCTTTCACCATTTCCACAATTTCTGAAAACATGTTCTTGAAACATATGGCGTCTTCACCACAGTGAGGGGCTTCCAGGGATGGTGCTGCTGACCAGCCATTTACTAAACTCCAGATGGTGGAGTTTCCAGCTACAAACTTGTGCTATAGCTATTCTGATTGGTACACAGTTCCCATCTGGGATGTCCAACAGGGCTAGAACCTGTGTTGATTGGTAGAGCGTAGCTGGAGGAGTTCTTAGAGCAGTAGTTCTCAAACTACTGTACCGGTGATCACTTCCACATAGAAAGCCTCTGATTGCAGTCCCTCCTTATAAATTAAAAACACTTTTTATATATTTAGCACTATTATAAATGCTGGAGGCAAAGCAGGGTTTGGGTTACAGGCTGACAGCTCATGACCCCTCCATGTGAGAAACTTGTGACCCCCTGAGGAGGTCCAACCCACAGTTTGAGAACCCCTGTCTTAGAGGGAGCACACAGCTCTCTTCCGGATGGGTCACCCAACCCCTGAACTTTCCCTGATTGGTCACTCCCACTCTTGGGGATGTCCTGGGGCACTGGAACCCACTCCAGTTGGTAAAGGACAATGGTAGAAGTTCTTAGAGGGGTCACATGACCCTGTTCCAGATGGGTCACATGTCCTCTCCACTCTTGGGAAGGATCTATGGTGCTGAAATCCCCTCTGATTGGTAGATGGTGGTGAGAGAAATTTTTAGAGGGGTTCTTTGACACCCTTGCTTCTGGCCATATTCCAGACTCTGGAAGTAATACAATGGCAGGGCGGTTCTTATGGGGCAGAGATGGGGCTTTATAGGGTTAGGGGACGGGGTCAAAGTTTGAGTGACGTTGTACCCTTACATTTTTACTGTCTCATATATACTGACTGGAACTGGAGGAGTATATGATTACTAACAGCATAACTGATTAGAAACAGGGAGGAGATTTACTGAGTGTAATGGGGCTAATGCTGCTTATGTAACCCTTCTGCCCCTCTGAGTTGGCAGCAACAAGGGCCGGGTTCAGTATCCAGGGGTTCCGTTTCAGTAACACAATGCATAACCGGCTCGAGCCCCCACCCAGTGACCTGAGACACTCACATACTACACCCCCCTGGGCGCCTCTAGGAGGCAATACTTCCCTTCTCGCAAGCACAGAGTCTGAGTGTAGCAAAATCTTTTTAATAAAGGAAGGAATCAATGCGGCATCCCATTGGAGAAACACCACAAACAGGGTTATAACACAAACCATAAACAAAAACCCACCTCCAAGTACGTTTGGCACTGTCCTTTTTCCCCTTAGGGTTTTAAGTCCAATCACCCCGAAGTCCAACAACCCAAAAGTCTCTGGTCAATGCCACCCCAGAGTTCAAGAGTTTATCTGTAGAGGTCCCTCCCCCCAGCCTGGGTAGAAAGGGGCACCTTACGTGGTCCGGGGCCAACTGCCCTGCCTCTCCAGAGGTTCTGCTTCCGCCTTCTCCACGAACTGCTCCGCTTTACCAGCCGCTCCACTCTGCTCCTCCAGCCGTCCTCAGAAACTGCTCTGCTCCACCAGCTGCTCTGCTCCATGAGCTGCTCTAGTTCTCCCTGCAAACTGCTCAGCTCCGTTTGCTCTGTGGGCCGCTCCACCCGTCCCACAGCTACTCCGCTCTGCCAGCCGCTCCGCTGCCACCAGCTGTCCCGTGATCCGCTCCAGCCATCCCCAGAACTGCTCCTCTCCGCCAGCTGCTCGGTTCCACAGTATAGCTTCAGGCTCCCCTACTAGTTAGCACAGTACTCAGTGCTCTCAGCTCAGTAATTTCAGCTCTTTAGTGATTTCAACTCTCAGTGATCTCAGCTCTTAGTAGGGGAGCCCCAGTGCTAGTGCACCATTAGCCCAAAGTGAGTTCAGCTCAGTAACCTGTATTTAGATTTTTGAGGGAATAAAAAAAAATCAACTCTGACATTCCACAGTGGAGAGAGGAGGAGGTGGAAATGGTGCTTCTAGCTCCACAAGGAGACTGCACCACCAGGCACAGATACCTGTCCCCAACCTCTCTCAATTCACTGGGTTTTGGAACCCATGTCCCTTGTCTAGCAAGTACCACCCAACTGAAGGTGATGATTTGTCACCAAGCAGTCCCACAGCTCGGCAGTCTGGGCTAGGGTAGGCGTGCCTATGCAAATACATTCTCTGAAATTCTTTCCACCAGATGTCAGGGTAGAGCTTATCCTGACTCTGCTTACACTTAGCTTAACTAAACTAGAAGAGAAAACATTTACTGAGAATGTGGAAATTCTAGAAAATTGCCTATCCCTAAATGGAGTCAAAAAGAAAATCAAACAATTTCTGAATATGTGACTGGATTAAGGGAATTAACAGAGCACTGCCTGTTCGGAGAGAATTGAAATGGTGCCTTAAGGGACCAGTTGGTTTGACATAAGCAAATGAAACAATCCAAAACCAGCTATTGACGGATTGATTTGACCCTGAAGCATGAATTAGAAAATGCTATATCAATGGAGATAGCTATTAAAGATTCCAGAAAGCTGCAACACCATCATGTGATCTGTAACTGATAAACTAGTAGTCAAGCAGAAGGCACCACGTCATCACTGACTGCTTTCACTGTGGGAATCAGTCTCACAATGCAAATGATGGTTGGTTCAAGGACAAACCCTGTAGAAACGGTAACAAATTGGGAGCACACACATAAAATGTTCAGCTCAGTGCAAAAAGCACAACAGTACCAGAGGATTTCAAATTCATCAGCCTGCAGATGGCAACACAGAGTCAAGTGAGAATATTATTTCATCTCTACAACTGTAGTTGACTGTTATGTCATCTCAGACAACAAGTGAAGCGATATTTGGATTGCTTTAGAAGTGGAAGGATTAAGCGTTAAAATGGAGCTTGATACAGGATCTGGTATTTCTGTAATTTCACACAGGATTATAGAGGCTTCTTAAAGAGATGAAGTTGCAGAAGAATCTGAGTACTACTAAATACATGTACAGGGAAAATCCTCAGTCTCCTGGTTGCTATTACAATGAAGGTAACATATAACTAAACAGCAGATGCAAAGAGTCTGTGCTGGGACTTGGTAGAGAATAGCTGAGAGAGATTCGGCCAGACTGGTAAAGTATAAAATGACTTCAGGTTTAAAAAAATAATGAATTCCAGCCCAAAACAAAAATTAGCTAGACTTTTGTACAAGGCAACTGGTATCTTTCAGGATGGTATGGGAAACTTAAAGCCCATGAAAGCAAAAAACTTTGCTTGAGCAATTTCTAAATTTTGCAAACGTCTTCCAGTGCCTTTTGCGATACAGCAAAAGGCAGAGTTAGAATTTCAGCACTTACAAGACTCTGGGATTTTATCCAGGGCTAACTGGAGAGAATGGAGCATCCAGATAGTGCCAGTAATGAAAAAGATTGGGGCTTTCCCTATCTGTGGTGACATCAAGGTTACCGTAAACCCAGTACCGCATGAGTACGGCTAATGGAAAGAGAAGGGTTACATATAAACAAAACTGTAATATGGTTCCTAAGGACTAGACTAAACATCTTAACCTTCTGTTTAAAGAAGTTTATCTCACCCAAATGTCCTTTCCACTGTTTTCAGCCAAGCCTGATTGAAATCCCATTTTCATGAAGGTAATCTCACTGCCCAATTACTTTATAGGTGCAGGTTAACAAGGTGCTTTTCTTGTCCCCCAGTTATAGTCCAGTAACCTTTGAAGTGCAACCTCAGGTAAGGCTTTTTTCCTCCCACTGTTTTTCTTTTCCTGTTAAATTCCACAATCCTATATTTGCATTTAGCTGAGACCGGTGACTGATAGCTAGACAATTCTCAATTTATATTTCAACAGACAGATGGATAAACATCTCTGGTTTATTTCCAGTATATATGCATACCTTCTTACATAGTAGCAGCACATACATTCTACCATGATATTCACAACCAGTGTGGCACTGGATTTCCTTTGATACCTTACATGACATTCTTTGGTGAACCAGGATGTATATACCAGAATCAGGATATTCTTGGGACCTCTTTGTCAGTTGGCATTGAAGGGTTCTTAGATAATAGGCAATGCTGAGCTAAGCAGGTAGACAGTATAAAAAGTCACTTGCAAGGTGAATTCAAGAGTCGTGAACAGAGGCAGGTAATAGCAGTGTTTCAGAGGACATGGCCATGGACTCTGTGCTTGTGGCAGTGAGACTGAGTGGTTCATTTGTTCCATCTGTGGGTTGTTTGTTTAACTATTTGTTCTCTGCATTGCTGGCCCCTGAGGAAGCAGCTGAAACAGGTCTGTTCGTTGTTGCCTCAGTAAGGGCCGCAAAGCTCTGACCCTTGGAGCTTTGATCAACTCTGCTGTTTGAAGTCTCTGAGTAGTTAATCAGGGGACGGGGGGTGGATTTGAGCTGAGCTGAGCTAAGCAGGGAGACTTGGCATAAAAAGTCTCTGCTAGGCGAACTCAAGAACTGCCAACAGAGGCAACTAGAAGGAGAGTTTTGGAGAGAGTATGGAAAGAGAATATGAGAGGCTTTTCCTTCCTATATACAATTTCAAGATGACCAGAGATGGAACAGTGGTGCAGTTGATGTACCATGTTTCCTTTCCTGCCTGAAGCCAGAAGGAACTTCCTGTGCATGAAGTGCAAGTTGGTGGCTGTGCTGGAGAAAAAGATTCTTGGACTGGAGTGGCAAGTAGAGATGCTATTGAGAATCAGAGAAGCTGAGGAGTTCCTAGATAGCCAGATTCAGGAAAGTACTCCAGATTCAAGAAAGAAAGGAGCTGGCCATCAAGGAGTCAGGAGGCGGAGGGGGAGAGGAAGTCAGAGAGGATGCCTGGAAGTTTGTAACCAGAAGAGGTCATGGCAGCATTCTATATTGCTGAACACAGATGAGGATGGGCAGGCTATAGGCACCAGAAATTAGAAGACTGGGAGGAATTCCATACAGCTAAGACATTTCCAATCAATACCCAGGTTCTCAATGTGGAATCTGTGAAAGATGCCTCAAGATCCAACTTGTCCAAGTGAATGGAGAGATGCATGGAACACACCTGTGGATGGCAACCTATCCTGTAAGAAAATCAAACCTGCCCAAAAAGAGTTCCCCAGTCATCTGAGGAAAACAGATGATCCTTGTTGCGGATTCAATACTTAGACAAATCAAAAGTCTATTCTGCAAGAGACAGGCGTACAACAGGATGATGTGCTGTTTTCCTGAGCCAAGACATTACATGTCACTTGAAGATTGGATAGGCTTCTTAAGTTGCCGGAAACAATCCATTGGAGATGGTTATATCTCACAGATAATAGGGGACTTCAGAGAACTCAGAAGCATGCTGAAGCAGAAGACTGTCCAAACTGTTTTCTCTGAGGTGAAGGAAGTGAAGCAAGTGAAGGAAGACAGAAGACTCCAGAATTGAACTGCTGGCTAAGTGATGTAGGCTGGAGGGCTTTGGTTTTGTAGAACATTTGTCCAACTCCTTTGAGTGTGGGGAGGTGTGGTTTGGATGGCCTCCATCTCAGTAAAGGGGATCCAATCTCTTTGTGGACAGGCTGGCTAGAGTATTCAGGAGAACATTAAAATAATAACAAAAAGAGAGAGTAAAAAGAGGGAAGATATGAGCACTTGTTTTGCACAGAATTAAAATGTTGAGAACAAAATTAATGAAGGAATTGCAGGACAAAAAGAGAAGAAATTCTTGAATTGCCTATTTACCAGTGCTGGGAGTCTGGGTAACACAAGAAAAACTGGCATTGCTCATTTATGAACATAAGTTCTATCTAGTTGGTATTACTGAAACCTTGCGGGATGATTTGCATGATTGGAATGTTAAAATCAATGGTCATAACATATTTAGAAAGGATTGATTGGGTTAAAGGGGAGTGGGAGTAGTGCTCAATACAAAAATGGCATTACCTGTTTCCAAGTCACTGACAACTCAGACAAAAAAATATTTTAAATGCTTAAAGATCAATGTCCTAACCCAGGGATCAGCGACCTTTGGCCCGTGGCCCACCAGGGTAGCACCCTGGTGGGCTGGGCCAGTTTACCTACCTGCCGCATCCGCAGGTTTGCCACTTCAGGCCAATGAGGGCTGCGGGAAGCGGCGCAGGCCAAGGGATGTGCTGGCAGCATTGGTTTCCCCTGTATCATTGTTTTTCCCTCCCACCCAAAAATATAAAGAAATAGCAGAAATATTTATTAGCACTTCTGCCTTTTTTGCATTATTGCTGATTACCGTTTCCATTTAGTAATGAACCAATGCTATTGTTAGGATTCTTTTTCTTCCTAAAATACTAAACAACTCCTCCTTATTGTCCTTAACTTTGCTGGCCATATATATATTTACAGCTGTCTTCACTTCCCCTATAAGCTTCATTTTTTAACCAGGACAGCCTTCTTCCTCATATGTGAGATTGTGCCTTATTTGCTGTGCCCAGTTTACCAAGCCATCCAGATCACTTTAAATTCAGTGAATTGTCCTCTTTGTCATTTACTACTGGGGAGGGATAACTCAGTGGTTTGAGTATTGACTTGCTAAACCCAGGGTTGTGAGCTCAATCCTTGAGGGGGCCACTTAGGGAGCTGGGGCAAAAATCAGTACTTGGTCCTGCTAGTGAAGGCAGGGGGCTTAACTCAATGACCTTTCAAGGTCTCTTCCAGTTCTAGGAGATCAGTATATCACCAATTACTGTTTTTGGGGTAGGGAGGGATAGCTCAGTGGTTTGCACATTGGCCTGCTAAACCCAGGGTTGTGAGTTCAATCCTTGAGGGGGCTACTTGGGGATTGGTCCTGCTTTGAGCAGGGGGCTGGACTAGATGATCTCCTGAGGTCCCTTCCAACCCTAATAATCTATGATTCCACTCCCCTAACTTTTATGGCATCTGCAAACTTTATCAGTGATGATTTTATGTTTTCTTTCAGGTCATTATCAAAAACATTAAATAGTGTAAGGCTAAGAACTGATCCCTGTGGGACCCCACTGAAAATGGGCCCACCCATTGACTTTTTCCTGCTTAAAATTAAATTTTGAGACCTATCAGTTATAAAGTTACTAATCCATTTAAAGTGTGCCATGTTAATTTTATATCATTCTAGTTTTTTTAATCAAAATGTTGTGTGGGACCATGTCACATGTCTTACATAAGTCATATGTAACTATATCATGTCAACACTATAGCCTTTTTCATACAAACTTGTAATGTCATCAAAAAAGATATCAGGTTATTTTGACTGGATCTATTTTCCATAAACATGTTGATTTTCATTAATTATATTATATTCATTTCATTCTTTATTAATCAAGTCCTATATTGGTCGCTCCATTATCTTGCTTGGATTGAGGCCAGGTTGACAGATGTATAATTACCCTGGTAATCCCATTTATCTTTTTTAAACACTGGCAAAACATTAGCTTTCTTCCAATCTTCTGGAACTTCATCAATACTCCAAAACTTATTGAGAACCTCCAGTCCAGTGAGCTCCTCCGCCAGATTTATTTTAAATCCATGGATTCAAGTTATCTGGACCTCCTGATTTAAAAATGTCTAACTTTAATAGCTGTTGTTTAACATTCTCTTGAGATGCTAGTGGAATGGAAAGAGTGTTATCACCATAAGATGGGACTATATCATCTGTTTTTTCCCCAAATGCAAAACAGCAATATTTATTGCATGCTTCTGCATTTTCTGCATTATTATTGATAATTATATCATTTTCATCTAGAAATGAACCAATACCATTCTCAGGCTTCTTTTTGTTCCTAACATATTTTTAATTATTTCTTATTGTCCTTAACTGTGCTCACCAAAGAGGTAGCCTTATGTTCTTTGGCTTCCCTTACCAATTTTCTACGATTTCTAACTTCAGAATTATAAATGAATATAAAAAGATTTATATTCATTACTATCAACTTCCCTTTTCTTCCATTCGTTATATGTATAAATTTTATTTTTTTACAGCTGTTTTCACTTGTCCTCTAAAGAAGGTGGTTGTTTTTTAAACCAAATCATCTGGGAAGAAGAATTTAATCAGGAAAATATAAAGGATAATTGGGAATTATTTAAGAATACTTTATTAGAGGTTGTGGTATTTGGACATCTAATAAGGTATTCTTAAATTGTTTTTAGCTTTGTGGAATGGCCCTATTAAAACAACATATATACATGTAACTTTGCACATTATAAATGTGATCAACTTGTTATAATTGTCATTTATAATATTTAGACTTCCCAAGGATGTTTTAATATTGGCAGCATGACACCCCAAGCATATGATACTCAAACTGAAGTCCCCCAATATCACGCAGCTTTTTTTCATATAAAGAAGCGGTCATCCTGCTCCCTATTGTGATTTGGTAGTCTGTAGCAGACACCAACTAGTACTCCATCTTGTGTTGTTAGGACACAAATCCATAAGCAATCAAGTTAATTTTCTTCCAAGTTGTCAGTGACTCGAAAACAGCTAATGCCATTTTTGATACAGAGTGCTGTTCACCCTCCTCTTTTGCCCACTCAGTCCTTCCTAAATAAATTATAACCACTGATTTTAACATTCCAATTGCGTGAATCATTCCATCATGTTTCAATAATACCAACTAGATAGAATTTATGCTCATAAATGAGGAATTCCAATTCTTCTTGTTTATTACCTGGGCTCCTAGTATTGGTGAATAAGCAATTAAAGAATTTATTCTTTTCGTGTCCTTTGGTTCCTTGATTTATTTAATTTTCAACATCTCAATTTTAAGCTGATGATCTTATCTTCCCTCTTTCTACCCTCCCCTCTTGGTATTAGTTTAATCCCCTCTTGACCACTTTAGCCAGGCCATACCCAAGGATATTGTGTCCCCTTCTACTGAGCTGGAGGCCATTCAAACTATACAGCCCCCACACACACCTTGTAGAAGGTGGATCAATGGTCTTCAAAACCAAAGTCACTTTATCACTTACTTATCCAGGGTTTCACTTCCAGAATCTTCTGCATTCTGTCTTCCTTTGCTCGGAGAACAGGAAGGATCCCAGAGGATGACTTGGACATTCCTCTGCTTCAGCATGCTTCTGAGTGCCCTGAAGTTATCTACAGTCTGTGAGATATCCCACAGTGCAATGTCATTTGTGCCAATATGAATCATCACCAAACATCACCAGTATTTCACTAGAATCTCCATCCTCAGAGGTTTTTAAGGCTCAGCTTGACAAAGTTCTGGCTAGGATGATTTAGTTGGTGTTGATCCTGCCTTTGAGCAGCAGGTTGGACTAGATGACCTCCTGATGTCTCTTCCAACCCTAATATTCTATGATTCTATGATCTTTATCTAGTGATTTCAAAAGCCTATCCAGTCTTAGCATGATGTCTTGTTTCTTGGTTCCAGGTAAGCAGCCCACTGTCCTGTTGCCCTGCCTGGCCCTTGCTGAATGTTCTTTTGATTCTTCTGAGTACTGAATCACCAACAAGGATCTTCTGTCTGTCTGATGTAAGCAGGGTGTGAATAAGCTTTCCCCTGACATCTAGTGATGCACTGGGGGAAAAGACTTCTGGAGCAGACCGTGGCTGCATAGACACGTCTACTCTGCCTGAGTGTTCGGCAGTCAGACCTGCTTTGCCAAAATGATCGATTTTGGCTGGTTTGGGGTTACAATTCAATTCATATTGGATGCAAGGATAATGAAATGTTATTATCCTTATTATATGATTAAAGGGCAGCAGAACTGTACTTAGCATGCCTTGATAGAGGGTGTCACCCTAACTGAACCTCACTGCTAAGCAGAGGGTAAGGATGGCAAATCCCACTAAAAATGAGAAAGAGATGGGAACTGGTGTTGCTACGTGATGGTGTAGACTCTTCCTAATGAGTCCTAGACACCATTTGACTCTCTCTTCTCCAGTGTTTAAAGACAGGGCTGATTGGACTCAGCTGAGAGTTCTTGTTTCTATTCAGTGATTACTAGAGCTGAAATCACTAATGAGCAAGTCTAGGGGCTAAGCCTTTAGACCTGATATGGGCACAGTGTTGCAATGAAAGGCAACAAAGAGGCAACAGCTCAGAGGTTCCTCACTACCAAGTGAAATCACTAAGGGCTTGTCTACATCAGAAAGTTGCAGCGCTGGTGAGGGAGTTACAGCGCTGCAACTTAGGAGGTGTACACATCTGCAGGGCACCACCAGCGCTGCAACTCCCTGTTTGCAGCGCTGGCCGTACTCCCGTTTTGTCTCGGGTGTAGAGGATCCAGCGCTGGTGATCCAGCGCTGGTAATCAAGTATAGTCACTTACCAGCGCTTTTCTTGACCTCCGTGGAATAAGCAGGTATCCCAGCATACCTGAGGAAGCCTCTGGTAATCAAGCTGGTCTCCTTCCCCGGCTTGCTCTCGCGTTCCCCGAACCCCGAGCAAGCAGGTCTCCTTCCCTGAGGTTTGCTGGGTGGTTCCGGGAAGGCGAGAGCAAACCGGGGAAGGAGACCAGCTTCGCCGCGGTTTGCTCTCGCGTTCCGCGAACCACCCTGCAAACCGCAGGGAAGGAGACCTGCTTGTTCGGGGAACGCGAGAGCAAACCGCGGCGAAGCTGGTCTCCTTCCCCGGTTTGCTCTCGCGTTCGCCGAACCCCCGAGCAAGCAGGTCTCCTTCCCTGCGGTTTGCAGGGTGGTTCGCGGAACGCGAGAGCAAACCGGGGAAGGAGACCAGCTTCGCCGCGGTTTGCTCTCGCGTTCCCCGAACAAGCAGGTCTCCTTCCCTGCGGTTTGCAGGGTGGTTCGCGGAACGCGAGAGCAAACCGCGGCGAAGCTGGTCTCCTTCCCCGGTTTGCTCTCGCCTTCCCCAAAACCCCTTGAAGCCGCCCAACAGCGCTGCAGTGTGGCCACATCTAACACCACTTGCAGCGCTGGTTGCTGTAAGTGTGGCCACTCTGCAGCGCTGGCCCTATACAGCTGTACTAATACAGCTGTAACAACCAGCGCTGCAAAATTTTAGATGTAGACATGGCCTAAGAGCTGAAATCACAAGGCTGGGCTAGATGGGAGAACCTCAGAACATGGCATCACAGGAGTGGCTGTGAGTGGCAAGCAGCAGCAGTGATAACAGTGGCACAGATGAGCAGCAGCAGCAGAGGTAACAGTAATAGCAAGTTGTGAACAGCAGAAGAGATAACAGCGAGCCAGTTGCAGAGACATGGCAGCACAATGCTCCTGCCCTGGCCTTTCAGGGGTGAGAGGGGCACCCATGTGAATGAAGCTCTGAATTCTGGGTCTTCGCTGACTAAGGACAATCAACTGTGAGTGGGGTGGGTGGAGAACCATTCAGTAATAGCAACCATAATATAATTAAATTTAACTGCCTTTTTGGCGGGGGGGAGGGATACCAAAGAATCTCACCACAGTAACATTTAATGTCAGAAAGGGAAACTACACACAACTAGTTAAACGGAAATTAAAAGATATAGTCACAAAAGAGAAATGCCTGCAAGCTGCATGGAAACTTTTCAAAAACACCATAACAGAGGCTCTAATTAAGGTATACTCCAAACTAAAAACATAGTAAGAGGACCAAACAAGTGCCACTATGGTTAAACAACAAAGCAAAAGAAGCCATTAGTGGCAAAAAGGCATCCTTTAAGAATTGGAAGTCAAATCCTAGTCTAGCATTGGCTTTTTCTTGGCTAGTCCATTGAATTAAGACTTCTTAATACTATGATAATGAGCACTTGCCCCAAACCTGATCTCAGATAAAAACTAATAGCCAGTGGAACTAACTGATGCAAGATATTATTGAGGCCAAGAATGCTGTAGGATTCAAATAAGTATTAGACATTTACATGGATAATGAGAATATCCACAGTTATGCTACATAGTCTCAGGGCATAAGACAATCACTAAGAAATGTTACCTATAGACGGATTATTCCATAATTGGCTGCTAGGGGGTTTCTTGCACCCTCCTCTGATGTACCTGATGCTGGCCACTATCAGAAAGAAGATACTGAACTAGATTACCACTGGACTAATCTAGTATGACAATTCTAATGTTCCTAATGCCCACTGTAATCTTGTAGAAAGACCCTCTTCTTTTTCCTGATTAAGATTTTTAAATAAGTAAGGGAGAGACAAACCCCAAAGTCTATCAGGTTTTTTCATGAGGCCCAATGGGAGTGTTCAGGAGTTTTTATAATCAATTCTTTGTAGTTCTCCAGAATAACTGGGTGTTTTCAGTAAAGTGTTGGATTTTTATGTTTGCATTTAGTCTTAAAGTCAAATTATTGGCTGCTCTGACCATTTTCAACCATAATAAAGTGAGCAGGAAAGCATGTGGGGTAAATCAGTCTAGAAATGGCCATTAGACTTAGCCTATAACTAGGTGTAAAGAAATTGACTGTTGGGGTGTGGAATCATCTCCTAAGTAAGAGGGGAAGCCCTATTATTTAGGATATTTAACACTGACCTGGACAAAGCACTGGTTAAAACTGGGTAGGCAGTGATCTTGCACTGACTCATGAGAGGATGGACTAGCTGGGACCTAACAGGTCTTTTCCATTACTAAATGCTCTGATTCAAAGGCATCCAGTGGTCTGAGACAGAAAAAATAGCAGAATCCATGGGTTTCTGTCTCCCTACAACTTTGGGAAAAGGTCTGAAGGTGGTAGCTGACAGAATACCATCTTCCCCACTGGCCTTTCCCAGCATTCAGTGGTGTATTGGTCTAATAATGTATTCATCCAGCCATCACTTTACTTCTCCAGAATGTCTCTTCCAGGATATGACACACATACAGTACATGTTCTTTTGCCCTGGCTGAATAAGAGTCTTTTAAATGTTAGATTGAATGCTCAGTATTTGTTTCTATCTTTAGCTACAAAACATGTTTTTGACTGTGAAGGTTTTGGCTAATCATTGATAGGCTGGTGCCTATTAAAAAAAAGGCTCATATTACACAGTAAAGAACGCAGGCTGCAGCTCTTTCTTTTAAAGTTTAGAGCTTAAACATTTCTGGGTTGTTTGAGCCTCTCCTCCTTATTTTGGTCCCACATTTCATAGTAAAGCACTTCACACATGTCCGCCACGAACCTTGTGTTCATGATAATCTGAGACTGTTAACAAGGCCTCTCTTCCTTTTCAACCCAAGAACTGTTTCATGAGATGCTCATCAGAAATTCCAGCAATGGAGGTCAAGCCTATTGGTAGGCAGGAATCAAAAAGTTTATTCCTCTGGTTGCTGTTGCCCCTCTGGTTCATATTCTAGGCAGGACTTGCTGCTTCCCTGCAGGAGTTGATTTATGTGGAATCTTCTATTCCTTGGGCAGGACTGCAGTTGATAATCTATATACTAGGGCAGGCAACCTATGGCACGGGTGCCAAAGGCGGCACACGAGCTGATTTTTAGTGGCACTCATATTGCCTGGGTCCTAGCCACCAATCCGGGGGGCTCTGCATTTTAGTTTAATTTTAAATGAAGCTTCTTAAACATTCTGAAACCTTATTTATTTTAAATACAACAATAGTGTAGTTATATATTATAGACTTATAGAAAGAGACCTTCTCAAAACATTAAAATGTATTATTGGCATGCAAAACCTTAAATTAAAGTGAATAAATGAAGACTTGGCACACCACTTCTGAAAGGTTGCCGACCCCTGTACCAGAGAATAAGCCATTCAGTGCAGGTTAATGCTTTTGTACAACTATCTCCCTGTAAATTAGAAGTATCATTTTATACATGAATTGGTTTGCAAATATTTACGGTCTGGTGACTCTAATCCTCATCTATGGTGTATGTGACCGAAGAAAATGTGCTGCTAAGGTAATTCTGTAAAAGCAGCCCCCAGCCAGGGATATATAATGATTTCTAGGAAGACTAATGTCAGGATGTAAGGCCGAGGAACAGATTAACTGAGGAGAATGTGATAAAATAAAGCAAAAGGGTTTCTAGGGAACCCAGACATTTCTCATTAGTTCAACTCACTGACACTATTAATTACCAACATTCTACATGCCCCTAAGGAGGCAACACTGTGCCGTGGTGTGTCTGTGCAAGTGTTGTTGCAGAATCAAACATCATATCTGTGAGTTTGTATAATGCCTATTATCAAAACAATTAAAAGCTCTGTACTTTCTACACACAGAGATCATCAACCCACCACTAAAATCCAGCCAGCTCTCGGGTGGGACATGGGAAATGTTTAATAGCAGACTGCAACACTGCATAACAGATTAGAACAGGAAGTGAAGAAAAATACTATATTCCAACTCCCTAGACTTCAAAGCCCAAGCTCCAGCCCAAACTGCAACTTCAAAGCACTGTCTATACAACTATTTTTAGAGCAGTAGCAGGAGCCCTACTAACTCAAGTCTATTGATCTGGGCTGGGAAGCTTTCTTCTGCTCAGTCCAAAATGCTGTGTAGAACTACCCAAAGGGGTCTTGTAGAGAAACCTAGAAATAGCCAAGCTTGGGAGAAAGCTTAATCTGAGGTTTATACTCTGTGGTTACTATTATGTAGTGCCTAGACTCCCTGACCAGGATCAGGCCTCTGTTGTGCTAGGCATCATACCTCTCAATTGTAGCACATTTTTGGTTACAGAATGAAGCCATTTCAAGGTTTCTGTCACAGAATCATAGAATATCAGGATTGGAAGGGACCTCAGGAGGTCATCTAGTCCAACCCCCAGGGACTAGATGGGGGCGGCAAGCCACGGGGGGCTCTCTGCCAGTCACCGCGAGGGCAGCAGGCAGGTTGCCTTCAGCAGCATGACTGCAGAGAGTCCGCTGATCCCGCGGCTTCGGCAGACCTCCCGCAGGCGTGCTGCTGAATCCGCGGGACCGGGGACCTCCCCCAGGCAAGCCACTGAAGGCAGCCTGCCTGCCATGCTTGGGGCGGCAAAATACCTAGAGCCGCCCCTGCCAACCCCCTGCTCAAAGCAGGACCAATTCCCAACTAAATCATTGCAGCCAGGGCTTTGTCAAGCAGGGTCTTAAAAATCTCTAAGAATGGAGATTCCACCACCTCCCTAGGTAACCCATTCCAGTGCTTCACCACCCTCCTAGAGAAAAAGTTTTTCCTAATATCCAACATAAACCTCCCCCACTGCAACTTGAGACCATTGCTCCTTGTTCTGTCAACTGCCACCACTGAGAACAGTCGAGCTCCATCCTCTTTGGAAACCCCCTTTCAGGTAGTTGAAAGCAGCTATCAATTCCCCCCTCATTCAACTCTTCTGCAGACTAAACTCATGCATTCCCACTTTGAAAAGGCCATGTTACATATGGGCTATTGCCTGCAGGCAGCTGCAGCTAACAGGGAGCTTTTACAGAAGAACTCTGTGTATATACATGTAAACAGCTAGTTAATAATAGTTAAGATACCAGTAGATGGCAGTCAATAATATATAGTCTAGTTCCTGGGTTTTATAGAACTGGTAAAACTTCTTGTTTTGCACTGTAAATGGTTTCCTCTGGCTACTCTTTAAATGCAGATCATAATGTGTCAGAAGTAAAGTAGTTTTTACTGCTTTAATTCTTTATTGTGGCCAACCAGAGGCATTGAGTCACTTCAGCAATAGCTATGAACCACACTCCACTCCTCAGCACAATGCAAATGCAAGTGTGAAAATTGGAGTTTCTTTAGAGCCTCACAGAGAAAACTATGATGTGGATGTAAGACAGGAGAAAGGCAGCATGGCGATCAGAGTGAATATGCTGAACACAGCAGTTCATTTATATTAATAGATTCATAGGTTTTGAGGCTAGAGGGGACCATTAGATTATCTAGTCAGAACTTCTGTGTAACATAGGACATAAAATTAAATCTAGCTACTCATGTGTTCAGCCCAATAATTTCTGTTTGGCTAAAACATATCTTCCAGAAAGGATCCAGTCTTGATCTGAAGGCTTCAAGAGATGGAGAATCTACCACTTCCTTTTGTAGTTTGTCCCACTGGTTAATCATCCTCACTTTTAAAAATTTGCACCAGATTTCAAATTTGAATTTGACTGGCTTTAACTTCCAGCCGTTGGTTTATGCTATGCCTTTCTCTGCTAAATTACAGATCCCTTTAGTATCTGGTATTTTCTCCCTGTGAAGGTACTTTATATACCTTGATCAAATCATATCTTAATCTTTTCTTTAATAGTTAAACAGATTGAGCTCCTTAAGTTTCTCACTGCACAGCATTTTTTTTCCAGCACTCATATCATTGTTATGGCTGTTGTCTGCACCCTGACCAATTTTTCAACTTCCTTTTTAAAACATGGACACTGGATGCAGTATTCCAGTGTCCGTTTCACCAATGCAGAATACAGAGGTAAAATCACCTCTCTACTCCTGCTCAGTACTCTAGGAACAGAGAATGCAGGCCATACTTACAGGATGGGGAAAGCAGTGACTTGGGGAGTCAAGAGGGGTAATCACCTGAACATGACCCTCAATACGACGTTATGGCCAAAAGGGCTAAGATGACATATAAACAGGGAATCTCAAATAGAAGTAGGGAGGTTATATTACCTCTGTATTTGGCACTGCTGCAACAACTACTGAAATACCGTGTCCAGATCTAGAGTCCACAATTCAAGAAGGATGTTGATAAATTGGAGAGGGTGCAGAGAAGAGCCACAAAAATGACGGATGGATTCGATAACCTGCTTATAGTGAGAGGTTCCAAGAGCTCAATCTGTATATCTCAACCAAAAGAAGATTACGGGACAACTTGGTCAAAGTCTATATGTAGGTACACAAAGAACAAAACTTTGAAAATGGGCTCTTTAATCTAGCAATTATAAGAAGAGCCAATGTCTGGAAGCTGAAGGCAGACAATTCAGCCTAGAAGTAAGGTGCAAATTTTTAACCGTGAAGGTTATTACCCATTGGAGCAACTTTCCAAGGATTGTGGTGGATTTTCTATCATGGACAATTTTTAAATCAAGATTGGATGTTTTTCTAAAATATATGCTCAATTTCCAACATGAATTAATTCATGGAAGTCCTATGACTTGTGCTATATAGAAGTGCAGACTAGATGATCACAGGTCTCTTCTGATTTTCTAATCTATGTCAATGATTTCATTAGCAGTATTTGCCACTGCATCGCACTGAGAGCTCATGTTGACTTGGTTGTGCACTGTGACACCTAAGTCCTTTTCAGAATCCCTGGTTATCAGGATAAAGCCCCCCATCCTGTAAGCATGGTCTAGATCAGTGGTTTTCAAGCTGCAGGTCGCAACCCGGTACTGGGTCGTGGAAAATAAGGCACTGGGTCACAGTGGCTCTGGCCAGCACCACCGACCGGGCCGTTAAAAGTCCTGTTGGCAGTGCTGCCTGGCTAAGGCAGGCTAGTTTCCACCTCTTCTGATACCGCACTGTGCCTCGGAAGTGGCCAGCAGCAGGTCCAGCTCCTAGGCAGGGGGCCACAGGGCTCTGTGCGCTGCCCTCGCCCCAAGCACCGGCTCCGCACTCCCATTGGCTGGGGTGAAGTGGTGTCTGCAGGCGTGAGCCTCTGCCTAGGAGCCAGACCTGCTGCTGGCCGCTTCTGGGGTGCAGCATGGTCCATAGTGCCAGGACAGACAGGAAGCCTGCCTTAGCACCCCGGCTGCACTGCTGACCTGGAGCTGCCCAAGGTAAGTCCATGCCCCAACCCCATGCCCCAATCCCCTGCCCAAGCCCTGCCCCTCCCCAAAGCTGGAGCCCCTTCCCGCACCCCAAACCCTGCATCCCCAGCCCCACCCCAGAGCCTGTACCCCCAGTCCAGAGCCCTGATGCCCTCTCACACCCCAACCGCCTGCCCCAGCCCAGAGACCCCCATACCCTGAACCCCTCATTTCTGGCCCCAGCCCTCACTCCTGCACTGCAACCCTCTGCTCCAGCCTTGAACCCCTCTTACACCCCAAACCCCTCATCGCCAGCTCCGTTGGGTCGTGGGCATCAACAATTTTCTTAAACTGGGTCTCCAGATAAAAAGTTTGAGAACCACTGGTCTATATTCTTTGTTCCTAGATGTATGACCTTGAATTTGGCTGTATTGAAACACATTTTGTTTGTTGGATCCATCCATCAAGAGACCCAAATCATTCTATCTGACTCTCCTGTTCTCATCATTTGCTACTCCACCACTCTTTGTGTCATCTGCAAATGTTATCAGCAAAGATTTTTTATATTTGCTTTCAGATCATTGAGCAAAATCTTGAATAGCATCAAGCCTAGAACTGATTCTTGCAGAACCTCACAAGAACCACACCCATATTTGATAATTCCCCACTGACAACTACTCTTTGAGATTTGTCATGTAGCAAGTTCTCAATCTATTTAAGGTGTGCTCTGTTGATATTGTATAGTGCTTTTTTAAATCATAATGTGCATTGCTTGTGCCTGTGTGCTACTAAGTCAAACTCCTTACTAAAGTATATTACTTCTCTGCGGTTATCTTTATTAACCAAGCCTGTTATCTCATAAAAAAAACCCGGTTTGTATGACTACACCAATTTTCCGCAAAACTGTGTTGATTAATATTAATTATATTCCCATCTTTTAATTCTTTATCAATGAATCCCATATCGATTTTGGATCATGGCTGCTTTCTCATTTCTGCATTTACAGCTAGCAGCTGCCGAACAACAAGATTAAGTAAAATCCCAGATTTTTTAGATAGCTACCTTTTTCCTAAACGAAATGGAATATATAAGAGAGATCTTTTCAGTACATCTTATCAAAATGACACTGAAACTATAGTATAGACCAATAGATAACCAAGCATAAGTGCCTTTGCTCTCAGAAGAATCCAGTGAAAAATTGAGGCTTTTACAGGTGGCAGATGAAATAATGATCTGCAATGCTTTAAAGAGTTCCAGCCATATGCCCCTAATAAAGAAACAAACTCAGTTGATATGGGATGTTTTTAAAGGCCTTGGTTGCCTGCCTCGAAACCCTGGGCCACTTGGCTATCAACCCTAAGGTGAAACTGCTATACCATCTTTGAAGAAGGAACTTAAAAAAACAAACTGACAACCTTGTGGAGTTGGGAGACTTAGAGGAAGTTACAGGGCCAACAGGCAATTTGGTAGCTAGTAAAAAGGCCAAAAACAAACTTTACTTCTGTATCAGGGGGAGGGATAGCTCAGTGGTTTGAGCATTGGCTTGCTAAACCCATGGTTCTAAGCTCAATCCTTGAAGGGGCCATTTAGGGATCTGGGGAAAAGATCTGTCTGGGGATTGGTCCTGTTTTGAGCAGTGCAGTGGACTAGATGACCTCCTGAGGTCCCTTCCAACCCTGATATTCTGTGATATCTCATTAAAGCTCTACAATTTTCCCATTAATCTTTGCCAACAATTGAAGAGATCCTGCTAAGTTCTTTCCTGTTTTAGATCCCAAAGATGGTTTCTGACTGGGAAAACTTCATGCCCACAAACAGCTGCTTACTGACATCTTTCTTGGCCCCTTTTGGCAGATCTAGATGGCTGTGAATGACATTTGGCTTTTCTCTGGCAAGATTAGGGCTATGTCTGTCAAATTGTCAACTCCATCTAGTTTCGTGAATGCCATTTCTTTTCAGGGGCTCCACTTTTCATGTTTCAATGTGACCTTTATTTTGTATCGTAACCTCCATTATGGACTAGCACATCCATTTTGTGGTAAGAGCTTGACACCTAGTTAAATGACTGTGCCTGAGTAACTGGCTCAGAGCCATCTAGGCCCATCAACTCTGAATGTCTTTCAGCCACTGGGCCATCTACAAGAACAATGAACTCTCTAGACCAGTGGTTTTCAAACTTCTTTTCTGGCAACCCAGTTGAAAAAAATTGTTGATGCCCGCGACCCAGTGGAACTGGGGATGAGGGGTCTGGGATGTGGGAGGGGGCTCTGGGTTGGGGCAGGGGCTTGGGAGGGGTTCAGGGCTCTGGGCTGGGGGTACAGGCTCTGGGTTGGGGATGGGGATGAGGGGTTTGGGGTGCAGGAGGGGTTTCTGGGTTTTGCGGGGGCTCAGGACTGGGGTGGGGGCTTGAGGTGCAGGAGGAGGTCAGGGCTGAGGGTGCAGGTTATGTGGGGACAGGGATGAGAGGTTTGGGGTTCAGGAAGGGGCTTCTGGTTTGGGGGGCTCGAGGCTGGGGCAGACGATTGGGATGCGGGGTTGGGGCATGCACTTACCTCAGGCAGCTCCCAGTCAGCAGCTCAGTGGGGGCGCTAAGGCAGGCTTCCCCGGAAGCAGACAGCAGCAGGTCCGGCTCCTAGGCAGAGGTGTGCAAGTGGTTCCTTGCAGCTCTCACCCACAGGCACCACTCCCCCCCTCAGCTCCCATTGGGCAGGAACTGGCCAGTGGAAGTGCGGAGCTGGTGCTCGGAGTGGGGGTAGCACCCATAACCCCTCTGCCTAGAAGCTGGGCCTGCCGCTAGCCACTTCTGGGGTGCAGCACAGTGTCAGAACAGGTAGGAACTAGCCTGCCTTTGCCACGCAGGACTGCCGATGGGACTTTTAATGACCCGGTCAGCGATGCTGACCAGCGCCACCATGACCAGTACCTTACATTCCACAATCCATTTGAAAACCACTGCTCTACACTGGTGGGAAATGAGCTCCTGTTCATCATTGTAAGCGTCCGCTGTTGGGGTTTCGCCCTCCCCGGGGTGGCTGGGAGACAGGCCACCTCACTACACGAGTCCGGTGCGTTGGTGACTTAGCTGGGTGAGTCAGGACACAGCCAGGAGCTCAGGCCCTCAGGCAGGGGCTGAGCAAACAGTTCAGTAAGGTAAGCCAAGGCCCTAGGTCAGGGCAGGGCAACAAACAAGAGTTCAGGGCTCAGACCCTCAGGCAGGGGGCTGAGCAAACAGTTCAGTAAGGTAAACCCAGGCTCCTGGGCCTGAGCGCAGGGGCGAGGGGGAGACTGCCACCCATGAGTGGGGTGGCAGGGGGGATGCAGGCCTGCCCACTCCTCTGCATCCCAGCCCGGGGCCCTAACAGCGGCAGGCAGCCTGCTGCTGTGTCAGTGAGGATCCTGGCCGCAGGACACTGACATTGGCTCTGGGTGTACTGCAGCCAGACTAGGGTCAGCTGCCCCTGGGCTACTTTCATACTCCCCCTCGGGCCCTACCTGGGTCCTGGCGTTGGCCTCTGGGGGGTCCAGGAGCATAGATTCGTTGGGGCAGGGGTTGGGTGGCAGCTCCGGCAGCTCCTCTGGGTAGCGGGCACAAGGTAGCTCCGGCAGCTCCTCTGGGTAGTGGGCGCAGGGTAGCTCCAGCAGCTCCTCCGGGTAGCGGGCGCAGGGTAGCTCTGGCCAGTCTGGGCGGCCGCCTGGGGCTGCAGGAGCTTCCCAGTCTCGGGCTCCCCTAAGGACGTCTGCTCTCTCCGGCAGCTGGCCAGCTTCTGAGCCCTGGGGTTGGTCTTTTATACTTCCTGCCCTACGCCTTGACCTCTGAGGGGTGGGCACAGGCTCCTGTGGCTCCGCCCACTTTGGCATCCATAAGCGCTCGTCCCTCTCTGGGGCGGCTGGGAGCCAGGCCGCCTCACTACAATCATCCTAGGCCCATGACCAAAGTAGCTGGAGTCTATATTTAAGAGGGAATGCTCTCTGTGAAGGGGGATTGTTCCTTGCCTCATGCCAGAAGACTGGGCTAAGAAGAGAGAATCAGAAAGGGCTACCTATGGACACTGACTAAACCCAGGGCACACAGGAGGGGTGAGATCAAACTCAAAGAGTGCATACAGAATTGTTTCCTGTTTTCCAAAGATGTGTATCTCTCTAGTGTTCTTTAAAAGTAAAGTAGCTGTGGTTAGGAAATTCCTTTGCAAAGCCTATGTTCCTTGCTTGCCTGCTATTACGTCCCTGAAGGGGTTAATCAAGAAGCTCAGACTGCCCACGGTAGGTGGATTCTGGGGTATGTCTACACTGTGGTTAAAAACTCATGGCTGGACCATGCTAGCTGACTCAGGTTCGTGGGGCTTGAGCTAAGCAGCTGTTAACTGCAGTGTAGATCGTAGAATCGTAGGACTGGAAAAAAAGTAGAGAAGTCACCTAGCCCAGGCTCCTGCATGAATGGCAGGACAAAGTATTAGTTAGACAATCTCTGACAAGTGTGTGTCTTACCTGCTCTTAAAAATCTCCAGTGATGGAGATTCCACAACCTCCCTAGACAATATATTCCAGTGGTTAACTACCCTGACAGGAAGTTTTTCCTAAAGTCCCACCTAAACGGCCCTTGCTGCAATTTAAAGCCCATTGCTTTTTGTCCTATTTTCAAAGGTTAATGAGAACCATTTACTTCCCTTCTCCTGGTAACAACCTTTTATGTACTTGAAAACTATTATCATGTCCCCCCTCAGTCTTCTCTTCTCCAGACTAAAGAAATCCAATGTTTTCATTCTTCCCTCATAGACCATGTTTTCTAGACCTTTAATCATTTCTGTTGTTCTTCTCTGGACTTTCTCCAATTTGTCCACCTCTTTCCTGTAATGTGGAGCCGAGAACTGGACGCAATACTCCAGCTGAGGCCTTGTCAGTGCAGAGTACAATGGAAGAATTACTTCTTGTGTCTTACTTGCAACACTCCTACTAATAGATCCCAGAATGATGTTTGCCTTTTTTACAACAGTGTTACACTGTTGACTCTATTTAGCTTGTGATCTACTATGACCCCTAGATCCTTATCTGCAGTATTCCTTCCTAGGAAGTGATTTCCCATTGTATGTGTGCAACTCATTGTTCTTTCCTACGCAGAGTACTTTGCATTTGTCCCTATTGAATTTTGCCCTATTTTCTTCAGACTATTTCTCCAGTTTGTCCAGATAATTTTGAATTTTAATCCTATCCTCCAAAGCACTTCCAACTGCTCCCAGCCAGGTATTGTCCGCAAACTTTATAAGTGTATTCTCTATGCCATTATCTAAATCATTCATAAAGATATTGAACAGAACGGGACCCAAAACTGACCCCTGCGGGACCCCACTCAATATGCCCTTCCAGCTTGACTGTGAATCACTGATTACTCTCTGGGAATGGTTTTCCAACCAGTTATACACCCACCTTATAGTAACTCCATCTAGGTTTTACTTTCCAAGTTTGTTTATGAGAAGGTCGCGCAAGACAGTATCAAAAGCCTTACTAAAGTGACGATATACCACTGCTTCCCCCTGTCCACAAGGTTTGTTACCCTATCAAAGAAAGGAACTGTCAAAGAAAAATATTAGGTTGCTTTGACATGATTTCTTCTTGACAAATCCATGCTGACTGTTACATAATAAGGCGATCCTTATAATCTACTAGGTGTTTACAAATTGATTGCTTAATTATTTGCTCTGTTATCTTTCCAGATACTGAAGTTAAGGTGACTGATCTATAATTCCCTGGGTTGTCTTTATTTCCCTTTTTATAGTTTGACACTATACTTGCCAATATAGATGTTCAGGCTCAGGCTACAGCCTGAGCTCTGAAACCATCACACCTTGCAGGGTCCTAGAGGCTGGGCTCCAGCCAGAGTCCAGACGTCTACACCACAATAAACAGTCTCTTAGCCCAATCCCTTATAGTCCGAGTCAGCTGGCATGGGCCAGCCGTGGGTTTTCCATTGCAGTGTAGACATACCCACAGAGGTTATTGCTGATCATGATGGCACCCTGACAGAACTACTTTATATAGAGCACATCAGTGAATCTAAAACTGAATAAGAAAAAAATGGGACTGCGCCTGTCAGCAGTGCTGTGTATTGGACACCTTCTAACTGCAGAGGGTGTAAAACCAGGCCCAGAGAAGGTCCAACCATTTTGGACACTGCCTCTTCACAAAATATGCAAGACATATAGCACTTCATGGGATCTGCTAGTTATCCATCCAACTTCCTGCCATAACTTTCCCAGATCAAAGGGCCTTTGAGGAAATTGCCTGATAAAGATGCTGGATGGGGCTGGGCATCCCAACAGCAAGATGCTTTCAAAGAAATCTAAGAGCTAGTGACTAACCATCTAATCCTAAAATATTAAGATGTGAAGGAATCTGTAACTATTCAGTGTGCTGCCAATGAATACAGATTTGGAGCAGCATTGTTACAAGATGGTTAGCCTGTAGCATTTGCTTCTAGAACACTCTTTCCTACGAAGTATAACTATGCTCAAACAGAGAAGGAATGCCAACCATTGTTTTAGCATGCTTCAAGTTTGACCAGTATCTTGTGTGACATGATCATATTCATGTGGACAATAACCACAAATCTTTGGAATCCGCCTTCAAAAAACCTTTGCTATCAGCTCCACAATATTTTCAAAGGCTATTTATGAAAATTCAAAATTATCTCTTGGAGGTACAAGGCAAAAGAGAATCTGTGATCTTCATTGCAGACTTTTTGTCCAGAGCAGCCGTGCCCCAAAAGACAGTGACCTTTGATTATGAAATCTTCAGTATATGTTCTTGCGACAATACATGGCTTCTCCGCATGTAGAAACATACCTAAACAGACACTGCCTTTCAGACACTTAGAATGGTCATTATGTCAGGATGAGCAAACAGGGAGGAAGAGGTGCCACTTACTATTTATCAATATTGAACAAATAGAGAAGAACTAACCATGATTAATGATGTTCTCTGTAAAGGCAGTAAATACCTAACGACACGAGTCATGTAATGCTCACCTACATGCACTCCATGATTTAAAGCAAAGCTATTTAAATCACTGATCTTAATTATTATTTAAATCAGCAGATAGAAAACCTTGATTTAAATAATTGGTTTTAATCATGTTTTTCATTTGTATTTTGTAGTTATTTTCTTGAAGAAAGGTTGATTCTCATTAGTTGGTAACCATTAAAACACAATTTGCAACCAAATATAGCTTTTACACAAAATTTGGTGCTTTTTTTTCTAACAAGGAGAATACACTATTTTTTCATATTTATTCAAGCAATGATCTAGCTTAATTTACATTTATTCAGATTCTTAATTTTTACATTATTATGTTAGAAAATTGTGAGCAAAGTACTTCGTATTTTATAGATGAGGATTAATTTTTTGCCTGTGATTTTTGTCAAGCACTATTTGGATAGAAATTCAAATTTAATTAAAAATATTGAAAAACAGCATTTTAAGTTTTTTTTATTAACTAAAACTACCTCAGCCATGCTGGATATATACAAAAAGTTTATCAAAAAATTATCAAAACATGTTTTGCATTTTAAAATCACTGATTTATTAAAGAAAATATCTGTAGTTGAGGAATTATAGTACGCTGATAGTTTCTGGTCACCATGTCCTTCAGTATTTTAGAACTAAATGATCTCATCCTCTCACACCTAGTTTTTATTCTTAGATTGGAACAGGAAAACAAGCTTTCCTACTTTTTCACCCCAGGATGTTTTTGTAACTTTGAATAAACTAGTCAATGAACTCTATGAGATCAGGTTGTTGCTAACAAAAGCTGGTTTAGCACATTTAGCACGTCAAAAAACTCTGATTCCTGGTACTTAGCCATCAACTTTCATCAGTTCAATGGTTTGACTTTCTTTAAAACTTGGCAGCAAACACATATTTAATATTATGTTTTGTATTCAATTTAAATTATTTTAATAGATTATAATAAGTTTAGGCTTTAAAAATATGTTGTAAATTTAAAATTTTATTTTAAATACGATTTAAAAAAACCCAGTATTTAATTTAAATTAAAACAAAAATTTCAACTTAAATAAAAAACTTTTGTTTTTTTAATAATCTGTTTTTATTTACTCTGCACTCTTGCCATATTGGTGCTGTCGAATGTCTACGCAAGGCCCAAGATGTTTCATATTGTTAACTTAGAGAACGATGATTAAGTTCCTCGCTGGACTGATTGATGCCAACCAAGATTCTGAATCAAAGGTTCTGGTTCTTGGTAGTTATTGAAGGAAATATGACTAAGTATTCTTTTTATAAATTTTATTAAAGATAATTAACAAAGAGAAAACCAAGACAACATGTCACTAAGGCTAAACTATTATAAACACTACTAAGCTTATCTAAAAATTGAATAATACAATTATCAAGTCAAAATCAGAAGCAGTATTGGACTGGAGTTAAATCATCAATTTAGTCAAATCACCAGATTAATTCAGCAGATAATCAATCCTCATAAGTCCTAAAACAGGAATCGAGGAGGTTGCTGTCCATTTAGTTATAACTAGGGCCCTACCAAATTCATGGCCATTGTAGCCCAGTGGGCCAGCTTACCTGTATTATATTCATTGCTTTATTATCCTGCTTTATTATATTTAGTAATAATGCAAGGAACCTACAGACTTTTATCCTATAAGATTTGACTTTAGTAGATAGTGTGAGGCGTGAGGCCTGTAACCTTTGGTATAGATAAACTTAAGTAACTCATAAGTTATAGGGAACTGAAAGTGGCATGCCAGATAGGGAATTTTGTATAGAATACTGACATCAGCCACCCACAGAACACAGCTGACCCCAGTACAGAACATAGCTGACCCCAGCATCCGGAAAGTTCCGGACAGGCCCTCCGACTGCAAAGCCACCATGACAGCAAATTGACGTGTGTGCTAAAAGGGTAACATCATACATATACTAACCTATAGAAAACGGACACCTTAAGGGGAGGAAATACAAATAAGGACCTCTATTGAATATGCATTGGACATGGCAGCATCACTGTAACCTACTATAAAAGTAACATCCCAGGGGCAGCAGATAGGCTGGAAAAGATGTAGACCTTGGGAGGGGCCAGAATGATGGCCACCGGGGAAGATGAGGATGATGACAGTGATGAGAAAGATAATGGTTAAATATGAAAAATAAGGGTGTAAGTATTGACGTCCAAATGTACTTTCTGTATTATCGCTATCTGCTTTGTTAAGTTTAAGTGTGTGTATAACTTTGCTAAATTATTAATAAATCATATATTTATATATTGAGAGAGTTCCTATAGTGTGAGTGTTGCACCTGTGCACATCGGGGTTCCGAAATTATATGATAATTTTACAATAATCTTACTGGGCCTGATCTTGGGACAAGAATCTGTTAATCCTCAAGTTACACTTATATTTACCCAACTTTGGGTCAGGCTACACCATAAAACTCGCATCACAGATCATGAAATCTGGTCTCCCCCCATGAAATCCGGCCTTTTGTGTGCTTTTACCCTATACTATACAGATTTCACAGGGGAGACCAGCATTTCTCAAATTGGGGATCCTGACCCAAAAGGGAGTTGCAGAGGGGTCGCAGTATTGCCACCCTTACTTCTGCACTGCCTTCAGAGCTGTGTGGCTGGAGAGCAGCGGCTGTTGGCCAAGTACCCAGCTCTGAAGGCAATGCAGCGCCAGCAGCACCACGGAAGTAAGGGTGGCAATACCATACTGTACCATCCTTACGGCTGCATTGCTGTCTTTATATCTGGGCAGGCAGCAGCACAAAAGTAAGGGTGGCAACACCATGCCATGCCATCCTTACTTCTGCGCTGCTGTTGGCAGTGGCTCTGCCTTCAGAGCTGGGCTCCCTGCCAACAGCCACCAATCTCCAACTGGGCAGCGCTGCCACCAGAAGCAGTGGAGAAGTAAAGGCAGCAGTACTGCAAACACCCCCTACGATAACCTTGCAATCCCCCCTGTCTTCAAACTCCTTTTTGGGTCAAGATCCCTACAATTACAACATTGAAATTTTAGATTTAAATAGCTGAAATCTTGAAATTTGAGTTTTTTAAATCCTAGGACTGTGAAGTTCACCAAAATGGACCATGAATAGTTATATAACCCCCAATTAGTGAACTTCACTCACAGCAATGCAGCCAATTTAGCTGGCTGAATATTTTAGTACTGAAACCAAATTATTGTTTACAGCTAAGTCTTACAACCCAAAAGCCAATTAAAGTGTCCTCCTTGGATTTCACTGTTGCATGTGATAGCTCTCTTTTCTCCATCCCCAACACAGATTCAGAGCTTATTGAGACATCAATATGCAGAAATTTAACAGCTCTCACTTAAAACTCTGTAGCTGACAGCATAGTTTCTTTGGACACTTGCATGGAATAAGGAACATGCATTCAATGATTTTATGAGACATGGTTTAGGGATGTTTTAGAATTGAAGACTCATTCTATCTGGCTTCTTTCCCATGTGGGCTCATACGCACATGCAGGTAACCAGCCACACTTTCACACCCTAAATAATACAAGGCTGGGAAGTCTCTCAGTTAATAAACGCTAAAGGCAAAAGTAGAAAACAGGAAAAATAAGATACCTAAGATAAGAAGGGTTTGACCTCTCCAACTCTTGCAGTCCTCAGACTCATATGGAATAGAAGCTGTAGTTGCAGTTAAGAAACCAGATGATGATGTTGCTGGGACTGTGCTTCATGCTAGCAGGGCCTTTTGGGTACTGGCAGACTGGTCAGGGGCTGGCATAACCCATTCAGTGTTATCTTCTTGTAGGCTTGCCTCAGGAAGTGGGAGCATCGGTTCAGATGTCATGTTAAGCCACAGGAACCAAGGCCTTCTACCTTTACCTTGATCTTTATGGTTGTAATTCTAGCTTGCTCCACCTCATGGCACCTCCTTCCAAATCGTGTATGAAGTACGTCTTGGACTCCAGCAGCATGGCCCAATTCAGCTGAAGTGAGGCATACTTTGGCATAATGTCAGTTTGGAAAAACCTGCAGTTTTCTTGAACTATCCATTGTTTCAGACCACGTGCAGTGGGAACATGTGAACCCCCAAAATATCTAAAATGAAAGAAGTACAAGAATCAGAGTTTTGAGGACATTGCCATAGCCCTCTTCTAGGTGAAATAGTTATGCATTGATATCTGTTCCTACCTCAAATATCCATAGCAATATTTTGTTGCAAAAATTTCTGATGGAAAAAACAAACACTAAAATCATGCTTTTGTCAGCAATTATTAAAAATAAATTCAGACATCTCATGACAGATGTCACATCTTTCCTTTGCAAACAGAATTTGGGAACTTAAGAACCATTATTAGTATAACTGGGTAAAAGGTTCAACAGCTTGGCTCCTTTATTAACTGTCCATCTCAAAGCAGAAAATTACTTTACAGCTGATCAATATGAATTCCATTTGAAATTGAAATAATTGAAGTTTATACTAGGTCTGTACTCCCATTACACTATTTCTCTCACAGAGGTGAAAGACTTCATAAGTCAGTTCATCTTCAATGAATTCCTATCACATCAATAAAGAAGACTGTGACATGCTCCAGGGTACAAATCTGAATTGTTGTATCATTGTGCCCCCTTAACTCGTCAGTCTGGTGAGCATTATGCCTTGCTTTGTGTTATGAGCTGCCACTTTGCCAACTTATCCCAGCTCTGGCATGCAAGTCACCCCCAGACAAATATCAGTGTTCTATGTCCAGCCACTCTTGAATTACATATAGAGCGACACCTGCATATCCCTAGTCCCCGTCTTGCACTCAAGAAATGTTTGCCTTAGACTGCTCAAGACTCTCTTGATTAGAGTAAGTTTATTAATTAGTTTGTCATTTCATCAAAGGGTATGAATATGCACTAACCTTTGAAACTTGAGTAGATTCCCCAAACTTCTGTCAAAAACACACTGGCTTAGATAAAACATTAAAATAAGTTTATTAACAACAGAAAGATAGATTTTAAGTGACTATAAGTGATATAGGCATAGAAGTGCAGAATTGGTTACAAAAAGAAATAAAAGATAAAAATCACACTCTAATTCCTAAACTTTATCAAGCTAAGTCAAATGTGAAGCAATAAGGTTTCTTCTCTTCTTCGAGTGCTTGCTCATGTTGATTCCATTCTAGGTGTGCGCGCAGCCACATGCATGGCCGTCAGAGATTTTGCCTTAGCAGTACCTGTTGGGTGGGCTGTGGCGCCCCCTGGAGGGATGTACTCATGCTGCAGTATATCAGGTCCCACCAGCCCTATGCCTGCTCAGTTCCTTCTTACCACCCATGGTAGTCAGCCAGCCTCTCTTGCCTGGTTGTCTACCATTTTGAGCTTCATGCCTTAAGGCCATTGTATATACTTCACTTTGCTAGTCTTAAGTAGTTGTCAAGTAGTTCTTAAATAGTTGTTAAGTATGAGTTAGTTAGTAGTTAGGATCCCAGCGGAACTTTGCCCCAGATGGGGAATGCCCTGGTCTCCGGGTTCAAGCCCCACTCGGACTATACCAGTGAGTGACTCCCACAGCAGCTGCCTTAAGTGCCTGGGGGAGTCACATATTAAGGAGTGGTGCCAGATCTGCAAAATTTTCAGCCCCGCACCCAGAAGGAGCAGCACATCCACCTCAGGGCTCTCCTGATGGAGTCTCTCCTCTGCCCAGCTTCCGAGCCATCCAGCCAGGTTGCACCAAGTGCCTCAACCTCCATGTGCAGCACATTGCCAGCACCCAACTCCTCACAGCACCGTTCACCATCGCCGGTGCCAAAGAAGAAGGCCAAGGAGCGCTCCCCGGCACTAAGCATGATGGCCCAGGGTCATTTATCAAGAGACCCAGGCCTGTCCACCAGACTGTTCTGGAGCCACATGATCATGCCTCCCCAGCTGGGGTGTCCAGCCTCCTAAAAGGTCCACCACTGACTCTTAGGAGCGGTATGGGACCAGCACTCCTGCCAGGGAGCTAAAAAGTGGTGTGCCTGGCCTGCCAAGTATTCTTGCCCCTCTGAAGTGCAAGGTGGTGCAGGTCCTGATGGACAATACAGCCATGATGTACTAAATCAGCAGGCAAGGAGCCAGGTCTTCAGCCCTTTGTCAGGAAATGCTCAGCCTCTGAGACTTTTGTGTGCGGCATGTCATTCATCTGGTAGCTGCCCACCTACCCGGAGCCAAGAACGTCCTGGTGAATTGCCTCAGCAGGAGCTTCTCGTCTCGCCAAGAATGGTCGCTCCATCTGGAGGTGGTCAGCCTGATTTTCTGCAGGTGAGGGACTCCCCAGGTGGGCCTGTTCACATCCAGACAGAACAGGAAGTGCCACATGTTCTGTTCTCTGCAGTGCAGGGACAAAGGCTCCCATGTTGGGCACCTTCCTGATTCCGTGGTCGGGAGCGCTGATGTACACCTTCCCGCTGGTACTGCTGATCCACAGAGTCCAGCTCAAGGTAAAGCAAGACAAAGCATTGATCATCGTCATAGCCCTGGTATGGCCTTATTAACACTGGTTCAGCGTGCTGCTGAGTCTCTTGGCAGCCATCCCACTGCAGCCACCTCTTTGGCTGGATCTGCTGTCACAGAACCATGGCAACCTGCTGCACCTGAACCTAGAGTAGCTGCACTTGACAGCCTGACTGCTGCGTGGCTGAGTGCGGACAAACGGGGGTGTTGCACTGGTTCCAGCAGGTCCTGGAGGGCAGCAGAAAACCACCAGGGTGACCTACATGGCAAAGTGGAAGAAGTTCATATGTTGGGCCTTGGATTGTCACAATAGGGCAGCTGAGGCCCAGCTGCAAGACATACTGGACCATTTACTGCACCTTTAAGCACCAGGGTCTGTCACTATCTTTGATCAAGGTACACCTGGTGGCCATTTCGGCATTCCACCCTCTGCTTCAAGGCCGGTCGGTCTTTGCCCATCCCAGGACGGGGCGTTTCCTGAAGAGTTTGGAGCGCCTTTACCTGCATGTCCAAGACCCAGTTCCCCCTTGGGACCTGAATCTTGTGCTGTCCAGATTCATGGGTCCCCCCTTCGAACCCTTGGCTTCCTGCTCCCTTCTGCTTCTTTCCTGGAAAGTGGCCTTCTTCATCACTAACTTCAGCCTGTAGGGTGTCCAAGATGAGGGCACTCATGTTGGAGTCACCCCGTATGGTCTTGTACTGGGACAAGGTCCAGCTGCATCCACACCCGGCCTTTCTTCCCAAGATCATCTCTGAGTTCCATACTGGTCAAGATATTTACTTACCAGTCCTTTATCCAGAGCCTCATGCTACAGATGACAAGCGCAGGCTGCATACCCTGGACGTCAGATGGGCACTGGCCTTCTACATTGATAGAACAAAGCTGTTCCGTAAGTCAATGCAGTTGTTCGTTGCTGTCGTTGACCAGATGAAAGGTTGCCCTGTCTCAACCCAGAGAATTTCATCTTGGATCATGGCCTGCATCCGCTTTTGCTATGCATTCAGCGGTTCATTCGACTAGGGTGCAGCATCATCAGCAGCCTGCCTCATGCAGGTACCAGTCCAGGAGATCTGTCGGTCTGTGACCTGATCGTCTGTCCACACATTTGCGTCACAATATGCCCTGACTCAGCAGGCTCGAGACAACGTTGGCTTCGGCAGAGCAGTGCTGCAAGCTGCGAGACTGTGAACTCTGAGCTCACCTCTGTTGATTCTGCTTGTGAGTCATCTAGAATGGAAATGACATGAGAAAGCACTTGAAGAAGAAAAAACGGTTACCTACCTTGCTCATGTCCATTCCATTATCCACCCTCTTGCCCCTGTATTGGAGTGGTTGGCAAGAAGGAACAGAGAGGGCGTAGAGCCGGCGGTGCCTGATATACTGCAGCATGAGGGCCAGGGGGCTCCACAGCCAGCCCTACAGGTACCACTAAGGCAAAAATCTCTGACGGCCTCGCAAGTAGGCACGTGCACACCTAGAATGGAATGGACATGTGCTACACATCTCGAAGAACAACAGTTACAAAAGGTAGGTAACCGGTTTTTTCCTTACCCAAAAGTCTACAGCAGTCTGTGCACACTGGAAAGTCTTCCAGTTAGGACCACTTACCCCAAGTCAATAATGTTTCTTTTTTTGAAATGATCTTGTTGCCTTCAGTATGAGTAGGGGAGGAAAGGTGATCTGATGATGTCTCTGTCTCTTACTTTATAATCTCCTCCAGGTGCTGGAAAAATCCTTGCTGTGTCATGGGGTTAGGAAGCTCCCATTGTCTAGGTGTTTCACACCCAGTCCTTCATATGAACTGCAAATTCTTGCTTGCACCTTCCATATACATGAGGCTTGACATGTAATGCTTGTTTTACAGTTCCTTTGTTATTTCTAGAGGGCTGGTGAGTGGGAGTTTCCCAGACTCACAACATGTTTCAGTAACAAACATATAGCAAAATCTCAGAACTTCATATATAATGATGACACATACATTTCAACCAGACAGTAACGTTCAACAGATTGACTTTTCCAGTGATACCTCAGAAGGTATACTTTGTACAAGATTTATCATAGTTTTGTAAAAGTGCTGACCATAATAATGTAGACTGTCACAGGAACATAGAAAAATACCCGATCAACAAAGCAAAGTATGAATTTACATATATAGGGATACCAAATATACACATTCCCAAGGGTACAATCTGGACTGATGGAAAACTGTGTCCCCTCAATTCTCCAAACTGGGGTGCCTCTAACACTGCTTCGCTGTGAAAGCAACCACTCTCGGTCAGCTTACACAAAGCGTCCAGCATGTAAATCCAGGGGTGGACAACCTTTCAGACGTGGTGTGCTGAATCTTCATTTATTCACTCTAATTTAAGGTTTTGCTTGCCAGTAATACATTTTAACATTTTTAGAAGGTCTCTTTCTATAAGTGTATAATATATAACTAGCAGCAAAGAATCCTGTGGCACCTTATAGACTAACAGACATTTTGGAGCATGAGCTTTCATGGGTGAATACCCACTTCTTCAGATGCATGTGGTGGAAATTTCCAGGGGCAGGTATATATATGCTAGCAAGCAAGCTAGAGATAACGAGGTCAGTTCAATCAGGGAGGATGGGGCCCTGTTCTAGCAGTTGAGGTGTGAAAACCAAGAGAGGAGAAACTGGTTCTGTAGTTGGCAAGCCATTCACAGTCTTTGTTCGATCCTGAGCTGATGGTGTCAAATTTGCAGATGAACTGAAGCTCAGCAGTTTCTCTTTGAAGTCTGGTCCTGAAGTTTTTTTGCTGCAGGATGGCCACCTTAAGGTCTGCAATAGTGTGGCCAGGGAGGTTGAAGTGCTCTCCTACAGGTTTTTGTATATTGCCATTCCTAATGTCTGATTTGTGTCCACTTATCCTTTTCCGTAGAGACTGTCCAGTTTGGCCGATGTACATAGCAGAGGGGCATTGCTGGCATATGATGGCGTATATTACACTGGTGGATGTGCAGGTGAATGAACCAGTGATGGTGTGGCTGATCTGGTTAGGTCCTGTGATGGTGTCGCTGGTGTAGATATGTGGGCAGAGTTGGCATCCAGGTTTGTTGCATGGATTGGTTTCTGAGCTAGAGTTATTATGGTGCGGTGTGCAGTTACTGGTGAGAATATGTTTCAGGTTGTCTGTGGGCAAGGACTGGCCTGCCACCCAAGGCCTGTGAAAGTGTGGGATCATTGTCCAGGATGGTGTCCTGGATGGTGTCCTGGACAATGATCCCACACTTTCACAGGCCTTGGGTGGCAGGCCAGTCCTTGCCCACAGACAACCAGCCAACCTGAAACATATTCTCACCAGTAACTGCACACCGCACCATAATAACTCTAGCTCAGGAACCAATCCATGCAACAAACCTGGATGCCAACTCTGCCCACATATCTACACCAGCGACACCATCACAGGACCTAACCAGATCAGCCACACCATCACTGGTTCATTCACCTGCACATCCACCAGTGTAATATACGCCATCATATGCCAGCAATGCCCCTCTGCTATGTACATCGGCCAAACTGGACAGTCTCTACGGAAAAGGATAAGTGGACACAAATCAGACATTAGGAATGGCAATATACAAAAACCTGTAGGAGAGCACTTCAACCTCCCTGGCCACACTATTGCAGACCTTAAGGTGGCCATCCTGCAGCAAAAAAACTTCAGGACCAGACTTCAAAGAGAAACTGCTGAGCTTCAGTTCATCTGCAAATTTGACACCATCAGCTCAGGATCGAACAAAGACTGTGAATGGCTTGCCAACTACAGAACCAGTTTCTCCTCTCTTGGTTTTCACACCTCAACTGCTAGAACAGGGCCTCATCCTCCCTGATTGAACTGACCTCGTTATCTCTAGCTTGCTTGCTAGCATATATATACCTGCCCCTGGAAATTTCCACCACATGCATCTGAAGAAGTGGGTATTCACCCACGAAAGCTCATGCTCCAAAACATCTGTTAGTCTATAAGGTGCCACAGGATTCTTTGCTGCTTTTACAGATCCAGACTAACACGGCTACCCCTCTGATACTTGAATATATAACTAAACTCTTGTTGTATGTAAAGTAAATAAGGTTTTAAAAATGTTTAAGAAGCTTCATTTAAAATTAAATTAAAATGCAGAGGCCCCCGGACTGGTGGCCAGGACCTGGGCAGTGTGAGTGCCACTGAAAATCAGCTCACGTGCCGAAGGTGGCACCAGTGCCATAGGTTGCCTGCCCCTGATGTAAATCACTCCCAGCTATATTATATGAGTGCTATAGCCAGCCGCCTATGAATTACATTGCATTGCAACACCAGCAAACTCCCAGTCTCAGACTTCCCCTCCCCGCCCCGAAATGTGCATCCTGTACTGCCCAGCCCTCTCCTGGACAACACAAGCTCATATAAAGTCCTTCATTTCATTGATACAAAATGATATGCACAAATCTTGTTACCTCAAATGGAGTTTCCCAAACACTGCAATCCAAACACACACTTGTTGAGAAAAATAATAAGACAAGTTTCTTAACTACAGAAAGATAGATTTTAAGTGGTTACAAGTAATGAGGCATAAAAGTTAGAACTGGTTACAGTGAAATGAAGGTAAAATGCAACTAACACCTATCTTAACAAACTAAGTGAATTCAAAGCAAAAGATTTCTCTCACCACATGCTTTAGCAGTCTTACTGACTGAACTCCTTTCAGACAGGGTCTCTGTCTAATGAGACTTCCTTTGACCTTCAAGTGTTGTCGACGCTGTGAGTAGAGATGAAGGGAGAGATGATTTGGAGCCTCTGTTCCACATCCAAGTTGAGATCCCCAAGACTCCAGATTCAAAAAAGAGGAACTGCTACTGCCTCCATCCCTCTCCCCCTGCCCCACAGCTACACCTGCCTGGTTGGAGGGCTCAGATAGGCAGGCCTAGTTTTGATTTCATTTGCTGTCTGAGGTTGTATGCATAGGAATAGGGAATGTGCTGCTCGTTGAGTTATTTTGATTATGTAATATATTTATAACAGATGTCAAGGGCACCTAGGAGTCAAGATATGTTCTTTTAAGTGTGTTATAAAAATGTAATTATTCAAATAAGTAATGATTAAGCATGAGCTATGAGAACATCCACAGTTACTGTAAATAGGAGAAAATGCTATAAGGGATAGAAACGTCATGCTTGAGGGATAAAGCAGCAACTAACTGGCAGGGATTAGAAAGAAACTTCCTATAAGGAGAAGTTATTCCTTAACTGTCAATACAGGGTTCTTGTCCTTTCCTTTCATACATCTGGTTCTAGGCACTGTCAGAAACAAGATATTAGACTAAATAGACAACTGGCCCTATCTGGTATGGCAACTTCAGTGTTCCTAGGATTGTTTAACTGCTCACACCAAAACCACATCAGAGTTTAAGACAGGAAGTGAAGAATATTCTAGCTAAACTGCAGGGAGAATGTACAGAGGCAGAATATAATTATCCATATTGCAGTTTGACTAGGATGCCAGATCAACACAATTCTGGGAAAATGCCACAAGATCTCTAGGGCCTACAAGTTTTCAAGAGACTTAATTTAATGTTAGGTAATAATTGGAGATATACCAATCTCCTAGAACTGGAAAGGAACCTCAAAAGGTCATGGAGTCCAGCCCCCTGCCCTCACTAGCAGGGGCAATTTCTGCCCCAGATCCTGAAGTGGCCCCCTCAAGGATTGAACCCACAACCCTCAGTTTAGCAGGCCAGTGCGCAAACCACTGAGCTATCCCTTCCCCCACCGTGTTCCATCTGGAATGAAGTGTATTTTTTATAAAATTAAGAAAAAAGCATTGAGTAATAGCTGCATGTCAGTCAAGAACTGATAGTTCAGTGAAGATCCAAGCAAAGGTGGGGAGTGTGGTTTGTATGTCACAGGCTGGCTAAGTGATGTGATATCCTCATTTAGTGACTGGTCCACATACAAGACAGGAGCCTGCTACTGCTCTGAGGTAATGAAATCAGCTCAGTTGGTAGGGGCTTTGGGGTATTGTGCTGAAGGTACTGATGCTCCAGAAGTGCCCAGGACTGATTGTTCAATGCAGGTGTTCAAGACATTTTTGTCTCTCTCTCTAGATACTGAAGCATCTGCGTCATTTAAATTTCACCAGTAACATGGGGGAGCAAGTGGATTTTGACGAGTCTGGGGACCTGATAGGGAATTACTCGATTATCAATTGGCACCTGTCACCAGAAGATGGTTCTATCATGTTTGAGGAGGTCGGACACTACAATGTTTATGCCAAGAAGGGAGAGAGGCTCTTTATCAATGAAAACAAAATCCTGTGGAGTGGATTCTCCAGAGAGGTAAGTGCCATAGGTCACCTTATGGCCTCACCACGGTGTTTTCTAAATCTTTGAAAGCTGAGCCTTTCTTCAAGAAAATTAGATCTCACACACACACACACACCCATTCCAGTGCCACCATGTGTTATTAAGGGCTCGTTCATCTTAATTTATGTATCCTCCATGCTCCTCAGCTAGTGCTTCACATCTCAATCTCTCATAGTTAAGAATGCTGATATTTAAAATAGTGTTGCCTCTTTTGGCCCCATTGGCTAGCCAAAATGTGGTGCATTACAAAGTTGTTTCTGTTAGGAAGAGAAATTGATTAGACGAGTCAGGTATATTCTTGGGTTTGGGTTGTTGTTTTTTTAAGAAGAAAATGGACACAAAGTCCCATTTCCCTGAGCACAATAGAAACAAACAACAGCAGGCAGTGTCCTTGCTCAGAAATCCCCAGGTCTGCCACTCTAGCAGGCTCTGTGCCCAAGCAACTCAGTCACATTACTTCCTCTCAGGGATTTTTTTTTCCTTTCAGGAGGCTAGAAATCCATCTGCTGGCGTCCTATCTCCAATACCCACAATCTGTAATCTATATCCCGATTGAGCCCCTGCATTTACTACCAGGGCAAACCTCTGTTAATCTACTTACATTATTTCTGGGATGCCTTGCCATCTATTTTCTCAGGCAATAGCTTCCATTTTTTGCAGCTGGTTTACTATATACTACAGCCCCTTTTGTTGAACCTGATAGGTACATTACACACACATTGGTTTTAATTAGGTTTATGATTAACTTTGGAATTTAGGGCTTGTTTAGAAGAACACTTAGTGCACAGCAAACTGGGCTGCACTATTAATCTAGATAGGCTCCTAGATCCACTGCTTGCAGCCATTAGCATCTTTCAGCATAATAAAATCATTGTTAACCACTGACTTAGCATCTATTTAAATTAATGGGACAGTTCATACCTCAAAGCTATTGTTTCAGTCTCTCTGAAAGCTCAAGCAGAAGGTTCTGCATCAGTTATACTTGCTTCACCTTTTGAAAGTTTTATTCACTACCTGAAATTTACACTTTTTAAAAATGAAAGTTCAGATTGGCAAACATTTAAGAGATCAGTCTAGAATCCCCACACTCAACTAATCCTACCCCTACACTGCCTCACATCACAGTAGCTGAAAGAATACATGTTACACATTTGTAAGGAATGTGAGTGAGGGATTACAGCAGGAGTTGAAGAACCAGGAGTCTTGGGTTCCATTCCTAGCTCTGCTGCTGACTTATTGATTCGGCAAGGTCATTTCCCTTCTCTCTACCTCACTTTCCCTATTAATGCTGACTTTCACAAGGGGAATTTGAAAATCATTGCTGAAAGTTTGTAAAATAAATACTTTGAGATCCTTGGATAGAATGAGCTATAGACATGCCATGGGTCAGTGTTATTTGGAGCAGACACCTGACTGCAACACTGCTTCAGAGGTTTATAGGACCATAAGCAACAGGTCTAGAACTGTGGGGTTTCATGCCCAAAGCCCTATACTGATCAGTGTTACCTTCAACAGACCCTTTATCCCTATGATCCTCCAGTTGCTTTCAGTTCCTGCAACTGTCCAATAGGCCCCTGTTAGATCTCTCTCTCTGCCATCCTTGAGTAGTTGACTCTTAGGCCATGGCTACACTTACAGTTCTGCAGCGCTGGTAGTTACAGCTGTGTTCGTACAGCTGTGTAGGGCCAGCGCTGCAGTGTGGCCACACTGACAGCTACCAGCGCTGCAGTGTGGCCACATTTGCAGCATTTGCAGCGCTGTTGGAAGTGGTGCATTGTGGGCAGCTATCCCAGCATTCAAGTGGCTGCAACGTGCTTTTCAAAAGAGGGGGGTGGGGTGGAATGTGACAGGGAGCGTGGGGGAGACAGAGAGAGTGGATTTTTGGAGCTGACACTGTTCTCAGCTCCCTGCCTTGCAAGTTGTAAGGACTGGAAGATACACAGTGCCTACCTTCAATCATTTTAAAAGTTTTGACCTTTCCCCCACCTGTCTCTTATTCACTAAATGCTAACTATGCACTCCTAAATAGCTGTCAGACCACATAAACAGTTGCTCAACATTACCCCTCCCCCCTCTCTCCTCAAGCAAACAGCTTTGAACATTCCAAAGCAATTCTCCTGCCTTCGTTGTCTCGCTCGCTGGAGCACAGAGCAGCTGTGTTTGTTTTTTAGCAAGTAGCTACGGGGAGATCGGAGTTCAGCCATTCTTCTGGTTCGTTGTGGACAGGAATTCTGGGATACCTCCTTATACCCCGGAGGCCAATAAAAGCGCTGGTGGTGTCCACACTTGCTGACCAGCGCTGCATCACCAGCGCTGGAATCGCTACACCCGAGGCAGACCTGGTGTACAGCCAGCGCTGCAACCAGGGAGTTGCAGCGCTGGCTGTGCTTTGCAAGTGTGGCCACATCCTGAGTTGCAGCGCTGTAACCCCCTCACCAGTGCTGCAACTCTCCAGTGTAGCCAAGCCCTTATATTCTCTAGGCAAGTTCAGAGGCTAAAGTTCTGGATCTGGGAGCAGCAGCAATAAATTTCATTTCAAAAGAGATGTAAAAACTGAGGTGCTAGCCCATTCTGATCATTAACGATCCTCTGGCACTTTCCCCACAAGTTGTGGAAAAATTGTGAGCCCAAATTTTCTGACCGGATTCTAGACTGGGTAATTACATTCTTCTGGTTTAAGGTCCCCATGCAGTATCAGTTGAGTACAGTATTCATCATCACTTCCTGACCTATACTATTGTGTGGCATTACTATACCGCATGAAACAGCTGTTATGTTCTATTGCAGAGGTGGTTGAGTTGGATCAAGATAGATGTAGTAACCCCTGTGTTTTTCTACATTTTATGTTTGCAAAGCTTTTAAAGTCCCTTGAGAACGAAAGGCTTCTTTATGTATAACAGTTTATTATTGATTCATAGGTGATCTGTTGATCTATCCAACCATCTATCTGTCTTAGGCTTTTATACAGCTTTCATGTATAATCAAAAGCAATAGTATAATCCTTTGTGGACTTCAGGGAGTCTCTGACACTTTGAGTCAGATTTGTAAAGCTAGTTAGGAACCTCAAGATGCAGCTAGATGCCTAGTGGGATTTTCAAAAGTGCCGAGGAGCTAGATCCACAAAGGGATTTAGGTAGTCCCACATCTAACTCCTCAGCACCTGGCTGCTCAGTGGACTTCATGTCCCAGAGTCAGGCCCCCAGACACACCCTAGGGAGCCGCCTAAGCTGGCCAGTTCCATTTTGTGTAAATAATTACATACTCCTTGAGCCGGATGAAGAGAGAAAAAAAGAGAGATTGACTCTGTAGCCTGGTGGTTAGGGCACAGATCCGAGAGGTAGGAAAGTCAGTTGAGATCCTGCTCCTAGTAATATTCAATTATTTCTACAAAGTGGAACAGCTCCCAAAGGACAAATTGAGAGACACCCACCCTGGAGCATGGTTATTAGGGCACGCACCTGGGAGTGGAAGTTTGAGTCCCTGCTCCAAATTAGGTATTGAAACCTAAATCTTCTGCATCCGTGGTGACTATAGCAGGTAGCCTAATCTCTGGGCTATTGGATAGATTTTTGCCAGCCCCAAAAGTCCCCATCTGGTTGTTCCCAGCTGTCTTTTGTAGGGTTGGGCGTGCTGTGAGCACACCTAGTAAATCAGGCCTCACAGGTGACACAGGTAGGGAACACTATGTTTGTGAATCCTGCTGGGACTTCAGCAGGAGCAAGCACACTAAGCAGCTATCAGCTTCAGAACGTAGGCAGTTTTGTGCATGGCCACCGACAGAACTTTAGGCACCATGTGAATTTAGGTCCCAGGTGTTTTGAGGATCTCAATGGCAGTTAGGCACCTAAGTCCCTTTCAGTCCCTAGCCTATGGCACCTAATTCCCTTCATTTCAATGGTAGTGAGGTGCCTAGGAGCTTTTAAAAATCCCCTTAGGTGCCTATCTGCAATTTTAGGCATCTAAGTACCTAAAAATCTAACCCTTCTCCCTTTTAGGGGTTAAACCTTTTCTCAGAGTAGTGTACATTTTACATCTGCAAACTTAATCAGTGATGATTTTATGTTTTTGTTTTTTTCCAGGTCATTGATAAAAATTATATAGTGTATGGCCGAGAACTAATCCCTGCAGGATCTCATTGGAAATAGATGTGCTTGATGACAATTCCCCATTTGCAACTTCATTTTAAGACCTATTAGTTAGCAAGTTGTTAATTCATTTAGTGAGTGCCATGTTAACTTTATGTCGTTTCAATTTTTAATAAAAATGTAATGCAGCACCAAGTCAAATGCTTTACAGAAGTCTAAATAAATTCCATCAACCAAACATATCTCATCAAAAAGATGTGAAGTTAGTTTGACATGATCTGTTTTCCGTAAATCCATGTCGATCTGCATGAGTTGAATTCTTTATTAATCTAGTCCAGTATCAGTTGCTCCATTATTTTGCCTGGGATTGTTGTCAGGCTGACAGGTCTATAATTACCCATGTCAATCCATTTATCCTTAATAAACACTGGCACAGCATTAGCTTTCTTCCAGTCTTCTGGTACTTCCCCAGTGCTCCAAGACTTACTGAAAATCAGCATTAATAGATCAGTGCAATCCTCAGCTATCTCTTTAAAAACTTTTTGATGCAAGTTTTCCAGACCTACTGATTTAATGTCTAACTTTAGTAGCTTCTGTTTAACATCTTCCTGAAATATTAGTGAAATTGAGAAAGTGTTATCATCATCATATGATGAGACTGCATTATGTTTTTTCCCCAAATCCAGAAGAGAAATAGCTATTGAGCTTTTGCCTTTTCTGCATTATTATTGATAATTCTACTTTTTTTAATGTAGTAATGGATCTATAACATTGTCAAGATTCTTTTTGTACCTAATATATTTTTAAATGCCTTATTATCCTTACTTCTGCTGGCCACAGATTTTTCTGTGCTTCCCATGGCTTCCCTTGTCAATTTTCTACAATTCCTAACTTCTGATTTATATTAATTACTATCAACTTCCCCTTTCTTCCATTTGGTGTATCTGTGTGTGTGTGTTTAATTTTTTTACAGCTGCCTTCACTTCCCCTCTAGCCTAGATTGTTTTTTTTACCTGCACAGCCCTGTTCCTCAGCAGGATTGTGACTTTCTGGGCATTTAGTAAAGTGTTCTTAAATGACTCCCAATTATCATTTGTATGTTTGGGATTAAATTCTTCATCCCAGTTGATTTCGCTCATAATTGTTTTCAGCTTTGTGAAATCGGCCCTTAAAGCAACAAGTGTATGTGTATATATATATGGTCTAGAGTTTATTCTGCTTGCATAATATAAATGTGATCAAGTCATGATTACTTTTACCTAAGCTACCATCATCTTTTACTTCTGTGGTCAGTTCTTATTTATCTGTTAGGACAAAGTCTAATATAGAATTCCCCTGTGTTGGCTGCAACATTTTTTGGGTTAGAAAATTGGAAAATATTGAGAGAGAGACCGACCAACCTTCTGGATGGGTATCTCTCCAGAATTTTATACTGTTCTCATCACCATAGTATCTGATCTTAGCACATTTTGTAATTTCTCACCAGAGTAGAATGTGTATGAGTAGGGTGACCTGATGTCCCGATTTTATAAGGACAGTCCTGATATTTGGGGCTTTGTCTTATATAGGCTTCTATTGCCCCTCAACCCCTGTACTGATTTTTCACACTTGCTGTCTGGTCACCCTATGTATGAGCCCCTTCCCCATCGAGGTTCTGGATCATGCATTTGCATGTTTAACCAGACTACTCTTTGTCTTGCAGGTGCCAGTCTCTAACTGCAGCACGGATTGCCTCCCAGGTACCAGAAAAGGTATCATCGAGGGAGAGCCCACCTGTTGCTTTCAATGCGTGAAATGCTCTGACGGGGAATACAGTGATGAAACAGGTAATACGGAAAAAGCATGTGTGATTTGCAAAGATTCCTGTGAGCCTCTACTAATGGATCGTAATTGTAAGTGCAATTAATTCCCAGCCACTGTTCTAGTCTGCTAGAATAATGCTGAACTGAAGCAACAGAGAACTTGGAAAGTCCTCTGAGAGAATATCACATAGGAAAGATGCATGAAGAATGATTAGTTCCTTTTTTAAGTGAATTTGTGCTAGTGAAAGCTGCCAGATTCACAGACCTGAAGAATGAACCTCTCAATCATCCCCAAAATAGGTACAGCACATGCAGCAGCCTCCCTAGTTCAAATTGCCTCAAGGCGCTGCCAATAGACTTCATTGGGACCCTCTCTAAAGGGAAGAGGGGAGTTCAGTTTTTGTGGCTCATTAGTTTCCTAACCTCTGCTAAAAAAAACCTGCTCTCAGCCCCCTCAGAACCGTGTCAGTCTTATCCCCAATTGCACAGTTAGGTTTCTTAAGGAAGAGAGATGGGAAAAGATCTGCTCAAGGGCACACAGGAAGCCCATGGAAGAGCAACAAACAGTACCCAGGAATCTGACATCAGTATTCCTACTACACCATTGCAATGACTTTTGGTCCCCCAACAACCGATAGGTGAAAAGCTCCATGATTCAATTCCAATCTGCATCCACCTTTTTATGTTTATATAGTCCCCTTTTTATCAGGAAATTAAGTCCATTCTGTAGCAGAATCCATTGTAATCAGACACCCCTGTATTCACCCTGCACAGATGAACATTTCCCTTAATTGAATTGGCTACCACAGTTTCTGCAGGAAATAAAGCAGATTGATATGACCTGGGGGCACAAATCAACTCCTATTGAAGTGAGAGTTTGATTAAACCATACAGTTCCACTCTGGAGGGAAAAGGTAATAACAATTTTAGAGCAAATTGGAAATTTTTGAATTTCCAATGTCTCAGTCAGACCGATGCCTCAGGGTTGGGCACATCCCAGACAATGAAACCAAATTATTGTGTAAGCAAATTTCTGCATCCAAAACCACACTGCACTCCAAAGTGCAGCCATCTCCTTGCCCTCACCGGCATCATGTGTCACAGTCCAGGCTGCAGCACTATTTAAAATGTGCTGCCACGTGTGTGAATCACATTCTTAGCATATCAGAAATGAATTACCATTCTTTAATATGGGGATATGATACCATATGTTTCTTGATTCAAATACTATAAGAAATTAAATCAATATGCATGTAATAGCTTATTTTGAATTAGATAGAAAACAGAAGTCCTGACCTCTGAAGTAAAGATCCCCTGGCACTTTTCTAAAGATTTAAGGAATGGTTTCTGCTGCCCTGTTAAAATTCCAAAGGAGTGATTTTATTCTGCCTTTCTAAATTTCTTCTCCTATTTCAGTTGGATAAGTTACTTTTTTTCATTTCCTGTGCTTAACAGTTTTACAGTGTTGCTATACACAGTTAAACAACTGCTGCTCTTCACCTCAGCGGTAGTGTCTGGATCAGGCCGTAGGTGGCCCATGTGCACCGGTCAGTTACCATGTTGTGGTCAGGAGACAACTGGTAGAATCACAGTTGAACAGGGTCAGGAAGTCAGGGTCAGGCACCAAGTTGCAGGTGGGAGGCAAGTGGTGGAGTCAGGGTCAAGCTGGGTCAGGATACTAGGAAGCCAAGGTCAGGTACCAAGTCACAATAGCATAGTCAAAGATGAACCAGGGTCAGAAGCCAGAGTCTAGGATCCACAGCAAGGCAAGGTCTGGAGCAAAAGCAGGCAGACAGTCAGTGTTGTTGCTCAGACAGCTCCTCATGATGGCTTTCTGACTTATATACCAGCATGAGCTAATCAGTGGGCTGCAGGGAGCCACCACTCAGGTCCTGCTGGAGGTACTTCCTGTAATGTCTAGCTTCACAGTGTCCTCCAGCAGAAACCCAACCTAAGTTTCCAGTGGTGATGCAGAAGCTTCAGTAACCCACAGTCCCAAGTTCTAATCCTGCAGGTTCTTACATTGCCCTCCTTCAAGATGATGCCAGGCCAGGCTAGATGTGATGAGTCCTGTATCATCCCCCCACCAGGTCAAGGATGTGGATGTGGGAAGTGTCCAAGTGTGCTCCTCAGGGCTGTAGACTTCCCAGTCCACCAGGTGGCCACATGTCCATCGGGAATTGAGGTTACATGCACTTTTTACTCATCATGACCCTGCATTTTGACTGGTGGTGGGGTTCAGTCAGGGAAGGGGTTCTCAGTACAGAGCTTCAGAAGGGAAACATGAATGGGCCTCAGTCTGAAACTAAGTGGTTTGCAAGTCTATGGAGATAAACCACATTCTACTTCAGGAGATGAGCAGTAGTCTTGGCAAAAGGCAGGAGATTGCAGGGATGAAGTTGGCCATTTTAGTCAGAAGGTAAGGCTGCTGTGCAGCCATCAGACCCTGGGAGCTCCACAATGAAGTCTAGGCTGATGGCCAAACAAGGCCTAGTTGGAGTCTCCAGGGGTACTAAGATACTGAGGGCTTCCGTTCAAAACATCTTGGTACATGTACAGCACATGCAGGAGTCCACAAAAGCCTAGACTTTGGCCCGAATGCGAGACCACCAGAAAAAATAGGCAAGCATGCAGGAGATATTTCGGTGGCCAGAGTGACCCACCAGTGGAACGTTGTGGCATGGTCAGAGCACCTCCAGTCAGGGGCACCCCAGAGGGACATATATGCACTCAACAAAGCATGTTATCCCATCCCTCACAGAATACTGTCTCTTAGCCCACAATGGCATAGACCTGTTTTTGGGGCAAATGAGTCTTCTTTCAAGGCAGAATTGATAAGGGAGAGCGGGTCTTGCTGAATTGTGACATTGACAACATTACTAGTCATGAGGAGGTGAGGGATCTCAGAAGTAAGTTCTTTGTTTTCCTGGTAGTATCTCACCTTCCGCAATAGAGCACTGGCTCTTCTATTTTGGTTTCCTGGGCAGTAGGTAATGAACTCAAACTCAGAGAAGAACAGGGCCCACTTTAACTGCCTCTGATTCAAAGATTGGGCCTTGCAGAAGTACTCCAGGTTCTCCAGGTCAGTAAAAACCTGTACTGTGTGCCAAGCTCCCTCAAGATGGTGATGCCATTCGTAAAATGCAGTTTTGATTGCAATGGGCTCCTTGTCCAGTATTCCATAGTTCATCTCTATGGGGTTGAGTTTTTGAGAGCAGAATGCACAAGGTAGCAGAACATAAGAACGGCCGTACCGGGTCAGACCAAAGGTCCATCTAGCCCAGTATCTGTCTACCGACAGTGGCCAATGCCAGGTGCCCCAGAGGGAGTGAAGCTAACAGGCAATGATCAAGTGATCTCTCTCCTGCCATCCATCTCCATCCTTTGATGATCAGAGGCTAGGGACACCATTCTTTACCCTTCCTGGCTAATAGCCATTTATGGACTTAGCCACCGTGAATTTATCCAGTTCCCTTTTAAACATTGTTATAGTCCCAGCCTTCACAACCTCCTCAGGTAAGGAGTTCCACAAGTTGACTGTGCGCTGCATGAAGAAGAACTTCCTTTTATTTGTTTTAAACCTGCTACCTCTTAATTTCATTTGGTGACCCCTAGTTCTTATATTATGGGAATAAGTAAATAACTTTTCGTTATCCACTTTCTCTACATCACTCATGATTTTATATACCTCTATCATATCCCTCCTTAGTCTCCTCTTTTCGAAGCTGAAGGGGCCTAGCCTCTTTAATCTTTCCTCGTATGGGACCCTCTCCAAACCCCTGATCATTTTAGTTGCCCTTTTCTGAACCTTTTCTAGTGCTAGAATATCTTTTTTGAGGTGAGGAGACCACATCTGTACACAGTATTCGAGATGTGGGCGTACCATGGATTTATATAAGGGCAATAAGATATTCTCTGTCTTATTCTCTATCCCCTTTTTAATGATTCCTAACATCCTGTTCGCTTTTTTGACCGCCTCTGCGCACTGCGTGGACACCTTCAGAGAACTATCCACGATGACGCCAAGATCTTTTTCCTGACTCGTTGTAGCTAAATTAGCCTCCATCATATTGTATGTATAGCTGAGGTTATTTTTTCCAATGTGCATTACTTTACATTTATCCACATTAAATTTCATTTACCATTTTGTTGCCCAATCACTTAGTTTTGTGAGATCTTTTTGAAGTTCTTCACAATCTGCTTTGGTTTTAACTATCTTGAGTAGTTTAGTATCATCTGCAAACTTTGCAACCTCACTGTTTACCCCTTTCTCCAGATCATTTATGAATAAATTGAATAGGATTGGTTCTAGGACTGACCCCTGGGGAACACCACTAGTTACCCCTCTCCATTCTGAGAATCTACCATTAATTCCTACCCTTTGTTCCCTGTCTTTTAACCAGTTCTCAATCCATGAAAGGACCTTCCCTTTTATCCCATGACAGCTTAATTTACGTAAAAGCCTTTGGTGAGGGACCTTGTCAAAGGCTTTCTGGAAATCTAAGTACACTATGTCCACTGGATTCCCCTTGTCCACATGTTTGCTGACCCCTTCAAAGAACTCTAATAGATTAGTAAGACACGATTTCCCTTTACAGAAACCATGTTGACTATTGCTCAACAGTTTATGTTTTTCTATGTGTCTGACAATTTTATTCTTAACTATTGTTTCGACTAATTTGCCTGGTACCGTCATTACACTTACTGATCTGTAATTGCCAAGATCACCTCTAGAGCCCTTTTTAAATATTGGCGTTACATTAGCTAACTTCCAGTCATTGGGTACCAAAGCCGATTTAAAGGACAGGTTACAAACCTTAGTTAATAGTTCCGCAACTTCACATTTGAGTTCTTTCAGAACTCTTGAGTGAATGCCATCTGGTCCCAGTGACTTGTTAATGTTGAGTTTATCAATTAATTCCAACACCTCCTCTAATGACACTTCAATCTGTGACAGTTCCTCAGATTTGTCACCTACAAAAGCGGGCTCAGGTTTGGGAATCTCCCTAACATCCTCAGCCGTGAAGACTGAAGCAAAGAATCCATTTAGTTTCTCCACAATGACTTTATCATCTTTAAGTGCTTCTTTTGTATTTTGATAGTCAAGGGGCCCCACTGGTTGTTTAGCAGGCTTCCTGCTTCTGATGTACTTAAAAAACATTTTGTTACTGGGATCCAACTCTCTGCACGAGTACTGTCCCGATGGTCATGTTGGACACATCCACTTCCATTATTAACAGGAAAATTGGGTCAGAGTATGCCAAAATCAGGGCTGTGGTGAAGGCGATCTTAAACCGGTCAAAAGTGAGCTGGGCTTCAGGTGACCAAGTGAACCAAATGGCTTTATGAAGGATGGAGGTCGGGGGTTATTTGTTCTGAGAAGTTGGCAATGAGTCACCTATAAACATTTGCAGAAGTCCAGGAAGCACTGAAGTTCTCAGAGGAGCTGGAGTGCTGTCCAGTTGTGCATGGCTTCCGTCTTCTACAGGTCAATCTGAGTACCCTCTGGGGAAACTAGGGAACATAAAACTTCAAGGGTGGTCTGGTCAAAGGTGCACTTCTCTAGTTTGGCATAGAAACCATGCCTCCATAGTCTATCCAGGACAGACCAGAGAGTCTGCTGCTCAGGGTTCTCAGACAACTCCAGTATATCATCAGGATAGGTGATTATATACAATCTAAGATGTCCCTGACCATATTGTTTACGAACTGTTGAAATGTTGTGAAGGCACTGGTTAAGCCAAACAGCATTACTGAATATTCAAAGTGCTCACATCAGATTCAAAAAGCAGCCTTCCATTCATCCCCAGGCCTTATGTGCTCTAGATCGTATGCCCCCCCAAAACCTAGGTGAGTCATCGGGCGGTACAGCAATTCCAGGATGAGGGGCAGGGGGTACCGGTTACAAATAGTCAGCTGATTCAATGCACGATAATCCATGCAGAGATGCAGTGATACATTCTTTTCTTGCACAAAGAGGACTGGTGCCCCTGGTCAAGAGGTAGATCTCTGAATGAAGCCCTTTACGAGATTGTCCTGGATATACATGCATAGTACCTCCATTTCTGGTTCAGGCATGGTGTATATCCATCCACAGGGCACCTTTGCCCTGGGTTGTAAGTCTGTTGGACAGTTGTAGTTCCTATGTGGGGGTAATGAATCCGTGTTTTTCTTTCCCACCAAACCCAGGTAGTCTTGGTATGTGTACAGGAAGCTGAGGTTCTGGTCTGGAGTTACTCCTTTCTGGGTTAGCCCCTGCCATCCAGGGTCTCACTTCCAAGGGTCTTATCTGATCCTGGGGCCCTGGTTGCAGGTCACCTGGGGGTTGTTGATTTGTTCGAGGCAAACTTTCTGGCAATATTTAGAGGAGAAGCGAATGTTCCTCCACCACCAGGATATACACAGGCCATGTCGCTACAACCAAAGAATGCCAAGAATTATTGGGAAGAAAGCATATTATTTCCTGGTGCCCTTCCCCTATGGCCTCTAAGGAAACAGTCTCTTGGGTCATCAGTTCTGACAGCAGAGGCAACCCATCAACCATTTCTACCAGGTCTGGTGTAGGTTTTGGCCAGAGAGGGATCTGGATGATTTGGGCTACCTTAGTGCCTATAAAGTTGACAGTGGCATCTATCATCACTAGTAGTGGTGGGATCTGCTTCACCTGCCTGAAGACTCACAACCTCAGGAGCAGTTAGAAATGCAGGGAAACCCCATGGTTCCTGGGTCAGGTTCTACTTGAGGGGTGAAGGTAGTTCTAGAGCATGGAGCTCTGGTAATGGCCAAGCTGTACCCTCCACCCCGCACTTGGACTGGCCCATTTTCCAAGCTCTTTCCAGCTGGACAGGAGGTGAGGGAATGTCCTGGCACCCCACAGTACAGAGTTTCAGCTGCCATTGACATTCTCTCTCCTCTGAGGTCAGGTGTCTGCAACCCAGGCAAACCTGCATCATTTCAGGACTCGGGTTAACAGGCTTTGGTGTAGCAGGCAGTTCTTCTTCAAGTGATGTCCCTATGACTGCTTTACTATAGGTATGGCAGCACCCCCTGCGCCTGGGTTTGGAGATCTTCATCAGCAGCGCCCATCAGACTACACATGGGCATGTCCCCTCTTTTGCACTGCACGCAGGACATATATATAGGGCTGTCTGGTCTGAAGGCCCCCCAGTTCCTTCTCTAACATCTTTGGTCTGGGATGGCATCTGCTAGCAGAGCCTGCTGTTTCTAGTCCCTCATAGATGGTGCCTTACCTGATAGTGTAGTTAGTACTTTCCTCTTCTTCTTTTTCCTTCTATCTAAAAAAAATTGTTTATCTTTACAGTTCTTCTCATAGCTTAGGTTTCCATTTTCGCCCGTTTCGCACCCTTGCCAACTAGGAAGCCTTTTCCCTTCACTCTTATGCACAGCTTTTCCGGGTTTAAGAGGTGTGATTCGTGTGGGACCATCTTCTCGATAATGGACGGCCACCTGCAATGTATCCACTGTCAAGGAGAGGATATATCCCTCAGCTATGTTCCCATTGCCTTGGCCTGAAACCCAGAGCCAGGAAAGAAAGGGACATTAGATTGAAATTTCTCCTCATGAAGAAATCGCTACATGCAGCAATGAACCTGGGCCTGGACTCTTTCCCACAGAGGCCCTCGTGCTCTGCCAGGTCATCAGCTGCCCACCACTCTCCACACACTTGGAAAAGAAAGTCATCCTGTAATCATGCGTTTGACAAGAAACGGGCTTCCTCTTCCTCACACTCTTGAGGCGCAGCCTGCCAGAATACCATCCCCAGCTAGGTCGGTGGCTTCAACCTCATCCAACAGGGGACACAGGTCCAGGGCTTGTCCAAATACCTCTGGTACCGACTCAAAGAAACAGTCTAAAGACCCTGTCTGCACAAACCTTCAGCCCTCGCACCGTTTCCCAGCTCTGGGGACCGAGGCAGCCCGTGCGCAGGAGCTATGGCACTGACATCATTTCTGGCACCAACAAAGCCATCGGCACCAAGTAAGTCGTCACTTTTTCAATGGGACCTCCCCTCACTTCTACCCTCCTCTCTGGACTCAAAAAATTCCTCCCTCATTCCGCTGAGAACAGCACCTCCCTTCCCCAGTGAGGATGAGGAAGTAGAGGACGACGAGGGCTCATTGTTCCCTCGACTACTGGACAAATTGCACTGGCTTATCCTCACTATATGCAAACTACCTCTGGCCCCTAGTCCTGACAGGGACCACCATGGACGCAGCCACATGTGCCACTCCATGGCACTCTGTACCTCAAAGCAGCACTCTGGAACCCCCATATTCACCCTTGTCATATAATTATGATATATTTTATACAAAGCATGCCATGTAAGATATCATATGAAAGGTCATGATCTGCTGAAACCCATTGTTCTGTCCAAATATGTATATCGTTAGTGTGTATGAAGTTATGAGATTTTGCTGTATGGCTGTTACTGAAATATGTTGTCAGTTTGAGAGTCTCTACTGCTAGGTAGTGATCAACTCCCACGATGGTGTTAAGTGACCATTAATCAGTAGGGGAGTTGTAAAGAAGGGATTTATGATATTGTAAGAGGGCTGCACAAGCATCACACAATGGGAGATTGCTCAACTCTGACTCAGCAAAGCCCACTAGGACATGTCTGGGCTAGTGTTTTCCAGGCATATGGACTGAGGATATAAAATAGGGGACAGTAGCATCATGCCTTTGCCTTTCTCCTCCCCCACCTACAAGGGGAGCAATAAGAACACGGGGAAGACAAAGACTTGAACTGAGGAGACTGGTCCCAGGTTTAAAGGGGAAGCCTGTGTATTAAAAACTTAACATCTAGTAGAGTGAGAGAACTGGTTGTTTCAAATACTGCCTATTCTAATAAGGTTTAAGATTTAGACTGTGAGCTTACCTTTCATTTTCTTTGGTAACTATCTCTGACCTTTTGTGCTTAGCACTTATAATCACTAAAATCTATCTTTTTGTACTTAATAAATCTGTTTTATATTTTACCTAAAACAGTGTATTTTGGTTGAAGTGCTTGGGAAAGCTCAACTTATTTCACAAAGGCTAGTGTGTGTCCTCTCCACATTGAGAATGAGGTGAAGTGGGTAATAAACTTATAGTGGTCAGGTGCCTGATGAAGGCAAGATGGTATATTCCACAGTGCAAGGCTGGGGGCTTAGGAGATTTTCTGGTGCCTTTATCTATGTGATTCGTGAGTGGCTCAGGGAGAATTCATGCAATTTAGCTGGGTGTGGGGCTCCACATGCTGTTGTACTGAGTGATAATAGTGCCCAGAGTGAGTTGCTGCTTTTCACTAACAAAGCATTATAAGAGACAGCCCAGGCTAGAGAGTTAAGGGGGCACAATGGTACCCCAGTTCCAGGTTGTTTATTCATAGGTGATCCTATCACACACTTCCACCAAACTGGTCATATTGAGACCCTTGGGCTATGTACAGGGCACAATTCAGAAATGCTCCTAGAGAGCAGAGCTAGAGACCTTTCCCTTCTCCGTCAGTCTCTTGCCCTCAGGAAGTCAAACTGCCACTGGTATCCACTGAGGAGGTAAAACAGGAGGAAGGACAGGAAGAGGAGGCTTTCCCAACTTCACATTTTTCCTCCTCCTCACCTAAAGAAGTGATTATGCCTCCACCCCCTGCATCTGCTGATGACTTAAGGCACTTACAAGATCTATTCCATAGGATGGCAGACTCCCTATAGATTCCATTGGAGGAAACCAAAGACCAGCAGCATAAACTGGTGAATATCTTCCACATATCCACTTCCTCAAAGATCACACTACCAATCAATTAGGCTCTTCTCAACCCCTTCAAGGTTCTGTGGCAGACCATGGCTTCCATCTCTCTGACCTGCAAACATGCTGACAAATTTTTTTATTTTCGTTCCCCACCGCACTTCTTTGGTGGTCAATGTGGTGCAAGAGAGAAGCTGTCAATACCAATCTTGATATAGTCATCCAGGCAGAGATTGGAAATGCCTGGACCTATTTGGATGCAAGACATATTCTTCAGCCATGCTCCAATTTAGGATTTCAAATTATGAAGTATAATTATCTGAACTACTCCAAATTGGAGGCACTCTGCCATGACTTATCAGTAGAGGGCTTACCATTTGAAGGTCAGAAACTATTCTCAGAGCATACAGAAAACTCTCTGCACTCCTTTAAAGAATCCCCAGCTACATTTCATTCTCTCAGGATATACACACCAGCACCAAAGAGATGTTCAACGAAGTACCAACTCCCCCCACAATCTCAAATTCAACAATACATCCCTCAATGGCAGTACAATACACAAGGCTGTCGACAAAGGACTCTGACTAAAAGTAGATAGCCGACTCCTCAAGAGGCTACCTGTCATGCACCAGCACCAAAATAACAATTTTGAAAGTATGGTCGAGGTCTCAAGAAGCCTTCCCTTGTTCAAATCATCCTCGCTATTCCTGACATTCCAACAGTTTGATGACCAACTAGCTCCGTTTTCCCCATCTTAAAGTCTCCTCACCTTGGACAAGTGGATTCTAGAGATAGTCAAGGAAGGATACTCCATCCCCTTCCTATATATCCCACCCCACTACCTCTCCTCACCATCTGTCTTCAGGACCCCTCTCACGGGGAGAAATAAGTCCTCTTCTGCAACTGGGAGCCATAGAACAGGTTCCTTCCCAACACATGGGCAGAGCTTCTACTCCTACTATTTTCTGAGTCAGAAGAAGTCCAGTGGCTGGTGTCCCATCCTAGACCTTCAGAATCTAAACAAATTCATCAAGCTGCAATGTTTCAAGATAGTTACCCTCTCTACTATTATCCCAGCACTGGAACAGGGGGACTGGTTCTCAGCCCTCGACTTCCAAGATGCATACTTTCATATTTCCATACATCCTGCCACAGACAATTCCTCCAGTTAGTCATGGACACCAACCACTGCCAGTACAAAGTACTGCCCTTTGGACTATCCACTGTGCCTCAGGTGTTCTCCAAGGTCCTCACGGTAGTCACGGCCTACCTAAGGAAACAAGGAATCATAATTTACCCATACTTGGACTATTGTCTCCTCAAGGCCTCATCCAAAATCAATGCTCCCTGAGCCGTCTGTGTAACAGTGGAGCTGTTCACAAAGCTAGACCTACTTGTGAATCTAGAAAAGTCCACTCTAATGCCAGTACAACAGCTGGAATTCATCGGTGCATAGTTGGATGCCATACAAGCCAGAGCCATCCTACCATTTCACAGATTCTCAGCTATAATGGATCTGATATCCACCGCACGAGTCTACCCCCCAGATCTCTGCATGAATGTGCCTCCAGCTTCTAGGCCACATGACAACAGCCACGTTTGTGGTCAGGCACGCAAGACTGCACATGCAATGTCTTCAAGCTTGGCTCCATACTATATACCTCCCTCACAAGCACAGCATTCACAAACTTTTATCTATGTCGAGGCAAGTCAAGGACTTACTGCTGTGTAGACACAGCCCAGCTACCTTTGTGTTGGAGTTCCTTCCCTAAAACCATCAGCGACTATGTTCCTAACCACCGATGCCTCCCTAGTCAGTTGGGGGAGCGCATATACATGAACACACAGTGCAGGGCAGATAGTCATCCACCGACTCCATCTTACACATCAACCTCCTAGAACTATGAGCAGTCCGCAATGCCTGCCAACATTTCCTACCTCTTCTCAAACATCATACCGTCAGAGAGGTGATGGACAATCTTGCCTGCATGAATTACATCAACCAGGCAGGGGGAACTGAGGTCCCACTCTCTATGCTTGGAGGCGATCAAACTGTGGAACTGGTGTATCTAGAATGACATCTTCATTTCAGCCATTTACCTCCCAGGGCACAAAAACACCACTGTGGATGCACTGAGCAGGATGTTCTCACAGGATCATGAGTGAGAGCTGGATATGCGAGCATTCAACCGATGGGGCCGTCCCACCATCTCTCTCTTTGCCATTCAACACAATACCCATTGTGCTCAATTCTGTTCCAGGTTGGGACTGGGGCACCGATCGCTGGGGGGGGTGTTCCTCATAACCTGGGATACACCACTCCCTTATGTCTTCCCTCCTTTTTCCCTTCTATTGTGAGCACTTTGCAAAATGTAGGAGGACTGAGCTCCTGTCATATGAATAGCTGCAACATGGCCATGATAGGTCTGTTATACTTACCTTCTATGCATGATGGTATGGCGACCGATCTCTCTCCACCTAATGCTGTGGCTCCTTTCACAAGATGCATCTCCATCCCAATCCATAGATGCTCCACCTCAAATCCTGGCTCCTCCGTGGTCCCAGGGTCCAGAAATAACCCACTCAGATGCAGTCAAACTTTTGAATAGCAGGCGTGAGATGACCAGACGAACTTATATTCACAAATGAACTAGATTTCACTGCTGGAGTGCCTCACACCGGGTTGATGCAGCACATGCTCCATTGCCCCTTATTCTTGCCTACCTTCTCCACCTGAAACAGTCAGGATTTGCCAATAGCTCTATTAGAGTACACTTGGCAGTAATCACTGCCCTTCACTCCCCTATTTACATCCTCTCTGTCTTCAGACACCCATTCACAAAGTGCTTCTTGAGGCGTATTCAAAATCTCTATCCCCATATATAAGACCCAATCCCAAAATGTGACCCCAGCCTAATCCTACGTTCCCTGAAAGCCCCCGTTTGAACCAGTGGCAACCTGTTCTTACAAACACTGTAACCGTGTGGCAACTCACCCCTGTGGCGCCTCCTGCTGGTCGCCTCAGGGAATTAGCTCTCCAGTCATCAGAGCACCCTTTGCAGGCTGGTGTCCCGCTTTCCCTGGCCCCTCGTGTCCCTCCTGGACCCAGTGCCCTTTTATCTGGGGTGCTGCCCCCTGGCAATACACCGCTCAGTTTCTGGGTCTCCTCTCCCTGGGGAACCCCCACACCATTTCCCTGCCTCTCCTCAGTTGTAGGCTACTGCCAGCCCCCAACTAGTCCCCGCTTCCTGGGGCAGACTGCAGTATAAGCTACTCATCACGAGCCAGGGAGTTTGGACCTGCTGCTTCTGTCTATCCCTTTTGGGCTGCCCCCTGCAGCCCCAGTACCTATTCGGCCTTCCACTAGGCCACAGCCTGGGGTTTCCAGGCTGGAGCTCCTCAGCTCCCTTGGCCTTCCCCAAGCCCTGCTCCAGCTCAGGTACTTTGGTACACTCCCAGCAGCCAAGTCCCTCCCTCTCAACAGGCTAGAGAGAGAGTGTCTCTGCTCCTGGCCCACTGCCCTCTTATAAGGGCCAGCTGAGCCCTGACTGGGGCATGGCCATATCTGAGCCTGTTTCCCCCAATCAGTCTGGGAACTCCTTGCTCCCAGCCACAGCCCTCCCCAGGGCTGTTTTAAGCCTTTAAGGCCAGAGCTGGTGACACCCCGCTACAACACCTATCAATGAACACAGTCTTTCTTGTTGCCATCACCTCCGCTAGACAGGTGGGCAAAATCACGGCCCTCATGGCATATCCACCATACACAGTGTTTTATAAAGACAAAGTTAACACTATGTCCACACCTAAGATTTTTACCTAAGGTCCCAACAATTTTTCATCTCAGTCAATCGATACAGCTCCCTTGCTTTTTCCTGAAGCCTCACGGTAATCAACAGGAGGTGGCTCTACACACCCGAGATGGGAGGCGCACAGTAGTCATCTACTTGGATAGGACTAACCCCTTCTGGAAATTGCCATGATTATTCCTCTCCACCACCAAAAGATCCAGAGGCACAGCTATAGCTAAACAATGCCTCTCTATGGATCTCCCAGTGTATACGTATATCTTACAGACTCCACGATATACAAATTTCTTCCTCAATCAGAACACATTCCACACATTTGCCATTCTTAATAATGTCCCCACTGATGGCATTTATAAGGCAGCCATATGGGCATTGACAGACATTTTCACCCGGCACTATGCTATTAGGCAATGGATGCTCTCCTCGGAGATGCTGTCCTCTCCTCAGCACTACATGTCACTTCAAAGCCCCAGCCTTCCAACAAGGGGCACTACTTTCTAGTCACCTCCAGTGGAGCACCCATAGGGACATCACTCAAAGAAGTTGTTACTCACCCTGTGCAGTAATGGAGGTTCTTTGAGATGTGTGTCCTTATGGGTGCTCTACTACCTGCCTTCCTCCCCTCTGCTTCGGAGCCGAAGACATAAACTCTGTGGCAGAGAAGGAACTGGAAGCGATCGGACTGCACAGCACTATATGTACACATCCCGCACACAGCAGGAGAGAGGGAAAGGGCACATGTGCGGTCCGATGGGCACTGCTGGTGAAGATTTCTGATCCTAGGCACAGGGTGCTGTCGCACCTACCGTGGCGACACACAACTCGAAGAACCTCAGTTACTGCACAGGGCAAGTAACCATCTTGCATGGGAACATTAGGCTCCCCTGCTTTCTTCCCTCCCCTTATGCAACTGAGAGTCAATGCACAGGGCAAGATCAAGAAAGACCTCTAGGCAAGTGGGGCTTTCAATGCGAGCTAGCTCATCTTTTACATCTCACTGAGTCTCCTACAGACTTCGTATAGTTGGGCTGCTCCATTCCACTTGACATCAGCCGCAAGCCATTGGAAATGTGCAGCATAGGAGATGACCAGCCCTTTCCCCTGGCCAAGCTTCCAGAGGGCAGCCTCTGTGGAGCAGATCCAATGTGAGTCCTCAAAAAATGTCGAGAAGGCTTTCTGGAAGGCATCACAGTTTGAGAGCACTAGGCTGTTCTGCTCCAATGGGGACGTCCAAGCGAGCACTTTTCTGGTAAGAAGGATGACTACTAGCCCCACCTTTGTTTGGTTGGTGGGGTATGTACTGGGACAGAGCAGGAGGAGCAGCCTGCATTGGTTCAGCAACCCCCAGAATTTCTGGCAGTCCCCACCAAGCCATTCAGGCAGTGGCACTGTGGGAGCCGTTTCAGGCCCATAGTGTAGCTGCTTCTCCCTGTGAGTGTGCCAGCTGCTCACATAGGCTCTGTGCTTCGGCAGTGAGCTACCTCATTTGGGCCTGCAGCATGAGGTTCTCTGCCTGCAGGCAGATGACTTGGTCCTGAAAGTCCCAGTCCTTCAGGAAGCTGCGGTCGGAGGGCAACCTGCCCCTTCCATTATCTATGGAGCGGTTGGATGGAGTGGGGAACCAAAGGGGTCTGAGCTGGGCTGTGGGTGGCCTGTGTGCACTGTTCAGTTACCAAGTTGCAGTCGAGATGAGAAGCAGAGTCAGGCTCAAGCCGAGTCAGGATACCAAGAAATCAGGGTCAGGCACCAGGTTACAAACAACTGAGTTGGAAATGAACCAGGGTCAGAAGCAAGGCAAGGTCTGGAGCAGAAGCAAGTAGGCTGTTTGTGTCATTTCTCAAACAGCTCTCCATGATGGCTTCTTGGTTTATATACCAGCAAGAGCCAATTAGAGGGATTCAGGGGGCTGCCACTCAGGTGCTGCTAGGAGGTACTTCCTGCAGTGTCTAGCTAGGGTTCTCCAGCAGAAACCTGCCTCAGCTTCCAATGGCGATGTGGAAGTGTCAGCACTCAGAAACCCCATGGTCCCAGGTTCTGATAGGTGGCTGCATTTCAGTGGTGTGTGAAGTAGTGTACAGTTTGCAAAGGCCAGTGAGATGAAAAGGCTATAAAATAGTGTATAATAATTACTATACTTTTGACTGAATTAATGTTAATGAAATACCTAAATTACATGTTCTGTTCTATAGTAACAGTGGTCTTTTTCCTCTATTCACATTTTCTCCCATGAACAATTTACAAAAGACCAACTAAACATTAGGAGAGAGATATCACAGAGGAGCATTTGTTAACAGATTCTGAAGAACGCTGGTTTATTTAATTTATTCATTTATTGTTTTTCAGTATTTTAATGGCTATTGTTATTTTTAAGCAGATTTAAAGAATAACTTTCTCCAACAATGACCATAGAAGAGTCCTTTGGGCACGCCACGGCCCATGATGTCACATCTTTTCCAGAGAGTTCAGAATATTCTGCCCTCATTAACGGAGCATTACTGGGTGTATTATTAATATCAGTCAAATGCCTCGTTCCAGTTTAAGAGCCATGTGTTGTGGCTGTAATCGGTATTCAGATAAAAAGCTCTGAAAACAAAAGGGTGTGGGACAGTTGATAGAGTTATTTGCAGATCAGTACTCAGAATGCTTTGTCTGCTCATAGCACTGTAGTGCTGATGGCTGAGGTGTAGGTTCTAAACTTATAATGAACATTACATCCCACCACAGGCCATCCACAGAGATCTTCAGCACCAAAACCACAAGCCCCCTTTGAGTGAAGTGCCAGCCATTAGAAGGAGACATAATCACACACCTACACTCCATGTGTTTTGCACAGGCGCATACTGAAAGGGCTGGACGCACCTGGTGGACATCCCAATTTCTCTTCTGTATGTTTTTGTGGGGTGTTGTGTTGTGCATGATTAGAACAACATAAAGAAGACATCAGCTAGTCAGGGTTCCCTTTCCCTGCCATTCTCAAGTGAGGGGGGAATCAAGGGCATTGATGGTCTGCTTAAAACGAACAGTTTAAATGCATCCAAGATTTACCTTCCTAGGATATGAAGTGGGATCCTAGTGCAGCTAAAGAAGCTAGCATATTCTTTTGATTTTCATCATTTGTTATCAAGTCATCCAGAAGGACTCAGGTACCACCATGATGATGGAGGAAGTAGGTATGCGAGGTAGATAGATAAATAAAGACTGCAAGAAGTAGAGAGCAGTACTTAAACATTCTAAAATTCTCCCAAGGAATTGGTCTGAAAAGCCAGAGTGCAGCCCCAGAACTTTATTGTGTGGCTCATAAATGGCCTTCATCTTTAATACAGATCTATGGCTCCTGAGAGGCTACAGGTCCCATCATGCAAATGTTCCTTCTTGATTCAGAGCATTATATGCTAGAACCTGTAATCTCTTAAAGGAAGCACTTCTGCATTTAAGATGAAGGGAGCTAAACATTGCCCCATTTTATTTTGGGTGGCCCTCTAGTCTAACAAACTTGTTCATCCAGTGTTATTTATTTTGCAGATGCGAGTGCTTGTAAGAAGTGCACCGAGGATTTCTGGTCCAACGAAAACCACACATCCTGCATCCCCAAGCAGATAGAGTTCCTGTCCTGGACAGAGCCCTTTGGAATAGCTCTTACTCTCTTTGCTGTGCTGGGAATTTTCCTGACTTCTTTTGTTCTGGGGGTCTTCACCAAATTCCGCAATACACCCATTGTCAAGGCCACAAACCGGGAGTTGTCCTACCTCCTACTGTTCTCCCTGCTGTGCTGTTTCTCCAGCTCACTATTCTTCATTGGCCAGCCCCAGGATTGGACTTGCCGTTTGCGGCAACCAGCCTTTGGTATCAGCTTTGTCCTCTGCATCTCCTGCATCCTGGTAAAGACCAATCGCGTCTTGCTGGTTTTTGAAGCCAAGATCCCTACAAGCCTCCATCGCAAATGGTGGGGCCTCAACCTGCAGTTCCTTCTGGTCTTCTTGTGTACTTTTGTGCAGATCATCATCTGTGTGATCTGGCTCTACACAGCTCCCCCTTCCAGCTACCGGAACCATGAGCTGGAGGATGAGATCATCTTCCTCACCTGCCATGAGGGCTCCCTGATGGCTCTGGGATTCCTGATTGGTTACACCTGCCTCCTGGCTGCCATCTGCTTCTTCTTCGCTTTCAAATCTCGGAAGCTGCCAGAGAACTTCAATGAAGCCAAGTTCATCACCTTCAGCATGCTGATCTTCTTCATTGTTTGGATATCCTTCATACCCGCCTATGCCAGTACCTATGGCAAGTTTGTCTCAGCTGTGGAGGTGATTGCCATCCTGGCAGCCAGCTTTGGGCAGTTGGCTTGCATCTTCTTCAACAAAGTCTACATCATCCTCTTTAAGCCTTCCCGCAACACCATTGAGGAAGTGCGCTGCAGTACAGCTGCACATGCCTTCAAAGTTGCAGCCAGAGCCACACTGAGACGTAGCAACGTGTCACGCAAAAGGTCTAACAGTTTAGGTGGTTCCACGGGCTCTACCCCATCATCCTCCACGAGTAGCAAGAGCAACCATGAAGACCCCTGTCCTCTGCCTACCTCCACGGAGCAGCAGCAGCAGAAGCGTGGATGCAAGCAAAAAGTCAGCTTTGGCAGTGGGACTGTCACCCTGTCATTGAGCTTTGAGGAGCCCCAGAAGAACTCTGTGGCCAACAAGAATGTCAAACACAGGAACTCCCTAGATGTCCAAAACAATGATGACAGCCTGACGCGGCACAAGGCCCTGCTTCCCCTACAGAACAGCGAACCCCTAGGTGTAGAGCCTGGTTTCCAGGCACCTTCAAGACAAGAGTCAAGCTTACAGGAGTCAGGAGTGGGAGAAACCAAACAAGAGGTGCAAAGCCCTGAAGAGCCTCCTCTGCCATCAGCAAATTCGCAGAATTTTATAGGTAGTGGAGGTGGGTCCATCATAGAGAACACAATACATTTTTGACAAACAAAAATGATAAAATCCACCACAGTTCTCCAGAGAAACTATCTCACCTGCTTTCTTCTTTGGGAAAGACACCAAAGACACATCTGAGATGTAGCCACCACACCTTATTGTTAGTACAAGCAAAGACCCTAACCTCCAAAGGACACACAGGAGGACTGACTATCAGAAGGCTACATCTAGGGACCCATTGTGTTTGTTTTAAAGAAATCGGGATCAGGACATCTTGAAAGGACAAGTGAAAATTTTCTCCAGCTGGGTTTTAGTAAAACTGTGCCTACTGCCTTGCCGTTGTCGATCTTGCCTGCTAGAGTGCAGCTCAGCTGGCTATAGGCATTTAGGCAATTTCATTTTACTCTGCTTTTACACTGATGTATAATACCCCTCTTCCCCATTGTGTATAATAGGCCCTCTGTATCCTACATGTGAGATCTCTGATCGTGTTAAACCAAGGAAAGGACTCCGCTTTACTAAAACAGGACTTCCAGTTTGACCTGGGGAAAGGAGTCCTTTAAAAATAAAACAAATAAATATATAAATATTCTGAATGCTTTGTACAGCCAACAGTCTGAACATGTAACGTATTTAATATGACAGACGGTGTTCCCTGCTATTTATATAAGATGTTCCAACCCCTGCTTCCCGTTGCTGCCAGTGTGAGCAGTAGTGAATGCTGGACAATATTCTTCATAGACATCAGTGCATTAGATCGAGTTACTAGTGGCCTGTTGGTTTGTTCCCATTGATATGTTGTCATCCCCAGGCTGCCTATTTTGGTGGAGAGGGAGGAGAGTTTGCCACCCAAGGGAGAATGTTGTGAGAGCTCAGTAAGATGTGTCAATGACTGATTATGTTCCTAGTAGTTATATGGTTAATGAAGAGTCTTTGCTATAATGTCCGATATGACATGCATGGCTAAACATTCACATCACAGCCTATGTTGTGTTTTGCTATATTAATTTCTCTCTCACGCACATGTGTCAAGATGGGGAAACTGTCCCCAAGAAGTGGATATGTTTGGGTGTAGCCAAAGGAAAAATGAGTATTAGAGAGGCACACATAGACAGGTGGCTGGATACAGCATGGGGAAATGCATACACAGGGGGTTGGACTAGATGATCTCTGGAGGTCCCTTCCAATCCTAATAATCTATGATTAACTGTGATTTTTTAGGTTTTGTGTCATGCACAGAGGTAATATAGTCAACTGAATATTTTGGAGCAGCTTGGCTTTGGGGTGGGAATGGGGGGTTATAGGGTAGGTGAGCCAGAGCAAGCTTTTCAATCCTGGTCCATCTTGAAGGCGTATATGGTACAGGACATATCTCCTTTATCTGAAAGAGAAGCTTTAAGGGTTGAGAGGGGAGCAGAAGAGACCTTTAAAGATACTCTTCAGTGGCCTTCTCAAGGTTGACCCAAGTGCCTCCAATTTTGATAATATGTGCCCACTCCTCTCTCACCCACTTTGAGGATGTTTTAAATGAACTCACTGATGTGAAAATGTGGCATGTGGATGGATCAGAGAAATAATGCACCTGTACAGCCACACTGAAGACAATGGGGTACATCAGGGCAATAGATTCCAAGGCCATAAGGGACCACTGTGATCACCTAGTCTGACCTCCTGCATAACACCATCCCTAGAACTTCGCCAAAATAGTTCCTAGAGCACATCTTCTAGAAAAACATCCAATCTTGAGTTAAAGCTAATTTAGCTCCCTGTGTGTAACAGTTATCAGCCTATGTGAATCGATTATAATCTTCTCTCAAAATACTATAAAATGCTCTCGATCACTGCAGCAGAGTAGACTGGCCTTAGACTTACCTTGAGCAGAGACAAACAAAAGTCTGTGAAATGCCTTGGTTAAAACCTCATTATTCTTTTGTTACTATTGTTGTTGTTAGGTTGTCATTTTTTGTTTGTTTGTTTTTTGTTTTGAGGGGTTTTTTTTTGGCCAGGGCAAGAAAAATAAACCTTCCAGGTGATATTGCCATATAAGGGCTTGTTTTACTATCTGTAAAACAAGCTGAGGAGGAATATTGTGGAGAACACAAGGATAGTCTGAACTTGAAGAGACACCTTTTCAGGATAGGGATTAATTAACCTTTTCATTGCTGTGTGTGCCTACACCTGTGACAGGCAGAGCTTATGATTATATGTAGAAAAACAGCAGCAAATTAATTAAGTGATCAACATATTAAAATGACATTTGATAAAAACAATTAAACAGCAGGGAGAACACTTAAAAATACACACTGCGGAACAATTTTAAAAGTAGGCTCTGCCACTGAAGCCAAAGGTACTCAGCACTACTAAAAATCAGGCTACATATATAGGTGCTTAAATACGGATTTAGGAGCCCAATTTCAGGCACCCAATTTTGAAAATCTTAGTCTTTGGCTTTAACTGAGTGAAAGAAAATGGCCACTAGATGGCAGGAGTAGCTAAAGAATAAGACATATAGGATTCTAGCCTAACCCTGAGAATAGTTTCCAAAAGATTTATGTCTTGGTTCAATAGATCATCTGCGAAATAGTAAACATAAATGTGACTCACCTGGCAGAATCACTTCTGCAGACTTTACAAACTACCAGAGTCACCAGCCAATGCACAGGTGCATTCAATGACTAAAATTAAAGTATAAACAGGAAAACAAACACACGTGTTCATGGCCATTGCACAGATGAGAGCTGGAAAGTAACTTATGGCTTCCTTCTGTCAATACTCATCATTTACATAGGCTGAACGGAGTGGATCAGGGCTGGCCTTACCATGAGGCGAACTGACGCAGCCACCTCAGGTGCCAAACTGTGAGGAGGCGCCTTCTGCTGGTGCATATGTATTCTCTCAGCTCTAGATGCACAGAGATGGTGGAGTGCTGTGCTGGAGGAAGGAGGGCACAAGAGACATAAGAGACAGGCAGGAGAAAAGGTGAGAGGGAATAACAGAAAGGAGCAGAAGCTGCAGGGAGAGAGAGGAGGAGGAGCCTCTTATGTACCTCTCTAGAACCCACAGGATCCTGGACTGATTAACACCTGCTTTTCACGGAGTTTCCTGTTTCCTGCTGCGTCCCTAAACCCACTTGAGGAGCACAGGCAGTCAACTGAAGTAGTAGGAGCCAGTTAGGCCCTTAAGATGCTGATATCTTAAGACCCTCACTCAGACCCTGTTACCAGCCTGCTTATTTGTCCCCTTCAATTGAGTGTTGTGAGCCACTATAGCTGGCACAGAACAGCAGTCATGAGTGAAAGAAGAAAACGCCCCTCTGGGGTAGCATTCAGAAAAAGAAAGAAAGCAAAGGAAGCTTTTCTATCTAAGCAGAAGGGAGCTCTCCTGAGATACATAGACACAAATGTTCATGGTGAGCCTTCTGGCCCTAGTGAGGATGTGAGTGGTGAGGAGTTGCCTGATCTTCCAGTTAGTCAGAGTGTAGGTGACCTGACAGCTACTGCAGCATCCATATCTCCATCTCAAATGGATGTAACCATGCACATTCCTAAAGAAAAGTGTAGATCAGAAAGGAGTGTGGTGGAGGCACAAGAAACAGCGGCTGCTGAGTTTAGTTCCTTAAGTCTAGATGATCCAGAACTGTGGACCCACTTGAGCAGTAGCCTGAGGGACTTCCTTGCACTGCATGGGCCACAGCAAGTGAAACACTTCATATTCCCCAAAGATAATAAAAATAGAAGTTTCCATCCAACACATTACTGGCGTGAAATCCCCAATGGTGACAAAGTGGAGAGGCCATGGCTTATGTACTCAAAAACCCAGAATGCTGCATACTGTTTTTGTTGCAAATTCTTCCAGTTTAATGTTCCAGCCTCATTGGATTCTGCAGGAACAAAGGACTGGAAAATCTGGCTAGAAATCTGGCATGCCATGAGAAAGCAGCAAATCACCAGAGAGCATTCCATAGATGGAAAGAGCTTGAGATGAGACTAAGGTTAAAGACCACCATAGATGATCAGCATCAAGAGAAGATTGCATCAGAGTCTCTTTACTGGCAAAATGTTCTGAAAAGGCTCATTGCCATTGTGAGAATGCTTGCTACCCAAAACCTAGCACTGCGTGGCACTTCAGATCAGCTGTATGTGCCAAGCAATGGAAATTAAACTTCCTTAAAACTGTGGAGCTGATGGCTGAGTTTGATGCTGTACTCCAGGAGCATCTAAAAAGAGTCACCAGCCAGGAAATGCACACACACCACTACCTTGGAAAAACAATTCAAAATGAGATCACAGAGTCAAACAGAAGATTGTGGCCGTCAGCAAGATATTATTCTATTATTCTGGACTGCACACCTGACATCGGCCATACGAAATAAATGACTTGAATGCTGTGTTTTGTAACAACAACAGAACCTAGTGAAAATGTCCCTGCAATGGTGACTGTCAGAGATCATTTTCTAGAATTTGTTGACACTGATGATACTACAGGAGCTGGTATGACAAATGTGCTTCTTAAAAAGCTGGAAGATACGGGAATTGCGATAGCTGACATGAGAGGTCAGGGCTACAATAATGGTGCCAACATGAGAGGAAAGAACAGAGGAGTGCAGACACGGATCAGAGAGTTAAACCCTCAAGCTTGTTTTGTCCCATGCAGTTCTCATTCATTGAACTTGGTGGTCAGTGATGCAGCATCAGCTTCTAGTGAGGCTGCTGAATTTTTTAATGTGATTCAAAGTATCTATGTAGTTTTCTCTGCATCAACTCATCGATGCAAATTTTGAAACAGCATCTGGGAACATCCTCTCTGACACTGAAACCAATGAGTGCCACAAGATGGGAAAGTTGAGTGGTGGCGATAAAGCCTATCAAACACCAAATTGGGAAGATAAATGATGCCATAGTTGCCATTATGGAGGATAATGCTATGACAGGAACTGTTTGTAGGAGAACAGTGGCAGAGGGAAATGGAATCACCAGAAACACACATAACTTCAAATTTCAGTTGTGGCATGACATACTGTTTGAAATAAATGTTGTAAGTAAGAGACTCCAAGGTGTTGACCTTGATATATCTGAAGCAATGGAACAACTGGACAAAGCAAAGTCAAACCTACAGTCTTACTGGTGAGATGAGGGATTTCAAAACGTTCTGAAGAGTGCACAGATGTTGGCAGAGGAACTTCACATTGAAGTTATTTTCCCACCCATTCAAAAATGCAAGAGTCACCGAAGAAGACATTTTGATAATCCCATAAGAGACCCCAAACAACAATTCAAAGTTGAATTATTTAACCAGGTGCTAGATTGTGCAATACAGTCAGTTGAAGAATGTTTCATGCAGCTCAAGGAACACAGCAGTATATTTGGGATGTTGTATCATATTCCAAAACTCCTCACTATACCTGAAGACATAGGTGGCGGGTTATATACATTTGCAGTGCTCAGGCTCCAGGAATATTCAGGGCCGGGTGCCCTGCTTCAGCAATATTTGGAGCTGGGTCTCTCCCCTGGCCCTGCCTGGATCGAGCCCCAGCCCCGGGGCCTCCCCCCCCGCTGCATCCCTGCCTGGAGCAGGTCCCAGCCCTCACCTGCCACTCCCCCCTCCTCGCTGGGTCCCTGCCTGACAAAAACCAGCGCACGCTTCTCCCCTGCCTGCGGAGCAGAGCAATTCCCGGCAGAACTGCTGTCTGCTGCCCCAGGGTCCTAGTGCCTGCCTTACACTAATGGCAAGGCAGGCTGCCCTTACCCTGCACTAGCCCTGAGCCTCTTCAAAGTCCCAAATCCTCATCCTCAGCCAGAGCCCTCATCCCCCCGCACCCTAATCCTCATCCTCAGCCACAGCCCTCATCCCCCCGCACCCTAATCCTCAGCCCCAGCCCTGAGCATCCCCGCATCATGAACCCCTCATCCCCTGCACCCTAATCCTCAGCCCCAGCCAGAGCCCTCATCCCCCCGCACCCTAATCCTCAGCCTCAGCCAGAGCCCTCATCCCCTTGCACCCTAATCCTCTGTCCCAGCCCTGAGCCCCCCCGCAGCATGAACCTCTCATCCTCAGCCCCAACCCTCATCCCTCTGCACCCTGATCCTCTGCCCCAACCCTGAGCCCCCCAGCAGCATGAACCCCTCATCCTCAGCTCCACAGCCCTCACCCCACACCTCAACCCTCTGCCCTAGCCCTGAGCCCCCTCCTGCATTATGAACCCCTCATCCCCCAGCCCCAGCCAGAACCCTCATCCCCTCGCCCCCTAATCCTCTGCCCCAGCCCTGAGCCCCCCCACATCATGAACCCCTCATCCTCAGCCCCACAGCCCTCACCCCACACCCCAACCCTCTGCCCTGAGCCCCCTCCTGCATTGTGAACCCCTCAGCACCAGCCAGAGCCCTCATCCCCCCACACCCTAATCCTCAGCCCCAGCACTGAGACCCCTCTTGCATCATGAATCCCTCATCCTCAGCCCCACAGCCCTCAGCCCTGCACTCTCTCCTATCCTCAAACTCCCTCCCAGAGGGTGCACCCCCTCCTCTTCTCATACACTCCTTCCCACCCCCAAACTCCTTCCCAGAGGCTGCACCTCTCACCCCTTACTATGCCCCCAACCCCAGCCCAGAGCCTGCACCCAAACTCCGTCCCAAAGCCTGCACCCCTCACCCCCTTCTGAACACCCATCCCCTGCCCCAGCCCGGAGCCTGCACCCAGCACCCAAACTTCATCCCAAAGCCTGCACCGTGCATCCCTCCTGCACTCTAATCCCCAGCCCAGGATCTGCACCCTAGACCTCCTCCCCCAAGTCCCCTCCCAGAGCCTTAGGCAGGTGGGGGCGGAGTTGTGGAGGTGGGTTCTGGGCACCACCAAAATTTCTACAAACTTGCCACTCATGCCTGAAGAAGACCTACACCAGCAATGCAGGGCACTAGAGACAATGTTGACACATGATGACATGCGCTATATTGATGCGAGTGATTAGGTGACGAACTGAAAGCCCTTTCAAGATACATTTCAGCAGGATCGCCTCCAAAGGCTGTTCTGGAATATATGTGCACAAATAAGATGACCACCCTCTTTCCAAATGCTTTTGTTGCTCTGCGCATACTTCTAACACTTCCTATAACAGTTGCCAGTGGAGAACGCAGCTTCTCCAAGCTGAAGTTAATAAAAAACACATCTACGCTCCACAATGACACAGCAGAGGCTGGTTGGCCTTGCAACCATCTCAGCAGAGCATGAGCTGGCCCAGACTGTGGACCTTCAGGAAGCAGTTCAAATCTTTGCAACCAAGAAGACACAGAAAGCACCACTTTGATTATTCAAACAGATAAAAATGCCACTGTTTACTATGCAGAGAAGAAAAGTTAAATTTTGCTGTTCAGGCGTTTGAAAGTTTAGTGTTACTTAAAATTTTTGAACAAGACATTTTAAGTTGTTAGTTCTCCTTTACTAGAGTAGGTAGCAGAGCAGTACCATGAGAGGAGTAGAACAGGAAGAAGGCAGAATTGAGACCTTTCAAAGTTCTGGCCCAAGCAAGGGGACATGGGAGCGTCATTTGAACTCCCCACCTCCAGTGCCAAAATGTTGTGGGTCAGCCCTGGAGTGGATTTATCTTTCAATGGATAAAGTTCATGTTTATTTCCAAGTTTGGGGGAGGTTAAAATAGTTTATATCTACATAAACTGCAGTTCTACTATGAAAAGTGACTTTATTATCATGAGGCCCCATATTTGTTGGGTCACCAGTGACTCCAGATCAAATGTATTCAGTTTGCAGATAAAGAAATGGGTGAAGGGGTGATTCTAATTGTCACCACTACATATCATCCTGTGGTCTGAGAGTCAAGCTGGTTTCTGTCCTTGTGCACCTTCACTAGCAACACTGATCTAGTTTGACGTGTATAATAGGTGCAGTTTTGGTGCAATAGAAGTCCTAAGGAAAAGGACCCATGTCATAAAGGGGATTGCCATTCAAGTCGTCTTTCACCAGCCAAAACCATGAGCTCTCCACCTGACAACCCCAAGAGGGGAGGAAGCTTTGATTGGACCTGTGTCTAAAAACACCTTGCAGCACACACAGAATACTAAAACTTAAAACAACTTGGACACCCAGCAGTGTCCTTTTGCCAAACATACAAGCAAAAGATCCACCATGGTGGCCAGAGCTGTCCACATGAATGACTGCCCCTCTAGATGGCTCCCTGACAGCATAAGAACGGCCATACTGGTCAGACCAAAGGTCCATCTAGCCAAATATCCTGTCTTCTGACAGTGGCCAATGCCAGATGCCCCATAGGGAATGAACAGAACAGGTAATCATCAAGTGATCCATTCCCTGTAGTTCATTCCAAGCCTCTGGCAAACAGAGGTTGCGGACACCATCCCTGCCCATCCGGGCTAATAGCCATTGATGGAACTATCCTCCATGAATTTATCTAGTTCTTTTTTGAACCCTGTTATAGTCCTAGCCTTCACAACATCTTCTGGCAAAGAGTTCCACTAGTTGACTGAGCATTGTGTGAAGAAACACTTCCTCTTGTTTGTTTTAAACCTGTTGCCTATTAACTCCTGCTACAGCCCTGCTGCAATTTGTAGGGTCAATCTGTGGAGACCCAGAGAGAATATTAAGTTCATATTGGAATTCCACAGAAATCTGGCTGGTGTGCTGGGAATGGTTCCAAGGAAAGCAACTAGTCTGATCCACTGTCCCCTCTATCCTGACCCCGCAAAGCCCCTTCTGCACAGAGCCCCAGCAAAGTGGTATCTGTGGGTTCTCAGGAAGGAGATGGATGGTGCCACACAAGTGAGACTCTTCCCCACATTCTACATTTCAAGTAGGAGTCTCTCCGGAGTAGAGTTACTATCTCCCCTCCACCCCCTCCCCAATAAGCGGAAGGGCCAATTGGTTCATAAATCCCAGTATAAACGTTAGGTTATTACAAAATTAAGTAAGGGAACTGACATGATTTATTTAAAGTGCATAGGAGTTAGGAAATTCAGAATGGGGAATGAGGAGACATTTTAAGTGAGGGTGGAGGCCCTGTAAAGGATCAGAACAATACTGGCTCAGTCTAATGGACCATCCAGACCAGCATCCTGTCTTCTGACAGTGAACAGTGTCAGATGCTTCAGAGGGAATGAATTAAAATTATTGAGTAATTTACCCCCAGCCTCCATTCCCAGATTATGGCCATCAGAGGTTCAGGGACATCCAGGGCACGAGGTGGAGTCCCTGACTATTTTGGCTAATAGCTACTTAGGGATCTGTCCTCCAGGAACGTACCTTTTTTAACCCAGTTATACTTTTAGCCTTCACAACATCCCCTGGCAATGAGCTCCACGGGTTCACTGTGCATTGTGTAAAGAAGTACTTCCTTATGTTTGTTTTAAACCTGCTGCCTATTAATTTCATTGGGGACCCCTGATTCCTGTGTTATGTGAAGGGGTAAAAAACACTTCCCTAATCATTTTCTCTATACTTTTCTTGATATTATAGACCTCCATCATATCTCCCCTCAATCGTCTCTTTTCTAAACTAAATAATCCCAGCCTTTTTAATCTCTCCTTGTATGGAAGCTGTTCTATACCCCTAATATTTTTATTGCCCTTCTCTGTACCTTCTCCAATTCTAATACATCTTTTTTGAGATGGTGCAACCAAAACTGCATGCAGTATTCAAAGTGTGGGTGTACCATGGATTTATACCAGGGCATTATGATATTTTCTGTTTTAGCTAGCCCTTCCCTGATGGTTCCTAATATTCTGTTATCTTTTTTGATTGTCATTGCACACTGAGCAGATGTTTTCAAGTTGTTCACAATGACCCCAAGATCTCTTTCTTGAGTGGTAACCGCTAATTTAGATCCCATCAGTTTATATGTATAGTTGGGATTATTTTTTCCAATATGTATTACTTTGCATTTATCAACATTGAATTTCATCTGCCATTTTGCTGCCCAGTCACCCAGCTTTATGAGATCCCTTTGTAACTCTTCCCAGTCAGCTTTGGACTTAACTATCCAGAGTAATTCTGTATCATGTGTAAACATTGTCACCTCAATGTTTATCACCCTTTCCTAGATCATTTATGAATATGTTGAACAGCACAGGTTCAGTACAGTGAAAAGTGCTTATTTATTTCTATCCTTTGTTTCCAATCTTTTAACCAGTTACTGGTCCATGAAAGGACCTTCCCTCTTATGTCATGATTCCCTACTCTCCCTGAGAGCCTTTGGTGTGGGGCACTGTCAAAGGTTTTCTAAAAGTCCATGTGCACTATATCCACTGGATCTCTCTTATCGACATGCTTGTTGACACACACAAAGATTTATAATAGTGTGTTAAGGCATGATTTCCTTTTACACAAGGCATGTTGACTCTTCCCCAACATATAATGCTCATCTATGTGTCTGATAATTCTGTTCTTTACTATAGTTTCAACCTATTTGCCTGGTACTAAAGCTAGGTTTACTGGTCTGCAATTGCCAGGATCACTTTTGGAGACTTTTTTTAAAAAATGGCATTTCATTAGCTATCCTCCAGCCATCTGGTACAGAGGCTGATTTAAGTTGTAGGTTACATACCAGTTTGTAGTTCTGCAATTTCATATTTGAGTTCCTTCAGAATTAGTGAATACACCTCTACCCCAGTATAACACGGTTGTGGGGAGCCAAAAATCCCTACCGTGTTGTAGCTCAAACCCCGTTATATTGGGGTAGGGGTGGCAGAGCTCCAGAGATGATTTAAAGAGCTCTGGGCTCCAGCTGCTGCGGGGATCCCCAGGCCCTTTAAATCGTTGGTGGAACCATACTGCCACAGCCCCGGGGTAGCGGCGGCAGGGCTCCAGCGGTGATTTAAATGGCCTGGGGCTCTCCACAGCAGCCAGAGCCCCGGACCCTTTAAAGCGCCGCCAGAGTCCCGCTGCTACCGCGCTATATGCGAACCCATGTTATATTGGGTCGCGTTGTAGCAGGGTAGAGGTGTACCATCTAGTCCTGGTGACTTACTGCTGTTCAATTTATCAATTTGTTCCAAAACCTCCTCTTATTGACACCTCCATCTGGGACAGTTCCTCAGATTTATCACCTAACAAGAATGGCTCAGGGATGGGAAGCTCGCTCACATCGTCTGCAGTGATTCTCTGCAAAAAATTCATTTAGCTTCTCTGCAATGGTCTTGTCTTCTTTGAGCTCTTCTTTAGCACCATGATCATCCAGTGACCTCACTGATTGTTTGGCAGGTTTCCTGCTTCTGCTATACTCTAAAAAAAATTGCTGTTAGTTTTTGTGTCTTTTGCTAGTTGCTTTTCAAATTATTTTTTGGCCTACCTAATTATACTTTTGCACTTTGACTTGCCGGAGGTTATGATCCTTTCTATTTTTCTCAGTAAGATTTGACTTCCAATTTTTAAAGGATGCCTTTTTGCCTCTAACCGTCTCTTTTACTCTGCTGTTTAGCCATGGTGGCATTTTTTTGGAACTCATTACTGATTTTTTTTATTTGAGCTATACATTTAGTTTGAGCCTTTATTGTAGTGTTTTCAAATAGTTTCCATGAAGCTTTTATGACTGTTCCTTTTAATTTCCATTTAACTAACTTCCTCATTTTTGTGTAGTTCCCTTTTTTTAAGTTAAATGCTACTGTGGTGGATTCCTTTGGTATTTCCCCCCACCCCCCAAAAAATGTTACATCTAATTAAATTATGATCTCTGTTACTGAGCTGTTCAGCTTTATTCACCTCTTGGACCAGATCCTGAGCTCCACTTAGGACTAAATCAAGAAATCTTCCCTTGTGGATTCCAAGACTTGCTGCTCCAAGAAGCAGTCTAGAAAGTTTTGGTGTCTAGAAACTTTATCTCTGCATCCCATTCTGAGGTGACTTGTACCCAGTCAATAGGGAGATACCTGAAATTCCTCATTATTATTGGGTTTTTGTAGCCTCTCTAATCTCCCTGAGAATTTCACAATCACCATCACAGACAGCTGGTCGGTAGTATATTTCTTCTGGTATACAGTTATGATTTGAGCATGGAATTTCTATCCCTACAGATTGTCTAGCACAGTTTGGTTTATTTAAGAGTTTTATTATAGTTGACTCTATGCTTTCTTTCAGCTATAGTGCCCCTCTCCAACCAGCTCAACCTTCTCTGTCATTCCTATATATTTTGTACCCTTGTATTACTATGTCTCATTGATTATCATTGTTCCGCCAAGTTTGTTTTGCCTATTATATCAACATCCTCATTTAATAACTCTCACTCAAGTTCACCCATCTTGGTATTTAGACTTCTAGCTTTTGTGTACAAGTATTTACAACATTTGTCAATATTTAGTTGTTTGTCTTCATAGGATATATTTGAATAGAACTTTTTCACTTGACCTGTTTCTCTTCAGTTCCTACATGTACTTTATCAACTTCTATCCTCTGCTCTTTACTAGAATACAGCTTATCACCTTTAATAAATACACACTTATTTGGTCTCTGTCCAAACCATATGCTCCTTCACTCCTGTCAGCTTTCCCCGAGCCCCGAGTTTAAAAAGTCCTCTATGATCTTGTTAATTTTACATGCCAGCAGTCTGGTTGTGTTTTGGTTTAGGTGGAGCCCATTCTTTCTGTACAGGCTCCTCCTTTGCCAGAGGGTTCCCAGTCCTTAATAAAGCTAAATCCCTCCTTCCAACACCATCGTCTCATCCACGCATTGAGACCCTGCAGTTTTGCCTGTCTGACTGGCCTCGGGGGTGGAACTAGAAGCATTTCAGAGACTGTTACCAATACCATGGAGGTCCCGTACTTTAAGCTCTTACTTAGCAGCCTAAATTTGGCCTCCAGGACATTTCTCCTACCCTTCCCTATGTTATTAGTACCTACATGTATCATGAGCACTTGCTTGTCCCCAGCATTGCAAATAAGTCTGTCTAAATATCTCACAAGATCTGTAACCTTTGCACCTGCCAGGCAATTGACCACACAGTTCTCCTGGTCATCACAAACCCAACTGTCTATATTTCTAATAATACAATCCCCCACTGCTATTACCTGCCTCTTCCTAATAACTGGGGTTCCCTCCCTCAGAGGGGTATTCTCAGAGCAAGATGATACCATGACATCATCTGGAAGGAGGGTCCCAACTATGGGATCATTTCCCTCCACTCCAGTTTAATGTTCTTCCCTGAAACTTTCATCCTCCTTAACAGCAAAGAGACTGCCAGACTAGGGGTAGGACTGCTCTATTGTCTCTCTGAAAATCTCCTTCATGTGTCTCTCTTAGCTCCTCCAGTTCAGTCACTCTGCTCTCAAGAATACATGCTGAATTCACTGCAATAAAATGGATAGCCCCCACTCTGCTGCTGAATGTCTGCCTGCATTCTTTTTACTCCTGTGGTGGGGGGGGGTCTATATTTGGAAGGTTATCGCCTAAATTCAATCAATGTTTGTTAGGTATATCTTATGCTCCCTCTCTAAACTCACCCGCAGAACTCCTGTTTGTTGCTGTTCTGGTCACTTTTTAAAAACTTCTGTATTCCCTGAGTTAGTGCCTCCCCCTTGTCAAGGATCCTGAAGGGATTAGGGATCAGAGGACGGCAAGCTAGATAGTAAACTCTCAGCCTAGCCTAACTCATCACATGGCCCCCAAAACAGACCACTCTATAAACTTCAATCAAGCAAGAACATAGCACACAAACAAACCTGCTCTATAGTCTCTTTCAGTTTTATGAACATGCATTACAGAGAGCAGGGCCGGCTCTAGGATTTTTGCTGCCCCAAACAAAAAAAATGTTGGCCATCTCCCTGCCTTGTTTTTCATGCCCCTCGGTCCCTCACCAACTCCACTCCTTCCCCAAATCCCCAGCCCCGCCTCCTCCCCCGAGTGTGCAGCATTTCCCTCTCCATTGCTTCCTGGGGGCCCCCACGACCTCCCACCCTAGCTCACCTCCGCTCCACCTGCTCCCCCCGATGTGCCACTGCTCCGCTTCTCCCCACTCCCTCTCAGGCAAGGGAGGGCAGAGAAGCGGAGCAGCGGCAGCTTCAGGGGTGCAGGCAAGGCGGAGGTGAGCTAGGGTGGTGGGGCGCAGGAAGTAACAAGGGGTAGAGGAACCATTCCCCACTCCAGCTCACCTCCGCTCCACTGCCACCGCCTCCCCGAGCACCCCACTCGGCTTCTCCTCCCTCCCAGACTTGCTACTCAAAACAGCTGTCTCACGCACAGCAAGCCTGGGACGGAGGGGGGAGAAGAGAAGTGGCAGCTGGGCGCTCAGGGGAGCTGGCGGAGGCGAGCTGGGGCTGCGAGTTGGGGCGACGGAGGCACTTTTTCCCTATGCCCCGGTCGGCACCTATGATGGCCAGCGCCAGAATGCCACCCCAAGCACCTGCTTGTTTTGCTGGTGCCTGGAGCCGGGCGTGACAGAGAGACCACAGTGTCTCCACAGATAATTCTGCTGCCAGCTTCCCATTCTAAGCACTGTGGTTAGCTTCCCTGTAACTTTGGCTAGTGAAATTGGCAAGGGCTGAAATTTGCCAAGGAGAAAATTGCCAGAAATTTTCTTCCACATGTGAAAAAAACTGTTCTTTGTGTTACAGAATATTAAAATAATTACCCTGCTTTAGAAATTTGATGGGAGTCTACCTCCTTGTGTTTCTCTAGATCAAAAATGCCCTTTCAATCTCACCATGTAGTTGTCACCTTAAAAATTCGTAAACTAAATTTAAAGAAAACAGGTTGTAATTTAACAATTGCATTTAATTGTAAATGTTAAAACTGTGTGTGCGTGTGAAGGGTTTGCTCTCAGGTGGTTGGTTGGGTAAGAGACTGCTTTTTATATTGCGTGGCTCCAATCACCTGGCCCAGGTGACAAAGATTAATAGGGTATATTTGTCACATGATGGGGTGAACATCTACTAGCCAGACTCTTCAAACCTGGGTCCCTAAATTTAGGCTTTTAAATCCTGATAAAGTGCTCAGCACATCTGAAAATCAGGTCAACTTCGATGGATGGGTGTATAATTTTATACACCCAAGTTTGAAAATGTCAACGATACTCTAATTGAGCCTCAGTGTCCCCATCTGTAAAATGGACATAACACCTCAGAGGACTTGCAGCCATTAAATAGTTAATGTTTATAAAGTTTGTGAATCTTAAACCTCTTCATAATGTACACAAAACTTCCAGTGACCCCAGAAACCCAGCATATTTTGCCAATTGTCCCTTGCAAAACTTTTCCAGAAGTTGGCAACAATACAGAGACCCCAGCACAAGTAGCTGGTCTCCCCTTCTCCTGCAGCACAAGGTTAGTAGAATGGAAAGAGATCTTAAAGTGTGCGCCTCACCTGCATACACATTTTTATATACAAGTAAGTTAAATGTAGGCAGGGCCAGTGCAAGCACTAGGCAAACTAGGCGACCGCCTAGGGCACTGAGATATGTGGGGCGCTGAAAAGCAGTGCCTAAAAATAGGACCAGACAGCAATCAAGATGCAGGCTGGAGATTGCAGACTGTAGGGAGGATGTAGATAAGAATCACGCTCCCAATGAATTGCTCTCCGACTGCTGCCATTTAGAAAGCTAGTGGTTAGGGAAGTCCTTTGACTAGATCGCAGACTACAGGGAGGACGTGTGTGATAAGAACCACACTCCCAATGAAGTACTCTCCAGCTCCTGCCATTTAGAAAGCCAGCAAAGTCCTTTGATTGTGAATCGATAATTGTACAGATTGCTGTGTTGGTAGGCACATTATTACAGTACTAGCTCCTCTGTCTTGTAGATAGCACAGCAGCAGCCAGAAGGAGAGTGGAGCAGCTTGCAGCGGCAAGTGTAAGACTGAGGCTGAGCTGGGCTGTCAGTGTGGTGCAAGCGGGGCGGCTTGCACATGGCATGCTCCTCGGAGAATGGGCTGCAGGTTTTCCAGGGCAGAGGATCTGCTCCATAGGGAGAGAAGGGAGGGAGTCCACGGCTGGCAGCTCTGTGGGCTCTCTTGCATGGAGGGGCAGCTAAGCTGCTTTAACCCACCTTCCTGCACCCCAGCTTTCTACCCTCCCGACCCTGCTTTGGCATGAGGGCCGCGCATTCTCTGCCTTCACAGTCCTGCTTGCCCCCCAGACCCCTCTGCTGAAGCGAGAGCAGGATGGACTCATGAAGGCAAAGCAGGCCACATGCTCCCATTGCCCTGTTGCAAGTGCACTTGGTCCGCTGCTGCTGCATGCCAGGGACTGGAGAGGATAGTGCCCATTTCACCTTGTGACTCTGAATCCTACCCTGCCTGCCGCCCCCTCTCCACACCCAACCCGGTCTGCTCCCCTTGCATGCCCCAGCCAACCCAATCCTCCCAGTGACCAAATCCAGCCTGCTTCCCTTCCCTACTTAACCCGGTACCCCACTGACTCAACCTGGTCTGCTTCCCTTCTGCTCCCCAGACAAACCCAATCCCCCACTGACCTCAACCCAGTCTGCTTCCTTCTCCTCCTGGCCAAACACAAACTATCACTGACTGAATCCAACCTGCTTCCCTTCCTCTCCCCAGCCAAACCCAATCCTCCCAGTGACCAAACCCAGTCTGCTCCCCTTGGACTCCCCAGCCAAACCCAACCCCCCAGTGACCAAACCCAGTCTGCTTCCCTTCCCCACCAAACCTGATACCCCACTGACTCGGTCTGCTTCTCTTCCCACCAAACCCGATACCCCACTGACTCAACTCAGTCTGCTTCCCTTCCCTGTGGAAAAATAAATTCTAAATTCTAACATGTTACTCTGTGACAGTGTATTGTGTATAATGTATGTGGTTTAAGATCCATGCTATGTTGTGCAAAGTGAAAACAATAACAGTGTCAGCACTGTCAGGTTATTCATTTTCATTAGATATGCAGACTAAATAATTAAATTAATAAATGTTCAAGCCCAACGTGTATTAATTCCAATGAACAATGTCACATTATGCAGTATTCATTTTTGAACGTTTTTAATAAACGATGGAGGGGAGGGAGCACAAGGTGGACATTTCATCTAGGGCACAAAATAGCCTTGCACCTGCCCTGAACGCAGGGTTAATGCCAAAGGACCAGCTGTTTCTCTGCCGCACTGACCCACTTCAGGGCTGTGATCATGAGAGAGGAGTTCTGCCCACGCCCCTGCCTGGAGCCACTTCTAGTGCCCCAGACTGGCCCAGCCCTGCCCCTTCAGCGCTAGGCACCAGCTGCCAGGCGCTGAGGCTAAAGGCTCTTTTCAAACCCTCTCACGCGCGCTGAAGGATTTTCCTGCGCGGGTCACAGAGCTCCGCCCTGCGCCTGGCCCGGACTTCATCTCCCCCGGGCGGGGCTGTCCGAGCGCTCCCGCCCCGGGCAGGGACCGAACCAAGCGCGAGCGATCCCGGGGGGGGGATCCAGCCTCAGCCACAGCCCAGTGCGGGCTGCCGGGCCTGGGCCAACTCCCCGCCCCCCGCGGCTCCGCGCCCCGCCCCGTCTCTCCCACGCGCCGGCGCAGGGCGGGGAGCGGCACAGGAGCTGTTTCCCCGTTATTCTCGCTCTGCCGCGGCCCGACCAATCCGAGCCGGGATCACGTGACGGAATCTTGTTCCCTGCGAGGTCCCTTCGGTTTCGCTTGTTGCAGGCTCCGAGCTGCGCCGCGATGATGAAGTGCGGGGGGCTGACGGGCGCCCAGCCGGCCACCCCGGAAGCGCAGCAGGTTGCCGACGAGGTGAGGGCGCGGGGCCGGGTTAGGCGGGGTCTCCACGTGGCCGAGTTCCCGGTTTACAAACCCCGGGGGGGATGTCCGGGATCCCCCCGGGGCGGCTGGTTAAAGACCGAAAAGCGGCCGGGCCGGACTGAGCCGCTGACCGGGGCCTCCTCGGCAGCCAAAGCCCCTCCCTGGCCTCCCTGCAGCCTCAGATCTCCGGCAGCGCTGGGGCGGGGCGCCCCGCGGGCGCAGAGCCAGACACGCCGCTCTGAGCTGCAGGGGAGGGGGCCGGAGAGTGGGAGAAGGGGCTCGGGATCCCGGGGGCAGAGAGCTGCCTGTCCTAAATAATAGCTGCTGTTCCCTTAGCAAACGCCTCTCCGTTTCCTTTCTGTTTGTGCCTCATTTGCCCCGGTTTATAGTTCTGTTTTTAAAGCCTGTATTATCTGCTCATGTTAATCTGTCTGACAGCGTTAAATATGTAACTTATTTTACTTAGAAAAATAGCTGGAGAGATAATGGTAAGACTAGATCACCCACAGGGCCGCCTCCGAGAATGCTGTGACCCCGCCTCTGCCTTCCCCACTCCCCCCGGCGCCTCGGCGTGCCGCGCCCAGGAGCCGCCCTGGACAGAGCTAAAGCAGCGTGGCTTGGCCGAGGCCTGAGCTCCTCCCTGCTCAGAGCTGCCTGGTAAGGGGGCAGGGCTGCTAGCTCCGGTCCCGCCTGAGCCAGGCTGCTGCAGCGCTGTCCAGGGACCAGGCACGCTCCTGGATGCGGCGCGCTGAGGCTCGGAGAGGCGGGGGTAACCCAGGAGTGACCCTGGATAGAACTAAAGCGAAGTGGCTCGAGCGGGGCCTGAGCTCCTCCCTGCTTGGAGCTGTGTGGTAAGGGGGCGGGGCTGCGAGCTCAGGCCCTGCTGGAGTCAGGCCGCTGCAGTGCTCTCCAGGGCGGCTCCTGGACGCAGCCTGCTGAGGCTCTGGGAGTGAGGGGAGGTGGGGCCGGGGGCTGGGAGGTTGGATAAGGGGTAAGGAGTCCTGGGGGCAGGGAAGGGGCAGAAGTTCTTGGGGGGTGGTGGTCAGGGGATGGGGAATGGGGAGGTTGGATTGTGGGTTTTCCGGGGTCTGTCAGGACTCAGTGAGGGGGGGGGATAGGGGTCAGGGGACAGGGAACAGGGGGAGTTGGTGGGGGGTGGGGTTCTGTGGTTGGTGGGGGCGGTGAGCAGACAAGGAGCAGGATGGGTCAGGGATTCTAAGCGGGGAGGCAGGAAGTGGATGGGGGTTGGATAGGGGCAGGGCCAGGCTGTTTAGGGAGGCACAGCCTTCTCTACCCTACCCTAAAGCTCATTCAGCAGTTTGAGGCTTGCAGACAGCTATTTAACACAAAGAGCCAATCTGTTATCTTTTCTGTAGGGGATGATTCACATGAGAAGAGCAGTATCCTACACCACCCATCTCCTTCCCAACCCTATCAAGGGATACCCCGCCTCCCCTGCATTCCCCAAGGCTCCAGAGGGGTTAATTCAGAGGTTCTCAAACTTTTTTGTCCTGGTGACCCCTTTCACATAGCAAACCTCTGAGTCTGACTCCCCCCATATAAATTAAAAACACTTTTTTAATACAGTCAAACCCCGCCATAGCACGAAATTGGATATAATGTGATCACAGATTGGCTCCTCTTTTAAGGTACAGTATAATACAGGTAGGTACTGTACCAATGGTCCCCAACACCATGGCAGGGGAGAGAAGCTGCAGCCCTGCACCTGCCAGGGACAGAGAACTCCGGGGCTGCGGGCACCGGTGAACTCTGTCCCCCACAGGGGCGGGGCTGCGGCTTCTCTCCCACTTCAAGAGGAGCCGCAGCTCCCTGCCTGCTGGGGACAGAGAACTCTGGCTGCAGACACCAGTCCTCTCTGTCCCTGGCATGTGCGGGGCCATAGCTTCTCTCCCGCTTCAAGACAGCTGTGGCTCCCCACCTGCCAGGGACAGAGAGCACTGGCGGCCGCAGCCCCGGAGTTCTCTGTCCCCGGCAGGCAGGGAGCCGTGGCTCCTCTCCCCTGCTGGGCACTAGTCACCAGGGGCACCTCAGTGCACCACTTTGGGGACCAGTTAAAACCTGACTGGTTTGAAACTCCACTATACAGCGACCCCGCATTTAGCGCAATGTAATTTTTTGGATCCCAAAAGTCACATTATAGCGGGGTTTCACTGTATATGTAACACTATTATAAATGCTGGAGGCAAAGCGGGGTTTGAGGTGGAGGCTGACAGCTTGTGACCCCCAGTAATAGCCTCGTGACCCCCTGAGGAGTCCCAACCCCCAGTTAGAGAACCTCTGGGTTAATTTAATTTTAGCACCCTACACATACACGTGCTATTTTGAGCATTTCAGTTTTCACAATATAGGCTCATCCCAGATTCTGGAACAAGCTCAAATGCTCAGTTTGTTGAGTATGTACATTGTCTATACTAAAGACAAACCCACAGTAACCATCTTTAGTTTGTGAGGGACGCTGTGGAGCCAGTGTCTAGGAAACAGATAACCTCCATGAATGTAAGTCCAACAGTGGCTATTAGCCAGGATAGGTAAGGAATGGTGTCCCTAGCCTCTGTTTGTCATAGGGTGGAGATAGATGGCAGGAGAGAGAGCACTTGATCGTTACCTGTTAGGTTCACTCTCTCTGGGGCACTTGGCATTGGCCACTGTTGATAGACAGGATGCTGGGCTGGATGGACCTTTGGTCTGACCCAGTATGGCCATTCTCATGTTCTAAGCTAAATGAACCCAAAGTTGTAGAGAGAGAGGTGAGTCAAGGAAGCCATCACCTGGAAAAATCTCTGACTGGATGGGTTCAGGCATTTGGTCACAAGCTGAAGTGGTTCAAAAGTTCTGGATTTTTTTTAAGCACAATTTTTTTTATTGTTTCTTTAAACAAACACAACAAGCAGCAAATATTTGGCCACACACTTCTGAAACCCCAAACCATGTTCAGGTTTTGGCAGACTAATTTCAGCTTTTCAGTTGAAAAAAAAACCCACAACAAATTTTGAAGGAAAGCAGACTTGATTTTTTTTCTGCTTTTTAAAAATCCCTAGTTTTCGATCCAAAAAAAGTTTTGATGGAAAATATTTGTCCAACCTTTTTAATGAGCTTTAGAGCCTTTTAGCGCTAGCTGATGCTGAGAACCAGTGATACCTTGTAAAGGTGACTTGAAAAGAAGTTTTCTCAAAACTGGGTTTGTACCAAGATGCAAAAGGTTTTAAAATGTTTATTTTTCCCAGGGCTGCCCAGGGTGGAGGGGCAGGGGCAGCAAGTGAGGCAATTTGCCTTTGGCCCCGCAGGGACCTCCACGAGAGTATAGTATTGTAAATTTTTTTTATGAAAGGGACCCCTGAAATTGCTTTGCCCCAAGCCCCTTGAATCTTCTGGGCGGCCCTGAACACCCAGCATTCTAAAGAGGCTCTGTCCTTTACACTTTGTGAACAGGAAAAACAAAACTTGTCTTTGAACTTTATTAACCAATGTAATTGCTTTTAACACATCAGGAAGAAAGGCGGAGACTCTGAGACCTGTTTGTGTAATCATGGAAATATTATGGTTTCTCACTGGCTAACTGTTAAAACATCATTTCTTTTGTTTACAGCCACTGGCAGTAGCTATGTAATCCCTTACCCATGGTGGTATTCTGTAACATTTGCCATGGCTACTGTCTAAATTCTTGCCAAGCTTTTTGTCAGATCCGCAGAACAGACATGAAATTAATTAACAGCTAGCTTCAATTCATACTAGTGTTTGTAAAAACTGCTTCATCAAAGCACTTAGTTCAATTTTGCAATAAATTCAGAATCCAATAAGACTATTAAGTCTGACTCATTGCCTACATACGTGTTATATTTGGATTTCCACTCCATACGGCTAAATGCAGTGCCTTGCATGGTGTCAAGTATCAGAGGGGTAGCCGTGTTAGTCTGGATCTGTAAAAGCAGCAGAGAGTCCTGTGGCACCTTATAGACTAACAGACGTTTTGGAGCATGAGCTTTCGTGGGTGAACACCCACTTCGTCAGATGCATGTCATGCATGCATCTGACGAAGTGGGTGTTCACCCACGAAAGCTCATGCTCCAAAACGTCTGTTAGTCTATAAGGTGCCACAGGACTCTCTGCTGCTTTTACAGATCCAGACTAACATGGCTACCCCTCTGATACATTATATTTGGAGATGCAGTCAGCTATTATTCAACAGTGATGCAAACTGTGGCGAATATAAGACCTGGCCTATAAAACTTTTTCATAAAAACTCACTGCAAGTCATGCATTCGAAGAAGAATTAAGTGCATGTCTGAAAATGGCCAATATTTATATTTCAAGATTGAAGTTCTTTGATTTGGCAGGAAGGTGAATATGAACCCAGAAGAAAATAAAAACATTTAAAGTGCTTAGCTTTTGGAGATCTTCTTGGAGCTTTCTCTATTAACGAAGATTTCAGAGAACTTTTTGAAGTTATTTCTATTCTGGTTTTATTTACTGAAAGGTCCCCTTTTCTATGAATATTTATCAAGGTTTTTATTACAATGATGGAGAATGACTGACTATTTTTTGTTTATGGGAGTGTAGCAGTAACTGAGTGACTCCCAAACTGTTGAGGACAAGTGCTGTGGCTGGACATGCAACTGAAGTCACTGAGGTCAGGGGACAGGTAGGGAGTGGGATCCTGGTGGGGGCAGTTAGGATGGGAATCTCAGGAGGGGGCAGTCGGGGACAAGGAGAAGGGAGGCTTAGATAGGGGGTAGAGTCCCGGGGATGGTTAGGGGCAGGGGACCTGGGAGGGGGCAATCAGGGGACAAGGAGCAAAGGGGGTTAGATGGGTTTGGGGGTTCTGTGGGCGGCAGGCAGTGGGATGGAGTGACTAGGGAGTGGGGCTACCCCCTCCTTCCCCCATGGAGTGTCCTCATTTTTGAAAGTTCAAATATGGTAACCCTAGGTTAGGGAGCTGCTGAGGAGGAGGGACATTGGTGGTGGAGGGGGAGGCCTTTGACCTGAGAGCACCTGTTTAAGAGGCGGAGAGGTGGGGTGACCATATTTCCCCTCCTTATGCTGAAAATGAGACATCTGGTAAAATTACTCGTTTTCAAATGAGTTCAGCGGCAGTCAGTACAAACGTTCAAATTGACATCAAGTTGACTGAGCCCATGTTAAAAAGACATTTAGAGGGAGAGCACGTAAAGGGCTGAGAGGTGGGCAGTAGAGGTGACACATAACTGACCGCCACCTGGCACCTGCCCGCACTCACCAGCCATCGCAGCTCACGGCGTGTAGCCAGTGCTGGCTGGAAGTAGGATGAGGGGCCAGGACCCTGCCGGCTAAAAGCCGTCATGCAGCAGGGCCTGCACTGACAGACTAGCAGGAGGAGCAACCTGGCCCTGCACTCTGTGTCTTTGCCTTGCCACCAGCCTTGCACACCCACCATCGGCCACTGGACCTGCTCCTTCCCCACACTCACTGCGGGTGGGCAGGCGGCTGGCGAGCAGGGATCCAGCCAGCAGCTGGGCCCAGCAGTACTGATTGGGGGGAGACAGAAAATATGGGACAATTTGCCCATTTAAAAAAAACAAAGTTGGCACGCCTGCAGGAGGGCTTAAATACAGGACATCTGGTCACCCTACAGAGAGGGAAAGATGGCCATGCACTACAAAATAAAAGCAACTTTTTTTTTTTTTTTTTTTTTTTTGGTAAACAGCATGTATAGAGAATGGAAACTGAGTGACAAGCAGAGTTAGACTCATAGACTCCAGGACTGGAAGGGACCTTGAGAGGTCATCGAGTCCAGTCCCCTGCCCTCATGGCAGGACCAAATACTGTCTAGACCATCCCTAATAGACATTTATCTAACCTACTCTTAAATATCTCCAGAGATGGAGATTCCACAGCTTCCCTAGGCAATCTATTCCAGTGTTTATCTACCCTGACGGTTAGGAACTTTTTCCTAATGTCCAACCTAAATCTCCCTTGCTGCAGTTTAAGTTGCTGTTCAGGGCATGAGATGCTTATCTGCCGCAGAGAGTAAAGAAGTGTGGTGATGCCAGTGATGATTTCTCAGGAGGGTCGCATCTGCACAGGAATGTGGGGTCTGTAAATCAAGAGCAGGGGCCAGGGCCATCTCTAGCTATTCTGGGGCCCTACACAGCCTCTCCTTTCCCCTGGTGGGGTGGGGGTGGGGGACCCACGCCTCGCAGGGAAGGCAGGGCTAGCTTGGAAGGGGGAACCACCCCCAGCACTCAGAGGTGGCGTGGCTGGGGCTGGACCGCGCCGTTGCATTTCCCACCACCAGTGAGTGCAGGCCTGGCCCTGCTTCAGTCCTCAGGGGAGTGGGATGAGGCTAGGGTGGGGCAGAACAGGGGCAGAGGCCATGGGGAAGAGACAGCAGGGGTTGGAGCAGCATGCAGCTGTGTAGGGCGCAGGTGCCCCAAACTTCCTGGTGCCCTACACAGCTGTGTACTTTACGTATGAGTAAGGACGGCCCTGGCAGGGGCTGTCATTTAGGGATACTTTGAATGAGGGAGATCGTTGTTTGTTTTGCTTAAACAAGACCAGTTAGAGACTGTTTTATGTCTTGTTGAAACACAGGACGAAATCCTCCTCCACTGGAAAGGAGAGGCTTCGAAACGTGCCCAAAAAATTCTTCAAAAATGACAAGTCATGCATAACTTAATAAAGATGAACTCAAAAGGGGTTTATAAAAATTACTCTCAAATGCTTATAGGCTTAATTCTGGCTTTGCTATGAGGCTTGGGCAAGGGCATTGGAGCCTTCCCAAAAGTAGCCCTCCCGAGGCCCCGCCCCGCCCCTCCTCTTCCTTCCCCCCACCCCAAGACCTTGGCCCTGGCCAAGCCAAAAGCCGGAGCGGGGCCAGGGAGCCCACTCAGGGTGAGCTGTAAACAGCCCCCTGTGTTCCTGCCCCCAGGCTCCCCACAGCTGCCTGCACAGGTCTTACCATGGCTGGGCAGTGGCCTTGAGGCCCCTCCCCCACCCCGAGAGCTGTGCAGGTAGCTGTGGGAAGCCCACGCAGAGTCATGGACCTTCCACCTCCACGGCCCAGTGGGGATCCTGGGGGGCGGGGACACAGGCCTGGACTGGTGTAGGATCCACGTGCAACTGCCCTAGCTCCCCAGCCAAGTTCCACGTTGGCCTGGCTGGGAAGTGGGGCCTCAGGGGAAAGAGGAGGGGAAGGGGGCAAAGTCTGCCCTGGCAAAAGTTGGATAGGTCAGGCCTATCCACTTTCAAAAAGTGGGAGGGCTATGGCCCCCCTGACGCCCCTGAGATCCCTGGACCTGTATAAGGTCCCAAGGGCAGACCAGAAACTAGGTTGGAATTTAGACTCCCCTTGCTCCAGGGGAAAAGTTCTCTCTGCCAGCCCTGTATCTGGAACAAATTACAGTAGAACCCAGTTTATCTGATCTAATTGGGACTGGGGCTAGATCAGATAATCCAAAATTCAGCTAATCAGGAGAATGGGCAAAGAGCTTTTTATCCATTATTTTAAAATGTGAAGTTGCTTTTAAACTAGCTGACCTTGCCCGGAAAAGCATTCAAACAAACAACCCCCCCTGTTAAAATCATAGAATCATAGGACTGGAAGGGACCTCGAAAGGTCATCTAGTCCAGTCCCTTGCTCTCATGGCAGGACTAGACCATCCCTGACAGGTGTTTGTCTAACCTGCTCTTAAAAGTCTCCAATGATGGAGATTCCACAACCTCCCTAGGGAATTTATTCCAGTGCTTAACCACCTTGACAGTTAGGAAGTTTTTTCTAATGTCCAACCTAAACTGCCCTAGCTGTGCTTTAAGCCCATTGCTGCTTGTCCTATTCTTAGAGGTTAACGAAAACAATTTACCTCCCTCCTCCTTGTAACAATCTTTTATGTACTTGAAAACTGTTATGTTCCCCTTCGGTTGTCTCTTCTGCAGACTAAACAAACCCGATTTTTTCAATCTTCCCTCATAGGCCATGTTTTCTAGACTTTTAATAATTTTTGTTGCTCTTCTCTGGACTTTCTCCAATTTGTCCACATCTCTCCTGTAATGTGGTGCCCAGAACCGGACACAATACTTCATTTGAGGTCTAATCAGCATGGAGTAGAGCAGAAGAATTACTTCTTGTGTCTTGCTGACATACTCCTGCTAATACATCTTAGAATGATGTTTGCTTTTTTTGTACTCTCCCATATGGGATTCTGACTGGCCAGCCTCAGACTTTTCAAGCTACAAGAGGATGTGCAGTTGGTGGAATTATAGAAATGTAGGGCTCAAAGGGACCATGAGAAGTCATCAAGTCCAGCCCCCTGTGCTGTGGCAGGACCAAGTAAACCTAGACCATCCCTGACAGGTGTTTGTCCATCTTGTTCTTAAAGCTTCCGATAATGGGATTCCACATCCTCCCTTTTAAGCCTATTCCAGCGTTTAACCACCCTTATAGTTAAAGTTTTTTTTCCTAATATCTAACCTAAATCCTCCTTGCTGCAGATTAAGCCCATTACTTCTTGTCCTACCTTCAGTGGACGTGGAGAACAATTGATCACAGTCCTCTTTAAAACAGCCCTCAACATACTGGAAGGCTGTTACCAGGTCCCTCCTCAGTCTTCTTTTCTCAAGACTAAACATACCCAGTTATTTGAACCTTTCTTCATAGGTCAAATTTTCTAAACTTTTTGTCATCTTTATTGTTCTCCTCTGGACTTTTTCCAGTTTATCCACATCTTTCCAAAATTCTGGTGCCCAGAATTGGACATAGGACTCCAGCTGGGACCACACCAGTGCTCAGTAGAGTGGGACAATTATCATCTGTATCTTCCATACAATGCTCCTGTTAATACACCCCAGAATGATATTAGCCTTTTTTGCAGCTGCATCATACTGATGACATATTCAGTTTGTGGTCCACTATAAATCCCAGAACTTTTTCAGCAGTTCAACCACCTAGATAGTTATTTCCATTTTGTAGTTGTGCATTTGATTTTTCCTTCTTAAGTGAAATACTTTGCACTTGTCTTTATTGAATTTCATCTTGTTGAATTCAGACCAATTCTCTAATTTGTCAAGGTCATTTTGAATTTTAAACCTGTCCTCCAAAATGCTTGCAGACCCTCCCATCTTGTCATCTTCAGATTTTACAAGCATATTCTCTACTCTATTTTCATTAAGGATTTGGATAATGTTGATTAGTACTAGACCCAGGAATGACCCCTGCAAGTCCCCACTGAATGTGCTCTCTCAATTTGACAGCAAACCATTGATAACTACCATCTGAATACCAGTTATTCACCCACCTTATAGTAATTTCATCCAGACCACATTCCCTAGTTTTCTTTTGTAAATGTCATGCAGAACTGTGTCAAAAGCCTTACTAAAATCAAGTTATATCATGTCTACTGCTCCCCCTCCCCCCAATTTGGTCAGCAATCCAGTCAAAGAAGGAAACTAAGTTGGTGTGGCAGGATTTGTTCTTGATAAATCCTGCTGACTGTTTTTTACATCTTTGTTATCCTCCAGATGCTTACAAATTGATTGTTTAATAATTTACTTCAGTATCTTTCCAAATATTGAAGTTAGGCTGATTGGTGTATAATTCCCTGGGTCTTCCTTGTCTCCCCTTCTTAAGATAGGTACTTTGTTTGCCCTTCTCCAATCTTCGTGGACCTCACCTGTCCTCCAGGAGTTCTCAAAGATCATCACTAACAAGATTGCATCAGCTAGTTCCTTAAGGACGCTAGGATGAATGTCATCTGCTCTGCTTGAATAGAATCATAGATTATTAGGGTTGGAAGGGACCTCAGGAGGTCAGCTGGTGCAACCCCCTGCTCAAAGCAGGACTAATCCCCAAATAGCCCCTGAATGATCAAACTCACAACCATGCGTTTAGTAGGCCAGTGCTCAAACCACTGAGCTATACCTCCCCCTCTAACATAACTAAATATTCTTCAACCTGTTCTTTCCCTAGTTTGATTTGCATTCCTTCCCCCTGGTTGTCAATAACTGTGTTGAGTATCTGGTCATCGTTAACCTTTTTAGTGAAGACTGAAGCAAAATAGGCATCAAGCACCTCAGCTTTCTTGATGCCATCAGTTCTTAGTTCTCCTTCCCCACTAAGTAGAGGACCTACGCTTTCCTTCATCTTTCTCTTACTCCTAATATATTTAAGTAACCACTTCTTATTGCCTTTTATGTCCCTTGCTAGGTGTAACTCATTTTGTGCCTTAGCCTTCCTGATTTTGGTCCCTACACACTTGTCTCAATAGGAGCACTGCCAGCAGATAAAGAGAAGTGGTTATTTCCCTGTATTTGGCACTGGTGAGGCCACATCTGGAGTATTGCATCCAGTATTGGTCCCCCCACTACAGAAGGGATGTGGACAAATTGGAGAGAGTCCAGCAGAGGGCAACAAAAATGATCAGGGGGCTGGGGCACATGACTTATGAGGAGAGGCTGAAGGACCTGGGCTTGTTTAGTCTGCAGAAGAGAAGAGTGAGGGGGGATTTGATAGCAGCCTTCAACTACCTGAAGGGAGGTTCCAAAGAGGATGGAGCTTGACTGTTCTCAGTGGTGGCAAATGACAGAATAAGGAGCAATGGTCTCAAGTTGCAGTAGAGGAGGTCTAGGTTGGATATTAGGAAACACTATTTCACTAGGAGGGTGATGAAGCACTGGAATGGGTTACCTAGGGAGGTGGTGGAATCTCCATCCTCAGAGGTTTTTAAGACCCAGCTTGATAAAGTCCTGGCTGGGATGATTTAGTTGGTGTTGGTCCTGCCTTGAGCAGGGGGTTCAACTAGATGACCTCCTAAGATCCCTTCCAATCCTGATATTCTATGATTCTAGAGCTCTTTTGAACTGATTTTTTTTCCCTTAGATATTCTCCCCATTGGACCTTAACTACCAGTTCTCTGAATTTGTTAGTCTGCTTTTTTGAAGTCCGTTATCCTTATTTTGCTGCTGTCACTCATTTCTTTCCTTAGAATCATGAAATCCATCTTTTCATGATCACTGTCATTCAAATTGCCTTTCACCTTCAGATTTGCAACCAATTCCTCCCTGCTGGTCAGAATCAAGTCTGAAATGGCTGTGCCCCTGGTTACTTCCTCCACTTTCTGAAACAAAAACTTGTCCTGAATACATACAAAGAACTTATTGGAGATTTTGTGTTTTGCTGTATTACTTTACCAACAGATGTCTGTAGTTCAAGTCCCCCATTACTTCCAGATGCTGTGGTTTGGATATTTTTATTGTAGTTTAGAAATGCCTCATCCACCTCCTCTTCCTGATTTGGTGGTCTATAGTAGCATCCTCCCCCACACACATGCACCTTGACATGAACCCTATTTTTTTAACCCTTTTAATTTTATCCAGAGACTCTCAACTGGTCTGCCTCCTCCCTCCTTCTGGACCACAGAACCACTTTTCTCTGTGAGCTCCCCTCCCTCCTGGGACTGTCAGTCACATGCTCTTGTGAGTCACTGTTTCTGTGGTAATAATGTCAGCTCCAGGCTGCATATGACTGGCTCATCTGCATCTGTGGAGCCAAGTGTTTTGCTTTAGGGTGGAAAAATAAAATATGCTGATCCAGGATGTCTGCTTAACCTCTAACACTCAGAGCAGGATCTAGAATCACTGAGGGGGAGGCCATGATATTACTGGATTTTTCTTTTTGTTTAGTGTTGCAACATTAGCTCATTAGCACTTCAGTTGTGTTTACACAGAATGTTAGACTCATAGACTTTAAGGTCAGAAGGGACCATTATGATCGTTTAATCTGACCTCCTGCACAATGCAGGCCACAGAATCTCACCCGCCCACTCCTGTAACAAACCCCTAACCTATGTCTGAGTTATTGAAGTCCTCAAATTGTGGTTTGAAGACCTCAAGCTGCAGACAATCCTCCAGCAAGTGAACCATGCCCTATGCTGCAGAGGAAGGCGAAAAACCGCCAGGGCCTCTGCCAATCTGCCCTGGAGGAAAATTCCTTCCCGATCCCAGAAATGGCAATCAGTTAAACCCTGAGCATGTGGGCAAGACTCACCAGCCAGCACCCAGGAAAGAATTCTCTGTAGTAACTCAGATCCCATCCCATCTAACATCCATCGCAGACCACTGTTCGCAGCAACAGCAGCAGTTTGGCAGTGACGGGCACACTCGGTCCAGTGTCTGGCTCTTAGTAATATCCTTACCTGTAGCACTGTAGGAAAAGGAATTGGGCTAAGACTGACTGCGCCCTCTGTGGGTTGTATTCACCCATTGTAAAATACAAGATTGCTTGGGGGTTATTTACATTTTGCATGGGGAGAATCAGGCCTAGAGGCGAGTTGGAGCTTCACTGCTTCAGTTTTGGAGTTTCATAAGAGTACATCTCATGTGGGGGGGATGCAGGTGGGGCGCATAGCTCTTCCCCTGTGACACACAGTATACAGAGTGGTCAGAGCTCCCTCTCATGCCCTAGTATGAGAACGTGCTAGTATGAGTGGCCTAGAGCTTAGCTCAACTGTGAAGTGAGCACGTTCTTGGTCCTGTCTTCTTCTCTTGTGGGGAGTGGGAGGAGTCCTGGATGCAGGAATCTTTTAGGTAAATTTCCACTCCACAATTTCACAGAGTATCCTGAGGAGCAGCCAGTTGGAACACTCTGTGCTTGGGGAGTGGGAGCAGGTGCGCTGACTCAGCAATACAATGGCAAATGGTTTTTTCCTCCTGTTTAATGGATATTTACAGGGAATAGGAATTTTCTTTTCTGAGCTGGATTGTGTATATGCTCCTTACTTGTGTTTCTGCACAGCAGAGAACTGTGAGAGGTGGAGGATACATAGCCATGCACCCAAAGGAGGTGAGATCAGCTGTGCTGAGCTGGGGTTGAGGCAGGGACTACAAGGCTGCATTACTGGTCAGTATCATTAGCTTGCCTTGTCCTTGCAAGTAAAGTTTGAAATTATCCCTCTCTTCAACCTAAAGCCTATGCTATAGCTTGTGTGTTTCAATGAACTGAGCACAGAAAGACAAACAGTAATTTGTGAATTCTCTCAGGTTCTATCGCTGCCTCTGTCTATGATACTAGACAAGTCATTTCCTCTCTCTGTACTTCAGTTTTCCTTTCTGTAATATGGGAATAAGAATACCTAACTCACAAAGGGTTGGAAACTTCAATCAATGATCAAAGAATTTTTGAAATGCAAAACACTTATTATTTTTATAACACTTCTTATTTATTATTACTACTAGTCATAAGTATCATACTGTGAAAGATCTATTAAACAGACTTCCTAAAGTCTCACACTTAACTGGTCTTTATATTCCCATAGGAAATGGGATCCTTATTCTACAGGACAGTTTTAAAATATTTATTTTAGACATTACTTCGGCACCAAATTATTTTATGGTTTAAAAACTTACTCCTGGGGGAATTTTGCGCCAAAAAATTAAAAATGCTGTACACAATATTTTAAAATTCTGTAATAGGCTGCATATTTTATTTGTCAAAATGATGCAATATAATTACTCTGATTTCAATTATTTCGGTAACTTATTTAAAGTCCAATACAATGGATGGAGAATGGGAGTGGGGAGCATTGGAGGAAATCCCCAGACCCTCTTGCCTGATGGTAATGTACCTAAGTTTGACCTTTATTTCTAGTTATTAGTCAACAAATATATGCAGCCATATGCTCAATGTTACATCATCGGCAACTGAAGAGCAAGTGAGGGCTGGGGAATCAAACTCACAATTTATACTTGCTGCTGACCATCTGCAGAAAGGTCAGTAAGAAACAGTTTATGGACTACATTTTCATAGGAATTTTTTTTCAGTCCAAAAATTTAGACCAGTTTTAATCACTGAAGCACCATAGGCATTTATAAGGCCATACTGTTCTTTACAAAAACAACAAGGAGTCTGGTGGCATCTTAAAGACTAACAGATGTATTTGGGCATAAGCTTATTCCCAAATACATCTGTTAGTCTTTAAGGTGCCACCAGACTCCTTGTTGTTTTTGTGGATACAGACTAACACGGTACCCCCTGATACCTGACTGTTCTTTATGCCATTCTGGCAATATAAAGGAGCCTTAAAACTTTTACACCTGTTTTATACTCTTAGGGGAATTCACTAAGACAATGGGAACAATTCACTAAGCAAGCAGGCCACTACATTCTGCTCTGAGGGGAACAGAGCTTGCCCCACGCTTACCTCAGGAACACCCCAAAGCCCTTCCCCTCCATGCAAAGTGTGCTGCAATAGTGAGCAAGAGGGACAGTGTGTGTGTGCGTCATGCACACACACACTGCCCACTCTCCACCAGCGGTGATTTACATTTCTACCAACTGCTCTGGCTGCCCAAACAAACCAGCCTGCGCTGCCAGGGATCAGCGTGTGACCGCTCTTGTGCCTTTTCTATTGCTTCCCCGTCAGAATTCATTCTTCTGCGGGGAAGCAAAGAAATCTGCAGGGGACATGAATTCTGTGCACCTGCCATGACGCAGAATTCCCTCAGGATTAAAAACTATTATACTTGTATGTCTCATACAAACAAAGCCATGCATGCCATATGCGCAGCACAACTGAAAGGAGACAGATGTCTTTATACTCTCAGCTAAGTGTAGCATTTGTGGGTTAGTTGATTCTTGCATACCAGAACTATTACTGCTCTTTTGCTTACGCCCTAGATTTCCACCATGGAATGAAGCACATACTTCTGTTGTAATATTCAGTGGATGCCCTTTCTGAAACACAGATGTTTTAGTTTAAAGATTTATTTTAAATGCGTGATTACATAGTACTAAATACTTAGGCCTAGATTTAGGTTCCAAGTCCCAGTTTTGGTTCCATTGCGATCCACAAAACTTCCTCCAGATCCTGTAGGTGTCTAAATTCACCCAGTGCCAAAGTCTTCAGGGTAAAAATATCCAAGGTGCCTAAGTTTCTGCCTCTGAGCATGTGCATTGCTGCCTCTCTCCAGGCATCCAAATGCCTATCTCCATCCTAATCCTCCGTGTGATCCATGAGCCAGAGCCAGACAGGCAGTCAGCCATGTAAGTCACGTGCAGGGCCTGCGCTCTTGTAAGCGTGCCCAGAGGCCATCTATCAGACAGAGTCTCATTCAAAATCTGGCTGAAGAAGGAAGTGGCGGTGCTGTCTAAGTACTTGGTACACCATGGAACAGTCATTGGGCAAGTGAGTGTGTGAGAGAGAGAGTGTGACTCTATAGCCAGGTCATTCGGGCACCCACTGGTGAGGTAGGCGGTCCTGAATCCAGTCCCTCACTCTTGACTCTTTCATCATTGATCCACAGCAGAACAGCTTCAGCAGCACAGGTTGAGGGAGCCCCACATCAGAAGACCACATAATTCAATGGTTATCACACCTAGGATGTGGGAGACCCAGGTTCAATTCCTCTCTTGGTTTCAGGGGAGAAAAGCTTTGAACAGGGGTCTCCCTTCTCCCCCTTAAGTGAAAGAGGGAAGAATCTAGTTCTCCCACATCCCAGGTGAGTGCTCTGAATGGTGGGCTGAAAAGCCTGGCTCTTCCTCCTCCTGTGTCCCCCCCTCCCCATTTTGTGTGGGCAAGGCAGGCACCTAACTCATTCCCACAAGAAACTATTTAGGCACCTGACACCAGATGGACTCACTAAACGGCGAGTGACACCTCCCTGCAGCCTGAACTTAGGCACTTATTTCCATTGGAGGAGTGGAGGTTGGCATAGCCCTTTTGTTAGCATCGGCTAGCCTTGGTTAGCTTAGGCAGCTCCCTACCTAGCGTGCTGGCTTTGTGTGGCTTGCAGTCTAAGATGCCCCTCTCTCTCCATTCATTATACAGGGAACCTGGGTGCCTAACTCAGGCTTTGTGGTTTGCAGTGAGATGCTGTGAAAGTCACAGATGCGCAACAGATGCCGTGACTCTGAGTGTTACAAAGTCTGAGTCCTTCTGTGCCTCCAGGTATTAATAACAGTTTTTAATTTTGAAAAGGAAGATGGATCTGAAGAGGACTCTTGTTGCCAAGAGGAATGGTTTTGTGTGTTTTTGACACCTAGTGTTTTTTAGCTGTAGATTTCAAAGCACTTTGCATAGGTGGATCAGTATGATTTTCCCATAGTAAAGAAAGGGAAGCTGAGACAGACAGAGGAAATAACTTGTTATTATATAGCAAGGGTTACACAGCAAGGTAGGTGGCTAGCTGGATTTAGAAGCCAAATCTCCTGACTTCCAGCCTCATACCGTGTCTGCTGAACCATGCTGCTTCTCCAGTTTCACTGCCTGTCTAGCACTGGGGCCAATTAGTGCCTCTGTGTCACAGCTCAGGGCATCTGCACTTGTATTTCCTCTCGGTGCTCCCCCAAGGGCACCCACTCTAGGATCCCTGCGCCTTAGCTGTCACTTCTCTTGGTGGACACACATGCCTTGCTCCCTCCTGACCAGGGTTTTTCCAAGCTGCAGAGTTTCCTGTCCACACTGTGATATTTTCAGCAAGCCAGACTGCCTAACAGGCCCGTGTCTGGCCTTTGCTTTCTCTCCACAGGCTATGAATAGCTGCAATTGCCAGCAGTTACAGGTTACCACCAGCTCTTTGTGGTAGCAGTCAGTCCTTCAAACCGCACACCGGAGTTTTGTGATTATGAATTCATAACAGCCTTTAGCTCAGAATGGTTCAGTCTCTCCTTTATACAGCTTGGGCCTTTGATCGTGAGACTCTGGATACAGGTGATCAGTGAAAAATGGTCCTCTCCTCAGGGTGTAGCTTCAAACATCTGGGTTTTTGGCATAATTGGAGGTGGAGAATTTGCTTTCGCCTCCCCTTGGAGATACCCCAGGCAAAGTACCTGATACTGTTTGTCTCAAAAATTCATTCTTGTCTGGCACATTATTAAATACGGTCAGTTGAAGGTCGTAACACTTACCAGGGTTCATATCACATCTCCCCCTTAGAGAGAGAACATACAGTCCCAGCCCACAATAATACATAATCTTTGTATTTAATGCACTGGATCCCAAAGATACTTGAACTTCATTCAGTAAAGTTTTTTCAGGGATATTGCAAGAAATTGTCACATCTGTTACATCTTGCTTTATGGAACATCTCACATTTTAGCCATTACGTTTTTGAGAAACATGAAGAGCAACATGTCCAGAGATTCTGCAACAGTGTGACCTGTATACCGCGTCTTAGAAACACTAACAGTGGAGCTCATGGGTTCCAGACTTTACATCTGCCTTGAATAACTAGTAAAACCCTCTCCTTTTTTTTTATTTTCTTAAGGTGAAGCTTCAGGTGGAAGAAAAAGAAGGGAAGAAATTTGAGGTCTTCACTGCTGTGGAGTTTAAAACTCAGGTGGTTGCTGGAATAAACTACTTCATCAAGGTACAGAGCAGTGGGGAATAGGTTTTCAGTTTGAATTTTATATGCGTAGTATCTTATACTTGATTCTTGTTCAATTAGTTAATTACAAAGAGGTTCCTGCGATTTGGCCCTGAGAATGAGTGTCACAGAGGGGCTGCCCCCTTTAAGAGGGAATGGGGTCCAGCACACCTATTGCTCATCAGCTAACCCCCCATTTGGGCTTAAAAGAGGGTACTTGGACCCTGAGGAGGGAGGGGTGAGATTGGAAGGTGAGAACTGTTTGAGACCGTGGGAGTGGGGAGAGAGAGACAAACACACACACACAGAGAAACAGGAAGTAGCAAGGAAGAGCTGGCAGGAGTTGCTTAGCGGAGAGCAGTAACTATGAGCTGCTGATGAGGAGCTTGGAGGAAGGCTGTTGGTGAGAAGAGACCAAAGCTGGGGACCCTTGGCAAGCAGAAGCCTCAGGCAGTGTCCCCTAGGAAAAAGGGAAGAACCGTCCCAGTCAGGGGAAGTTGAGCCCAGAAGTTGAGGGTTCTTGAAGGAGGATGGATTCCCCTGAGGGGTAGGTCTGACAGGCGGGTTGGCCTGGAGGAGTGAAATGCTGGAAGAGAGGGAGTCCTCGGGGTAAAGACCTGAACGAAAGGCTGTGGGAGGACTGGTCACTCAAGCAAAGAAGCCTGGAAAGGGGGACCCAGATTGTGGTCCCAGATTAGATTAGAGCACCTCACTGCATTAATAAATCTACACCACCTCTGTCAGGTAAACAAGTCTGATTATCCTTGTTTTACAGATGGGAAACAACCTTTCTGTGCCTGAGTGTCCTGCCCCAAGGCCACACAATGAATGTGTGAAAGAGCTCATGACTTCTAATCTGTACCCCAACAAGAAGACAGCCCCTCCTTGGCCCTCTCTTCCCTTCCTCCCAACCCAAAACACACACGCTAAAATGTCCTGTACCTGGAAGGCTTTTATTGCATGGAACTTACTGTCACTTTCTTCTTACCTTTCAGGTCCATGTTGGCAATGAGGAGTTCTTGCACTTGCGGGTGTTCAAAAGCCTTCCTCATGAGAACAAACCTCTGAGCCTCTCCAGTTACCAGAGCAGCAAGACTAAGCATGATGAGCTGACTTACTTTTAGCGGCTCTTCGGAAGAGCCTCTCTCAATTCTTTTTATTTTTTTTGTAGGCTACAGAGTGATGTTTCCTATACCAATGAATAGAATGAAAGTGCAGTTAAAAATCCTGTCTGAAATATAAATTCCTTTTCTAGATTTCCCTCCCTCCTCAGTATCCCAAAGAAGGGGCCTGGTTCTGCTCTCACTTACACTAGAGTAAAACAGGTGAAGTTCGATTTGAAATCAATGGATTTACACTAGCATAAATTCCGTGTAAGTGACTAGAGACTCATGTGCATAGAAACTGTTGTGAGCTAAAGAGAAAAGGGAGTGTATCCAGTACAACTGTGACATAGAGCAGTATAAGAATTAGAATTTCTTCTAGCCTTGTTACAGAATGACAATGTTACGCAATACATTGTAAAGAACAAACGTTATTATTAGGGAGATAAAGATGGAGGTTTACACACTGGAGCAAACTTGAAAAAGTGAAAAGAAATAGGATCATAGTCATTTGAAATAGAAGCATTTACTAGGCAATCAAATCCATCCCCCTGCAAGGATATGATATAGTTCCCCACAGAGGACATGTCAAATATGACAGTACTTCTTCACCAGATCTTAACAAAAGCCATTGTAAGGCATTAAAACCACATAGCCACTTCTGAACAGATAATATTTCTAAGGAAGGTACAAGGTGTATTTAGCAGGAGTTTCGCTCTGTTCTCTTAGCTGTTGTTGAAAATGTATGTGTTGATTTGAATTGTTTTCTTTATAAGGGCCATCTTCCTCACAGCCCCAAGAAAGGGCAATCTCCCTGACAGACCAACTGCCATGAAAATGCAGATTAAAAGTGTTATATAAGAGCTAAGTATTATTATTTATTAATTGGTTGAACAAAGGTTATGCTATATTTGTAGCATGCTAACTCAATCAGCTAGTCCTGTCCATGCTTTGGCCGCAGCTCAACACCCTGGTCCCAACCCTGGATTTCCTGGCCAACCTCCAGAAATTAATTCTGGAGTTCTTTTGACCAGGACTGCACTAGGCCTCTGGAGGGGTTTTCCACCTGCCCCTGGAGGAGGGAGGACAGTGTCTGAAGTGCCTGCGCACTCTGGTCCATGTCTTCCACCTCCAGGCCCTGCAGAGGCTCCTTTTATGTTGCAGGTAGTCAAGCGTGGAGCATACTGCGCACGCCTTTCTGCGTCACTTCCGAGGGCTCTGATATGACTGGCAGCTCCTTTGTCTCCATCTGAGGGGTCTTCCGTGAGACCTCTCCCAGCTGCCGGTCTTCTACAAGGACCACCTCCAGACCTAGAAACTGTTCTCAATGACCAGGTCCATGGTGGCCACCGAGGGGGCAGATCTCCTTGCGGAGCCCCTGCTATACAGCCCCCAACTTCGTTTGCAGGTGGTGGAGTCCCCCTCAGTGCACCATAGGTTGGTCCTGGGAGAAGTCACGAGAGTCGCAGACCTTCTGAACCAGGGAGACTGGGTGGATCACCTGGGTGGATCACTTGATGCTTGTTCGGCATATGGGGCTCTCTAGGCCTTGTACTCCCTGGCGCATACTTCAGGAGGTGAGGTGAGGGCTGCTTTCCCTGCGGCTGCTCGGGCCTACCTTGACTGGGTCCTGTGAGAGGGCACACCGCGTCCACCCGCCACCCCAGGCCCTGCCCTGTGGACCTGGATGGATCCCCTGCCCCTTCACCGTGAACCAGCTGCACAATTTGCAGCCAGTTTGTTTCCAGGCTGTGCCAAGGAAACATCTATACATGCTTGTGCTCCACACCCCAACGCAAAGTGGAGGGACCTCCTGCCACAGGAAGGTGAGAAGCCCCAGTGGGCTAGCCTATATTCCACCCTGGTCCCAATGCCCACTGGAGATATCGGTGGCTTCTTCATGGAGCTGTGAGCACAGGCGTGTATTTGGCGTGGTTTACCCCCATCCCAGACACCTTCCCTTCCTGCAGTGAGAGGGAGACCCTGGTGCACATTTACCTGGAGTCTGCCAGGTTGCAGCCCCTATTCCGGCTCCTCTTAGATATTCTGTTACATTTCTGGCTGCACTTTTCCCCTCACCTCCTTATCTACTCACTCCCTATCCATGACCCCACACAGTTGTGTGACCTCCTTGACACCCTCCTCCTAGCACTGGCCAAAATGGCCATCTACAAGACCAGGGAGAGGAGATTGGCTGACGGGGTTTCCTGCAACTGCAAGACGTATTTCCGATCCTCCGTCTGCTCACATATCCGGGCAGAGTTCCTCTGGCGGGCATCTGCTGGCACCCTTGATACCTTTGAGGAGCAGTGGGCGCTGTCTGGGGTTCTCTGGTCAGTGTCCCCCTCAGGTTCCCTTCTTTTAGCCCTGTGATCTCACTCCTTTCCCTGTTATATCTTTAGTTGTCCCCTGTAATTAACTGAGATCCCGGATCTTGTGGATCCTTCCCTTCTGCCCTCCCACTTCCAGGATCGCAACAGGACCACTCTCACAATACTGAGAGAAGCTCCAGGTCCTCAAGGACCGTCAGGCCTGGGGCACATTTGAGAGATGGATCGTGGCTCCCATTTCTTCTATGCCCCAGAGAAAGGAGAGGGGCTTAAAAGAACATCATCTGCCTGTTGATGGAGGATGACATCCGTCTCATGGATCCAGTGGAGATGCATGAGAGGGCCAGGGCCTTCTAGGCTAGCCTTTTCTCCCCAGCTCCGACTGATGCCAATGCCTGTGGGGTGCTTTGAGATGAACTCCTGACAGCGTGGGTGACTGAGACTGGCTGGAGCTATCTGTCACTCTGGCCAAGTTCTTGGAAGCCCTCCGCTGCATGCTCACCAGTAAATCTCCGGGCATAGACAGGCTGACAGTGGAATTCTACTGCGTGTTCTGGCGTATCCTTGGCCCAGATCTTGTCACCATCTGGACTGAGCCCTTGGGGACTGAGGTCCTCCCTCTGTGGTGCACGTGAGCGTGCTTGCCTTGCTTCCGAAGAAGGGGGACCTCCGCGACCTTAGGAGTCCCATCTCTCTCCTCAGCATGAACTATAAGGTTGTGGCAAAGGCCATCTCGCTGTGGCTGGGGTCTATGCTGGTGGACTTACTCCATCCTGACCAGACCTACACCATCCCGGGCTGCACCATCTTCAACTACTTCTATTTGGTCTGGGATCTCCTTGAGCTTGGGTATAGGGATCATCTGTAATTTGTGCTCCTGTCTCTGGATCAGGAGAAAATATTTGACCGGATGGACCATGGGTATCTCCTGGGCACTCTGCGGGCATTTGGCTTTGGGTCCTGTTTCATGGGTATTCTCCAGGTGCTGTATGCTTCCGCGGAGTGTTGGTCAGACTCAGCTGGACCATGATGGCATCTGTCAGCTTTGGGCGAGGAGTGAGTCAAGGCTGCACGCTGTCAGGCTAGCTCTAGGCTCTGGCCGTTGAAACTTATTATATCCTTGGGGGCAACAGTTTTAGGAAGAAATCACTGGAGACACAGAGCTGTAAAGCTTAAAAGCAGCCATTGATTGCCACACACTGAACTAACCAAAAACCAGTCAGAACTGGCTGAGCTATCCTCTAATAATATAACTCAGTTGCCATAGCAACAAGATTCTATTTCCACGACAACCAAATACACAACATATTCCTCCCCCCTTAATGAGAATATCCTCTAAATAAAACAAACACTAAACTAGAGAAAGAGGGTAGACTACCTCTGTTCCTGGCTAAACCCCGGGGATTATTTTGCCCCGTAACCGTGGGTTAGCCCTAGCTAAAGATCCAGCCATTGAGTAGGCCTAGGTGAATTACGGAAGACTTCTGGCGTCGTTGCACCCAAAAGTGTCTTGGGCTCAGGGTTCGTAGTGCGAATGGGTGAGGATGTGGTATCAGCTCATTCTGGGCAGGGATGTATCTCTGCAGCTGGCAGTAATGGAGGGGGAAAGTCAGGAACAGGTGACTCTTGATTTGGTGTCTCGCCGGAAGTGGTGAAGTCAGGCAACTCAACTGAAGATGTGTCCTGAGGTCTGGTATGACCTGGCAACAGCTGATCTACATGTCACCACCAGGTGAGCTCCTCTGCAGTCCAGACTGTGTAGGAAACAGGTCCTGTTTGAGCGATGACAGTGGCAGGGACCCATTTAGCCCCAGAAGTATAATTCCGAGCCAAAACTCGCTGTCCCAGGCTAAAGGTTTGGTCTTTTGCTCTGGGTGCACGCCTGATGACTTGATCTTGCTGCTGACGTTGCACAGTTTCTTGGGGTTCAGAAAGTTTCAGCAGATCAAAGCAAGTGCACAGCTGTTGTCCCATCATTAGAAAGGCCGGGGATGCCTTGGTTGTAGCATGAGGTGTGTTTCTGTAGGATAGTAAGAAGGTGTCCAGACACTTTTGAATGGATACTTGTCCCCTTGCTGATTTCAAAACTTGTTTCATTGTCTGTACAAATCCAGTAGTGGACTGCATTATAGAAACTTCTGGCCATTTAGAATGGGCATCTACCACTACCAAGAATGTGCTTTCTTCAAGTGGGCCAGCAAAGTCAACATAAATATGTTGCCATGGGTTTTCAGGTCAGTCCCATGGATGTAGGGGTGCCCAGTGGGGTGCATTCCTCACACCCTGACATGACATACAAGCTCTTGCCTTCTCTTCAATAGCACTGTCCAATCCAGGCCACCAAAAATAGCTTTGTGCAATTTCCTTCATGCAGCCTCTTCCACAGTGACCGGAATGGAGCTGTTCTAACATCTGTGATCTCAGTGGTAGTGGGATAATGACACATCTCCCCCACAACAAACAACCAGATTGGATTGATAACTCCGTCCTCCTGGACATGTAGGTAACACGGTTGGGTGAGACCGGAGAGGTTCATCGAGGTGTTCCGTGCGTCACCAGGTCCATAACTTGGGACAATACTGGGTCAACACAAGTTGCCTTCATTACCTGATTAGCGGTGATGGATGTGTTCTCTTCTGTTCAAAGTAAAAGATTTTCCTTCTGGGCAATATCTTGATGTTTGACTGACAAAGACAATCTTGAGAGACCATTTGCATTGCTGTGCAGAGTGGATTTCCAATATTTGATTTCATATGTATGCATGAAAAGCAACAATGCCCAATGCTGCATATGACTAGCAGCTAATGGGAGAATGCCTGTATGGGTGTCACGGAGTCCCCGGGCGATGCTCTGGAACTGCTCCCCACCAAGCCAGTCAGGACTTTGGGGAGCCTCCTCTCCCTTGGAGCAGACTTGTTCAGGGCAAGAAGCTCACACGGCTTCACCTCCTGGGTCTCTCCTTGGAGCATTCAGCATCCTCTGCCCCTCCGTGCGCTTCCCACAGTGAGTCCGCCCCAGCGGGGTCCTGGGGAAGCCACCAGGTTCTGCATCCCTGTCATAAACAGATAGCTAAGGGTTAATGTGTCTTTCACCTGAAGCACCTGACCAGAGGACCAATCAGGAAACCGGATTTTTTCAACTCTGGGTGGAGGGAAGGTTGTGTCTGAGTTCTTTGTTTTCTGTCTGCCTGTATGCTCTCTCGGAGGAGGAGTGATTTCTATTTCCTGCTTTCTAATCTTCTGTTTCCAAGTTGTGAGTGCAAAAAGGGTTTGTTGTTTTTGTAATTACATGTCTATAGTGGCTGGAGTGCTTTGATTTGTATTCTTTTTGAATAAGGCTGTTTATTCAATATTCTTTTAAGCAATTGACCCTGTATTTGTCACCTTAATACAGAGAGACCATTTGTATGTATTTTTCTTTCTTTTTTATATAAAGCTTTCTTTTAAGACCTGTTGGAGTTTTCTTTAGTGGGGAACTTCAGGGAAATTGAGTCTGTACTCACCAGGGAATTGGTGGGAGGAAGAAGTCAGAGGGAGATCTGTGTGTGTTAGATTTATTCGCCTGACTTTGCATACCCTCTGGGTGAGGGGGGAAAGAGAGATTAACTCTCGGTAATTCTGTTCTCCAGGACTGGGAACGGGGAGGGGGGAGTCCCTCTGTTTAGATTCACAGAGCTTGTGTCTGTGTATCTCTCCAGGAGCACCTGGAGGGGGGAAGGGAAAAAAGATTATTTCCCTTTGTTGTGAGACTCAAGGGATTTGGGTCTTGGGGTCCCCAGGGAAGGTTTTTGTGGGGACCAGAGTGCCCCAAAACACTCTAATTTTTTGGGTGGTGGCAGCCGTACCAGGTCCAAGCTGGTAACTAAGCTTGGAGGTTTTCATGCTAACCCCCATATTTTGGACGCTAAGGTCCAAATCTGGGACTAGGTTATGACATGGTGGCAGCGTTTATGGGAAAGATAGAAGCCAGTAGGAATATTATATTTTTCTTTTCTCTGCTAGGGGCTTTTTAGCAGAGAGGGTTTGGTTTTCAAAGAAACCAGAGAGAATTTTTTTTTCTGCTCTCTCTGGCAGTTTGTGGCTTGCATATTAAGCAAGAATCCATTAAGAGACTGTTAAGGGTCTTTTGTCACACAATAGCACTCCCATTAGGAGTCAAATACCAGCACTATATACATGCAAATAAAGTGGTTTTTCTGGTTTACTTTACCTTGAAAACAAAGGGAAAAAGGCACTGTTGCTAGGCAGACCCCAGGAGGCAACAGAGCCTGCAGTTCAGAAGATAAACACCAGAGGGCACCCCAACACAAGAAAACAGGAACCATGACTTCTAAGGCAAAAATTGAGGCCGAAGAACAAACCAAAGAAGCCAAACACAGGCGAGATATGGAAAAAAAAATACAGGAACTAGAAATAAAACAAAAAGAGATGGAGCTGAGAGAAAGAGAAAGAGAGGCCACCTACAAAAGAGAGCAAGCAGCCAAAGATGCAGACCACCAAAAACAGCTGGAACTCCAGAGGGAAGCCCACCGACAGGCCATGGAATTGGAAAAGGCTAAGCAAAACACAGCCAACCCTAACAACCCTGCGCCAATGATTGTTCCACAGCACAGGAAATTTCCCACCTACAAGGCAGGTGATGACACCGAGGCCTTCTTGGAAAATTTTGAAAGAGCCTGTCTTGGGTACCGCATCTCTGAAGACCAGTACATGGTTGAATTGAGGCCACAGCTCAGTGGACCTTTAGCAGAGGTGGCAGCTGAAATGCCTAAGCAGCAAATGAATGACTATACCCACTTTGCAGTCAGACGTGACTCTCAGCCAGCCAGTAAAACAGAGGTTTATTCAATGACAGGAACAGGGTCTAAAACAGAGCTTGTAGATACAGCGAACCGGACCCCTCGGCTGGGTCCATTCTGGGGGTCAGTGAGCCAGACCCCCACGTCTGCCCTCAGCCAGCTCCAGACTAACAACCCCTCCCAGCCCCTCCTCTCTCCTCAGCCCCTTTCCTGGGCCAGGAGGTCACCTGATCCCTTTGTCTCCAACACCTTCAGCTGGCACCTTTGCAGAGGAGGGGCCCAGGCCATCAGTTGCTAGGAGACAGAGTGTCAGGCATTTAGGTGCACTGGCCCTTTGCTCTGCCAGATACTTAAGAACTGCCATGGGGACACTGAGGCACCAACACAGTATTCAGAGAAAACATTAAGAGCTTTCCCAGTTCGTCATAATGGGATCCAAAAATTGAAGTCAGAGGTTGATGGTCTGTGAGAAAAGTAAACTTTCGTTCGAACAGGTACTGATGAAACTTCTGAATTCTAAAAATGATTTCCAATGCCTCAAATTTGATTTGGGCACAGTTTGTGCTTTGCTTAGAGTGCATGAAGCAAAAGCAATAGGTATCCCTTCTCCCAAAGGCATAATGTGTGCCATAACGGGAGGCATCACAGGCCAACTGTAGGGGTAAGGATGGATCAAAGTGCGTCAGAACTTCAGAATCTAGCTGTGCACCCTTAGCTTTATTAAATGCAACATCACAGGCTGCAGTTCATTTCCAGGCCTTGTTCTGCCCAAGGAGTTTGTGAAGTGGTTTTAGCAGTGTGGCTAACTGTGAGATTAACTTTCCATAATAGTTTAATAGTCCTAGAAATAAGCGAAGCTGGCTAACATTTCAAGGAGGGGGAGCCTTCACAATAGCCTTAACTTTTGCAGGGGCCTTAAGAAGACCCGTAACATCAATGATGTGTCCCAAATATTCAACAAAGGGCTTGAAGAATTCACACTCGTCTTTGCGGACTCGTAGGCCATACTCTTCCAGTCTTTGTAGGGTAGCCTCTAAATTCTTTAGGTGATCCTCATTCCTTCCAGTGACCAGGATGTCATCCAGATAGCACTGGGCTGGCAAGCCACACAAGAGCAGACATTATTCTAAAGGGTAGGCAACAGTAAAGTCCTTTATGCATAACATTAGTCAACAGCTCTTTGGACTTCTCATCGACGTGCATCTGTAAATAAACTTGACTCAGATCAATCTTACTGAACTTTTGTCCCCCAGCCAAGCCCTCAAAGAGGTCATCGATGCAGGGAAGCGGGTATTGCTCTGCACACAACACTGTGTTGACAGTGACTTTAAAATCACCACAGATCTAGAAGGAACCATCTTTCTTCACTATTGGAATGATAGGAGTTGCTCATGGACTATAGGTAACTGGTATTAGGATTCCATTTGTGACCACGTACTCCAGGTCTGCTTCAATTTTTGGCCTGATGGCATATGGCACAGTTCGGGCTTTCAGATATTTTGGTGAACTGTCAGGTTTAATGTTCAATGTCACAGTGATTCCCTTCATAATTCCCAGCTCCTCTCCAAAAATAGCAACGTTTCCTTAGTATAGTGGTCAGACCGGTTTCTTCTTTAGTCATTCGGTGCATTTCTGCACAGTTCAGCTGAATCTTCCTAAGCCAAGACCTACCCGTCAAGGCTGGGTAATTACCTCTCACCACAAACAGTGGCAATTTAGCAACCTGTCCAGTAAGCGCCATCTTAACATCAGTAGTGCCCAACATGGGCACAGCTTCTCCCATATACATCTTCAAAACAGTTTTTGTTGCCTTGAAAGGAAGATGCTGTAGCTTTTCTTGATACACAGTCTCGGAGACCAGTGAGATGTATGCACCAGTGTCCAGTTCCGTGCATATAGGTTTGCTCTCAAACAATGGGGTTACCCAATATTCATGTGAGCCACTGCCAAAGACAAAACGTGGAATGGCACTTCTTGTGCTGAGGTATCTCCTTGGTCATCCTGGGTTTGCTTTAGGATATGCAGATTTCCCTTTTTGGTTAATCAGACCACAGGCCTCTTTTTCTTTTGTTTACAGGCACACACAATGTGTCCCTTTTGCCACATTGTTGACACTCCGGGTCTTTACACCAGCATTCTGATGCATGGTGACCCATCTTACCACAGGGTAACATTCCTGACTCCCCACAGTTTTATGGGTAAGTTCTTATGACACCATATGCACCCTAGGGGATGCACCGATGGATTTTGCCTCCTTTGTAGCCAGTTCCATGGAGACTGCAATATCAATGGCCTTCTGTAAAGTAAACAGCCGCTGTCAACAAGCACTTCCCTATAGCTTCACTGTGCAGGCCACACACTAACCTGTCATGTAGGGCATCATTTAACATCATCTTAAATTCACAGTGTTCAGCAAGCTTTTTCAAAGTTGCTACAAATTGTACAACTGTTTTGTCCTCTTTTTGGTCTCTCTTTTTGTGGAACTTATATCTTTCAGTTATTACCAGTGGTTTTGGAGAAAAATGGGACTCCAGGATTTCCACAATGTCACTGTAAGATTTAGTCTCTGTGGTAAGCTGCGTAGCAGGGAGTAGGTCTTAGCCCCTACAACACTTAAGAATACTGGCACCTTCTTTTCCTCTGTAATGTCATTTACAATAACAAAAAGCTCAAAATGCTCAGTATATACATGCGCTTGCACTATAATCTCCTCAAAAGGTTCCAGTGGCCCCGTAAGTGTAGCCATTATTTTAGTTTCAGTTTGCACAGTCAGTGCAAACAGGCCAGTTCTCACCCCCTTCCAGCAGCAAAAAGATTTTTTTTCTCCCTTGACTTCCACTTCCTTCTGTTGCTGGGGCAGCACAGAGATCCCATCCAAATCGCCACGTTGTTATATCCTTGGGGGCAACAGCTTTAGGAAGAAATCACTGGAGACACAGAGAGCTGTAAACCTTGAAACAGCCATTTATTGCCACACACTGAACTAACCAAAAACCAGCCAGAAGTGGCTGGGCTGTCCCCTAATAATCTAACACAGTTGCCATAGCAACAACAAGATTCTCTTTCCACTCTGACAGGTTGGAGCAAAGAAACCCTCTTTGGGAGCTGCCACCTGATGTGGTGAGACTACTTCTGACCCTGTTTTCCCGGCCAGCTTGGGACTTCAGTCCAGGGCCGGATCTAGCCATTTCGCCGCCCCAAGCATGGCGGCACACTGCGGGGGACGCTGTGCCACTCTCCGGTCCCGCGACTCCGGTGGACCTCCTCCAGGCATCCCTGCGGAGGGTCTGCTAGTCCACCGGAGCCGCCTGCTTCCCTCCCGGCAACCGGCAGAGCGCCCCCCGCGGCATGCCGCCCCAAGCACGTGCTTGGCACGCTGGGGCCTGGAGCTGGCCCTGCTTCGTTCTCTTCCCTGGTTTGAGCCAGACATGCTTGCTTGCTGCAAACACAGATCCAAGTCTGAACCACATCCCCCACAAGCTGCAGGTTTAACTGAAAACAGCTTAAGAAGTGCTCCTGTCTCCAGCACTCAGACACCCAACTTCCAAAGGTGTCCAAACCCCAAACACACCCATTTTACCCCCTATAAAACTTATACAGAGTAAACTCACAAATTGTTCACCCTCTATAACACTGATAGGGAGATCTGCACAGCTGCCCCCTCCCCCAGGTATTAATACGTACTCTGGGTTAATTAATAAGTAAAAAGTGATTTTATTAAATACAGAAAGTAGGATTTAAGTGGTTCCAAGTAATAACAGACAGATTTGCATGTTTTATTTAATTTTGCTTGGTAATTCACTTTGTTCTAAGCCTAATACAGTAAGAAAGTGACTACAGATGAAATCTCAACCTCAGAGATGTTCCAATAAGCTTCTTTTACAGACTAGCCTCCTCCTAGTCTGAGTCCAGCAATCACACACACCTCTGTGGTTACTGTCCTTTGTTCCAGTTTCTTTTGGGTAACATTTGGGGGTGGAGAGGCTACCTCTTGAGGCAGCTGAAGACAAAATGGAGGGGTCTCCCAGGACTTTATAGTTTCTCTCTTGTGGGTGGAAACCCCTCCCTCCCTCTGTGTAGAATCTCAGCTACAAGATGGAGTCTTGGAGTCACATGAGCAAGTCACATGTCCATGCATGACTTACTTCTCTACAGGGATATTCCCAGGAAAGCTCAGATGTGGATTGGTGTCTTTCAAGGTCCATTGTTTGCCAGTTTACTTGAATAACCCCTTGACACTATGTTGATCAGATCTGCCGTAGGTGCTTTCTACAGCAAACACTTTAAATATAAGCATGGAGCCTATGCTCATAACTTCAGATATAAAAATGATACATGCATATGAATAGGATGAATATATACAGCAGAACATAACTTTTGCAAAGATATGTTACATGGCATATCTAGCATAAAACATATTACAGTTATGTCATTTACATTCATAAGCATATTTCTGTAAAGCGTTAGGGGATGCAGTGTCACAACCACAACAACCAAATACACAACAAGCCCTTACTCCATCTTGTCCAAAAGAGGTTGATGGGGATGGTGCTCCATTTGCCAGAGATGTGGATGTCCTATCAGTGTACACTGATGATGTACTCTTCATGGTCCAGGACCCGGGCAACCTGGTGTGGGTGGAGGCCTGCATAGCTGTGTACTCAGTGGCATCCTCCACCCAGGTCAACAGCTCTGGCCTGATGGTCAGGGACGGGTGGCAGGCAAGCTCCCTCCTACTCATGCTTCAGGCCATTCCGTGGGGCACAGGTTCCCTGCTTTATGTTGGCATTTATCTTTCTGCCATGCATCCTTCTCCGCCAGAGATCTGGCATGATTTGGAGAGCAGGGTGGTTGAGTGCTTGCGGAGGTGGGCAGGACTGCTCCAGTGCCTCTCCACTTGGGGAAGGGCACTGGTGCTCAATCAGCTAGTCCTGTCCATGTTCTGGCACTACTTCAACACCCTGTGCCCAACCCCAGGGTGCCTGGCCCAGCTCCAGAAGCTGGTTCTGGAGTTCTTTTGGCCAGGGCTGCACTGGGTCTCTGTAGGGGTTTTGCGCAGATCCAAGTCTTCTGCCTCCAGGCTCTGCAGAGACTCCTTTATTGTGTAGGTTGCTCAGTGTGGAGTACGTTGGCACACACCTTCGTCCACCACCTGATATGACGTACAGCTCTTTTATCACCATCCGAGAGGTCTTCCATGAGACCTCTCTCAGCTGCCGGTTTTCTCCCAGGACCACCTCTGGACCTGGAAGCTGGTCTCGGAGACCAGGTCCATGGCAGCCACCGAGGGGGCAGATCTCATGGATCCCCTGCTACACAAACATCATCTTTGTGTTCAGGTGGTGGAGTCATCCTCAGTGCACCAGGGGTTGGTCCTGGTGGAGGTTACCAGGATTGGAGGCCTCTTGGACTACAACTGAGGGGACTGGGTGGATCCCTATGCACTCGGTTGGCGCACAGGGCTCTCCACCCTTGGTACTCCTCAGGGCATACTTTGGGAGATGGAGGCAGCCTTATTGCCCATTTCTAGATCTTTCCTCAAGCGGGTCCTGTGAGAGGGTATCCCCCACCCACCCCTCACCACAGGCTCTCTGGATCTTTTCATCGGGCTCCTGCTCCATGAGCCCTCTCAACCCGTCCCCTTTGTACCCCAAGCCAGTTGTGCGATTTGCAGCCAATTCACTTCCGAACTATGCCACAGGATCATCTCCACATGCTCATGGTCCAAACTCTTCATTTCCCCACCCTCGTGCCCCGCCCCAACACAAGTAGTGGGACCTTCTACCAGCTGCAGAGGGTGAACGGCCCGCCAGGGACATTAGTTGGCTGCTCCTTCATGGAGCCATGGGTATGGATATGTACCTGGCCCGGTGCACCCTCTTCTCGACGCCTGACCTTTTTGTGGTGTGCGGCAGACCCTGGCACATGTCTGTCTGCAGTGCACCTGGTTGCAGCCCCTCTTCTGGTTCCTCCAGAACCTCTTGTTGAGGTTGTGGCTTCACTTTCCCCTGCGCCTTTTAGGATATGCACAACCCATCCGTGGCCCCACGAAGTTTCAGGGCCACCTTGTCAGCCTCCTCCTAGCCATGGCCAAAGTGGCCATATATGACACCAGGGAGAGGAGGTTGACTGAGGGGTGGCCTGCGACTGTAAGGCCTGTTTTTGTTCATTCATCCATTCATGCATCCGCGCAGAGTTCCTCAAGGCGGTGTCCACTGGCTCCTTGGACACTTTTGAGGAGCAAGGGGCACTGTCCAGTGTTCTCTGCTCAATGTCCCCTTCTGCTTCCCTAGTTTTGGCCCTTTGACCCCCCCAACCCTGTTTTTTATTCATTGTCCCCGACTTCAGTTGAGTTCTGGGCTCAGTAGTTCCTTCCCAGGTCGGGGAAGGGGCCTTTAGCTTATGCCTGCCCACTTCCCAGCACCCAATAGGACCACTCTCCCACTGCCTGGAGAAGAGGGAGGAGTGTCAGACCTGGGGCACGTTCATTCAATCCCGCATCCTTCGAGAGCTGGATCGTGGCTCCCACTTCTATACCATGGAGAAAAAGAGTGGGGTTGAGAAGCACATCATCTACTTTTTGGCAGCGGACAGCACCCCCTTCACGGATCTGGAGGGGATGTGTGGATGGGCCAGGGCTTTCTACGCCAGCCTCTTCTCCCCAGATCCAACTGACATCGATGCCTGTGGGGTGCTTTGGGATGAACTCCCAATGGTCAGCATGGGCAACCGAGACCAGATAGAGCTGCCTCTCACTCTGGCTAATAAATCTTGGGGTATGGACGGGCTGACTGTAGAGTTCTACCACATGTTCTGGGATGTCCTCAGCCTGGACCTTGTCACCGTCTGGGCCAAGTCCTTGGGGCACAGGGTCCTCCCTTTATTGTGCAGGCAAGCAATGCTCACCTTCCTTTGGGAGGAGGGGGACCTCTGTGACCTTAGGAATTGGAGTCGCGTCTCGCTCTTCAACGTGGCGTATAAGGTCGTAGCAAAAGCCATCTTGCTGCAGTTGGGGTCCATGCTGGCAGACATGGTCTACCCCAACCAGACCTACACCATCCCGGGACGTACCATCTTTAACAATCTGTAGTTGGTCCAGGATCTTTTGGAGCTCGGGTGTAGGCATGATCTGTCATTCGCTCTCCTGTCTCTGGGTCAGGAGAAGGCGTTCAACAGGGTGGACCATGGGTATCACTTAAGTACTTTGCAAGTTGTTCGGCTTTGGGCCCCAGATCGTGGGTTTTTCTCCAGGTGTTGTACACCTCTGCAGAGTGTCTGGTCAGGATCAACTGGACCCTGACCAAACTGGTCAGCTTTGGACACGAGGTGCATTGGGGAGTCTGCTGTAAGGCCAGCTATATGCTTTGGCAATTGAGCCCTTCCTCTGTCTCCTCCATTGGAGGTTGGCGGGGTTGGTGCTCCATGAGCCAGAGTTGTGGCTGGTCCTGTCAGCGTACACCAACAATGTGCTCCTCGTAGTCCAGGACCCGGTGACCTGGTGTGGGTGGAGGTTTGCCAGGCCATCTACTCAGTGGCCTCCTCCATCTGGGTCAACTGTGTCAAGAGCTCTGGCCTGGTGGTTGGGGCTGGGTGGCAGGGGAGCTCCCTCCTACCTGTGCTTCAGGCCATCCGGTGGAGAGCAGGTCCGCTGCTCTATCTTGGTGTCTATCTTTCTGCCACGCATCCATCTCCTCCAGAAAACTGGCACGGTTTAGAGGCAGGTGGCTGAGCAGCTGCGGAAGTGGATGGGGCTTCTCTGGTGCCTCTCCCTTCACAGGAGGGCACTGGTGCTCAACCAACTTGTCCTGTCCATGCTCTGGCACTGACTTAACACCCTGGTCCCAGCCTCAGGTTTCCTGGATGATATCCAGAAGCTGGTTTTGGAGTTCTTTTGTCCAGGATTGCACTGGGTCTCTGTGGGGGTTCTCCATCTCCCCCTGGAGAAAAGGGGACAGGGTCTGATGTGCTTGCACATGCAGATCCATGTCTTCTGCCTCCAGACCCTGCAGACACTCCTCTATGGTGCAGATAGTCCAGCATGAAGTAAATTGGCGGACATCTGCTGCCACTTCCGAGAACTACTACATGACCGGCAGCTCTTTTATCTTCATCCGAGAGATCTTCTGCGAGACCTCTCTGGGCTGCCATTCTTCTACCAGGACCTCCTCCAGACCTGGAAACTGGTTTCGGCCACCAGATCCATAGCCCCTGCTATGCAATCCACAACTTCATGTTCAGGTGGCGGAGTCCCCCTCAGTGCGCCAGCGGCTGATCCTGGCAGAAGTCGCCAGAATCAGAGACCTCCTGGACTATGACCAGGAAGATTGGATGGACCCCCTGACACTCGCTCAGCACATGGGGGCTCTCCACCCTTCATACTCCCCAGTGCATACTTCAGGAGGTGAGGGCAGCCTTATTACCCGCTTCTTGGGCTTACCTCAAGCAAGTACTTTGGGAGGGTTCTCCCCACCCACCCCACACTCCAAGCCCTCCGAGCCTTTTAACAGGGACCCTGCCCCTTGCATCCCCTCGGCCGCCCCATCCATATGCCCCGATTTGCAGCCAGTATGCTTTCAAACCATGCCAAGGACACATCTGTACATGCTCATCCTCCATACTCTTCATTTTCTCACCCTCATGTCCTGCCCTGATACCAAAAGGCGGGACCTAATGTCACCCATTGAGGGTGGTGAACCCTGGTGGACCAGCCCGTGTTCCACCTTAGTCCCAAGGCCTGCTGGGGATATTGGTTGGCAGCTCCTTCACGGAGCCATGAGCACAGGTGTATACTTGGTGTGGTTCACCCCTGTCCCTTTTGTGGTGTGAGGGAGACCCTGGTGCATGTTTATCTGGAATGCGCTAGATTAAAGACCTATTCTGGCTCCTCCTAGATCTTTTATTACATTTTTGGCTGCACTTGTCTCCCCAGCTTCTCATTTGCACACACCATATCATAATGGACCCTTGTATACTTAAAATTATATGAGTACGTCTACATAGCAATGAAACACTTGCAGCTGACCTGGGTAATCATACTTTAGTAAGGATTTTGACACTGTCTCACGTGACCTTCTCATAAAGAAACTAGAGAAATGTAGGCTAGATGAACCTACTATAAGCTGGCTGAACGAATGACTGGAAAAACCATACTTAGAGTATAGTTGTCAATGGTTTACAATCAAGCTGGAAGAGCATATTGAGTGTGGTTCCACGGAGATCTGTCCTTGGTCTGGTTCTATTTGTTAGTGCTTGTTAGTGAATACTAATCCTTTTTAGTTCTTTCTGTCTGTATATTTGAGTCATTTATATATATTAACTATGCTTTAGAATCTTTATCTTCAACAAAGAGTATGTCTGAATTCTAAAGCCCAGAACACTAGTCTTGACTAATAAGTAACCTTATTCAGGAATTTATTCATTATGCTGTGTTTAATAACATAAATACAGGGTGGCGTTGGTGGGGAACCACAGATTAATGGATACTGGAGTGAAAATCCCCTGAGGATGACTGGGGCACTATATGTTAGCATATATATAACGCTAATATAAGCATATATAGACTAGAGAAACTAATAAGAGATTATTATTATAGTAGATGTTTTCTGTGGTGGAAATCTACAAGAATGATTGTGAGGTAAGAAAGACCCCCTGAGACAGATTAACTTGAAGAATTGTTAGTTCTCTCAGCTGTAAATAATCATACCTTCATACATATGTCAGGTAAACTGAGACTGTATAGAAATCACATCACAACATATGTTTCTGGGACTGGCAGAATATTCTTGGCAACTAGATTTCCTTTGTCTGAAACCTAATATAATGATAGTGATATGAAAACTTAGGCTGGGGGGGAGGGCAATGAACACCATGCATCCCTTCCAGATGCAGGACAGACACGTATCTAGCTCTTAGTCTGACAACAAAGGGTGGTAATGTATCTATTTATTTCTGTATTCTATATAGTGCTGTTCTAATCTCTGATTAATAATCTTAGATTAAATATTTTCAATTGAGCCTGTTATTTCGACAATTTTGAGCCATTAGAGTCACTCAGATACACGGCATATTCAATATCCTCATAAATAATTTGTACACAGAGAGTACACTTAAGTTCGCAGATGATAGCAAGCTGAGAGGGGTTGCAAACACCTTGAAGGACAGGACTGGAATTCAAAATGATCTTGAAACACTGGAGAAGCAACAACAGCAGGAGAGCAAGGAAAGAGAAAAGGATCAGCAGCATGAACCAGAAATGGAAAAAGTGCACCAACAGCGACCTTGTCCAGTAGGTGGGATTAGAGCCCATATATCTGTTTCCCCAAGTGTAAACTCCAGGTTACTATATTTCCTCACTTTAGGGAAGAGAAGGACATGGATTTGGTTTTACATGTTTGTAATGGGGTGTGAATTGAGCCAAGTGTCTGGCTCCCTTACTGATGGGGAAAGCATCAGATGCTTTAAGCCATATGGCCAATGGGAACTATAGAGATTATGAGTAGTATAAAAAAGCAAACTGTGTTGGAAATGTTTAAATTGACCCCCAAAGCATACAGAAGATAGTTTGAGGGAGTTCAGGAAAACAGGGAATTACACTGAGGATGCAACTGAAATGTGGGGTTACATCAGAAAATGAGGGGGCTGGTTGGGGAGTCATCATGATTGATGAGTCTTACAAGTAGCTCAGAGTGAATAATTGATATTTTGGTCTGGTGGCCAAACTGAAAAATCCAAAAAATAATTCAGTTTGTTTCTAACTGAAACTGGGGGAGGGTCTTTTTTTGCTTGTTTGTTTCTATGAAAAAGAAAAAACAATTAAAATAATTTTGGGTTGAATAAAATGCTTTGTTTATTCTGAAACAACACAAAATAAGTGTTTTGCTTGTTTTTCATCCTTTTTTGAGCTTTTTCAAAAATATGCTTCCTTTTTTAAACAAAAACCTTGTTTCAAAATATTTTGAATTTAAGTCAAAACAATTCATTTCACAAATGTCAGGATGAATCATTTTGAGTTCTTCCAAAAAAATTTTCCTCTTTTTTTATTTGGCTGAAACTTCACCAGATTTGACCCGAGTTCAAAAACAGTTTCAGCTGCCCCAAAACTGCATTTTTGGATGAAGTTCTATTGGACTGAAATGGTTTACTGAGCTCTATTTATGACTTAATGAATTTGGAGAAGAGTTAGAAACTCTGTTTCCCTGACCTAAAATAGATAATTGATAACAATCCTAGAGAAGTGCACATAGCAAGGAAACTTGCAGATCATTATTTGAATTGTTGGCCTGGATTTGACAGAAAAACTGACATGAGTGGAATGGGATCAGAGAGCAAGGATTGGGCTCAAGCAAAACCCCACACCAGGACACGGGAGGACCTACTGTAACGATCGGTGTATATAACACCTCAACCCATAGATGGTGCTGTATTTTTATCTTAGTGCTAAATTGTTGTCTTGTGTTATTATATAGTATTTGCTTCGGAAGGTTGAGAGGAAGTATTTGTCCTGCCTGGTGTGCTGAATTGGAACTTGCAATGTTACAATAACTTCCTGTCATTCTATAAACAGTTGTTACAACTGGTGGCAGCAGCTTCAAGATGGCAAAAGCACTTTTGACCAAGAAGAAATGTGGATGAGACTGGAATCTATGAGCACTTGACAGACTTTGAGTTGTTACTCTCCGTGAATGAGTGGCCTGAAAAGAAAACAGCACAGTACCTAGCAGTGTGCCTTCATGGTGATGCCAGAGCATTTTACCAGGAGCCAGTGTGGAATGTGAATCTTACACACAATTACGCAAACCCACACTTGCTATGGGGAAGGATTGGCCTTTTAGAAAACTGGAAGGAATGGCCAGCCAGGAGGCAGCAGGGAGGGGAACCCCTGCACAGTTATTTGTGTGCACTGAAGAGACTGATAGGGCTTTCCCTGCCCCACACTGGTTTAGAAGCGGTTATGAGTCTATGCTTCCCAAGTCTCACATCTGTCTCAGTGAAGTGGCTAACAAAGTGGAGCAGCCCCAGGTGCAAGTTATTTGCAGGCCTCCCTTGGGTTAGATGAGAGAGACTGTTTCCCCTGTCAATCCCAGCAAATAGCAGTGATGGGGACTGTATGTGATGGCCAGTGGAGTCCTGTTGGTTGCTTTCTTGGGTTTGTCTTGCAGTAGGAGGCTTCTGGGTACACGTCTGGTTCTGTTGATCTGTTTCCTTATTTCCTCGTGTGGTATTGTAGTTTTGAGAATGCTTGGTGGAGATTTTGTAGGTGTTGGTCTCTGTCTGAGGGGTTACAGCAGATGCTGTTGTACCTCAGTGCTTGGCTGTAGACGATGAATCGTGTGGTGTGTCTGGGATAAAATGGATGAGCTTGTTGATGTGTGTTGGGTGCATTTCTGAGTGTTGTGCATTATTTTGTAAGTATTTGAGGCAGGCAGGGATACCATCATGGTGAGGGGATGTTGGTGTATTAGGGAGGTGGCATCCAGAGTGGCAAGGATGGTGTTCTGGGGGAGATGATTAATGTTGCAGAATTTCTGGAGGGACTTGGTGCTGTTTTGGAAGAAGCTTGCAGTGGTGAGTGGATTGAGGATGGTTTCTATGAGTCCTGATTTTGCTTGAGTGAGAGTGCCATTTTCAGATATGCGAGATCTTCCTGGGTTCCCTTCTTTAGGTATGTTGGGAAGCCCATAGAAGTTCCATGGGGAGGGTTTGTGGGGGATGAGATTACAGAGCTTTTCTTGGAGTTGTTTGGGGAAAGATTTGATAGTGTCTTTAAATTCCTGTGTGAATTATGATGTGGGGTCATTTTTAAGTTCTTTATAATAGATTAAAAGAACAGGAGGACTTGTGGCACCTTAGAGACTAACACAAGTACTCCTGTTTTTTTTGCGGATACAGACTAACACGGCTGCTACTCTGAAACCTGTCATTGTAATAGATAGTTTAAGAGACTTGTCTATTGATTGTGTTGTCACAGTTATCATGGTTAGGGACTACAGTAGTGCCCTTTGTCTACTGGTTTGATCTCTATCTGGTGTTTAGATTTCAGGGACTATCCCCTGGGTGGTACAGAGACTGCGGTGGATGTAATGCATGTTTGAGGATTTCAGAGTTGATTTTTTTTCCTGAAGCAATTGATGTAATGGTCCAGTGTGGAGTGTCCAGTTAGATGACTGTTTTTCTTATGACTGCAGTGGGGATGTGGCAAGTGGGGATGTGAAAGATTTACTTAAGGCAGAGCTGGCAGAAAAATTCTTCTAGTTCTCTAAGTTACTGTTATTAGCAGAAAGCAGCAAACTAGGAGAATGGGAAAGTCAAGCACATGGACTAAGCAGATTCTAACATAGGCATGTTTTGAGGAAATGAAGTGCTGAACTGTTGGCTCCTTGCAGGCCCATTGTAAGTTAGCACCATTTACTTACTGCTGGAATGAAGACAGACCTTCTGTTACATGCGACACAGAAACACAAACTTAGTTTTCAAAATCAGCTACATTTTATTTTCGTTCATGTATTGACACTGGTTGTATGAGCTGGGAGTCTGCAGAAAGAGTAACAGAAGAGCCCGGCCCAAGCATCTCAATCAAAATGGCTCCAGTGGCTCACATTTGGTTTTGTTCAGCTGATAATTCCTGAGTTCTGGATCCACTGGGGTAGCAAGAACCAATTGTACCACATACAAGTGTACACACTCACAAGTGCTGTTGCTGACGGAGACCTGAAAGACAATAAGAATGGGACAGCCATGGACTAAGCACATTCCAATGAAAGGATGTTTGGGGAGATGCAGTGCTGAACTTTGAATAGCTACAAAATGAGAACTAAATCACACCCACTCTCCTTCAATAGCTGTAGAGACTGTGCCCATTTCCTACTATGTACGATCAGTGACAGGCCTTTGTGCCTGTGTGAGTGTGTTCCTCAAGGTCAATAGAAGTAAAAATGTTATCCCCCATTCACAAGGTCAAATTCAACCCTGCTATAAGAATGTGTCACTTCCATTGGTTTCTCTGGGAGTAGCACCTATTCATCCTTGGGCTGAATTGAGGCCACAGTCTTTATACCCCCAAAATTATCCTTCCCACTGAGCCCCTTCATCTTCTGCTTTTTGCACATAAACCCAAAAGTTTTCAATCAGTTTTTCCTAAGGCAAACTCTCACTGACTTCAATCAGATCTCTGGTAGTGAACGGATTAACCCTTTTTTCTCCAAGAAGGCCATATCAGTTTTCAAAGCCACTCAGGATAGGGCAAAGAAAGTTCAAAAAAAGGAGATGTTTTTATAAGTCTCTGTATAAGAAGTCAGTTGATGAAAGGCAGGGAAGAGGAAGGAGGCATGTAGTGGGAAGAAACCCTCCTGTTGGACTTCCCTAGGTCTAAGAGGGTCTGTCTGAGTTTACAGAATGGGTTGAAGACTTGTCTGGAATTTTTGTTGGTTGCTTGTCTGGCTACCGACCATACTGAAAGCACCCCACTACCAGAAGGGAAATCAAGGCACAAATGACTGGATGTTGGGATTAGGTAAGACATCCCTCTCACATGAGCTAGGTGAAATTTTTTTGAACTAATATTTTAAAAAAAATGTAATTGGAGATATACCAATCTCCTAGAACTGGAAGGGACCTTGAAATGCCATCAAGTCCAGCCCCCTGTCTTCACTAGCAGGATCAAATTTTGCTCCAGATCTCTAAGTGGCCCCCTCAAGGATTGAACTCACATCCCTGGGTTTAGCAGGCCAATGCTCAAACCACTGAGCTATTCCTCCCCCCATTTATTCACCAAAAATGCCGTTTCAAATCTACCAAAACTGTTTGTGTCAATTTTGACTGTCAATCAAATCAAAAAATATTTTTTAACTGGCGACAAACTGTTTCAATATTTCCCAAATGATCCTTTTTGATTTTGGGGGGATAGATTTACAAAAGGGCCAGAGGAGGAGATGGTGATATCCCACCTTATCACTTTTAGTCCAGTGGTTGGGAGTAGTCACGTGTATAGCTACGTTTTAGTCACAGGTATTTTTAGTCATGGACAGGTTATGGGCAGTAAACAAAAATTCATGACACCTGACGTGTGTGTGTGTGTGTGTGTGGGCGGCTCAGGGGGACAGCCCTGGGGGCACCGCGGATGCTGGAGGGGCACAGCCTGGTGGGTGGACGCTGTGGGTGCTTGGAGGAGCACGGTTCAGGGGGCACAATGGGTGCTGGGGTGGAGGGTTCATGGGGCTGTGGCAAGCTCCCTAGCTAGCTCCTGAGCTCCATGTGCTACCTTACTCTGCCCCAAGTCCTGGTGCTGCAGCTCCCATTGGCTGGGAATCACGGCAATGGGAGCTGTGAGGGTGGTGCCTGCCAGCTGAGGCAGCACATGGAGCTAGGGGCTGAGGGAGGGGATTTCCTGTAGTTCTTCTGGGGAGCCCCCCTCAGTAAGCACTGCTCCACACCCCAACCTCCAGCCCTGAGCCTCTCCACACCCAAACTGCTGCTGCTGCGGAGTGGTGGGGAGCAAGACTGCAGGAGCAGCAGCTGGTGCTACCGGCCTAGGGGCTCCATGAGCTGCTTAGGTGGCCCCAGGCCAAGCACCCAAGCCGCTGCAGAAGTCATGGAGGTCACAGAATCCATGACTTCTGTGAGCTGCATGACAAACACGGAGCCTTACTCACGTGGGGTTTGGATGGCCTGGGTTCAATATGATCCTCATCTGATGTACTGGGTCTCCTGTTTCTCAGCAGAGTGTTCAAACCAGTGGGATATGAGTAGAGTTGCCAAATGTCTACTCATACAAATCCAAACACCTTGCCTTGCCACCAGCTCTGTCCCTTCCCCGAGGCCCCGCCCATTCTCCACCCCTTCCCCAAGGCCCTGCCCCAATCACTTCATTCCCCCCTCCCTCTGTTGCTCATTCACCCCCACCCTTAGTCACTTTCAATGGGTTGGGGTGCGGGAGAGGGTGCAGGCTCTGGGCTGGGGCAGAGGGGTTCAGAGTGTGAGAGGGGACTGAACCTGTGGCAGGAGGTTGGGGTGCAGGAGGTGGTGTGTGTTCTGGGAGGGAGTTTGGATGTGGGAGGGGGCTGAGGCATGGGGTTGGGGTGCAGAAGGGAGTTTGGGTTGCTGTCTCTGGGAGGGGGCTCATGGTTGAACCTTGGGGTGTGGGAGTGGATAAGGGGTGCGGGCTCCAGCCGGGTGGCGCATACCTTGGGTGGCTCCTGTTCAGCGGTGCAGCAGGGCTAAGGAACGCTCCCTGCCTGCTCCCCCCTGCACCGCTCCCAGAAGTGGCCAGCACATCCCTGCGGCCCCTGGTGGGGGGAAGGGGGCTCCGTGCACTGCTCCTGCCTGCAAGAACCACCCCCCACAGCTCCCATTGGCCAAAGTTCCTGGCCGGTGGGAGGTGCGGAGTCAGCGCTCAGGGAAGGGGCCTTCCTTAGCTCCGCTGAGCCACCAGACTTTTAGCACCTAAAATCTCCCGCGTTGGGTTCAGTAGCCTCCAGGAGGCAGAGCCCAATTTTGGGAGGCTCCCGGTGAAACCTTGGCAACCCTAGCTGTGAGGTATTCAAGAGGCAGTTTCTCTGCCTGACTTGTTGAAGTTGTTCCACTGGGTATATATAATCAGTGAGCCAGACACAAAGTGATTGATTGACTGTCGAGCCTGCTGGTTAGGGCACTGAGGTGGGAAACCCAAGTTCAAGTCACAGCTCCTGCACATTGTCTCTTCTTGGGGAAAAGACTGCTTTTTACAGTCTCTCTTTCATGCAACCACCCACTTGTACTGCTTGCGCTCTTCATTGACCTTTGCTGGGCCTTGTCAATCTCTGATCTTCCTCCAGTGCTCCCTTCCTGTTCAAAGTCACTAAGGCAGAGCTAGAGGGAATGTAATGTATTTTCCGATATAAGTGGCACCTAGGGTGGCCTCTGACGCATCCCCAGAACACCCGGCCATCTGGTACTTCGGGGATAACGTGGGCCCGCCCCCACCTGCGTGACAGAGGATGCCATTTTAAAGAGTATTCTGCCCCACCCCCACGTCCTCCTGCGTCACATGTGTGGTGTGTGTGAGGTCACGCCAGCAGGGGCAGAGCAGCGTGCTCTTCAAAATGGCATCCTCCGTCCAGTGCAGTGTGAAACCAGACAGACCCACATCCAGTTTTACACCTGTACAGGACAGGGGACAAAACCTTGGGGGGAAAAAAACAGAACTGCCTGGCTTATTACTGGACCAATGACCTGTCTAGCACCACAGTTACCTGTTAGGGGAAATCTGAATGGCTCAAGTGTTTGATTATGATGCACTCTAGTGACTGGACCTCCCCAGAGGCTGAAATCTGCTCAGAACTAATGATAATTTGCCTTGAATTCATGTGGTGGAGGCCTGTACTCTCAGAGCAGAGAGGCCCAGTTTTCTCTTCCCCAAGTCTGTGCACATGTGTCCAAGGACTGCAGTGGTACAAGTTAGCAATACAGCAGCAGCAGCTTCAGGCACAGCTGTAACCAACCAATATGCCCGTTTTCAGAAACAAAGAGCCAAAGATATTCAATTGCGAGCAGACAGGCATCTTTGTTTGGGAGCTCAATGTACATCTGTGTTTCAGGAGCCAGCCCTTCCCAGAATGTGAATAGCAAAATACACATTTAATCCTCAAGTCTTGGGCCTATATCTTCAAAAATGGGTACCTAACATGAGGGTCCCGGGAAAGATTTTCAAAAGCCCCTACGTCACTTAGAAGCACAAGTTCCGTGGGCAGTTTTGTGAAACTCTCTCCCCACCAAAAATAACCTATTTGCTCTGGTGCTCTTGAAAATCCCACTCAACTCTTAGCCTAAATAAGTGGCCTGATTTTCAAAACTGCTGAAGTCATGTAAGAGCACAAGTCACTTAAGTCCCTTCAGCATTCTTGAAAACTCCACCTCAGGAGTTTAATTTTAGGCATCATTATAAATCTTTTTCCTGGTCTGTTAGGATATAGACATTCAGGCCTGTCTGCAAAGACTGTACTAATATTCTTAGCACTTAGCTAGTTATAGAGGTATAAAAGAGAGAATCAAAATCACTGTTTGCCAGTGTAAAGGGTCTTCTCTTACTGTAACAGTCTCAGGGTACGTCTTAACTACCGGCCGTATCAGCGGGTAGCAATCGATTTCTCGGGGATCGATATATTGCGATATAAATGCTCTCCTGTCGACTCTGGAACTCCACCAACGCAAACGGCGGTAGCGGAGTTGACAGGGGGAGCCGCGGACATCGATCCCGCGCCGTGAGGACGGTAGGTACCTCGATCTAAGATACTTCGACTTCAGCTACGTTATTCATATAGCTGAAGTTGCGTATCTTAGATCGATTTCCCCCCCCCCCCAGTGTAGACCAGCCCTAAGGCCTGGTTCTTAGGTTAAGCCTTTAGCTAAGCAACAGGGGCAGCCATAAACTGGGAAGTGTGTGGTCATATCCTTACATTCCAAACTAGTCATATTGAAATAAGGTGCTCTTGGGCTGTTAGGAATACAATCCTGTCCTAATATTCCTATCACCTCCAGAGAAAAGGAAGAACCTAAAAGATGTAAAAGAAATTTTACTTTGATAGCATCCTGTCAGGCAAGAACTCACTTATCAATAGCTGGGATGTAAAATCCTCATTTCTGTATTGTTCTATCAGTGTAGTCTCCACTTCCCTATTGTTTGTCTGTAATCTCTGTCTGGTTCTGTAATTGTTTGTGTCTGCTGTATAATTAATTTTGTTGGGTGTATACCAATTAAGATGGTGGGATATAATTGGTTAAATAACTGTTACAATATGTTAGGATTGGTTAGTTAAATTTCAGTAAATTAATTGGTTAAGGTATAGCTCAGGGGTTCTCAAACTGGGGATCGGGACCCCTCAAGGGGTCGTGAGGTTAGTATGTGGGGGGTCACGAGCGGTCAGCCTCCACCTCAAACCCCACTTTGCCTCTAGCATTTTTAATGGTGTTAAATTTATAAACAAGTGTTTTTAATTTGGAGGGGGGGGGGTCGCACTCAGAGGCTTGCTATGTGAAAGGGGTCACCAGTACAAAAGTTTGAGAATCACTGGTATAGCTAAACAAAACTCAAGTTTTACTATATAGTGTGCAGTCAATCAGGAAGTAAGGGGGGGAATTGAAATCATGTTTCGCTAAGGAGGAGGGAATAGGAACAGGAAAGGGGAACAGGGACATAGGCAAGGCTCTGTGGTGTCAGCGCTGGGAAGGAGGACACTGAGGAAGGAAACTGAACTCATGCTTGCTGAATGTTGACCCCAATAAACATCAAATTGTTTGCACCTTTGGACTTCGGGTATTGTTGCTCTCTGTTCATGCGAGAACGACCAGGGAAGTAAAAGGGTGAAGAAATAAGCCCCCTAACATGGTCTACACTGTAAACTCATTGAGACAGGGACTTAGTCACTTACTGTATATCTTTTCAGTGCCGACCTGGAAAAATAAATACCACAATAATGAAAGGCTTAATGCACTCATCTGTAGATTCATGTCTACACAACAAAGAAAAATCTGTGCCAGCTAACTCAGGCTCCCAGGGCCCGGGCTGTGGGGTTGTTTCATTGTTGTGTAGACTTCTGGGCTCAGGCTGGAGCCTGAGCTCTGGGACCTCCCACCTCACAGGGTCCTAGAGCCCAAGCTCTAGCTCAAACCTCAAGCCCAGACATTAGTCATGAAACAGCCCCGCAGCCCAAGCCCTGTGAGCCCAAATCGGCTGGCACAGGTCAGCCACAGCTGTTAGTTGCTGTGTAGACGTACCCTAGGAGGCCTTGGTGAGTTACCACATACCCAACTATTGGCTATTTCTGCAGCGAGGTGAACTTGTGAGTACTACAGTGAACCTCCTCTGTATTTTTCTTTTCTTTTTTTTTGCCTAAAGCAGGTAAATACACAACACCTGCCTTGGCAGAGCAGTCTCCTTACCCAGATAGCTTGTGCTGGGAGATTCAGGGCCAGGTTGACAAAGGGGCTCAGGAGCCTAAGGAGTTTAAGTCCAATGTTTAAGCACCACTGGTATTCACAAAACCCCTGCTCAGCTGCCACCTAACGCTGGTGGTGCCTATATTCCCTGAGCACCTACCTTTTTGCTGTAATTTTTGCTAGTCGCCTAAGTTTCTGCCACAGGGCTTGTGCACTCTTGTCTCAGGCAGGTGTCTAGACACCTAACTCACAGCAAACCTGCAGTGAGATTCTCACATGAGGTTTTGTCCTGCCTATCTTACCTGCAGGGCATGATTTAGTAGGTGTGCTCAGAGCACACCTGACGCCAGAAAAAATAGAGAAGGCAATAACCTCCCTTATGACCTTTAGCCTAGTGGTAAGGGCACTCACCTGGGCCATGAGACACCCCATTCAGGTCCCCCCTCTGCATGACAAGACAAAAGGAGTTGGTTCTGGGTCTTTTATCTGTCAGCTGAATGTCCTAACCCCTGGGCTACGGGGTAGTCTGAGGCAGGGGGGCACTTTGACTCTCCCATTAAAGCTGTTCCACTGTGTAACTAATTAAATATGCACTGGCCCAAACAGAGAGTGAGTGAGTCTGTAGTTCAGTAACTAGGGCACACACCTGAGATGTGGAGACCATCTTCAAATCCCTTCTCCCCACCAGGCAAAGGAGAGAAATTGAACCAGAATCTCCTATCTCCCAGGCAAGTACCCTAGTATGATCATCTAGTCTGGTCTCCTGTAAACTTCTGGAGAATCCATCATGACCTTTGATAAACTGTTCCAATAGTCAATTATTCACACAGTTAAAAATGTACACCTTATTTCCAGTATCATTTTGTCTAGCTTCAACTTCCAGCCATTGGATCATGTTATACCTTTCTCTGCTAGACTGAAGAGTCCATTATGAAATATTTATTTCTCATGTAGGTACTTACAGAAAAGAACCAAGTCACCCCTTAATCTTCTCTTTGTTAGCCAAGTAGATTGAGCTCCTTGAGTCTATCACTACAAGACATGTTTTCTAACCATTCTCATGGCTCTTCTCTGAACTCTCCCCAATTTATCAACACCCTTCTTGAATTGTGGACACCAGAACTGGACACGGTATTCCAGCAGCAGTTGCACTTGTGCCAAATATAGGGGTAAAATAACCTCTTCTACACCTGTCTCTGAGGTCTATCATGATTTGGACATTTTCTGTCTCTGAGGGTGAGAGTTGAGAAAGTGATTGTAGAGTCTTGAATGGAGATCGCCCTCTGGGCAATCCTAAAATTTTACAATATACAACTCAAAGCATGTGACTCATGCCTTATAAATCCTGAGATGAGATTCACAAAACCAGCTTCTTTTCTGTAGCAAAATATTACCCGGTAAGTGCTAGCAGGGCACTGTACAAGCACACGAGAGATAGTCCCTACCTTGATTAAAACTTAAATTGGCTCTTTCCCTGCAATGTTTGATCATTATTTCTTGTCTCAAGCCACTCCAAATGACATCTAAGTTCTTCTCCAGGTAGAACACTTGACAAAATCCCTCACTTCTTCCATCCTACATTGAATACTGACCTGAATGAGGTAGTGACTTGCACCAACTATCTTTTCCAGACGTCTATACTTTTGGGCTGCAAAGACTGGATATGTCTTGCCCACTTTCTCTTCCAGCTGTGGCTTCACCTATAGAAAAATGAAAGAGGGTTAGATGGTGTAATGGGATCAGCATATCCTTTCTCGTCATATGTCCACTTCCTCAGTTTCCCTCTCTCAGAATGCACATAGACTTAAAGGCAGCATACAGCATTTCCCTTCTTGGACCTTGCTTATTGAGTAAACAACTCAACTTAGATCTTTCAGCCTTATTCCCTAGGCTCAACATTTCCTTCTAACCAGGCTTCATAGCCCTGTGAAAACTAGGATTGCTGCCTGGCCTTTCCTGAAAGTCTCTTTCATCTGAAGCTCCTGCTTTCTGCAAAATCTCCCCCTCAAACCCTTGTCCATCCACTGACCTCAGTCTGTCAGGTCCCGCTCCCTCTTAAAGGAGGCATCACCTCCAGTTTGCCATCACATGACACTTGAGCACTGTGACATAGAGACCCGTTGGTGCCAACTGTCAAAAGGTTCACTGTTCTTTACAAGCAACTCCTGTCTCAGACCTGACAAACTCACTACACCTAACACACTGCTTTCATGGTATTCATCCGTGAAGGATAGCATGGATGAAAACTGGTAATTGATCAATACCCATAAGCACTGTAAGATGTGCATGATGGAGTGGACTAGGCCTTGAGGCCCTCTTTTGGAGGTCTTGTGGTTCTGCCACCCCCAGAAAAGGGCAGTAGAGAGGTCCTCCAAACTGCCTAGAGCAGCTGTGTGGGAAGCAGCCAATCAGAGCCCATCAGGTCAATATAAGAAGAACTGCAGGGCCAGTGTGAGTTCCGTACCTTGCTAGAATTGGAGGAGTGTGGATGGTGTGTGGCTGGCTGAGGGAGCTGCAGCACCTTGGGGAAGGTAGTGCTGCCAGAAGCCTGAGCTGGTTGTGCAGATTCCATCAGGACAAGGTGCTGAGGTAAGGGTGAAGATGGTGCAGGGCTGCAGGAAAGTGGTCCAGGGAATTAGAGCAGCAGTGTGATTTAGATAAAGGGACACAGCAGACTGCTGCTATCTAAAGGGTCCCTGGTCTGGGACCTGGAGTAGTGGGTGGGCTTGGGTCTCCCTCCTCCCCACACCTTAGCCACAGTGGGGACGTGGCCTGGACATTGAGGCATCCCCAGAGGGGGAGAACTGAACCAGCTCAGCTGGAGAGTTGTGGCTGGAAAGGCCCTAAGGGGCAAAGACACTGGCTCAAGAAGAGGAGCCCTGAAGCACTGATCTAGTCCAGAACAGGGGCAAACTGAAGAGTGACCCCTGTTGTACTTGTACCCTGAAAGGGATTTGCTTTGCTTTATCTCACCCAGATTGGTCATGATTTGGCCGGATGGCTGAGTCACTGAAGACTGACCGCAAACAGAGAGTGCAGGCACACACGCTTGACTGGGGGCGCTTGTGAGAGCTGAGTGTGACTCTGTTACAGGGTGCTATTTAAGGAATAATGTAATTATATTGAAAAGTATGCCCTTATGGTCAAGGAGGTAAAGTGAGTCACCAGGGAATAATGTCTCAGTCATGACCAACTCAAGCAGGAGGGAGTTGTTTGTCCCGAGTTAGCCAATTATGTATTTCATTACTCATTGTCTGCCATGGCACCAACCCAGAAAAGCAATGGGAAATCATCAAAGACAAACTATAAGTATTAAGTATCAGAGGGGCAGCCGTGTTAGTCTGGATCTGTAAAAGCAGCAAAGAATCCTGTGGCACCTTATAGACTAACAGACGTTTTGGAGCATGAGCTTTCGTGGGTGAATACCCACTTCCTCAGATGCATGTAGTGGAAATATCCAGGGGCAGGTATATATATGCTAGCAAGCAAGCTAGAGATAATGAGGTCAGTTCAATCAGGGAGGATGAGGCCCTGTTCTAGCAGTTGAGGTGTGAAAACCAAGAGAGGAGAAACTGGTTCTGTAGTTGGCAAGCCATTCACAGTCTTTGTTCAATCCTGAGCTGATGGTGTCAAATTTGCAGATGAACTGAAGTTCAGCAGTTTCTCTTTGAAGTCTGGTCCTGAAGTTTTTTTGCTGCAGGATGGCCACCTTAAGGTCTGCTATAGTGTGGCCAGGGAGGTTGAAGTGCTCTCCTACAGGTTTTTGTATATTGCCATTCCTAATGTCTGATTTGTGTCCATTTATCCTTTTCCGTAGAGACTGTCCAGTTTGGCCGATGTACATAGCAGAGGGGCATTGCTGGCATATGATGGCGTATATTACATTGGTGGATGTGCAGGTGAATGAACCAGTGATGGTGTGGCTGATCTGGTTAGGTCCTGTGATGGTGTCGCTGATGTAGATATGTGGGCAGAGTTGGCATCGAGGTTTGTTGCATGGATTGGTTCCTGAGCTAGAGTTACTATGGTGCGGTGTGCAGTTACCGGTGAGAATATGTTTCAGGTTGGCAGGTTGTCTGTGGGCAAGGACTGGCCTGCCACCCAAGGCCTGTGAAAGTGTGGGATCATTGTCCAGGATGGGTTGTAGATCCTTGATGATGCGTTGGAGGGGTTTTAGCTGGGGGCTGTATGTGATGGCCAGTGGAGTCCTGTTGGTTTCTTTCTTGGGTTTGTCTTGCAGTAGGAGGCTTCTGGGTACACGTCTGGCTCTGTTAATCTGTTTCCTTATTTCCTCGTATGGGTATTGTAGTTTTGAGAATGCTTGGTGGAGATTTTGTATGTGTTGGTCTCTGTCTGAGGGGTTAGAGCAGATGCGGTTGTACCTCAGTGCTTGGCTGTAGACAATGGATCGTGTGATGTGTCCGGGATGGAAGCTGGAGGCATGAAGGTAGGCATAGCGGTCGGTATGTTTTCGATATAGGGTGGTGTTAATGTGACCATCACTTATTTGCACCGTGGTGTCAAGAAAGTAGATCTCCTGTGTAGATTGGTCCAGGCTGAGGTTGATGGTGGGGTGGAAGCTGTTGAAATCGTGGTGGAATTTTTCCAGAGTCTCCTTCCCATGGGTCCAGATGATGAAGATGTCATCAATGTCGCGTAGGTAGAGAAGGGGCGTGAGTGAACGAGAGCTGAGGAAGCGTTGTTCCAGGTCAGCCATAAAGATATTGGCATATTGTGGGGCCATGCGGGTGCCCATAGCAGTGCCACTGATCTGGAGTGTTTGCTGCTTTTACAGATCCAGACTAACACGGCTACCCCTCTGATACTTGACACCATGCAAGGCACTGCATTTAGCCGTATGGAGTGGAAATCCATCAACCTTTTGAAGAAACTTGCACAAATACAGACAGATATCATCTTCCTTTCCAAATGCAAACGGATGGACATCATACCAAATGGACTAAAGGTAAAAAATCCACTGCTATCTACATACTACACAGACCACAGTGAGAGATTATGCCACACTGTATCAAAAAAACTGAGGAACCACCTGATCAGCATCCTATACAGCAAACAGGAAAACATCAAAAAAGAGCTCTCCAACCTGGAGACTCTCATTAGTAACCAAACTTCTACACAAACGGACTTCACTAGAATAAGACAGGAGATCTACATTATTCACTTCACCTCTCTACAAAGGAAAAAGAACTGTAAGCTGTCTAAACTCCTACCTGCCACATGGGGCCACAATCGTGGTACCCCTAACCCACCCAGCAATATTGTCAATCTATCCAACTACACACTCAGCCCAGAAGAAAAGTCTGTCCTATCTCGGGGACTCTCTTTCTGCCATGCCACCACCACCAACGTGATACACTTCTGTGGCGATCTGGAAGCCTACTTTCACCGTCTCCGACTCAAAGAATACTTCCAGGACAACACCAAACAGTGCACTGATACACAGGTGCCCTCCCACCAACAGCACAAGAAGAAGAACTCCACATGGACTCCTCCTGAGAGTCGAAATGACAGTCTGGACCTATACATTGAATGCTTCCGCCGGCGTGCACAGGCAGAAATCGTGGAACAACAACATCGCTTGCCTCACAACCTAAGTCGTGCAGAATGCAATGCCATCCACAGCCTCAGAAACCACCCTGACATTATCATCCAAGAGGCTGATAAAGGAGGTGCCGTTGTCATCATGAACAGGTCTGACTACCAAAAGGAGGCCGCCAGACAACTCTCCAATACCAAATTCTACAGGCGACTTCCCTCAGATCCCACTGAGGAATACACTAAGAAACTACAGCATCTACTCAGGACACTCCCTACACTAACACCAGAAGAAATCAGCATACCCCTAGAGCCCCGACCAGGGTTATTCTGTCTACTACCCAAGATCCACAAACCCGGCAATCCTGGACGCCCCATCATCTCGGGCATTGGCACTCTCACTGAAGGACTGTCTGGATATATGGACTCTCTACTCAGACCCTATGCCACCAGCACTCCCAGCTATCTCCGTGACACCACTGATTTCCTAAAGAAACTACAATGCATTGGTCACCTCCCAGAAAACACCATCCTAGCCACCATGGATGTAGAGGCTCTCTACACAAACATCCCACACACAGATGGAATACAAGCTGTCAGGAACACTATCCCTGATGATGCCACAGCACAACTGGCTGCTGAGCTCTGTACCTTTATACTCACACACAACTATTTCAAATTTGATGACAATATATATCTCCAGATCAGTGGCACTGCTATGGGCACCCGCATGGCCCCACAATATGCCAATATCTTTATGGCCGACCTGGAACAACGCTTCCTCAGCTCTTGTCCACTCACGCCCCTTCTCTACCTACGCAACATTGATGACATCTTCATCATCTGGACCCATGGGAAGGAGACTCTGGAAAAATTCCACCACGATTTCAACAGCTTCCACCACACCATCAACCTCAGCCTGGACCAATCTACACAGGAGATCTACTTTCTTGACACCACGGTGCAAATAAGTGATGGTCACATTAACACCACCCTATATCGAAAACATACCGACCGCTATGCCTACCTTCATGCCTCCAGCTTCCATCCCGGACACATCACACGATCCATTATCTACAGCCAAGCACTGAGGTACAACCGCATCTGCTCTAACCCCTCAGACAGAGACCAACACATACAAAATCTCCACCAAGCATTCTCAAAACTACAATACCCATACGAGGAAATAAGGAAACAGATCAACAGAGCCAGACGTGTACCCAGAAGCCTCCTACTGCAAGACAAATCCAAGAAAGAAACCAACAGGACTCCACTGGCCATCACATACAGCCCCCAGCTAAAACCCCTCCAACGCATCATCAAGGATCTACAACCCATCCTGGACAATGATCCCATACTTTCACAGGCCTTGGGTGGCAGGCCAATCCTTGCCCACAGACAACCTGCCAACCTGAAACATATATTCTCACCGGTAACTGCACACCGCACCATAGTAACTCTAGCTCAGGAACCAATCCATGCAACAAACCTCGATGCCAACTCTGTCCACATATTTACACCAGCGACACCATCACAGGACCTAACCAGATCAGCCACACCATCACTGGTTCATTCACCTGCACATCCACCAATGTAATATACGCCATCATATGCCAGCAATGCCCCTCTGCTATGTACATCGGCCAAACTGGACAGTCTCTACGGAAAAGGATAAATGGACACAAATCAGACATTAGGAATGGCAATATACAAAAACCTGTAGGAGAGCACTTCAACCTCCCTGGCCACACTATAGCAGACCTTAAGGTGGCCATCCTGCAGCAAAAAAACTTCAGGACCAGACTTCAAAGAGAAACTGCTGAACTTCAGTTCATCTGCAAATTTGACACCATCAGCTCAGGATTGAACAAAGACTGTGAATGGCTTGCCAACTACAGAACCAGTTTCTCCTCTCTTGGTTTTCACACCTCAACTGCTAGAACAGGGCCTCATCCTCCCTGATTGAACTGACCTCGTTATCTCTAGCTTGCTTGCTAGCATATATATACCTGCCCCTGGATATTTCCACTACATGCATCTGAGGAAGTGGGTATTCACCCACGAAAGCTCATGCTCCAAAACGTCTGTTAGTCTATAAGGTGCCACAGGATTCTTTGCTGCTTTTATAAGTATTAAAACCACTAGGAAGTGAAAAGGAACAATATGATAGTGAGTGGATCACTCTGTCTGTGGATAAAGACAAAAGACTGATTCAGAAGATCATAGGGTAGAGAAAGACACTCTGTAACCATTCACTGAGGTGGCACCTTGATGAGTGGGGGAGCTTCCTGGAAGTCTGGCTCCTTGGAGCTAGCTAATTCTGCAAAGGACTGAACTGTGGGGTGAGAATCTACTCTATTAGATAGGCAAGGTAACTGTTAACAAATGTTTTGCATTATGTGATTTTTGTTTTATATAGAACTACTTGTACCCATCACTCACACTTGTTTCTCTTTGAATCTGTTCTTCCTTACAGTAAAAGTAAAGAACATTTATTTAAGTGAACACAAGTGCTGGGTGTGCTACAGGAGCTGTGATATAAGGTAAACCTGGGGTCCACTGTTCTTTCTGGAATGGAGGAACTGGGATTTCTGTGAGCATTCAGGGATCGGGGCTGGCTAGCACAGGGGGACACTTCGAAGGGACTCAGGGACTGGGGTGCACTTAGTGTCAATCTGCAGGGCAATGGCAGGGCTGGCACAGCGCAGAAGATCGCCTGAGAGGCTTTCAGGCTGGTTGTGTTAAGAGCTAACACCCAGCTGGCAAAGGCAAGACTCTCTTGCACTGGAAGCAGGTTTGGGTAGATGTGTTTATGCAGGAGAATAACTTTAAACACTGTGGATTTTTAAAACTTATTCAGTGCTGGTACTTCAAAATATGTGGCATGAAGAGTGTTTCCTATTGTAACATACAGCTGAAGGGAAGGGAAGTTTGGGGCTCATCCTTGAATTGACAGTGACATTATCATAATCTTTTCCCAGTGTAGGGCAGAGATTCTCAAACTTTTGTACTGGTGACCCCTTTCACATAGCAAGCCTCTGAGTGTGACCCCCGCCCTCAATACATTAAAAACACTTTATAAATGCTGGAGGCAAAGCGGGGTTTGGGGTGGAGGCTAACAGCTAACAACCCCACATCATAACCTCGCAATCCCAAAGGGTCCTGTTCCCCAGTTTGAGAACCCCTGGTTTAGGACAACTGCACCTGCATTCCCTCATTGTGTCCACCAAGTGCACCCACTTGCGGGGGCGGGGGAGGCAGCTCCTCAGTTGTCACTTCTCTTGGGCAGACCCATGTCTGTCTCCCTCCTGACCAATGTGTTCAAACTGCACAACTTCCTGAGCTATGCTGTGATACCTCCAGCAAGCCAGATGGCCTAATCAGACCAGCATCTGTGCTGCTTTCTCTTCACAGGCTATGAACTATAGAGTGCCAGCAGTGACCATTTATCTCACAGATCTTTCTAAGCAAGCACATTTATTCTTAAGGTAAAAACATTACACTGAAAACACAATAAAAACCTAAATGCATTCTAGAAAACTTACCCAAGGTCACCCCAGCTCTAACCTAGGGCTCTAGCAGGTTAAGCCCTTGCACAAGGACTGCATGCCTCCCACTCCCTGGCCTTAGGGACCAGACCTTCTGCCTTTGCTGGATAAGGAGAAGGCCCCAAGTCAGTTAAAACTCAGGCTATTTCTTTGTCTGTTCGGCCATGGAGAATCCAGTTTGTATCAGTAAATGCAAACTTCTTTCCAACTGGTGGTACCTCTCTGGAGGTGTTACAGCCTAAGTGAATTTGCCTAAGCACCCTCCACTTTTCTTAGTTCCTTGAGGGCTGTGGTTCACCTCCCCCATGGAATTATATACAATCCCTAAATCGTACATAAAGTTTTTTGCAATTTTAATACAATGAACGCCTAAAATACTTAAACTTAATTCCATGAGGATAGTCCCAGTTAGTGTTGTATCTGTCCCAACTAAGTCACAAATTTCCCTAGGACACTTGTGATCACCCTCACCTGATGGGGTCATTGGAGTGCTGTGGTACATCAGCCCTTCTCACATACAGAACTTGGTAGCACACCAGATGTACCGTGTCTCAGAAGAAAGCATTAAAGAAACTTCAGCTGTCAGGCACCGTGGGCTGCAACAGCTACAGAGTCTCAAAGCTCTGACATGCAGCACCAATGAAATACTAATGTATTAAGGCTGCCAGAAAAGGCTGCAAATACCTTGGGCTCACTAGTTCAAACAGTTCCTATTAACAATAATAGAGTAGTTCCCAGTTTAACTCTTGGTGTGTTTGGGGATGGTGGGTAGTTCCCAAGAAGTTAGTGTGCAATCTTAACATCTTAATGCATTCATGCAGTAGAGGTAATCGGTCGGAGTTCAGTTCTGTGGTCTGTCTCATTAGGGCAGAGGTGAAAGTAAGCCGGTACGCCATACCGGACCAGCTTTCCCAGATGGCAATTTAAAGGGCCTGGGGCTCCCAGCAGGGCTCCGGTGGCAATTTAAAGGGCCCAGGGCTCTGCTGTGGTGGCGAATGGGAGCCCCATGTCCTTTAAATCGCTGCCAGCTGCTGCTGCTGTCCCGGGGCTCCAGCAGCAGGCCTTGGGTGGCAATTTAAAGGGTCCAGGGCTCTAAAGCCCTCACCCTTTCTATTTGAGGCCCTGCCCCCTAGTCAGGACTCCAGAGTACCAGTAAGTCCTTTAAGTTACTTTCACCCCTGCATTAGGGGCTGCTCACCATTGCTCTTCCACACTGATGCAGCATCTTTTGCGTGAGCATCTGACTCTGGAACAGTTTCAGCTCTCTGTCACAGTGTCAGCTCTGGAGCAGCTGTTCTGATGCCTAACAGATGTAGGACATGGGGATTTAATATGTAAGACATTCCTGAACAAATGTTGGTGGTGGTTTCTGGACTCAGGTAGGCGTAGGGAGGACATGAAGGTAACACTCAGGGGTCTATGAGAGGACCTGTCCCAAGGTGGTAGGACTAGGGCTGTTGGGGTCAGATTCACCAGGGATCTTAGGCACCCTGCTGACTAGTGGAATTCTTAGCCCTAAGTTAAGCACCCAGGTTTCCTGTACACTGTATGGGGAAAGGGATTCCCAGAAGCCAGCAGAGTGGGGAGCCATCTAAGTTAGCCAGAAGTAAAATGGAGAGAAAAGGGACAGGGCGTAGGTCCCAGGTCCAGAAAGATACTTAGGCACCTGACTGACAGGCTGGAGAGAGGTGCCCATCTCTGGTTGGGATTTGTGTTTTCAGATTTCCCATGAAAAGTACTTCGTACCTGCTGAGGAAATCAGGGTTAAAATCCTTTCTTCTCAGAAGGACTGAAGAGCAAAGCATCTTCTCTATTTGCTGTGCTTTTAGGAGCATTTAGATACTACAATGATGTCCCACATAGCAACAGCATTACAGATGTGGAAACTGAGGCAGAGAGCGCTGAAGTGACTTCCCCAAAGTCAGCCCTGTGAATCTGTGGCTGACACAGGAATCGCATCTGATGACTACCAGTCCCAGTGCACTAACCACTGATCCATTATGATTCCCAGTTAGCTAATGAATGAACTTTCACCATTTATTTAAAAACACTTAGTCAGGAAAGGCAATTAATGTATTTTAGCCAATCATCAATGACATTTGTCTGGCAGTCGGTCTCCCCTTCCATAAAGAGGTGGCTGAAGAAGGGTGGGGTCAGAGCCACCACATGTCTGCTAGTCTGCAATCTGGTGGTCAGAGTCTCATAGCTGCTAAAGAATCCTGGGGAGTTCTGAGTTGCTAATAGGCATTTGTGAGTCAAATACTGTTCAAAATCTACCTCTCCATGGCACACACAGATTTTATGCAAGGGCAGGGCCAGAAAGGAGAACCAGAACTCCTGAGTTCTTTTTCCTCATCCAAGCCCGAGGTAAGTTTCACCTTCTAGAAAATAAAGAGCAATGAATAATTTTGTTTACATTTTTACAGATGACTGAACAGGTGAGTGCTTTAAAGCACTCAAAGTGCATGACACCTGAACTACTTTCAGGAAAGTATCCTACATATCTGCACTCCAGAGGCTATATTCTGCTCTCAATTAACAGGGGAGTAAATTTAAAACCTAGGTTGACCCCTGTGTGAATGAAAGCAGAATCTGACTTGAAGATTCACCATTTGCCACATATTTGTGGCCACTGAAAACTAAGTATTGCGGCCGCATTCCTGACACCTGCTGGGTGCACTTTTAAACTTGGATTATAAAATCTTTGGGACACTGTCAGGTTTTTACAGTGAGTGCACATACACCTGCAGTAACATATTGTAGGTCTATAGTGTCTTTCGAGGGAGACTCTCAATGTACCTGACAAACATGAGCTAATTAAACCACACGGCTCCCATGTGAGGAAGGGAAGTGTTGTTCATGTCCCATTTTACAGCTGAGAAAATTGAGCCATGACTGAGCGAGGCAGATCCAGGGAATTTGCCCCATGCCCCCTGGAGCCTGAACAACCTTCAAGGGGCCCTAAATCATTGTCAGAAAAGCCAAAATTATAAATCACAGGAAAATACTGACAAAGTAACCAACTTTTACTTTCCTAAAATCCAAGATTTTCCAGGGATCAGACTAGCCCCTGGACTCCTAGAAGGTTATTTGTTTACAGGGACCCAAAATACCCACTTCCCTCCTCTGCCCCCCAGTAATGGGACCCTAGAGCCGGCCCTGGCGCCAAGAACAAAAGCCTGACTCCCTGGCCTGCTCTGCGTTAGGAAACGGGACCTCCAATTCACTGCCAGTGCAGCTCCACTAGCCCAAGTACCAGTGTAAGCAGAACACTGATATTTTTACTGCCCTGTCAGCCAGTTCTGTACAGATCAGGGTCCAATGACACACTTATAAACACACCTAAAACCCTGTCTGCACAGGTGCTTCTACCACTGCTACTATCAGTGGACCTGCTCTGGTAGTTAATTAGGCTGTGTAGACTCAGCTTCAGGTGCCTGTTCTGACCATTAGACCTTGCTGTCTTTCATATATTGCTGTCGGGACTGTCTCTACAGCTCCCAGAAGACTGGAAAGCAGAGAGTCAGAAGACTGGAAGAAAAGTAATGTTGTGCCAATATTTAAAAAGGATAACTGGGATAACCCAGCAATTATAGGTCTGCCAGACTGACATTGATAGTGGGCAAGATATTGGAGTGGCTGATATGAGACTCGATTAATAAAGAGTTAAAGGAAGTTAATATACTTAATGCCAATTAATGAGGTTTTATGGAAAATAGATCCTGTCATACTGACTTGATATCTTTTTATGATGAGATTATAAATTTGGTTGATAAAGGTAATAGCATTGATGTAATCGACCTAGACTTCTGTATCACACTTGATATCACATGACATTTCAATTAAACTAGAATGATACCAAATTAACATGGCCACACTAAATGGATTAAAAGTTTGAAAAGTTCTATGCCTGTGCTATACAGGATGTGAAACTAGATGATCCCTTCTGGCCTTGGCAGATATGAACCTATGAATTTTCATGGACTTGAGTTAGCACAGTCTCTTTTAAAGTATGCTTCTAATCAATCAAGACGGCTTCCATATTCAGTGCTGAATATTGGATTTTAAAGAAAGTTGTAGCTTCATTCCCTAATCTCTCTAGAATTTGCTTTGAAGACGTACACTTCTGTTGTATTTGTTTCTGTTGTTCATCTTTCATTGCATGCCACTCACCTTGTCAGCAATTTCTTGGATTTCTCTCACAGGCCAAGTCTTCAACCAGCTAGCTTCTGAAGACATGTTGGGAAACGCTGACAAGGAAGATCTAGAGCAAATGTGATCAGAGAACAGTCAAAGATTTGATATTATGTAGTCACATAATCCTGTGATTTGTACATGTGACGTTTACTATCATCAGGTCTGAGGAGGGGAGAGAAGGGAAGAAAGGAACAATACAAAACAAAAGCAAAATTTTAATCTTGTTAATAGTGAGGGAAAAAGCATTTTAAATATGACTATGTGTAAAGTGCTCTGTAGACGTGGGAAAAGCAGAAAAAAAAACCCCACCCAACTCCCATAGTTATGGGAATTGGTTCAGCCTGAGATATTAATTTCTGAACTTAGCACTAGTTTGAACACATGTAATGAGTGGGTGACTGTTCTTTTGCTTTGGGAAGTGATTGTAAACACTGAACTATCCCAACTTTAGCCTTAAAACTACCACATGTTCTCCCTCATTCTCATTGCAGCAATTCCTCTTAACTTAAACTGTGGTTTTCTCTCTATCCTTAGATGGGCAAAGGCAGCAGGCCTTTTATTGTAATGATTTTATTTCTCTATTTTTCATTATAAAATGGAAAGATTTTTCCACCTCTCTAAAGGACAGATAAGAATGCTGGTATATGTTGCCTCCTTACCTCTTCCCACCCCCTTGTTCCCCCCATGTTGTACTTTTTATTTGCAGAAATATGACCAACCCTTCAAAAGGAGCATGCAGGGAAATTTCTCTCAAACTTTTTGCAAAACCTATGGACACTTAGTAATTAGACTTTGTTTTCAGTTTTGGGTCCCAAAATAATCTTTTTCTGCATAATTCCTTTAGCATTTGTCTCACTGCTAGACTTCCATGAAAGAGGTGCTTAATCTTTAGAACAATTTCCCTTATCCCATTTACTCAAAGTACTGTATTGCTTCACGGCCCTTTATATATATATATTAGCAGAGGCCTCATAATTTTAATAAAGTTTTTGAAGGACAGATACATTTAAAGGAATATTTTAGCAAAACATACAACACATGCCCACCCCCTCTTCCGCCCTATTTCCCCCAAACAATTCAGCATGCATTCAAGCCAACTTGTGTCCTTTTTGATAGATAAATCATTGGAAACACACATTCAAAATAGTTGCATATTATTAGTAGTGGCTTAGAGAGGTTCCTCCCCGTCAGCCACGGAGGGAGGCCACACCACCTTGCTGCACCACCTACAGCTGAGGCCAAAGGACGGGGGATTAGCATGCTAAGTGTCAGCAAAGAGTCTAGGGCCTTGGCCTGTGGGGTGGGGTGGGGCAGAGCAATTGGCAATCTTTAGCCCAGCTGCCTGACTGGGACAAACAGCAAACACAGTCAGGCTAAAGCCCTGTGGATGGGGCAGAGCAGTAGCAGCCTATGGCCCAGCTCTCTGCTTGGGGCAGACAGCAGAGAAACACAGGCCATCTGGCCTAAGGTCATTAGGCACCACCTTAGGGGTGGGGTTGGCAGCAAGGGGTAGTGGGACCCTGGCCCACCCTACTCCACCAGGTCCCAGCAAGGAATCCCGCCACTGGGTCAGTGGGGATCCTGTGGAAACATGCTGACTGTGGTTTCAGCAACACAACCAGACTTTCCCTGGATTACTTTCTACCACTACCTGTTTGTAGGGCTTCGTTGCTCCTGGGCCCTCAGTCTCCTTTGGGTACACGGCACCCAGCAGTTCCTCGGGATACTCGTTCAATGGCAGCCTTAGCAGCTCCCCTTCCTTGGAGTCCTGCTCCACAGGCAGTGGTTAGCACAGCTCAGTCTCTGCTGTAGAGGCCAGCAGCAAAGTAGAGGCGTCTGGCTCAACTTAGCTGAAGGTCCTGCCTTTTATACTTTCTGTTCTGCCCCTCTGCTTCTCCACCAAGCATTCTCAAAACTACAATACCCGCATGAGGAAATAAGGAAACAGATCAACAGAGCCAGACATGTACCCAGAAGCCTCCTACTGCAAGACAAATCCAAGAAAGAAACCAAGAGGACTCCACTGGCCATCACATGCAGTTCCCAGCTAAAACCTCTCCAACGCATCATCAGGGACCTATAACCCATCCTGGATAATGATCCCACACTTTCACAGGCCTTGGGTGGCAGGCCAGTCCTCGCCCACAGGCAACCTGCCAACTTGAAACATATTCTCACCGGTAACTGCACACCGCACCATAGTAACTCTAGCTCAGGAACCAATCCATGCAACAAACCTCGATGCCAACTCTGCCCACATATTTACACCAGCGACACCATCACAGGACCTAACCAGATCAGCCACACCATCACCGGTTCATTCACCTGCACGTGCACCAATGTAATATAAGCCATCATATGCCAGCAATACCCTTCTGCAATGTACATTGGCCAAACTGGACAGTCGCTACAGAAAAGGATAAATGGACACAAATCAGATATTAGGAATGGCAATATACAAAAACCTGTAGGAGAACACTTCAACCTCCCTGGCCACACTGTAGCAGACCTTAAGGTGGCCATCCTGCAGCAAAAAAACTTCAGGACCAGACTTCAAAGAGAAACTGCTGAGCTTCAGTTCATCTGCAAATTTGACACCATCAACTCAGGATTAAACAAAGACTGTGAGTGGCTTGCCAATTACAGAACCAGTTTCTCCTCCCTTGGTTTTCACACCTCAACTGCTAGACCAGGGCCTCATCCTCCCTGATTGAACTACCTCATTATCTCTAGCTTGCCTGCATATATATATACCTGCCCCTGGAAATTTCCACTACATGCATCTGACGAAGTGGGTATTCACCCACAAAAGCTCATGCTCCAAAATGTCTGTTAGTCTATAAGATGCCACAGGACTCTTTGCTGCTTTTACAGATCCAGACTAACACGGCTACCCCTCTGATACTTGACATCATTGAAAAGGTTATAATTTATTAAATATGATTACCCTATTTGTAGGCATGTATCATTTTTGTATCTGAAGTTAGGAATATTGACTTTATATCTGTGTTTCAAATGTGTTTTCCCCTGGGGAACACCCACTAGTCAAAAGGCTCTCAGTCTAGATGGCATTCAGGGTAATGAGCCCTTAGGAGAAAACAATAGGTCTAAAAGAAACTTACCGCCCACTGGGGGGCCTTCCTGAGCATGCTACAAACAGCCTCTGATTCATGGCTGCTGTGACACTACAGGAACACATGACCAGGTCATGTGGGACTGGACTTCACCTTGGGATATCAGTATTTTTCCACTGTCTGGTGTGGGAACTGAGTTTGGAAACAGTGTTCCCGCCATAAGCAAAGGCTATTTCAGGCAAGGGAATGACCTCATTGAGGTTCTTCACTGACTCCCCTCCCAAAGTCTCCTGGAAACACCTGAGGAACAAAGACTGAACTGGGGCAAGTACTGGCCCCAGGCTAAAGGGATTTCTAGCCTGTGAAGGGAACCCCTGGGGATTCCAAGCTGTAAATTAGGCAGCTTGTCCCCTTAAGAATATGCAATCTGCTTGTATCATCACTAGGGTGAGGATTTGCTATTCATATCTGATCTATGTAGTATATTAAGCTTAGTTTGTGTTTTTGTTTATTTGCTAGGTAATCTGCTTTGATCTGTTTGCTATGACTTATAATAACTTAAACTATATTTTGTAGTTAATAACCTTGTTTTATGTTTTAATCCAAACCAGTGAGTGTTTAACTAAGGTGTCTGGGGAAAATCTTAGCTTGGTTACCACAAGAGTCCACAGTCCTCTTCACACTGAGGGAGAGGTGGACTGGGTGTTAAACCCATACACTGGCCAGATTTGATCAGGGCAGGACGGTGCTGCTCTGGGGTCCGAGGCTGGTGGTTAGAGAGCCTGCATGTAACTGCAGCTGGGCGTGTCCCTATCTGTACAAGTGCTAGTGACAGTGCAAGCCTGGAGGGCTTTGCAACTTGTTACAACAGCACTGTGTTAGAAGGAGCCCAGTCTAGTGGGTCATTGGGCTCAGTTGTACCCCAGTTCCAGGGGGCACACCACTGGCAACTCATCCCACCCCTCAGCACACACATGCACACAGCACCGATGTCCACCCATTGCTCCTCTTTCCCAAAACAATTAAGCATACATTCAAGCCAACTTGCATAAATAAACAACCCTAAGCATACGTTCAAACTTGTTTCATAGTTAAGGCACACACACACCTTCATACTTGCTGTTCAACATTATATTATACAAAACACATACACACGGCCTAACTTAAAATCTGTAATTACCTATATGGCTCTTTGGTGTGGCAGAACAGTAGATCTCAATCTTTCCAGACCACCATAGCCCTTTCAGTACTCTGATTTATCTTGTGTCCTCCCAACTTTCACCTCATTAAAAAATCTACTTGCTCATAAAATCAGACATAAAAATGCAAAATGTCACAGAGCACTATTACTGAAAAAATGATTACTTTCTCACTTTTACCATATAATTATAAAATAAATTGACTGGAATATAAATCTCATATATAATATTTCAGAGTGATTCTTGAGTCTGTTTTTCACTTGTGAGCCTTGTCATTCTGGGAAGCAGTGAAGCGACAGCAACAATTAAGTTTTTCTTCACATTGAGTCTGTTCCTACTTTTTGTGTAGATGGCCGTCAAGGTAGAAAATAACACTTCACAAAGATGTGTTTCTATGAATCTATGATTCTTACCACCCTGATCTCCCATTGACAGTGCATATGTTCATACACGATAATCTGGGGATTGTGCAGGTTTCAATAATCAGCTGGAGAGAAGTGATCTTGTCATTCATATCATCACCACCCTCAGCGAATGGCCTGGGTGACTGGAACAACTTGGACTGAGAGGGCACTACCCACTTCTCTTTCTAGCAGATGAAAGGGAGGCTGGAGTTGCCAATTCTGGTCCTCATTTCAGTCCCAGGGGTCTTAAAGTACTGGAGGACATGTGTGGAGAATTGGGAAACATCTGATTTTTATTAAGCAAATGTGTGACTCAGTTTCCACTCACTGTATGGCTCCCCACCAAGTGGGGAGGTGTTAATGTCTTTCTTCAGACAGGACAAGCAATGCAGCGACTGGGCGGAAGGAAAATAAGCGCTGCTGAGATATTAAGAACTGACAACATGTGAAGTGAGCTTTAACATCATGAAATACTAAATTCTGTGGAATCAACATCATTAAAGTTATCTTTATTGATTAATGATTGAATCCTGACCCAATTGGCAAGTGCAGGAGTTTCCTGCAGCAAAACTCACCTGTTGTGTAATAAATAAATCCTTAGGCTGATAAGCCTGGGAAATTTCACCTCCCAGGGGACTTTACGTATTGTCATTTGACTTCAGAGGAGTGAGGTTCTGGAACAGCCTTCCAAGGAGATTGTGATGGCAAATAAACTCGCTTGTTTGAAGACTGAGCTCCATAAACTTATGGAGGGGATGATACGTTGAGGTTGCCTACTATGGCATATGGCTAAGGCTAAGATTTTGTCACAGATAATTTTAGCAAAAGTCAATGGCAAAAAAAAAATTCACAGAATCTGTGGAAAAAATGGGGATCTGTGGCTTCCACACTGCCTGAAGTGGCACAGCTGCGCAGAGGCTAAGAGCTAGGAGGCTAGGCCCATGGTGGCCAGGAACACGGAGGTTCCCTTGCAACTGGCAGCTCCAAGGATCCCAATAGGCTGGGAGCTCAGGGGATTCCCCCACTGTCTACAGCAGCTGGGAACTCAAGAGTACCCCACAGTTCCCTGCCCCCATGGGTGGTGGGAGACCCTGCAGCTCTCGACCACAGCAGGCTGAAGTCACGGAGGATGCTGGAAGTCACTAAATCATAGCCTTACATATGGCCTATCCACCACTACTGTTAGCAGTGGTCTCCTAAGGTCAGTAGTTGGGGAGGGCTCTGAGTTACTACAGGCAATTCTTTCCCAGCTGCCTAGCTAGTGGGTCTCACCCACACACTCAGGGTCTAACAAATCACCATACTGAGTTCGGGAAGGAATTCTCCCCCAGATCAGATAGGCAGAGACACTGGTGGGTTTTCACCTTCCTCCGTAGCATGGGGCATGGGTCACTTGCTGGTTTGAACTAGAATAAGTAGTGGAGTGTCTGTAATTAGAAATATTTATATGAAGATTTGAGGATTACAGTAGTTCAGCCAGAGGTTATCGCCCTATTGCAGGAGTAGGTGGGCGAGGTTCTGTGACCTGCAATGTGCCAGAGATCAGACTAGATAATTATGATGGTGCTTTTTGGGCTTGAAATCTCTGAGTTGGGCTGGATTCAGGCTGGTGACCTACATGTGAAAGACGTGGTTCAGAAGGCTGGCAAACAAAGAATAGGAAAATGAGTAAGTAGGACCTATCTACACTACAGTGCTACAGGAGCATAGGTACAGCAGTGTAGCTGCAGGATTGTAGTGCAGACATGCCCTCAGACTTGTTTAGGTGATCCCAATGAAGGGCAGGAGGCCCTGCGTAAATCCCTGATCTGGAGGGAGAAAAATATGGGCTGCACCATGAGAAAGGTGAGAGCTAGAGCCTGAGACCTTAGCGGGGTCCCCTGAGCCAGCCACAAAGGGGTCACAGGTGCAGTTACCTTGGGAACTGTGACCTGGTGGCCGTGCGCGTGGGATCTGTGACAGTGAAGAGGAATTGCCAATACATGCCAATGGCAGTTAAGCAAGTATTGTAGGCAAAAAATACACAGAGAAAAAGTGTCTCCCAGAAGTGGTTAGAGGCAAAAAGGCATCCTTTAAAAATTGGAAGTTAAATCCTACTGAGGAAAATGGAAAGAAGCATAAACTCTCACAAGTCAAGTGTAAAAGTATAATTAGACAGGCCAAAAAATAATTTGAAAAGCAACTAGCCAAAGACCAAAAAGTTAACAGCAAATTTTTTAAGAGCACATCAGAAGCAGAAAGTGGGGCTACTGGACAGGATACTGGGCTAAATGGGCTATTGGTCCTGACCCAGTATGGCTGTTCTTATCTTCTTAGGTCCTTAGTATGGAGTTGGTGGGTAATTTTCTCTCCCTTTGTTTTTGCTGATGGTGAAGATTGCTTTACTTTTCTTGTAATTTTTTTTTAATCCTTGAGGTTGCCGGTTAGTTCGTATCAAAACTAGGAAAGAGGAAGAAGTGATTTTTTTGTTTTAGAAGTAAAAACTGATAATGCAGAACACTCATGACAGTCCCCCAACACCATCCACACACTAAATGCAACAACTGAAATTAGAGCAGAGGTGATGTGTGTTTGGGGGGGGAAGGAATGTGGGGTCACATGACCCCCAGATTTCTGTCAGGATGGGAGTTGGGCTGAGCGTGGCTGAAGGGACATGCATGGGAAAGGCAATGGCACCTAACGCTCCTGCTGAGCCGTGTTAGGAGGAGCCCTGGGCAGGGGAGAGAATCTGGGCTGGCAGCACAGCTCTGCCAGAGGGGGCACAGGAAAGCCCACTGAGTCCCATCCCTTACTTGCCTGCAGCTGCAGTTACTAATGCTTGGCAGTAGGTGTCTGGAGCACCATGCCCACAGGGGGGAGGCGATGAGTAAAATGAGGAAAGAGCCCTGAGGGGAATGGAGGCAAGTTGGTGCCAGCTTGGAGCAGGTGTGGGAGGCATGAGAGTAGTGGGATAGGGCCCAAAGGTGACGCATGGGGCTGTCATGTGCCCCTCAACCTTTAAATTATGCCTCCCCCACTATCAAGAGTTAAGAGTCGCCTCTGATTAGACCAAAGTATTAAAGCTCTCTGGAGGCTGGACTCCCTGCTATTCACAGGAATATTAGATGGGGTGGGATCTGAGTTACTACAGAGAATTCTTTCCTGGGTGCTAGCTGGTGAGTCTTGCCCACATGCTCAGGGTTTAACTGATCGCCATATTTGGGGTCAGGAGGGAATTTTCCTCCAGGGCAGATTGGCAGAGGCCCTAGAGGTTTTTCACCTTCTTCTGCAGCATGGGGCACGGGTCACTTGCTGGAAGACTCTCTGCAGCTTGAGGTCTTCAAACCACAATTTGAGGACTTCAATAACTCAGACATAGGTTAGGAGTTTGTTACAGGAGTGGGTGGGTGAGATTCTGTGGCCTGCATTGTGCAGAAGGTCATTCTAGATGATCATAATGGTCCCTTCTGACCTTAAAGTCTATGAGAATAGCATGGATTGAGGTGCATCAATGCCTGAGGCCCCTGCAGTGGTTCTGGCACATGATCTGCCCCCACATGCTGCAGAAGAAGGCAAATAAAAACCCTCAAACCCCAAGCTCCATGCCCATCTGACCTGGGGGAAAATTCCTTCCCAACCCCACATATGTCAATCAATTAGAACACGTGCATGTGACCAAGAACCAGCCAGCCAAGCACTTGAAAGAGAGAATGCTTGATTCCACCTTAGAGCACTAGCCACCCTGTCCCGTGTCCCATCTCTGGCCACAGCCATCTCTGATACGTCAGAGCAATTAGACCACAAAATGAACTTCATGTTAATGGTTTTTGTGGGAACAGTGTTTAAGTTTATGGATGGCCTGCTTGGTGTTTAAAAATGTAGGACATTCCAAGGGACTACGGCCAGAGATTGTAACCCAGGCTTCTTGGGGAGTCTCCAGGTGCACAGAACACAGCGCTGTTACTGAGTTCAATAGTGTTGCCAACACACCTGCAGCCTGGCTCACAGCAACACTGCTGTTCCAGCTTTGAATTTCCCACACAAAGCTCTGCCAGTAATCCTCAGTTCCAGCCTGTGATTAGCTATAGCTACACAGAGCTTTTGTGGGAGAGGTTGAGATTTTTTTTGGCTTCTTGCATTATCAACTAATTCTCTTCTGGGAACATAAGAATGGCCAAAGTGGGTCAGACCAAAGCTCCATCTAGCCCAGTATCCTGTCTTCCAATAGTGGCAAATGCCAGGTGCCCCCTGCCTCCAAACGCTTGAGGGAGTCACAGAGAACCCTTCATGATCCCTGCCAGTGTCCTAAAGCATGAGCTTCTAGGGACATAAGACACAAACCGAAAGAAGCCAGGGCTCCCAAGTCTTGCCCCCACAATCGCAAGTAACCCCAACATAGAATTCCACACATAAATTTGTCTCTCTTAAATCTAATTAAGTTGTTTTCTCCCACAGCTCCTATTGGGAGGCTGTTCCAGAACTTCCCACTCTGATGGTTAGAAACCTCTTTCAAATTTTTACACTGAAATTATTCATAGCCAGTTTATACCCATTTGTTTTTGTGCCAACATTATCTTTTCGCTTAAATAGCTCTTCACTCTCCCTGGTGTTTACTCTCTAAGGTATTTATAGGGAGCAATTATATCCCCTCTCAGACTTCTTTTTGCCAGAGGAAATTGCCTTTACGAATTCCAATTAGACAAAGAGCATCCTGAAGGCATTTGGTCTCCATGCTACATAGAGGGCCTGACCCTGAAGAGAATTTGCAGCATTTAGTATCTTGAAGAACTGCCTCCTAGTCTTTCTTGGGCCAAGCAATTACTCAGGTGTCTTTACATACAAAACTAGAGTGTCTATAATGGAGATACAAATTCAGCCACAAACCAAGGTTTTCAATATACAGTAAAAGCTGTTTTATCTGGCATGTTGGGGGAATGGGGGAGTGCGAGAAAGTGAAAAATGCTGGTTAACTAAGAGGGAGGGAGTTTGGGTCTGGGAGGGGGCTCAGGCAGCGGGTTGGGGAATGGGAGGGAGTGTGGGGTGCCGGATCCAGGGGGCACTCACCTCAGGCGGCTCTCCACAAATGGTGACCTGTCCCAGCTGCTCCTAGGTGGAAGCACAGCAGGCGGCTCTGCACACTGCCCTCATCCTGCCCCAAGTGCTAGCTCCACAGCTCCCATTGGCTGGGAACTGCAGCCAATGGGAGCTGCGGGGAAGGTTCCTGTGGGCAGAGGCAGTGTGCAGAGCTGCCTGCACATCCACCTAGGAGCCACTTGTGGGGAGCTGTCCAATGTGAGCACCCCTGAATCTAGCACCGTGCACCTCCTCCCAAACCTCAACCCACTGCCCCAAGTCTCCTCCCACACCCAAACTCCCTCCCAGAGCTCGCGCTCCAGGCCTCCTTCTGCGCCCCAACCTTCTGCCAGCCCTGTGCCAACCGGATTATAAACCAGAATTACAATGAAGATCAGAAATGCCAGTTTATAGAGCTTTCTGTTTGGTTAAGTGCCTGATAAAACAGCTTTTACTGTACCACCTACAAGCTACACAAATACAGTGTTTTTGCTGAATATTAGATGTCCAGAACCATAATTTTTAAATAAAGTCTGTTATGGGTTAGATTACAGAACTCCCTTGGACGCAGCCAACCGATGTGCTGAGACTACCTCTGACCCCATTTTCCCTGGCAGCTGGAGACTTCCGTACCCTGCCTGGTTGGAGCCAGACATGCTAGCCTGCTACAAACACAGACTCAGGTCTGAACTACATCCCCCAAAAGCTGCAGGCTTAACTGAAAACAACTTAAGAAGTGTTCCTGTCCCCAAAACTCAGATGCTCAGCTCCCAATGGGGTCCAAACCCCAAGTAAATCTGTTTTACCCTGTGTAAAGCTTATACAGGATAAACTCATAAATTGTTCGCCTTCAATAACATTGATAGAGAGATATGCACTGCTGTTTGCTCCCCCAGGTATTAATACATACTCTGGGTTAAATAATAAGTAAAAATGATTACAGATGAAATCTCAACCTCAGAGATGTTCTTTTACAGACTAGCCTCCTTTTAATCTGGATCCAGCAATCACTCCCACTCCTATGGTTACTGTCCTTTGTTCCAGTTTCTTTCAGGTATCCTTTGGGCGTGGAGAGGCTATCTCTTGAGCCAGCTAAAGACAAAATGGAGGGGTCTCCCAAGGTTTTATATAGTTTCTCCTTGTGGGTGGAAACCCCTCCCTCCCCCTGTGTCATGATATAATTCCCCACTCTGAACCTTAACGTCCAAAAGATGGGGTACCAGCATGAATTCCTCTAAGCTTAATTACCAGCTTAGAACCTGTAGCGCTGCCACCAACCAGGAATTCCAGTGCCTGGTACACTCTGGTCCCCCCATAAACCTTGCCCGGGGACCCTGAAGACCCAGTCCCTCTGGATCTAAACACTAGGAAAGTAAACCCTTTCCCTCACCGTTGCCTCTCTCAGACTTTCCCTCCCTGGGTTATCCTGGAAGATCACTGTGATTCAAACTCCTTGAATCTTAAACAGAGAGGAAAATTTACCTTCCCCTGCTCCTTCTCTCTCCCCCTCCCAGATTCTCCCTGAGAGAGAAAGTGATCCTAACACAGAGAGAAATTAACCTCTCTCTCCCCCTTCTCTCCTTTCTCCCCACCAATTCCCTGGTGGATCCAGTCCCCGTCCACTGGGGTCTCACACCACAATAAAAAAACAACCAGGTTCTTAAACAAGAAAAGCTTTTAATTAAAAAAAAAGAAAAAAACAGTAAAAATTATCTTTCTAAATTAAAAATGGAATAGATACAGGGTCTTTCAGCTATAGACACTGGGAATACCCTCCCAGCCTCAGTATTCAAGTACAAATTAAAATCCTTTCAGCAAAATATAAGTTTGAACTCCTTCCAACCAAATACACATTTGCAAATAAAGAAAACAAACATAAGCCTGACTCGCCTTATCACCTAGTACTCACTATTTTGAATCTATAAGAACCTGTATCAGGGAGATTGGAGAGAAATGTCATCTTTAGTGGCAAATAGTTGAAACCCTCTGGCATAACAGTCATAGTCTGCTGCAAAATTCACCTCGAGGAAGGGGTGGAACAGCTGGGTGACATTCCAAAAAGAATCTTAAGTACCAGACCCTTTGGGGTACTGATTATGCACCACGGTCTTCTCCCATTTCTCGCTGAGCATTGTCCTGAAGGTTTTGAACACTTTATTGGTTTTCTCATGTTTCATGGTCGGAAGGATTTCCACAAACAGCTGAGTTTTCTTGGCATATGTTTCTCCTGCAGCTTTTGTGCTCAGTTCAGCTGAGATTTTGGTTCTCAGGATGTGGTAAGCATCTCTATTTGCAAACATGTTGGCAGTAGTCAGAGAAAACTCCAGAGTTTTCTGTGTGTCACACAGTGACTCCAAGCTTTCAACATTGCACATTACCTTGGTGAGCAGAATCTGGTGGTCATTTTGGTTATTTGCCAGTCTCTTTAGAGTTTCAGCTTTAGAACTAACAAACTCAGGATTACCTAAGAGACACATTAGCATGATCCATGAGTTATTTAATGACTGGCAGAGAAATACAAGCTCATCCACTGATGTGGCACAACAGGGGTAGGTATATTCACCTCTTGGACCAGATTCTGTCCTCCGCTTAGGACTAAATCAAGAATTGCCTCTCCTCTTCTGGGTTTCGGGATTAGCTGCTCCAAGAAACAGTTTTTAAGGTATCAAGAGAAGCTTACAAAGAGTGGATCAGATGGTGATTAGCCATTTGATTCATTTCCTCTGGGGCACCTGGCGCTTGTCCCTGTTGGAAGACAGGATACTGGGCTAGATGGAGCTTTGGTCTGACCCAGTTTGGCCATTCTTATGTTCCCAGAAGAGAATTAGTTGATAATGCAAGAAGCCAAAAAAATCTCAACCTCTTCCACAAAAGCCGAGTGTAGATATAGCTAAACACAGGCTGGAACTGAGGGTTACTGGCAGAGCTTTGTGTGGGTAATTCAGAGCTGGAACAGCAGCATTGCTGTGGGCCAGGCTGTAGGCAGCACTATTGAACTCAGTAACAGCGCTGTGTTCTGTGCACCTGGAGACTCCCCAAGAGACTTGGGTTACAATCTCTGGCCATAGTCCCTTGGAATGTCCAAAATTTTTAAACACCAAACACGCCATCTATAAACTTAAACACTGTTCCCACAAAAACCATTAACAGGAAGTTCATTTTGTGGGCACATTTAAGTGATTAGAATGTACTTCTATGCTGGAAAGTGTTAATGAGTGTCACCAAATGGGTCTTTGATCTATAGACAATCACAGATCTGAAAGTTGATGCATGTGCTAAGCACCTTTCTTTTAAGCTAAATGGATGGAGCAATTAAATACACCTTTATGTAGTGATAGCTGGAAACTATAAGAAGCCACCACTCAAGGGAATGGACTGCATGGCAAGGTCAACCAGAAGCTAAGCCATGTGGGCTGAGAGGTTTATCTGGAACAGATTGGCAACACAGCCGGCTAGGATATTTGTTGCAACTGTGTGGGTCTGTTTGTGCTTGTGAATGCAGAAAGCCAGCAGAGTGTGAAGAAAGTAATAGTGAGCATGACCCTGGCACGAAGCCGAGACACAGAGCTTCTTTTGGGTTCCGGTACTGGCTGGAAAGGCAGATTTGGATTTCAAAGCAAGGAAAGTGCCTGGTGGTGTTTGTTCCTACTGTGTTCAGGGAAACAGAACTTCGTGTATATTCTTTGCAAATAAACTGGATTGCCCCAAAGACTCCATCATCAGTTTCTCCTTCTACCAGTATCATAAACAGATAGTTAAGGGTTAATGTCTCTTTTACCTGTAAAGGGTTAACAGACAGGGGACCAATCAGGAGACAAGATAATATCAAACCTCGGTCGAGGGAAACCTTTGCTTGTGTTTTTTGGGTTTGGCTTTGTTCCCTCTGGGTCCTGAGAGGGACTAGACATGCAATCAGGTTTCTTGCCAACCTCTCTGCTACAGTCTCTTATATATTCAGAACAGTGAGTAATTTAGTAAGAAAGGCGGTTATAGTTTTCTAATTGTTTTTCTGTATTTGCAAATGTTATCTGGCTGGTAGAGTTCTAATGTGTATTTGGCTGAAAGTATTTTAAATTGTATTTTTGTTGAAGGAGGCTTTTTCTCCAGTTTCTATAAGCTGAAAGACCCTGTAATATTTTATCTTGAAATTACAGTGATTTTCTTTATTCTCTTTTCTTTTTATTAAAAGTTTTGTTTTTAAGACCTGTTTGATTTTTTCCCCTTGTTGAGGCTCAAGGGAATTGAGTCTATACTTAACAGGGAAGGGGTATTGACAGGAGAAGGGGGAATTCCTTTGTTTTCAATTCACGGAGTTTGAATCTGTATTGCCTCTGGGGGAAGGTATCATTCCTCTCTGTGTGGTGATTCAAGAAGTTTGAATCACGGTGATATCCTAGTGTACCCAGGGTGGAAAGGAGCTGGGAGGAAGAAAGGAGGGGGAAGGGAAATGGTTTATTCCCTTTTGTTGTGAGATTCAAGGACTTGGGTCTTGGGGGTCCCCAGGGAAGGTTTTGGGGGAGACCAGAGTTTATCAGACGCTCTACTCTAAGCCCTGATTGGTGGCAGCACTACAGGATCTAAGCTGGTAATTAAGCTTAGGGGAATTCATTATAATACCCATATTTTGGACACTAAGAAACAACCCAATAAGGCCCCAGATATTGGCTAACTACTTGGGCCTAAAAGGGGCAACACAGTATTTCAAGAAGGGCAAAGATAAAAAAGACTTTGAAAGCTGGCAAATAGAATAATAGATTATTAGGGTTGGAAGGGACCTTTTTATACTTAATACAATCACTTTTGTTTATTAATAAACCCAGAGTAAGTAATTAATACCTGGCGAAGGAAACAGCTGTGTATATCTCCAAATCAGCATTATAGAGGGCGGACAATTTATGAGTTTACCTTGTATGATCTTTATACAGAGTAAAACGGATTTATTGGGGGGTTGGATCCCATTGGGAACTGGATGTCTGGGTGCTGGAGATATGTGACTTGCTAAGCAGTTTTTGGTTAGAGTCTGCAGCTTTGCGGGTGTGGACCAGACCGGGGCCTGTGTTGGAGCAGATTAGCATGTCTGGCTGAACAAGGCAGACTTCTGGAGTCTCAAGCTGACAGGAAATATGGACTCAGATTTAATCTCACCACATTTGTGAGATTAAATCTCACAATCTCACCACAGCACCGAAGGGGGATTAAAGAAAGCCAGCAGAGTGTGAAGAAAGTAATAGTGAGCATGACCCTGGCACGAAGCTGAGACACAGAGCTTCTTTTGGGTCCCGGTACTGGCTGGAAAGGCAGATTTGGATTTCAAAGCAAGGAAAGTGCCTGGTGGTGTTTGTTCCTACTGTGTTCAGACCAGTTGCTGCTCCTCTGCCAGGCTCTGCTTTGGCCCTCTCCACCAGCTTCCCTGCTTACCACTGGCCACTCCTCTCTACCGGCCATCCTGTTGGTCACTTGACAGGCCTCTCCTCCAGCTGCCCTGCTGGCCGTGCCTCTGCACCAGCTGCTTGTCTGGCCACTTGCCAAGATGTCTTCAGCCCCCATCCACTTAGCACAGCTCTCAGTGATTTCAGCTGTTAGAGAGGAAGCCTCATTGCTGGTGCACTGGGCAATCTCTTGCAACAGAGACATTATCCCAAAGCACATCTAATACTTAGACCTAGGTGTCGGTGATTTCAGCTCTGCAGCACATAACAAGACTCTCAGTTAAACCTAAATTAGCTTTTTTATTATGCCATGGAAAGAGGAAGGGTCAAACAGCACATAGGACCCTTAAACAGGGCCCACACCACTAGATACACGTATCTGTCCTCATCCTTTCTCAACTCATTAGGCTTTGGAACCCATGTCCCCTGCCTAGCTAATGCTGTTCTGTTGAGGGTGAGTCCCTCCATCAGGGTACGCCAGGTACAGTTCTGCTGCCCTTGGTTCACACAACAAGGATAACAACCCTTTATTACTCCTGCCCCAATACCAAGGAGACTGGGGATTCAACACCAGACAAAAGTGATCACTTTTGCAAGCAATCCCACCCTGCTGAGTACCTAGGCAGAGTGAGTGTGTCCATACAAATGAGATTAGCTTCTGAAGGTTTTTTCTACAGCTCCCCATTAGATGTCAGGGGAAAGCTCATTCAGACTCTGCTTACACCAGTGCTAGTATAAGGCGTAATAGACAAAATGAAGCAAAACAGAGGCCAAAGCCTACTACAGCCATCACCTCTCTTGGGTAGAGACCCAAGTCTCTCTCCCTTCTGACCTGGTTCTATCCGGACTGGGCAGTTCCTTTCCTACACTTCGTTATTCCCATCAAGCCACACTGACTGAGTGGCCAGCATCTGAACTTGACTTTCTCTTCAGAGGCTATGAACAGACTAATTGCCCGGAAGTTATATGTTATCATATAGGCCTTTATAAGCAAGAAAACATATCCAAAACAAGAAAAGGCCCTACATGCATGCTAATAATCTTCCCAGGGAACATTCCAACTCCAACATAGGCACTGGCAGGTGTCAGTCCTGGAAATGATTGAGGTCCCCCGGGAAAGACAGTTTGCTGGATCAGAGAATCCCTGAGTCAATTTAAACACAGGCTATTTATCCAGAAGTGCTTTCTTTATCTGTTGGTCTCTGGGAAATCCAGTTGGGACAATTATATGAGAGCCTTTCCAGATGCTGGTACCTCTCTGAAAGTGAGTGAATTTTCCTTCTCACCCTCCATTGTTCACCCTTCTCCAGGGAATTACATACAATTCCTGATACATAGACATGGGAACATGTCCCAAAGATATTGCAGGAACTTGCCATATCTGTCAGACACAACATAAGCACTTTCAACTCATAGAAATATATATGAAAGATAACTTTGTAACAAGTGTAATAAAACATCTGGAGAAACAATAGGTTGATATATTGCTTAAGCATACAAACGGCTGTCTCATACCATTATCTTATTTTAAATGCTGAACTAATAGATTAATAAAAAGGTTGAAAGATGCAAGAGCTGAAAAGAAAAAGCTCAGAGAATCCACAGTAACTCTGCCAAAAACTATAAATGTGTGTAAAGCTAGTGAACACCATCACACCCAAATGCAGGGCATAAGTAGAGCAGACACAAAGATGATTCACCAAGTAGCATAAGGAAAGGATGAAAATACAAGGAAACATATATCAACATTTGTGCAAAAATGCTCAACTACACAGCAGCAGAGATCAACCAAATGTAAAGGAAGACCCCTGGGGAGAAAATCTTGATCATGGAAAATGCCCTTCATATGGGGGCAATAATTGTGGCAAGAGGAATCACTATGCCAAAGCTTGCAAACAAGAAAAGTAAAGAAAATACATGGCAATCCATCCTTGACTGGAGAGACACTCCCACAGAAGGCATTAATAGCAGACCAGTTCAGTGCTTGATGGCGAGACCATGTGTATCTTGGCACTTTTAGACTCAGTGTTACTTCAACCAGAAGTGGTATAAGGAGTAATAGACAAAAAGGAAGCAAAACAAAGGCTAAAGACCTCCCAGAACTACGAATGGAGACACTGTCAGGATCAAGCTATTTCCTCTGGAGAAATCATGCACTTGGAACCAAGCTACATGTGTTGAACAATAAATCCTCATTCATATAACGTAGCAGTGGATGGGCACATATTGTATCCAAACCGCAAAGACCTACACCCACTATGAACACAAGACAAAAGCACAGATATGGCAGTTGATGAACTATGCACTCTGCTGAGACCTGAGCAGCAGGACACAAAGAAATATAAGTTAACAAGAGACCACTAGATGATGAAACTAGGGTGATCAGATTTTAAAGGGACAGTCCCGATATTTGGGGCTTTTTCTCATATAGGCACCTATTACCCTCCACCCCTCGTCCCAATTTTTCACACTTTCTATCTGCTCTCCCTAGATGGAACAGATTTTCAAAACACCAGCGCACCAGAAGAACTAAATGTAAAGCAGCATCCCCAGGCCCCGGGCTGCGAAGATATGGGCAGAAGAAGGAATTTGGCTCTGGAGAAGATGTGCATATTCTCCATTGCAGAGTAATGGAATCCCTCAGCTGTTAACAGACCTGCATAGTAAAGATCAGCATTGCAGGGGTACAGGGCTGTCCTGACTCTCCCAGTGATTGAGTGGGTGCTCCCCACCCCCCACCAGTGAGAGACAACCCCAGCAGACAGCCTGGGCGACTGGCACACCTCAGACTGAGAGACCATCCTTCCTCTCTCCCCAGCCGATAAAAGGAGGAGGGAGTCACTTGTGTGTAAAGTAACAAATCTTTGGGCTGATAAATCAGGGAAGTCTCACACCACAGGGGAATTTGCATATCATGGTTTGACAGTTCAGAGAAATATGGTTCAGGAACAGCCTTCCAAGGAGATTAGTTAGGGCAAATAAACTCACTTTTCAAGACTGAGCTTGATAAACTTATGGAGTTGATGGTATGAGGAAGTTGCCTATTATGGTATGTGGCCCATCTGCTTATAATGTGGGTGCACACATGGCTAAAAGACTTTATTCAAAGAGGGAATAACTGGCTAGGTACTAGTACTGTTGGAAAGGATCTGGGGGCTATAGTGAATTGCAAACTGAAGAAGAGTTAACAATGTGATGCAGATGTAGAAAGGTTTTAACACTGGGTATGTTTAGTCTCAGGAAAGAAGACTGGTGGCAGGGGGTGGGGGTGGGGTGACGACTTGATAACAGACTTCAAATATGCTGAGGGCTGTTATAAAGACGACAATGACCCACTGTTCTCCATGTCCACTAAGACAAGAAGTAGTGGGTTTAATCTGCAGCAGGGGAGATGTAGGTTGGTTATGAGGAAATACTTTCAAACTATACGGGTGGTGAAGCTCTGGAATAAGTAAAAACCGGCTGTGTGACACTCTCTGAACTGTGTCGGTTCTGCAGAATGCCTTTCAGACTCACGAATGCCCCGGAGACATTTCAGAGGGGAGTAAATGTTCACATTAGATGACCATGAGTTGAGCCTGATTCAGATTGGTGACCTACATGTGCAAGACCTGGTTCGAGAGACAGGCAAACAAAGAAATGAAAAAGATGTAATGATCATCTGATTGAGGGAGGGTTGCTCTCATCCCTTCCAAAACTGTGTGAAAGAATGTACAAAAACAAATGGGTAAAATAAATCTTTCTCCTGATTCTTTTAAAACATTAACTCTGCAATAACAGACCAGCAGGAAGGAAAGCTGATCTATAAATGATCCTTTCTCATAGCATTGTATTAAAGCAGCCCGATAGAGCAGATGCAAGAGACAAGCTCTACTAAGTGGTGTCTTTTATGATGTACAGAAAAATCTGTTGTTCTGTATAGTGCTCTGAAGTAGTCATCTTTTTTTTTGCCAAAATCACATTATGTTACATAGTGTGAAAAATTTCTTGTAACTTAGCAGATCTCTGATTTTTTGCCTTCAGAGCTGGGTGGCTGGAGAGTGGTGGCTTTTGGCTGGGAGCCGAGCTCAAAAGTCAGCACTACCAGCAGCAGGAGTGCAGAAGTAAGGATGGCCATCCATCATATACCATGCCACCCTTAATTCTCTGCTGCTGCTGGCAGTGGAAAGGCCTTCAGAGGGCTTTAGAGCTGTCCCTTTCTGCTCTGCATTTCTAGGATTCTCTGATTTTGTGATTCTAAGGTCTCACATCTGTCACAGTGAAGTGTCAAAAAAAAGTGGAGCAGGCTCAGGGGCAAGCTATTCACAGGCATCGCTTGGGTCAGATGAGAGAGGCTGTTTGCTCTGTGGGTTCCAGGCCAGATGACACTTGCAGGTGAGGCAAAGGCCATTGGACATAATTTCAAATATTTCAGATATCAGAATATCAAATATTATAGGGTCCTGTAGCCATGACCAGGGAGAACAGATCACTGCCTGCCCTTACCAGAGAAACTGAGGCAGAAGAGAGCAAGGTCGTGGCTCAGACTCCAGTGGCAAGTGAGGATCTGAGGCAGCTAAGGAATTCTGCAAGTTCTGTGACACTCATATAAAGGAGGGAAAAGCCCAAGTCAAATGTAAAGATTGGGAGATTGCAGAGGTGGCAGCAGCCATGAGGGAGGGGAATTTCTTTAGCCAGTCTATGAAAGGGTGCATGCCCCTGAGTGGGGTGGGGGAAGAAATACAGCTCAGCTCATCTCAGTGTGTGGGGTGAAGGACAAATCCAGAAGAGCAGGAAAACAGGGGCATCTGCTACCTCCCCTCCCTGAGGAAACTGCAGGATACCTCGAGTGTCCCCAGGCCCTGACCTGCAAGGAGATGGGCAGAAGAAGGAATTTGGCTCTGGGGAAAATATGCAGATTCTCCATTGCAGAGGCTTAGGATCTGTTAACAGACCTGCATAGTTAAAAGCCATGTGGCAGGGGGACAGGTCTGTCCTGACTCTCCCAGTTATTGAGGGGTGCTCCCAAGAAATAGTGGGTTTAATCTGCAGCGGGGGAGATTTAGGTTAGCTCTGAGGACATACTTGTAAACTATATGGGTGTTTAAACTCTGGAATAAACTTCCAATGGAGACTGTGGAATCCCCATCACCGGAGGTGTTAAGAATAGGTTGGACAAGCACCTGGCAGGGCTGCTTTAGGTTTATTTCATTTTGTCCCAGATGAAAGAGACTGTTTCCTGTGTGGGTCCCAGGCCAGATGACATTTGCAGGTGAGGCAAAGGCCATTGGAGAGAATTGCTCAATTAGAGGGAAGTCACAGCAGGGAAACTAGAAGTTTCTGATCAACTGCCATCAGCAGCTATGAGACTGGCCCATGGGAACAGCTGCCCATATCCTTGTTACTATGTGTCTGGAGACACTGGTGCCTGGAAAACTACAGTACTGTTGGATTCAGAATCTGAAATGTCTGATCTATGGACAACACCCACTGCTGAAAGAAAGAGAATTCAGTATTGTGGGAAATAAAATGGTGTCTACTAACTATCAGCCCCTGCAGATAAGAGAAAAAATCTAGCTCCCACTGGACAATATTCAGAAACCTCTGCCAAATGTAGGTAGGAGGAAATGTGGATCCTGGGGGAAACTCTGAGGGTCTCAGGGTACATCCACACTGGAGTCAGAGATGTGCATGGCAGCATGTGTAGACGTACCTGTGCTAGCTGTACTCTACCTTGCTAACAACAGCAGTGACGATGCAATGACGCTGACTAGCAATACTTGTATGTACCCAGAGGTTCAGACAGGCTTGTGCAGCCCATGCTGCATCATCCACACTCTTTTCAGTGAGCTAGCTGGAGTACAGCTAACTTGGGTGTGTCTACATGAACCGCCATTCACACCCCCAGCTGCCGTGTTGACAAATCTTAGAGGGGCCTTGACCATGCCTACAGCATGAAAGGCAGGTGATGGCTAACAATACAGTGTGGGGAAGCCAGGTCATCATGGCATAACCCCCAAGGAGAAAGCTCTGGTGCAGTGATCCTGTCGGAGGGTTTGAAGCTGTGGCTATCCGATTAGGATCACTGTTTAGCAGAGCTCTATTTCAAACGGGGCCAACGGATGAGTTCTGGGTCAGAGCAGATAATGTGACTGATCTAGATATTCAGCTAGTGAAAAATAAGACCATGGGACCAGTGTTCAGTGTTGCTGGTGTCTCCAGGCCTCTCACAAGGGCAGAGCTCAGGAGCTGTGGAGCATCCAGTCAGTAAAAGAGCTAGATTCCTAGATTCCAAGGCCATAAGGGACCATGGGGATCTTCTAGTCTGAGCTCCTATAGAACACGGGTCATAGAACTGCCCCAAAATAATTCCTTTGGCATTCCTGCAGATCTTTTTTAAAACCTTCAGGCTTGATTTAAAAATGCCCAGTGAGGAAGAATCACCCTGAACCTCGGTAAATTGTTCCAATGGTTAATGACCCTCACTGTTAAAAATCTGTTTATTTCTGGTCGGAATGCATCTAGCTTCAACTATCCGCCATCGGCTTGTGTTAAGCCTTTGTCTGCCGAATACTTTTCACACTCATTGAGCAAGGATATTTCAGAGGGGAGTAAATGGTCAAACCCAAGTTTTGAGAACTAAAGATGACTTCATTTGTTTCCACAAAACGTGGAGGGAACATCTGGTAGGAGTGAGAAAGCTTCTGAAGCTTTTTAAGAAGTCAGGGATTAAATTTGCAGGATACATATATCAGTTTGTAAGGAGTTACATTAGTTTCTTGGGATGGATAGTCAGTGAGACTGGGTTGGAGCCCTAATCACAGAAACTGAACATTATGAATGGCAGGAACATTTCTATAAAGCTGGAGATGCACAGCAGTTTGTAAGTTTGTGTAGATTCAACAATATTTGTAGAGAATTGTACAACATTTTGCAGAATGGGCAGTGACTTAATGCCATGTCCTGGTGTGAAACCATTTGTACTGTCTACAGACACAGGAAGTGTCAGATGTGCTGTTGGTTGGGATCTTAAATGATACACATTTTGATCTGATCCAGCCTTTTCTCCTGCAAAGGCAAAGCATCTGGATCAGACACTAACAGCTGACTGCAATAGTAATACAGCTAGTGCCTTATAGTGCCAATGCAAATGAAGTAGCTGGCAGGGAGAAATGTGTGTTGGGGGGCCATGTTCCCCATTCCTGTAATGAAAAGGAAGCAGGGTGAAGGTCAATTTACCTTCCCAGTTTATGCAGCTGATTCCAGAGACTGAGGGGAGAAGCAGGTGACACCTCCATCAGCTACCGCACCAGATATTCCACTGATGCAAAAGTGCACTGCCTGTGTCCTGTAACCATGGCCAGGGGGAATAGATCTCTGCCAGCTCTTACCAGGGAAATGGAGGCAGAACAGATCAAGGTTGTGGCTGTGACTCCAGCTGCAAGTTGGGAATCTGAGGCAGCTAAGTAGTTTCTGCCAGTCCTGTGACACTCACATAAGGGAAGGACAAGACGAAGTCAAGTGTAAGACAGCTGCCATGGCTCCTGAAGAGGTAATAGGACTGACACATCTTGGACTGAGAGGGCACCACTCTCCTCTATCCCTCGCAGATGAAAGGGAGGAGGGAAGTGCTGATTCAGGTCCTCATTTCAGTCCCAGGGGTTTTACAGTCTTGGGGGCCATGTGAGGGCAAGTGTGGAGTCCCCTGGGGCACTGCACTGGCAGTCTGGCTGAGCCCGCTTTCAAGATGGGGAGCTGTGGAGACCTGGGAAACTTGTGGTTGATTTTTATGCAACAAATGTGTGACTCGCTTTCCCCATTCACATTTTGTGGCTACCCACCAAATGTGAAGGTGTTAATGTATGTCTTGAGACAGGACAAGCAATGCTGTGACTGAGCGGAAAGAATAAAAGCACTGCTGAGCTATCAAAAACAGACAACATGTGACTTAGTTTAGAATCATGAACTACCAAATTCTGTAGAATCAACATCATTAAAGTTATCTTTATTGCTAGCAATTGCACCCTGACTCAGTGGGTGAGTGCAGGAGTTTGCTGGGCAGTTAAAGTCATTTGTGTGTAATTTAACAAATCCTTAGGCTTATAAACCTCTCACCTCCCAGGGGAATTTGCATATGGTGGTTTGACTTCACAAGAGTAAGGTTCAGGAACAGCTTTCCAAGGAGATTAGTGCGGGCAAATAAACTCACATGCATCTGACGAGGTGGGTATTCGCCTACGAAAGCTCATGCTCCAAAACGTCTGTTAGTCTATAAGGTGCCACAGGATTCTTTGCTGCTTTTACAAATCCAGACTAACACAGCTACCCCTCTGATACTGGTCACTTGTTCCAAGACTGATCTTGATAAAGTTATGGAGAGGATGGTATGATGAGGTTGCCTACTGTGGCATATGGTCCATCTGCCACTGCTATTAGCAGAGATCTCCTGCAGCCAGAGATGGGACTCTAGCTAGGGAGGGCTCTGAGTTACTACAGACAACTCTTTCCCAGCTGTCTAGTTGTGGGTCTCACGAACATGTCCTGGGTCTAATTCAGGGGTTCTCAAAGTGGGGGTTGGGACCCCTCAGGAGGTTGCTAGGTTATTACATAGGGGGTTGTGAGCTGCCAGCCTCCACCTGAAACCCCGCTTTGCCTCCAGCATTTATAATGGTGTTAAATATATTTTTAAAGTGTTTTTAATTTATTATGGGGGTCGCACTCAGAAGCTTGCTATATGAAAGGGGTCACCAATACAAAAGTTGGAGAACCACTGGTCTAACTGATCACCCATCTTTGGTCAGGAAGGAATTTGCTTCCAGGTCAGAGGAGCAGGCAGCCTGTGGAGTTTTCACCTTCCTCCACAGCATGGGGCACAGGTGGTTTTCTGGTTTGAACTAGAGCAAGTGCTAGATTCTCTGTAACTTGAAATCTTTATATGCCTAACTGAGGACTTTAATAGCTCAGCCAGAGGTTACCACCCTGTTGCAGGGGTGGGCGGGTGAGGTTCTGTGGTCTGCAAAGTCTCCGAGTCCGGCTGGATTCAGACTGATGACCTACATGGGAAAGACTTGATTCACAAGACTGGCAAGGAACTGAAACTGTTATAAAATAGCCATCCCGATTAAGGAAGATGGGAGGGGTGACTCTCACCCAGTTCAAAAACTGACAATGTGTGAGTCAAACAGAACCAGGTCCTGTGAGAGAACCTGAATTACTTTGAAACCTGCCAGGTTCCTTCATGGGAGAGAGGCATTGCATAGTAAGCGTGGGTGTGAACTGTTTATTGTGACATGTTTACTCAATTATGGTTTTGTTCCGAATAAATAATTCTCTGTTGTATGCAGGATGGCTGGTCACTGGATAACTCTGATCCTGCCTCGGATAGAGCAGGGTGACAGGTGTTGGACTAAACTCAGACTTGACCACAGTTGCTTGCAGGTGGAAGTGTAGCCTAAATCACTGGCCTGGTAGGAGAGTAATGCAGGTTCCTTCCCCAGGAATGGGAACAGCAGGAGACCTATGTGAGGTGTTGTGACGATGCGGTTCTGGCGGGACACAAATGAGAGTGCCAATTCAGGACCAATTGCTTAAACAGGGCAGTCACAGCCCAAGGCTGGGGATTTTCCACCTCTAAGGCAAACCAAACCATCCACACAAAAATGACTTTGGTTTTACCTCACTGGCCAACCACAAGTCACACAAGCAATTTCCTAGACACCCCAGTCTCCCCGTATTACCACCAGTGCCACTCATCCCAGGGAAGAATGGTTATGAAAACCAACACCCCAATAAATGAAAAAAGGTTCCCTCGATCCCAAAGGACCAAGCCCAGACCTAGGTCAATATACACATCAGATCTTACCCACAAATCACGCTGTTGCCAATTCTTTAGAATCTAAAATCTAAAGGTTTATTCATAAAAGGAAAAAGGTAGAGGTGAGAGCTAGAATTGGTTAAATGGCATCAATTACATATAGTAATGGCAAAGTTCTTGGTTCAGGCTTGTAGCAGTGATGGAGTAAACTGCAGGTTCAAATCAAGTCTTTGGAGTACATCCGCCGCTGGGATGGGTCATCAGTCCTCTGTGTAGAGCTTCAGTGTGCAGCAAAGTCCCTCCAGAGGTAGGAAGCAGGATTGAAGACAAGATGGAGATGAGGCATCAGCCTTATATAGGCTCTTCCAGGTGTAAGAACACTTCTTTGTTCTTACTGTGGAAAATTACAGCAAAATGGAGTTTGCAGTCACATGGGCCAGTTCCTGCACACCCTGCTGAGTTACAAGGCGTATTTGCCTCCTCTCAATGGGTCACTTGTGTAGCTGATGGTCCTTAATGCAGGCTAGGCAGAGCTAACACCCACTTGTCTGTTTTTTCCCAGAAATACAGCACGAATTTGAAATACAGACAGTATACAGCCAGTACTCATAACTTCAACTACAAAATGATACAGACATACAGACAGCATAATCATAACCAGCAACCCATAAACTGGACTTGGACACCTTATATGACCCCCTTTACATAAGTTTTGGTGCCACTGCAGGACCTTGAGTGCAAACCGTGTTCTATATGGTCCCAGTTTATATCAATAACGTCACAGGTGTCCTCAGTGAAGCCAGGAAGGGATCAAAGGCGCATTTACCTCATGATCTGGGACAACTGGATCACAGGCTCCAAACACCTCTCTGGGGAAGAGATTTCTCTGAGGCTACAGCCCACCAGTTAAGCAGGAAGAGGCATAGTAAGAGACAATGGTTAGCAGCAGATGCTAGATCAATTCAGACTAGAAATACGACTCACAATTTGGACAATGTGGGTAAATTCTTAGAGCTATTTATCAGGACCTTTCAAGGTTTCAAAGTCTGTTTTTGTTTTTCACTGGAACAAAACCCAAATAGTTTAAACATTCACAGAACAATGGAATTGTGTCCAGATGCTGGTTTTCCATTCAGGAGAATGTGTCAGTGTCTAGGGAGGAGAAAGAGAGACTGTGTGCAGGGGGTGGGGGCGCTAGTATCTGAGAAACTGAGTTCCAGCCACTCCTCTCCTGGTCTAAAGTGGCCTGGGTGGTTGCTACAACTCAATGTGCTCTAGTGCATCTCATGTTCAGTTCTCCTTTTCCCCATCCTAGGGGGTGATCAGCACCAGGAAGACTGAGATGGCACCTCAGGACCTGGATGATGAGATCTGTGTGAGGAGAGATCTTGACCAGTGGAGACACCTTGACAGTTTCCCGATTAGCAGGTGGCTCATTTAGCCCCTGGAAAGGGTTAGAGGTTCCTATCTCCACAAAGGAACTGAACCCTCTCCCCATCATCTTTCCTACCCGCTTCAGCTATAGAAGCTAGAGCTGGTTGTGATACAGTTTGCCGACAATCTCTTTGGTTGACTCCTTCTCTTTCATCCATGTGGACATTCCTTTCAATGTCTTTGGATGCCATGGTGTCTTGGCAGTGATAATGGGGCAGCTTCTCCAAGATCTGCCCAAGCACTTGTGGGGGCCCCTGTGTGGTCATTGATAGAATGATAGAACTGTCAGGATGGAAGAAACTTCAAGAAGTCATCTAATTTTATAAATATACAGTCAAACCTCGCAATAATGCATCCCGCCATAACATGAAATCACATATAATGCGATCATAAGTTGGCTCCCCTTTAAGGCCTAATACCAGTGGTCCCCAATGCCATGGTGCCCGCCGGGACATTGATGTGCCCCCGCCTAGTGCCCAGCAGGGGAGAGAAGCTGCGGCAGGCGCAGGATCGTGGCTTCTCTCCAAGCTGGAGAGAAGCCCCTGCCCCCTGCTACCCTGGGACAGAGAGCACCGGCACCCACAACCTCAGTGCTCTCTGTACCCGGCAAGTGTGGGGCCGCGACTCCTTTTGAAGCTGGAGAGAAGCTGCGGCCCTGCACCTGCCACGTGAGGGAGGGACAAGACGAAGTCAAGTGTAAGACAGCTGCCATGGCTCCTGAAGAGGTAGCAGAAGCCGAGGGGTGGGGGAATTTCTCCCCACAGTCTGTGAAAGAGTGTGTGCCTCTGAACGGGGTGAGGGAAGAAATACAGCTCAGCGTGTGGGACAAAGGACAAATCCAGTGGAGCAGGAGCGCAATGGGGCATCTGCAACCTCCCCTCGCTGGGGGAACTGCGAGATGCCACAGGTGTCCCCAGGCCCTGGCCTGCGAGGAGATGGGCAGAAGAAGGAATTTGGCTCTGAGAAAGACAAATAGATTCACCATTGTAGAGGCTTGGGATCCCTCAGCTGGAAACAGACCTGCATGATTAACAGCAAGTGGCCCTCTCCCAGTGATAGAATGTTTGCTCCCCACCCCACTCCAGTGAGCAGGAACTCCAGTGGACAGCCTGGGTGACTGGCACATCTTGGACTGAGAGTTCACCACTCTCCTCTATCCCTCGCAAATGAAAGGGATCAAGGAGGTGCTGATTCAGGTTCTCATTTCAGTCCCAGGGGTTTTACAGTCTTGGGGGCCATGTGAGGGCAAGTGTGGGCTCCCCTGGGCACTGCACTGGCAGTCTGGCTGAGCCCGCTTTCAAGAGGGGGAGATGTGGAGACCTGGGAAATTTGTGGTTGATTTTTATGCAACAAATGTGTGACTCGCTTTCCCCATTCACATTCTATGGCTACCCACCAAATGTGGAGGTGTTAATGTATGTCTTGAGGCAGGACAAGCAATGCAGTGACTGAGCGGAAAGAATATAAGCACTGCTGAGCTATCGAAAACTGACAACATGTGACTTAGTTTAGAATCATGAACTACCAAATTCTGTAGAATCAACATCATTAAAGTTATCTTTATTGCTAGCGATTGCACCCTGACTCAGTGGGTGAGTGCAGGAGTTTGCTGGGCAGTTAAGTCATTTGTGTGTAATTTAACAAATCCTTAGGCCTATAAACCTCTCACCTCCCAGGGGAATTTGCATATGGTGGTTTGACTTCACAAGAGTAAGGTTCAGGAAGAGCTTTCCAAGGAGATTAGTGTGAGCAAATAATGGCTACTCACCAAGTCTGGAGGTGTTAATGTATGTCTTGAGACAGGACAAGCAATGCAGCGACTGGGCAGAAAGAATATAAACACTGCTGAGCCATCAGGAACTGACAACATGTGGACTTCACTTTAGGATCAGGAACTACCAAATTCTGTAGAATCATTAAAGTTATCTTTATTGCTAGCGATTGCCCCCTAACTCAGGAGGCAATCCTTAAGCTGATAAGATGGCAAACCTCGCACCCCAGAGGAATTTGCATATTGTGGTTTGACTTCAGAGCTATGAGGTATTGGAACAGCCCTCCAAGGGGAGCAGCGAGGGCAATTAAATTCACTTGTTTCAAGACTGAGCTTGATAAACGTATGGAGGGGATGGTATGATGAGGTTGCCTACTGTGGCATGTGGCCCATCTGCCACTGCTGTCAACAGAGATCTCCTACAGCCAGAGATAGGACTCTAGATGGGGAGGTCTCTGAGTTACTATGGAGAATTCTTTCCCAGCTGTCTAGCTGGTGGGTCTCACCCACACGCTCAAGGTCTAACTGATCGTTGTACCGGGGTCTTGAATAGTGTGACCAGACAGAGAGTGTGAAAAATTGGGGTGGGGTCGGAGGTAATACGAGCCTGTATAACAAAAAGACCCAAAAGTCGGGACACTCCCTATAAAATCTGGACATCTGGTCACCTTAATCTTGAAGGAATTCTCCCCCAAGTCAGATTGGTGGGAGCCTGTCTTTTTTTTTCATCTTTCTCTGCAGCATTTGGCATGGGTCACTTGCTGGTTTGAACTGGAATAAGTGGTAGATTTTCTGTAACTTGAAATCTTTATATGAAGAGTTGAAGACCTCTGTAACTCACCCAGAGGTTACCACTCTGCTGTAGGAGTGACTGGTAAGGTTGTGTGTCCCGAAATTGCTTCTCATCCATACTGCTTAGGCCTCTCCTGTGTGTCTCTGAGACTGTGGTGACCTTTCTTGTCAGAGAAGATTTCTTTATACATGTTCCTGTAACCACGATTCTGTGACGTTATTGACGTAAGCTGGGACCGTATAGATAATTGCTGCAACCAATGTCCTGTAGCGGCACCAAATCTGGTATGAAGGTGGGGGAGCTCAAATGAGGTGTCTAAGACAAGGTTATCGTTTGCTGGTTAAGATTATGTTATCTGTGTGCATGTATCATTTCTGTATTTAAAGTTAGAAGTATTGGCTCTCTACTGTCTGTATTTCAAACTTATGCTATGCTTCTGGGTGACATCCCAGACATGTTGGTGTCAGCTCTGCCTACCCTGCTTAATGGCCCATTAAGGACCATCAGCTATACAACTGACCCATTGAGAGAAGGCAGAAACAACATGTGATTCAGCAAAGTATGCAGGGACTTGCCCATGTGACTCCAAACTCCATTTTGCTGTAATTTTCCACAGTAAGAACAAAGAGGTGTTCTTACATGTGGAAAAGACTATAAAAGGCTGATGCCTCAACTCCATTTTGTCTTCAATCTGGCTTCTTACCGCTGGAGGGACTTTGCTACAATTAGAAGCTCTACACAAAGGACTGATGACCCATCCCAACTGTGGATGTACTCCAGAGACTTGATTTGAACCTACAGTTTATTCTATCACTGCTACAAGCCTGAGCCAAGAACTTTGCCATTACTATATGTAATTGATTCCATTTAACCAATTCTAGCTCTCATCTCTATCTTTTCCTTTTATGAATAAACCTTTAGATTTTAGATTCTAAAGGATTGGTATCAGGGTGATTTGTGGGTAAGGTCTGATTTGCATATTGACCTGGGTCTGGGGTTTGGTCCTTTGGGATCAGGAGAACCCTTTTTCGTTTACTTGGGTGTTGGTTTTCATAACCATTCATCTCCATAAGGAGTGGCAATGGTGGTGATACTGGGAAACTGGAGTGTCTCAGGGAATTGCTTGTGCGACTTGTGGCTAGCCAGTGGGGTAAAACCAAAGACTCTCCAGGGGGTCAGCGTGAAAATTCCAGTTTAAGATTCAAGAGATCAATTAAAAAAATTAATTAGGAAGAGAGAAAGAAAAAAAATCTGATTATGGCAGAAGTGCAGCCCTCCTGTAGCTAAGGTTAAAAGTCACTTACTGTTTAAAAGACAATTATGTTCAGTCTACATGCTGAATCCAATTGTGTTGAATTTTGCAGAGGCAGTCACTGCCAATCTGACCCCAGGGGTAAACTCCTTCCCGAACCACATATGGTGATCCTTGAGCATGAGAGCAAGAACTAGCCAGCTAAGCACCTGAAAGAGAGACTGCTTAGTGCCACTTCAGAGCCTAGGCCTACCCTGCCCAGTGTTTCATTACCAGCCATGACCAAACACCCTGTTAACCTGGAAAGGGTATTCAACAGGGAGCCATTGTATTTAGTCACCAACCTCCACCCTACAGACTTGTCCTCTCTCCCGTATCTGTCACCAGGGATGATATTCACAGGAATAGCACATAGCAAACAGGACATAAAATATGAACGAAGTCAAATTTATTAAACAAGACTCCCAACTAAATAATCGTTCACATAAAAGGGTAGGACAAATCATTTGGTTGTTAATTCAGCAAATTGACCTTAAACCCAAACAAACATAAGGTAGATATACAACTAATTCAGGTAAGTCAGAACATCACTGGATCAGAGGCTATTGTCTCTGACTCCCTAACAAAGATTCCTTATTGATAACATCTGATATCTAATCATTAGAGTTCAGATCAATTACTCTTCTATATGTTGCTCCACCTAGAGGGACAACTTAGCAAGTGTGAAAAATCAGGACAGAGCTTGGGGGATAATGGCAGCCCATATAAAAAAGAGCCCAAAATATCAGGACTGTCCCTATAAAATCAGGACATCTGATCACCCTAGCTCCACTACACTGACTGTGCTGCACAGTCTGTTGCAAAGGGATGCACCATAACACATGTGGGATATGAGGCCACTTTGCTCCTGCTCTTAACCTGACCCAGCTCCATGCATGGGCCTGATCCTTTTGAACCACCCACACAAAATATTTTGTAGGATCTAGAAGAGGGAGGCATAATGCAGCAAAGTCACAGATTCCCCTCCAGTTGTGCCTTTCCCAGGGGAAATGTGCCGGCTCTGGACTCCTTCTGCTCTCAGAAACAAAGTCCAGTCTGGATCAGGGCAGTTCATAAGCAGGATGGCGCTGTCCTCGGGAATGAAATTTAACAGGCTATTAGAACAGGAGACCATTAGCCCAAGTTTCACTGTAAATAAGTTTCACTTTATTAGAGCAGGTTGATACTCTGTCATTCAGTGAAGCTAGCAGACTGAAAACTCTTCAGCCCTTTCTCAGAATCAGATATGTGTTCCTGTGTTGGGAAGGAAGGGAAAGGAAACACAGTGGGTTTGTGGAGCCACTTCTGGGCTGGAGCTTACTCCTGTTTTTGAACAATGCCCTAGGGGCGGGGGCTGCAAAGTCCCAATGTGTTCTGGTGCATCTCATGTTTGGGTCTGATTTTCCCACCCTAGGAGATGATCAGCACCGACAAGACAGAGGTGGCATCTCAGGGCCTGGATGATCATCTCTGTGTGAGGAGAGATCTTGGCCAACAGAAACACCTTGACAGTTTCCCTGTGAGTGGGTGGCTCATTTATCCCCTGGGAAGGATTAGAGGTTCCTAGCTCCAGAAAGGAACTGAACCCCTCCCCATCACCTTTTCTACCCGCTTGAGGGTATAGAAGCTAGAACTCTCTGCTCTCTTTAGATTGTGTGCTAAGATTTCCCTTCTTGCAGCTCTTCAAACAGCCCAGAGTTCCTAAAGGTGCGAGCGTCATGCACCTTTCCTGGCCATTCTACACTGATGTCGGTGTCCTGGTTGATGCACCAGTGCTTGCAGCACCATTGAGAAGTACCCCTAGCAGTTTATGTACTGGTTGGCAAGGTGGTCCGGTGCCAAGATGAGGATATGCATTCTGTCTGTCATCCCACCACAGTTAGGGATCTCCATTGCAGCAAAGTAATCCACTATGACCTGCACATTTCCCAGAGTCACTACCCTTGTTAGCAGAAGGTTATTGATTGCTTTGGCTGCCTGGACCACGGCAGCCCCCACAATAGATTTGCTTACTCCAAACTGATTCCGGACTGAAGGTAGCAGTCAGGCGTTGTAAGCTTCCACAGGGCTATGGCAACTTGCTTCTCACCTGTCAGGACATTTCTCATCTTGGTATTTCTGCACTTCAGGGTGGGGGGAAGCATGTCACAAAGTTGAAGGGACAGCAGGGCTGCGGGGTTGTGGGTTTAGCGGGACCGCGGGGTTGCGGGGATCTAGCCGGGGTAGTGAGACTGCTGGGTTGCGGGTCTCCACCCAGGTAGCGGGGCAGGGGGGTTTTGGGGCTCCGGCCAGGGAAGCGGGACTAGGGGGTTGCGGGGAGCCAGCCAGGGGAGCGGGACTGGGGGGTTGCGGGGATCCGGCGAAGAAAGCAGGGCTGTGCGGTTGTGGGGCTCTTCCTGAGGTAGCGGGGCCATGGGACTTGCCGCTCTCAGCCAGGGGAGTGGGGTTGCAGAGCTCCGGCAGGGACAGTGGGTCTGCAGGGTTGCGGAGCTCCAGCCGGTGGAGCAGGGCAGCGTCAGTTGCCACTCTCAGGCCGGGGGACCGGAGAGGCGGGGTTGTGGAGCTCCGGCAGGGGTAGCGGGGCTGCGGGACTTGCCGTGCTCCGCCGGGAGAACAGGACTGCGGGGTTGCGGGGCTCCTACCGGGGAAGCAGGACCACGGAGTTGCAGGGATCCTGCCTGGGGAGCGGAACTGCGGGGTTTCGGGGCTCTGGCTGGGGTAGGGAGCTGCGTGGCTCTGGCCGGGAGAGTGGGGCTGCCGGATTGCGGGGCTTTGGCTGGGGTAGTGGGGCCTCAGGATTTGCCACACTCCGCCGGGGGAGTGGGACCACGGGGTTCCAGCAGGGATAGCGGGGCCGTGGGGTTGCGGGGCTCCGGCCGGGAAAGTGGGTCCACAGGGCTGCGGGGTTCCGGCGAGGAGAGCGGGGTTGCGGGGCTCCGGCCGGGAGATCGGTGCCATGGGACTTGCCGCGCTCCGCAGGGGGAGCGGGACTGCAGGGCCCCAGCAGGGACTGCGGGGCTGCGGGGTTGCAGGGCTCTGGCCAGGGGAGCAGGGCCACAGGATTGCCAGGGCTGCGGCCGGGGGAGCGGGATCACGGGGTTGCGGGGCTCCAGACCGGAGAGCGGGACCGCAGGGTTGCGGGGCTCCGGCCAGGAGAACGGGGTTGCCAGGTTGCGGGGCTTCAGCCGGGACAGCGGGGCCACAGGACTTGCTGTGCTCCGCCGGGGGAGCGGAACCACGGGGCTCCCGCAAGGATGCGGGAACGCGGGGTTGCGGGTTTCCAGTGTAAGAAGCAGGGCTGCGGGGCTCTGGCTGGGGTAGCGGGACCGCGGGATTGCAGGGCTCTTGCTGGGGTAGCGCGGCCGCGGGACTTGCCGCACTCCGCCAGGGGAGCGGGACTGTGGGGTTGCGGGGCTCTGGCCCAGGAAGCGGGACCGCGGAACTTGCCGTGCTCTGCTGGTGGAGTGGGACCGTGGGGCTCCGGGAGGGACAGCGGGGCTGTGGGGTTGCGGGGCTCCGGCCGTGAGAGTGGGGCAGCTACACTTGCCACTCTCGGGCCGGGGAACATAGCAGGTTCTGCAGGTGAGGCAAAGGTCATTGGAGATAATTGCCCAATCAGAGAGAAGCCACACAAGGGAAACTAGAAGTTGTTGATGCAGTAGTGTCACCATCAGCAACTATGAGAAAGGCCCATGGGTAGAGCTGCCCGCATACGTGTCACTATGTGTCTGGAAATATTGATGGTTGGAAAATCACAGTTTTGTTGTGTTCATACCTGAAATGACTCTGATCAATGGAGAACACTCACTGCTTTAGAGTCCTTTCCATTTCTGCCAGATGTTCTCCCTATGTTTTGTGGAAATAAATGAAGTCATCTTTATGTTGTGTATTTGGTTGTCATGGTTTTTGTTCCCATGGCAACTGAGTTAGATCATTAGGGGATAGCCTAACCAGCTTCGGCCAGTTGGGTGAGCTCTGTTTGTGTAAATAAATGATAGTTTTCTTAGCTGTCTGCTGTCTGGCCTCAAGTGATTTCTTCCTAAACCGGCTGCCCCCAAGGATATAACAAGTGGCGACACTGGATTGGATTCCAGTGCTGCTCCAGTAACAGAAGGAAGTAGAAGTCAAGGTAAAGAACAAACAAACAAAAAAACAGCTTGTTTGCACTGACTGTGAAAGTGAAACTAAAAATCATGGCTACTCTGACCGGGCCACTGGAACCTTTTGATGAGAATATAGAGCAGTGGCATGTGTATACTGAGTGTTTTGAGCTTTTTGTTATTGCAAATGACATTACAGAAGCGAAGAAGGTGCCAATATTCTTAAGTGTGGTAGCGGCTAAAACCTACTCCCTGCTACGCAGCTTACTACACCCTGTTAAGCCTGAGACTAAATCTTACAGTGACGTTGTGGAAATCCTGGGGTCCCATTTTTCCCCAAAACCACTGGTAGTTGCTGAAAGATATAGGTTCCACAAAAGAGACCAAAAAGAAGATGAAACAGTTGTACAATTTGTAGCAATTTTAAAAAAGCTAGCAGAACACTGTGAATTTAAAGAGATGTTAAATGATGCCCTGCGTGACAGGTTAGTGTGTGGCCTGTACAGTGAAGCTATACGGAAGCGCCTACTAACAGAGGCTCAGCTTACTTTACAGAAGGCTGTTGATATTGCTGTCTCCATGGAACTGGCTACAAGGGAGGCGCAATACATCGGTGCATCCTTTAGGGTGCAAAAAGTGTCACAAGAACCTCCCCCCAAAACTGTGCAGAGTCAAGAATGTTACCGCTGTGGTAAACCAGGTCACCAGGCATCAGAATGCTGGTTTAAGGACCTGGTGTGTTGACACTGTGGCAAAAAGGGACACATTGAGTGTGCCTGTAAACAAAAGAGAAAGATGCCTGTGGTCTGGCCGACAAAAAGAGGAACCCTGCATACCCTAGAGCAGACCCAGGATGATCAAGGTGACACCTCATCGCAAGCGGAAGTGCCACTGCATGTTTTGTCTTTGGCAGTGGGCTCACATGAATACTGGGTAACCCCATTGTTGGATGGCAAACCTATAGGCATGGAACTGGACACCGGTGCAGCCGTCTCGCTGGTCTCCGAGACTGTGTATAAAGAAAAGCTACAGCATCTTCCGCTTAAGGCAACAAAAACTTTTCTGAAGACATATACGGGAGAAGCTGTGCCCATGTTGGGCACTATTGATGTTAAGGTGGAGCTCAATGGACAGGCTGCTAAATTGCCACTGTTTGTGGTGAGAGGTAACTACCCAGCCTTAATGGGTAGGTCTTGGCTTGGGAAGATTCAGCTGAACTGGGCAGAAGTGCACTGGATGACTACAGAAGAAACCAGTCTAACCCCTATACTAAGGAAATATGCTGCTGTTTTTGGAGATGATTTGGGAAGTATGAAGGGAATCACTGTGACATTGAACATTAAACCTGACAGTCCACCAAAATATCTGAAAGCCCGAACTATGCCATCAGGCCAAAAGCTGAAGCAGACCTGGTCACCAATGGAGTCCTAATACCACTTACCCATAGCTCACGGGCCACTCCTATCGTCCCAGTAGTGAAGAAAGATGGCTCCCTCCGGATTTGCGGTGATTTTAAAGTCACTGTCAACCCAGTGTTGTGTGCAGAGCAATACCCGCTTCCCCGCATCGAAGACCTCTTCGCAGGCCTGGCTGGAGGACAAAAGTTCAGTAAGATTGATCTGAGTCAAGCATATTTACAGATGCACGTCAATGAAAATTCCCAAGAGCTGTTGACAATTGTGACTCATAAGGGGCTTTATTGATACTGTCACCTACTCTTCGGAATAACGTCTGCTGCCACCCTGTTCCAGAGGGCTATGGACCAGATCTTGTGTGGCTTGTCAGGAGTTCAGTGCTATCTGGATGATATCCTGGTCACTGGAAGGAATGAAGAGGATCACTTAAAGAATTTAGAGGCTACCCTACAAAGAATGGAAGAGTATGGCCTACAAGTTCGCAAAGACAAGTGTGAATACTTCAAGCCCTCTGTTGAATATTTGGGACACATCATTGATTCTGCAGGTCTTCATAAGGCCCCTGCAAAAGAACTATTGTGGAGGCTCCCCCACCTCGAAATGTAAGCCAGCTACGCTAGTTTCTAGGACTACTGAACTATTATGGAAAGTTCATCTCACAGTTAGCCACACTGCTAAAACCATTTCATGAGCACCTTGGGCAGAACAAGGCCTGGAAGTGGACTGAAGCCTGTGATGTTACATTTAACAAAGCTAAGGATGCATTGCTAAATTCTGAAGTTCTAACGCACTTTGATCCATCCTTACCCCTACAATTGGCCTGCGATGCCTCCCCTTATGGAGTGGGAGCAGTCGTGTCACACATTATGCCTTCAGGAGAAGAGAGACCTATTGCTTTTGCTTCACGCACTCTAAGCAAAGCAGAAACTAACTACGCCCAAATCGAACGTGAGGCATTAGGAATTGTTTTTGGAATTCGGAAGTTTCATCAGTACCTGTTTCAGCGAAAGTTTACTCTTCTCACAGACTATCGACCTCTGATGTCAATTTTCAGACCCTACACAGGCATTCCCCCATTAGCTGCTAGTCATATTCAACGTTGGGCATTGTTACTTTCAGCACACGCATATGAAATCAAATATCGGAAATCCACTCTGCACGGCAATGCAGATGGCCTCTCAAGGTTGCCTTTGCCGGTCAAACATCAAGATAGTGCCCAAAAGGAAATCTTCTACTTTGAACAGGTAGAGAATACACCCATCACTGCTACTCAGATAAAGAAGGCAACTCAAGTTGACCCAGTATTGTCCCAAGTTATGGATCTAGTGATGCATGGAAAATCTCGACAAACCTCTCCGGTCTCCCCCGACCTTGTTACCTACATGTCCAGAAGGACGGAGTTATCGGTCCAATCTGGTTGTTTGTTGTGGGGGAGACATGTCATTATTCCACCACCGCTGAGATCACAGATGTTAGAACAGCTACATTCCGGTCACTGTGGAATAGTGCGCATGAAGGAAATAGCACAAAGCTATTTTTGGTGGCCTGGATTAGACAGTGCTATTGAAGAGAAGGCAAAAGCTTGTATGTCATGTCAGGGTGTGAGGAATGCACCCTTAGTGGGCACCTCTACACCCATGGGACTGGTCTGAAAACCCGTGGCAATGTATTCACGTTGACTTTGCTGGCCCCCTTGAAGGAAGCATGTTCTTGGTGGCAGTAGATGCCCATTCTAAATGGCCAGAAGTCTTTATAATGCAGTCCACTCCTGCAGAGAGTACTATCCAAAAACTACGGGGACTCTTTAGTTGTTTCGGTCTGCCAGAACAACTTGTGAGCGACAACGGACCGCAGTTCGTCTCTCAGGAGTTTCAAAATTTTATGAAGGCAAATGGGATGCACCACATCACATCAGCACCATATCATCCAACTGCCAATGGATTAGCTGAAAGATTTGTGCAGACAATGAAACCAGCTTCGGCCGGTTGGGTGAGCTCTGTATGTGTAAATAAATGGTAGTTTTCTTAGCTGTCTGCTGTCTGGCCTCAAGTGTTTCTTCCTAAACCGGCTGCCCCCAAGGATATAACACTTTAGGTCTCAAAACTTGGGTTAGATAATTTTCTTCCCTCTGAAATTTCTTGCTAAATGAGTGTGAAAGGCTTTCTGCAGAACTGAAACAGTCCAGAGAGTGTCACACAGGCAGTTTTTACTCAGTCCTCAGGCGCCTCTTTAATCTGATCGTATCCGGACACCAAATCAAAACTATTGAAATATATCGCTTCTGACATTTTATCCTGTAGGCCTGCTGTGTGGGGAAGTGGGTAGCCATCTTGAACAGTCTGTGATTTAACTCAGTGCATATCCTCAAATCTACTTAGAGCTTTTTCACAATTACAACTGGTGAAACCCAGGGTAATGTAGATTACTCAATCAGGACACCCTCCAGCATGCCACTTAGTTTCTCTTTCACTGCTATCTTATGCCAGGAGAATCCAAGCTGGGGGCTGCCTCACAGGAACAATCCAGGGTTTAAACGGGATCTGATGTTCCACCAATCATAGCTCCCAAGCCCTTCATTACTCTGGGAGAACAGAGTAGCATCTTGCAAGAGCAGCTGCTCTAATCGTTTCCTCTCATTGCCTTCTACGGATGCTTCTGTCAAGTCAGCCCACTAGTGCCATTCTGTGCCGTGTTCTGGTGTCCACAGTTCAAGAAGGATGTTGATAAATTGTAGAGGGTTCCAAGAAGAGCCACAGGAATGAATAAAGGATTAGAAAACCTGCCTTCTAGTGCTAGACTCAAGGAGCTCAATCTAGTTATCTTAACAAAGAGAAGGTTAAGGGGTGACTTGATCACAGTCTGTAAGCACCTGCACAGGGAACAAATATTTGACACTGGGCTCTTCAGGCGGCAGGCAAAGGCTTAACACATCCAAAGGCTGGGAGCTGAAGTTGGACAAAGTCAGACTGAAAATAAGGAGCAGACTTTTAACAGTGAGGGTCATTAACCATTGGAACAATTTACTGAGGCTCATTGTGATTCTCCCTCACTGGCCATTTTTAAATCAAGCCTGGATGTTTTAAAAAAGATCTGCAGGAGTGCCAAAGGAATTATTTGGGGGCAGTTCTATGGCCTGTGTTCTGCAGGAGCTCAGAATAGAAGATCACCATGGTCCCTTCTGGCCTTGGAATCTATGAATGTAGCTCTTTTACTGACTGGGCTGCTCCACAGCTCCTGAGCTCTGCTCCTGAGTTCTGAGCAGGGCCAGCTCCAAGTTTTCTGACACCCTAAGCGGTGGGGAAGAAAAAAAAAAAGACAATCGGTGGCAGATCAATCGCGCTGCTCTGTTCTTCGGAGGCAGTTCAGAGGCAGGTCGTTCACTCCCTCTCTTCTTCTTTGGCGGCACCTCAAATAGGAAGAGAGGGACTGAGCAACCCACCGCCGAATTCTTGTCAAAGACCCGGATGTGCTGTCCCAATAGCGGACGGAGTGATGCCCCCTTGTATTGGCCATGCCAAGCACTTGCTTCCTTAGCTGGTGACTGGAGCCGGCCCTGCCTGTGAGAGGCCTGGAGAAACCAGCAACACTGAACTCTATCTCCATGGTCTGATTTTTCATTTGCCAAATTTCTGATTTGATCTCAACAGATCGTCAGCAAACTTCAATCACCACAACCTAAGACAGTGTGAGGTTTCCAGTTTCTCCAGCTTCATGTGGGGTGGGAAAGGTGATGGGGAGGGAATCATGTTCTTTGTGGTGATAGGAACTTCCAGCACCTCCCAGTATCAGCAGGGGATAAATGAGACACTCACCAACAGGGAAAAAATCATGGTGTGCCACTGGCCAAGAGATCTCCTCACACAGTGCTGGTCATCTGTGTCCTAACATGCCATCTCAGGGTTGATCGAGTTGATCACTGTGTAGGATGGGAGAAGAAGAACCGAGTATGAGGTGCACCAGAGCACTTTGCGCATAGCACCAACCCAAGGCATCGATCCAGGAGTAAGCTCCAGCATGGAAGTGGCTCCACAAACCTGCTGTTTCCTACCTCTTCTATCCCAACATATTCATGTCGGTTTCCAAGAAAGGATTGAAGGATTTCCAGTCTGCTAGCTTCTCTGAGTAATTTATTGTTAACTTGCTCCAATAAAGTGATTTGCAGTGAAAACTTGTACTAATGGTCTCCTGTTCCAATAGCCAGTAAAGGTTCAGTCCCCAGGAGAGCTCCTTCCTGCATAGGAACTGCCTTGGTCCAGATTAGACTTAGCTTTTCAGAGCAGAAGGAACTCACATTTCCTCTGGAGATGGCACAGTGGGAGGGGAGCTGTGACTCTGCTTCACTCTGTCCCCTCTTCCTGATCTCCCAGAAATCTTCGTGTAGGTGGCTCACAAAGGTCAGTCCCATAGGTGGAGCTGGGACAGGTGAAGAGCAGGAGCAGGGTGGCCTCATATCCCCCATGTTTTATGAGGCATCCCATTGCAACAGAATGTGCAGCAGAGTCAGCACAGTGGCATATGGAAAGTTAATCTAACTGAACTCTAATGTGTAGATGGACCTTATCAAGAAGGAACCCTTGTAATAGAGTCACAGAGTTTAAGAATGGAAGGGGTCATTATGTTCCTCTGGTCTGACTTTCCGTGTGACAGAGCTCACAGGATTTCTCTCAGCAATTCCTATAACACGTGGTTGAATTCGATCAGTGTTTCTCAGGCTCTGCAGGTGGGAAACAACTTATTCAATGTCAAAATTCTCCGCAACTTCTCACATTTATGAAAGTAATAGTAAACATTATTTACTATTATTATTCAATGACAACACTGATATACCCACAGAATTTGTGTGTATTTTGAGAGGTTTGCAGAGACACCTTGAAGTGTAAGGGTGAGTGTGGAACAAGAATTTATTTGCTTTAGTTTGTAATAACATTTTCGATGCCTTGAAACCATTGCCTTTGGTGGTCCCCCTGAGAAACACTGAACTAAACCATACCTTTCTGAAAGACATAAAGACTCTGTTTGAAGACTCTAAGTGATGATTATTCTCAGTGTTAAAAAGTTCCATCATATTTTCAATTGGAATTTTTTTAACTTCAATTCCCTCCACCTCTTTTGGATCTCGTTCTGCCTTTGATCAGACATCTTTACTCCGAGGAGGTACAGACTGACCAAGTTGTGTCTTAACTGAACATGAGCTCTGTGACAAAAGGGGTTAGCACAATGCATTGCTCGGGAAGCTCATGGCACAGCTGGTTGTCTACATTGGTCCCGTGGGTTCTCTTCACAGTTGTTGCTTTACAGGATATAGACCCTCTAGTTGAAAAAGTGTCTCTGTGAAAACAATAGCATGGAATCACATATTGATTCAAACACATAAGAAAAATCTTTGTTACAGTTAGGGTAACTCAGGACAAATATCCAGATCAAAACTATCAAAACCAAAAAACAGATAGTAAAGCCATGCAACTACATGCAGAATTTTGTCTAATCACATACATCCCCACAGCCCCTCAACAGGGAGCCTATACATCCCCACAAGCCATTCAACTGTTACCAACCACAGTCACCAAGGTGGCCACCCAGGCAATCCCCAGTCCACTTCTGATGACAGTGGCCCTGTGTGGTGCACTTGTATTTCCTAAGGTGGGTGAGTTGGATTTAGAGCTCACTGGTAAACAAGTATATAGTTGTTCTCTATGCAAATCATTCCAAGGAGCCTGGCCAGATTAAAGCATAAGCACTATAGAGCTGTACTAGAGCCCCAGCTCCTGGAGTCATATGATGAGGGCAGAATCTCAGCTCTCACTTAAAAAATGTAAATGTTGAGCAAATTAATACTTTGAAAATGTGGCCCAAGTGTAACCGATGCAGTGATGCCTGCCTGGGTCTGCAGAGAGCCTGAAACAACATTTCTGAGAGATGTGAACTGTCCCACTCATCTCCATGTGATTTTTACTCCCATACCCATTTCTCTGGGCATCACTGCCAACACCACGCAGTCTGAGGACGCTGTGTGGCAGAGGAGTGCAGCAGGCCTGGTCACCTACCTACCCAAGCAGATATACCTCACCTGTGAAGAGAAGTACCGGGAATGGGGAGGTGGGGAGCCAGCTGCTACTCCTGACACTCCAAGTGGGGAGAAGGGATCCCCATCTCTGCTGCTGCTAAGGCTGGGAGGCCTTGCTACAAGTCCTGCCATGGATTAAGGGGCCCCATACAGCTGCCCCTCCAGAGGGGAGGTGGCCCCCTTGCCACTGAGTGTTAGGAAAAATCATTTTTCCATGGGGTATGGGGATGCTATAGTGTGATTACACACAAAGTAATTTCCAGGAATTTAAAAAACTCCGCTTCCAGGAGCTTCTTGATGAGGGAGAACAGTGTGTGTGTGGAGGAAGGAATAAAGCTGCTACGTTGCAATGACTTGACTCTTTCTTGTGAAGTGCTTGAACACTGAACATGGCATCAGAAACGAGTCAGCACCTGCAGGTCCGGGCAACCAGAAACAAAGACAAAGAAACCCATCCAACCATGCAATAACAACAACAAAGAATTATAGAATCAGAGGATTGGAAGGGACCTCAAGAGGTCGTCTAAGCCATTCCACTGCACTCAAGGCAGGACCAAACACTATCTAGACCATCCCTGACAACCACGTGTCCAACCTGTTCTTAAAAATCTCCAGTGATGTAGATTTCACAACATCCCTAGACACTTTTATTCCAGCACCTAACCACTCTGACAGTTAGGAAGTTTTTCCTAATGTCTAACATAAACCTCCCTTGCTGCAATTTCAGCCCATTGCCTCTTGTTCTACCTGAGAGGTTAACAAGAACAATTTACTTCCCTCCTCCTTCTAACAACCTTTTATGTACTTGAAAACTCTTTATGTACTTGAAAACCCCTCTCATTCTTCTCTTATCCAGACTAAACATACCCAATTTTTTCAATCTTCCCCCATAGGTCATGTTTTCTAGATCAGTCATCATTTGATGCTCTTCTCTGGACTTTCTCCAATTTGTCCAAGAGAAAACAGGAATCCTAACAGCATACCAGACTCCTGTCCCCAGGCAGAGGGACATGAAAGGGGATGTGTTTAACAGCTTGGCTTATTTGAGATCACAATGGAACTGCAAAATCGCAACAGGGCTGGATAAAAAGGAAAACAAAATAAGATTAGCCTCCCTGCATGCTGTAGTGGGTGAAGGTTGCTAGATGCCGTGGGCACATTGCGGCAGACCGAGAGGATCCATGTAAATTCCTAGAATCAGTGTCACAGTTCAGGACAACTGCATCTGTATTTTCCCTCTGGGGTCCAGGAAGGGCACCCACACTAAGGTCCCGTTCCTTATACCAGTATAATCTTTCTGCCAGGTGTAGCCAGCAGCAACAAGGGCCGGGTTCAGTATCAAGGGGTTGCTTTTGAACAATACAACACAAAAAACATCTGGAGCCCTCACCCTGTGACCTAGGACAATTGCACACCACCCCCTAGGTACCTCTAAGAGGCAATACTTCACCTTTCGCAAGCACAGAGTCTGACTGTACAAAAACTTTTAATAAAAGGAGGGAAGTGTGGAAGTAGAGCAAGAACTGACAGGGATTTGAAGGGGATTTCAATGCAAACAGTCACCTCTGTGAGCAAGAGTCAGGCTAACTGTAACCCTAATAATGTGAGATTTGTAGAAGCGAAGTGTATGAGGTGAATGGGAAAAAAAACTGTGTGAGAAGTTGTTGCAACCTTGTGTTAGATATGAAATGTAGACTGTAATCTAAACAGAAGTGAGAAAAATAAGATATCAAGTTGACCTATGTATAAACGAAATGCAGCTTTCTGCTTATTATTGTATGTAACAAAAGGTATAAATGCTTTCTGTAATTGTTTACCTGTAGAGAGACCTGCTTAGGAAGGGGAAACTCTGTGTCCTAGTGCACTCTCTCCTTCTATGCAATTGCTTGAGAATAAAGTATCTGACTTTGCTGCATCCAACCAGAGAGTGAGAATTGTGTTTTTCTCTAACAGAAGTAACTCAGCATTAATTTGGGAAAACACTTTCTATCTGCTCACCCTAGATGGAACAGATTTTCAAAACACCATCTGAACTTGACTTTCTCTTCAGAGGCTATGAACAGGCTAATTGCCCAAAGTTATACGTTAACACACAGGCTTTATAAGCAAGAAAACGTATCCAAAACAAGAAAAGGCCCTACACGCATGCTAATAATCTTCTCAGAGAACATTCCAGCTCCAACATGGGCACTGGCAGGAGTCAGTCCCGGAAACGATTGAGGTCCCCTGGGGAAAAGACAGTTTTCTGGATCAGAGAAGTCCCTGAGTCAATTTAAATTCAGGCTATTTATCCAGAAGTGCTTTCTTTATCTGTTGGTCTCTGGGAAATCCAGTTGGAACCAGTATATGAGAGCCTTTCTAGATGCTGGTACCTCTCTGGAAGTGAGTGAATTTTCCTTCTCACCCTCCATTGTTCAACCTTCTTGAGGGAATTACATACAATTCCTGATACATAGACATGGGAATATGTCCCAAAGATATTGCAGGAACTTGCCATATCTGTCAGATACAACAAAAGCACTTTCAACTCATAAAAATATATATGAAAGATAACTTTGTAACAAGTGTAATAAAACATCTGGAGAAACAATAGGCTGATATATTACTTAAGCATACAAAATGGCTGTCTCGTACCATTATCTAATTTTAAAAGCTGAACTAATAGATTAATAAGAGGATGAAAGATGCAAGAGCTGAAATGAAAAGGCTCAGAGAATCCACAGTAACTCTGCCAAGAACTATAAATATGTGCAAAGCTAGTGAATACCATCACACCCAAATGCAGGGCATAAGTAGAGTGGACACAAAGATGATTCACCAAGTAGCACAAGGAAAGGATGAAAATACAAGGAAACATATACCAACATTTGTGCAAAAATGCTCAACTACCAAGCAGCAGAGATCAACCAAATGTAAAGGAAGACCCCTGGGGAGAAAATCTTGATCATGGAAAATGCCCTTCATATGGGGGTAATAATTGTGGCAAGAGGAATCACTATGCCAAAGCTTGCAAACAAGAAAAGTAAAGAAAATACATGGCAACCCATCCTTGACTGGAGAGACACTCCCGTAGAAGGCATTAATAACAGACCAGTTCAGTGCTTGATGGCAAGACCATGCGTATCTTGGCACGTTTAGACTCAGTGTTACTACAATCAGAAGTGGTATAAGGAGTAATAGACAAAAAAGAAGCAAAACAAAGGCCAAAGCCTAGTACAGTCAACAAACTAAAGACCTCCCAGAACTACGAATGGAGACACTGTCAGGATCAAACTATTTCCTCTAGACAAATCATGCACTTGGAACCAAGCTACATGCATTGAACAATAAATCCTCATTCATATAACTTAGCAGTGGATTGGCCCTTATTACATCCAAACTGCAAAGACCTACACCCACAATAAACACAAGACAAAAGCACAGATGTGGCGGATGATGAACTATGCACTCTGGTGAGACCTGAGCAGCGGGACACAAAGAAATATAAACTAACAAGAGACCACTAGATGATGGAACCAGGGTGACCAGATTTTATGAGAATGGTTCCAATATTTGGGGCTTTTTCTCATATAAGCACCTATTACCCCCCACCCCTTGTCCTGATTTTTCACACTTTCTATCTGGTCACCCTAGATGGAACAGATTTTCAAAACACCAGCGCACCAGATAAACTAAATGTAAAGCAGTGTCCCCAGGCCCCGGGCTGCGAAGATATGGGCAGAAGAAGGAATTTGGCTGTGGAGAAGATGTGCATATTCTCCATTGCAGAGTATTGGAATCTCTCAGCTGTTAACAGACCTGCATGGTAAAGAGCAGCATTGCAGGGGTACAGGGCTGTCCTGACTCTCCCAGTGATTGAGTGGGTGCTCCCTACCCCCCACCAGTGAGAGACAACCCCAGAAGACAGCCTGGGCAACTGGCACACCTCAAACTGAGAGACCATATTTCCTCTCTCCCCAGCTGATGAAAGGAGCAGGGAGTGACTTGTGTGTAAATTAACAAATCTTTGGGCTGATAAATCAGGGAAGCCTCAAACTGCTGGGGAATTTGCATATAATGGTTTGACAGTTTAGAGAAATGTGGTTCAGGAACAGCCTTCCAAGGAGATTAGTGAGGGCAAATAAACTCACTTGTTTCAAGACTGAGCTTGATAAACTTATGGAGGGGATGGTATGAGGAAGTTGCCTACCATGGCATATGGCCCATCTGCTTATAATGTGGGTGCACACATGGCTAAAAGACTTTATTCAAAGAGGGAATAACTGGCTAGGTACTAGTACTGTTGGAAAGAATCTGGGGGTTACAGTGAATTGCAAATTGAAGATGAGTTAACAGTGTAATGCAGAGGTGGAAAGGTTTCAAAACTGGCCATGTTTAGTCTCAGAAAAGAAGACTGGTGGCAGGGGGTTGGAGTGGGGTGACGACTTGATAACAGACTTCAAATATGCTAAGGGCTGTTATAAAGACGACAATGACCCACTGTTCTCCATGTCCACTAAGACAAGAAGTAGTGGGTTTAATCTGCAGCAGGGGAGATTTAGGTTGGCTATGAGGAAATATTTTTAAACTATATGGGTGGTGAAGCTCTGGAATAAGTAAAAACCGGCTGTGTGACACTCTCTGAACTGTGTCGGTTCTGCAGAATACCTTTCAGACTCATGAATGCCCCGGAGACATTTCAGAGGGGAGTAAATGTTCACGTTAGATGACCATGAGTTGAGCCTGATTCAAATTGGTGACCTACATGTGCAAGACCTGGTTCAAGAGACAGGCAAACAAAGAACTGAAAAAGATATAATGATCACCTGACTGAGGTGGGGGTTGCTGTCACCCCTTCCAAAGTTGTGTGAAAGAATGTAGAAAAACAAAACGGTAAAATAAATCTTTATCGTGATTGTTTTAAAACACTAACTCTGCAATAACAGACCAGCAGGAAGGAAAACTGATCTATAAATGATCCTTTCTCATAGCATTGTATTAAACCAGCCGGATAGAGTAGATGTAAGAGACAAACTCTGCTAAGTGGTGTCTTTTACGATGTACAGAAAAATCTGTTGTTCTGTATAGTGCTCTGAAGATGTTGTTGTTTTTTTGTTTTGTTTTTGCCAAAATCACGTTATGTTACATAGTGTGAAAAATTTCTTGTAACTTAGCGGATCTCTGATTTTTTGCCTTCAGAGCTGGGTGGCTGGAGAGTGGTGGCTTTTGGCTGGGAGCCAAGCTCAAAAGACAGCACCACCAGCAGCAGGAGTGCAGAAATAAGGATGGCAATACATCATATACCATGCCACCCTTAATTCTCTGCTGCTGCTGGCAGTGGAAAGGCCTTCAGAGGGCTTTAGAGCTGTCCCTTTCTGCTCTACATTTCTAGGATTCTCTGATTTTGTGATTCTAAGGTCTCACATCTGTCACACTGAAGTGTCAAAAAAAGGTGGAGCAGGCCCAGGGGCAAGCTATTTACAGGCATCCCTTGGGTCAGATGAGGGAGGCTGTTTGCTCTGTGGGTTCCAGGCCAGATGACACTTGCAGGTGAGGCAAAGGCCATTGGACATAATATCAAATATTTCAGATATCAGAATATCAAATATTATAGGGTCCTGTAGCCATGGCCAGGGAGAAAAGATCACTGCCTGCCCTTACCAGAGAAACTGAGGCAGAAGAGAGCAAGGTCGTGGCTCAGACTCCAGTGGCAAGTGAGGATCTGAGGCAGCTAAGGAATTCTGCAAGTTCTGTGACACCCATGTAAAGGAGGGAAAAGCCCAAGTTAAGTGTAAAGATTGGGAGATTGCAGAGGTGGCAGCAGCCATGAGGGAGGGGGAACTTCTTTAGCCAGTCTATGAAAGAGTGCATGCCCCTGAGTGGGGTAGGAGAAGAAATACAGCTCATCTCATCTCAGAGTGTGGGGCAAAGGACAAATCCAGAAGAGTAGGAAAACAGGGGCACCTGCTACCTCCCCTCCCTGAGGAAACTGCAGGATACCACAGGTGTCCCCAGGCCCTGACCTGCAAGGAGATGGGCAGAAGAAGGAATTTGGCTCTGGGAAAGACATACAGATTCTCCACTGCAGAGGCTTGGGATCCCTCAGCTGTTAACAGACCTGCATGGTTAAGAGCCACGTGGCAGGGGGACAGGCCTGTCCTGACTCTCCCAGTGATTGAGTGGGTGCTCCCAAGAAGTAGTGGGTTTAATCTGCAGCAGGGGAGATTTAGGTTAGCTATGAGGAAATACTTTTAAACTATAGGGGTGGTTAAGCTCTGGAATAAGCTTCCAATGGAGATTGTGGAATCCCCATCATGGGAGGTTTTAAGAACAGATTGGACAAGCACTTGGCAGGGCTGCTTTAGGTTTATTTGACCTTGTCCCAGATAAAAGAGGCTGTTTCCTGTGTGGGACCCAGGCCAGATGACATTTGCAGGTGAGGCAAAGGCCATTGGAGAGAATTGCTCAATTAGAGGGAAGTCACAGCAGGGAAACTAGAAGTTGCTGATCGACTGCCATCAGCAGCTATGAGACTGGCCCATGGGAACAGCTGCCCACTTCCCTGTTACTATGTGTCTGGAGACACTGATGCCTGGAAAACTACAGTACTGTTGGATTCAGAATCTGAAATAAGTCTGATCCACGGTCAACACCCACTGCTGAAAGAAAGAGAATTCAGTATTGTGGGAATTATAATGGTGTCTACTAACAATCAGCCCCTGAAGATAAGAGAAAAAATCTAGTTCCCACTGGACAATATTCAGAAACCTCTGCCAAATGTAGGTAGGAGGAAATGTGGATCCTGGGGGAAAATCTGGGGGTCTCAGGGTACATCCACACTGGAGTCAGAGATGTGCATGGCAGCGTGTGTAGAAGTACCTGTGCTAGCTGTACTCCACCTTGCTAACAACAGCAGTGATGGTGCAATGACGCTGACTAGCAATACTTGTATGTACCCAGAGGTTCAGACAGGCTTGTGCAGCCCATTCTGCATCATCCACACCATTTTCAGTGAGCTAGCTGGAGCACAACTAACTTGGGTGTGTCTACATGAGCTGCCATTCACACCCCCAGCTGCAGTGTTGACAAACCTTAGACGGGCCTTTACCATGTCTACAGCATGAAAGGCAGGTTATGGCTAACAATACAGTGTGGGGAAGCCAGGTCATCATGGCACAACCCCCAAGGAGAAAGCTCTGGTGCAGTGATCCTGTCGGAGGGTTTGAAGCTGTGGCTATCCAATTAGGATCGCTGTTTAGCAGAGCTCTGTTTCAAGCGGGGCCAATGGGTGAGTTCTGGGTCAGAGCAGATAATGTGACTGATCTAGATATTCAGCTAGTGAAAAATAAGACCATGGGACCAGTGTTCAATGTTGCTGGTGTCTCCCGGTCTCTCACAGGGGCAGAGCTCAGGAGCTGTGGAGCATCCAGTCAGTAAAAGAGCTAGATTCCTAGATTCCAAGGCCAGAAGGGACCATGGTGATCTTCTAGTCTGAGCTCCTGTAGAACACGGGCCACAGAACTGCTCCAAAATAATTCCTTTGGTACTCCTGTAGATCTTTTTTAAAACATCCCGGCTTGATTTAAAAAAGGCCAGTGAGGAAGAATCACCCTGAACCTCGGTAGATTGTTCCCATGGCTAATGACCCTCACTGTTAAAAATCTGCTCATTTCCAGTCAGAATGCATCTAGCTTCAACTCTCAGCCATTGGATTGTGTTATTCTTTGTCTGCCACATACCTTTCACACTCATTGAGCAAGGATATTTGAGAGGGGAGTAAATGGTCAAACCCAAGTTTTGAGAACTAAAGATGACTTCATTTGTTTCCACAAAAAGTGGGGGGAACATCTGGTAGGAGTGGGAAAGATTCTGAAGCTTATTAAGAAGTCAGGGATTAAATTTGCAGGACACATATATCATTTTGTAAGGAGTCACATTAGTTGCTTGGGATGTATATTCAGTGAGAGTGGGTTGGAGCCCTAATCACAGAAACTGAACATTATAAACGGCTGGAACGTTCCTATAAACCTGGAGATGCACAGCAGTTTGTAAGCCTCTGTAGATTCAACAATATTTGTAGAGAATTGTACAACATTTTGCAGAATGGGCAGTAACTTTATGCCATTTCCTGGTGTGAAACCATTTGCACTGTCTGCAGACACAGGAAGTGTCAGATGTGCTGTTGGTTAGGATCTTAAATGATACACATTTTGATCTGATCCAGCCTTTTCTCCTGCAAAGGCAAAGCATCTGGATCAGGCACTAACAGCTGACTGCAATAGTAATACAGCTAGTTAGTTATAGTGCCCAGGCAAATGAAGTAGCTGGCAGGGAGAAATGTGTGTTGGGGGGCCATGTTCCCCATTCCTGTAATGAAAAGGAAGCAGGGTGAAGGTCAATTTACCTTCCCAGTTTATGCAGCTGATTCCAGAGACTGAGGGGAGGAGCAGGTGACACCTCCGCTTTCAAGATGGGAGATGTGGAGACTTGGGAAACTTGTGGTTGATTTTTATGCAACAAATGTGTGACTCGCTTTCCCCATTCACATTCTGTGGCTACCCACCAAGTGTGGAGGTGTTAATGTATGTCTTGAGGCAGGACAAGCATTGCAGCGACTGAGCGGAAAGAATATAAGCACTGCTGAGCTATTGAAAACTGACAACATGCAGGGCCGGGCCCTTCCATTTAGGCGACCTAGGCAGTCACCTAGGGCACCAGGATTTGGGGGAGCAGCATTTTGCTGCCCTCGGTGGTAATTTGGCGGTGGGGAGTCCTTCCGTGCTCCGGGTCTTTGGTGGCAATTCTGCAACAGGTCCTTCACTTGCTCCAGGATTCACTGCCGAAGTGCCCCAAAGACCGTAAGCATGGAAGGACCCCTCCACGGCAGAATTGCCACCAATGACCGGGAGCTTGGAAGGACTCCTGCCTAGGGACCCAAAAACCCTCGCACCGCTCCTGACAACATGGGACTTAGTTTAGAATCACGAACTACCAAATTAAGTAGAATCAACATCATTAAAGTTATCTTTATTGCTAGCGAATGCACCCTGACTCAGTGGGCAATCCTTAAGCTGATAAGACAGCAAACCTCGCACCCCAGAGGAATTTGCATATTGTGGTTTGACTTCAGAGACATGAGGTATTGGAACAGCCCTCCAAGGGGAGCAGTGAGGGAAATTAAACTCACTTGTTTCAAGACTGAGCTTGATAAATGTATGGAGGGGATGGTATGATGAGATTGCCTACTGTGGCATATGGCCCATCTGCCACTGCTGTCAACAGAGATCTCCTGCAGCCAGAGATGGGACTCTAGATGGGGAGGTCTCTGAGTTACTATGGAGAATTCTTTCCCAGCTGTCTAGCTGGTGGGTCTCACCCACACGCTAAAGGTCTAATTGATCATTATACTGGGGTCTTGAATAGTGTGACCAGACAGCGAGTGTGAAAAATTGGGACGGGGTGGGGGGTAATACGAGCCTATGTAAGAAAAAGACTCAAAAATCGGGACTGTCCCTATAAAAATCTGGACATCTGGTCACCTTAGTCTTGAAGGAATTCTCCCCCAGGTCAGATTGGCAGGGAGCCTAGTTTTTTTTTCCCCATCTTTCTCTGCAGCACTTGGCATGGGTCACTTGCTGGTTTGAACTAGAATAAGTGGTAGATTTTCTGTAACTTGAAATCTTTATATGAAGAGTTGAAGACCTCTGTAACTCACCCAGAGGTTACTACCCTGCTGCAGGGGTGACTGGTAAGCTTGTGTGGCCTGAAATTGCTTCTCATCCATACTGCTTAGGCATTTCCTGTGTGTCTCTGAGACTGTGGTGACCTTTCTTGTCAGAGAAGATTTCTTTATACATGTTCTTGTGACCACGATTCTGTGACGTTATTGACATAAGCTGGGACCGTATAGATAATTGCTGCAACCAAGGTCCTGTAGCGGCACCAAATCTGGTATAAAGGTGGGGGAGGTCAAATAAGGTGCCTAAGACAAGATTATGGTTTGCTGGTTAAGATTATGCTATCTGTATGCATGTATCATTTTTGTATTTAAAGTTAGAAGTATTGGCTCCCTACTGTCTTCATCTCAAACTTATGCTATGCTTCTGGGTGACATCCCAGACAAGTTGATGTCAGCTCTGCCTACCCTGCTTAATGGCCCATTAAGGACCATCAGCTATACAACTGACCCATTGAGAAGGCAGAAACACCATGTGACTCAGTAAATACGTGGGGACTTGCCCATGTGACTCCAAACTCCATTTTGCTGTAATTTTCCACAGTAAGAACAAAGAAGTGTTCTTACACCTGGAAGAGCCTATATAAGGCTGATGCCTCATCTCCATCTTGTCTTCAATCCTGCTTCCTACCTCTGGAGGGACTTTGCTGCACACTGAAGCTCTACACAGAGGACTGATGACCCATCCCAGCGGCGGATGTACTCCAAAGACTTGATTTGAACCTGCAGTTTATTCTATCACTGCTACAAGCCTGAGCCAAGAACTTTGCCATTACTATACGTAATTGATTCCATTTAACCAATTCTAGCTCTCATCTCTATCTTTTCCTTTTATGAATAAATCTTTAGATTTTAGATTCTAAAGGATTGGTATCAGGGTGATTTGTGGGTAAGGTCTGATTTGTATATTGACCTGGGTCTGGGGCTTGGTCCTTGGAGAACCCTTTTTCTTTTACTTGGGTATTGGTTTTCATAACAATTCATCTCCATAAGGAGTGGCACTGGTGGTGAAACTGGGAAACTGAAGTGTCTAAGGGAATTGCTTGTGTGACTTGTGGTTAGGCAGTGGGGTAAAACCAAAGTCCTCTCTGTTTGGCTGGTTTGGTTTGCCTTGGTGTGCATAGAAACCCCAGCCTTGGGCTGTAACTGCCCTGTTTTAAGCAATTTGCCCTGAACTGGCACTCTCAATTGGATCCTGCAGACCACTGTAATGATGCCAGGTCTGGTCCAAGCTTATGTCAATAACATCACAGATTCCCACTCAGGGTAGCAGCAAAGAATCCTGTGGCACCTTATAGACTAACAGACGTTTTGGAGCATGAGCTTTCGTGGGTGAATATCCATTTTGTCAGATGCATGTAGTGGAAATTTCCAGGGGCAGGTAAATATATGCAGGCAAGCTAGAGATAACGAGGTCAGTTCAATCAGGGAGGATAAGGCCCTGTTCTAGCAGCTGAGGTGTGAAAACCAAGGGAGGAGAAATTGGTTCTGTAGTTGGCAAGCCATTCACAGTCTTTGTTTAATCCTGAGCTGATGGTGTCAAATTTGCAGATGAACTGAAGCTCAGCAGTTTCTCTTTAAAGTCTGGTTCTGAAGTTTTTTTGCTGCAGGATGGCCACCTTAAGGTCTGCTATAGTGTGGCCAGGGAGGTTGAAGCGTTCTCCTACAGGTTTTTGTATATTGCCATTCCTAATATCTGATTTGTGTCCGTTTATTCTTTTCCGTAGAGACTGTCCAGTTTGGCCGATGTACATAGCAGAGGGTCATTGCTGGCATATGATGGCGTATATTACATTGATGGATGTGCAGGTGAATGAACCGGTGATGTGTGGCTGATCTGGTTAGGTCCTGTGATGGTGTTGCTGGTGTAGATATGTGGGCAGAGTTGGCATCGAGGTTTGTTGCATGGATTGGTTCCTGAGCTAGAGTTATTATGGTGCGGTGTGCAGTTACTGGTGAGAATATGTTTCAGGTTGGCAGATTGCCTGTGGGCGAGGACTGGCCTGCCACCCAAGGCCTGTGAAAGTGTGGGATCATTGTCCAGGATGGGTTGTAGATCCCCGATGATGGGTTGGAGAGGTTTTAGCTGGGGACTGTATGTGATGGCCAGTGGAGTCCTGTTGGTTTCTTTCTTGGGTTTGTCTTGCAGTAGGAGGCTTCTGGGTGCATGTCTGGCTTCTTGCAGTAGAAGGCTTCTGGGTACACTTCTGGGTACACTCAGGGTAGGTTCCAGTCACCTTCTCTCAACAACCCACTCTTACAGATTCTCCAGAGGGTCAGCATAAAATTCCAGTTTAAGATTCAAGAGATCAATTATAAAAAATTAATTAGGAAGAGAGAGAGAGGAAAAAAATCTGATTATGGTAGAAGTGCAGCCCTCCTGTAGCTAAGGTTGAAAGTCACTTACTGTTTAAAAGACAATTATGTTCAGTCTACATGCTGAATCCAATTGTGCTGAATTTTGCAGTGGCAGTCACTGCCAATCTGACCCCAGGGGTAAACTCCTTCCTGAACCACATATAGTGATCCTTGAGTATGAGAGCAAGAACCAGCCAACTAACCACCTGAAAGAGACACTGCTTAGTGCCACTTCAGAGCCTGGGCCTATCCTGTCTAGTGTCTCATTCCCAGCCATGACCACCCTGTTAACCTGGAAAGGGTATTCAACAGGGAGCCCCTGTATTTAGCCACCAACCTCCACCCTACAGACTTGTCCTCCCCCCCGTATCTGTCACCGGGGGTGATATTCACAGGAATAGCACAAAGCAAACAGGACATAAAATATGAACAAAGTCAAATTTATTAAACAAGACTCCCAACTAAATAACCATTCACACAAAAGGATAGGACAAAGCATTTGGTTGTTAATTCAGCAAATTGACCTTAAACCAGGGACCCCAAACAAACACAAGGTAGGTATACAACTAATTCAGGTAAGTCAGTACATCACTGGATCAGAGGCTTTCGTCTCTGACACCCTAACAAGGATTCCTTCTGGATAACATCTGATATCTAATCATTAGAGTTCAGATCGATTACTCTTCTATATGTTGCTCCACTTAGGGTGACCACTTAGCAAGTGTGAAAAATCGGGACAGAGTGTGGGGGGTAATAGCAGCCCATATAAAAAAGAGGCCAAAATATCAGGACTGTCCCTATAAAATTGGGACATCTGATCACCATAGCTCCACCACACTGACTGTGCTGCACAGTCTGTTGCAAAGGGATGCACCATAACACATGTGGGATACGAGGCCACCTTGCTCCTGCTCTTAACCTGACCCAGCTCCATGCATGGGCCTGATCCTTGTGAACCCACCCACATAAAATATTTTGTAGGTTCTAGGAGAGGGAGGCATAATGCAGCAAAGTCACAGATTCCCCTCCAGTTGTGCCTTTCCCAGGGGAAATGTACCGGCTCTGGGCTCCTTCTGCTCTCAGAAGCAAAGTCCAGCCTAGATCAAGGCAGTTCATAAGCAGGATGGCGCTGTCCTCGGGATTAAAATTTAACAGGCTATTAGAAAAGGAGACCATTAGCCCCTTTCACTGTAAATAAGTTTCACTTTATTAGAGCAGGTTGATACTCTGTCACTCAGTGAAGCTAGCAGACTGAAAACTCTTCAGCCCTTTCTCAGAATCAGACACGTGTTCCTGTGTTGGGAAGGAAGGGACAGGAAACACAGTGGGTTTGTGGAGCCACTTCTGGGCTGGAGCTTACTCCTGTTTTTGAACAATGCCCTAGGGGCGGGGGCTGCAAAGCCCCAATGTGTTCTGGTGCATCTCATGTTCGAGTCTTCTTTTCCCACCCTAGGGGGTGATCAGCACCGACAAGACAGAGGTGGCACCTCAGGGCCTGGATGATCATCTCTGTGTGAGGAGAGATCTTGGCCAACAGAAACACCTTGACAGTTTCCCTGTGAGTGGGTGGCTCATTTATCCCCTGGGAAGGGTTAGAGGGAACTGAACCCCTCCCCAACACCTTTCCTACCCGCTTGAGGGTATAGAAGCTAGAACTCTCTGCTCTCTTTGGATTGTGTGCTAAGATTTCCCTTCTTGCAGCTCTTCAAACAGCCCAGAGTTCCTAAAGGTGCGAGCGTCATGCACCTTTCCTGGCCATTCCATGCTGATGTCGGTGAAATGTCCTGGCTGATGCACCAGTGCTTGCAGCACCATTGAGAAGTACCCCTTGCGGTTTATGCACGAGTTGGCAAGGTGGTCCCCTGTCAAAATGGGGAAATGCATTCTGTTTGTCGCCCCACCGCAGTTAGGGAGCCCCATTGCACCAAAGCCATCCACTATGACCTGCACATTTCCCAGAGTCACTACCCTTGTTAGCAGAAGGTTATTGATTGCCTTGGCTACCTGGACCACAGCAGCCCACACAATAGATTTGCCCGCTCCAATTTGATTGCGGACTGACAGTAGCAGTCAGGTGTTGTAAGCTTCCACAGGCCTATGGCCACTTGCTTCTCAACTGTCAGGGCAGTTCTCATCTTGGTATTTCTGCACTTCAGGGTGTGGGGAAGCAAGTCACAAAGTTGAAGAGACAGCGGGGCTGCAGAGTTGTGGGGGCAGCGGGACTGCTGGGTTGCGGGGCTCTGGCCGGGGGAGTAGGACCGCGGGGTTGCGGAGCTACGGCTGGGGGAGCAGGGCAGCCGCAGTTGCCACTCAGGCCGGGGGACCGGGGCTGTGGACCGGGGGTTGTGGGGCTCTGGCCAGGAGAGAGGGACCGCGGGATTGCAGGGTTCCAGCCGGGAGAGTGAGGCTGTGTGGTTGCGGGGCTCTGGCTGCAGTAGTGGGGCCAGAGGACTTGCCGTGCTCCACCGGGGGAGTGGGGTTGTGGGGCTCCGGCAAGGACTGCAGAGCTGCGGGGCTGCGGGGCTCCGGCCGGGGTAGCGGGCCCACGGGGTTGCGGGTCTCCTGCCGTGGCAGCGGGGCAGCCGCACTTGCCATTCTCGGGCCTGGGGACTGGGGCCGAGGGGTTTCGGGGCTCTGGCATAAGGAGCGGGGCTGCGGGGTTGCGGGGCTCCTGCCGGGGTAGCGGTGCCACAGGATTTGCCGCCATCGGGGCTGGGGAGCTGGACCACGGCGTTGCAGGGCTCCAGCCGGGGTAGCGGTGCCGCGGGACTTGCCGCCATAGGGCCTGGGGAGCCAGACCACAGGGTTGCGGGGCTCCGGCTGGGGTAGCGGGGCCGCGAGGCTCTGGCAGGAACAGCGGGGCTGCAGGACAGCGAGGTTGCAGGGGCTCTAGCCGGGGTAGCAGGACCATGGAGTTGCAGGGCTCCGGCCGCAGTAGCAGGGCAGTGGGATTTGCCGCACTCCTCCGGGGGACCGGGATCGCGGGGCTCTGGCAGGGACAGCGGAGCTGTGGGGCTTCGGGGTTGCGGGGCTCCAGCTGGGGTAGCAGGACCGTGTGGTTGCGGGGCTCTAGCCGGGGTAACTGGACCATGGAGTTGCGGGGCTCTGGCCTGGGGAGCGGGACTGTCATAATATAATTCCCAATTCTGAACCTTAGCATCCAAAATATGGGTACTAGCGTGAATTCCCCTAAGCTTAATTACCAGCTTAGATCCTGTAGTGCTGCCACCAATCAAGACTTAGAGTAGAGTTCCTGATAAACTCTGGTCTCCCCCAAAACCTTCCCTGGGGACCCCCAAGACCCAAATTCCTTAAGTCTCACAACAAAGGGGAATAAACCATTTCCCTTCCCCCTCCTCCCCTCCAAGTGTTCCCTCCCTGGGCTCCTGGAGAGATATACAGATTCAAGCTCCGTGAATCTAAACAAAGGGATTCCCCCTTCTCCTTTCTTCCTCCCAGATCTTTCCCACCCTGGGTACACTAGGAGATCACTGTGATTCAAACTCCTTGAATCACAACACAGAGAAATCAGGTGGGTTTCCCCCCTTTCTTTCCCCTCTCCCTTCTCCTTCCCTGTTAAGTACAGACTCAGTTCCCTTGAGCCTCAAAAAGGGGAAAAATCAGACAGGTCTTAAAAGCAAAAGTTTTAATAAAAGAAAAAAGAATAAAGAAAATCACTGTAAATTCAAGATGGAATATTACAGGGTCTGTCAGCTTATAGAAACTAGAAAGAAGCCTCCCCTCCAGCAAAATACAATTTAAAATACTTCCAGCAAACTACACATTTGCAAATAAAGGAAAATAAATTAAAAAACTATACCGCCTTTCTACTTTTGTACTCACAAAATTGGAATAGAAGGTTAGAGAGCCTGTAGGTACGTGTGGTCACTCTCAGAGCCCAGAGAGAACAAAGCAAAACCCCAAAACACAAACAAAGGCTTCCCTCCACCGAGATTTGAAAGTATGTTGTCTCCTGATTGGTCCCCTGGTCAGGTGGTTGGTTCCCTGTTTGTTAACCCTTTACAGGTAAAAGAGACATTAACCCTTAACTATCTGTTTATGACAGCCGGGATAACGGGACTGTGGGGTGGCGGGGCTCTGGGCTGGGAGAGCGAGGCAGCCGCACTTGCCACTCTCGGGCCGAGGGACCGCGGCAGCGGGGTTGCGGAGCTCTGGCCTGGGGAGCTGGACTGCGGAGTTGCGGGGATCTGGCCGGGAGAGCAGGGCTGCGTGGTTGCGGGGCTCTGGCCGCAGTAATGGGGCCTCGGGACTTGCCGCGCTCTGCTGGGGGAGCCGGACCGCGGGGTTGCGGACCTCTGGCCAGGGTAGCGGGGCGAGGACTTGTCGCCCTCGGGCCTGGGGAGCGAGACCCTGGGGTTGCGGGGCCCCGGTTGGGGAAGTGGGGTCACAGGACTTGCCCCGCTCTGGCCGGGGGAGTGAGGCCTGCGGGGTCCCAGGGCTCCAGCTGCAGGAGCTGGGCCAAAAGGCAAAAGCAGACATTAACATTGTTTCAGTCTGTGTGTTACTTGACATCCTGTATTCATGGTCACAATAGAAGGGAAGGGCTCTGCATAGATGGAAATTTGCCTGGGCATCAGTACAAAATGTTAAGTAAAATTTGCTTTAAAAATTAAACCTGGCGCTTTGTCATCTTGTGTCATCATTTTTATTTCTTAGCTTTCAGCTATTTAAGTAAACTCTAAGACTTTCATACTGACTGTTTACTATCTGCCATTGTATCTCTCTAATCTCCTTCATAACCATCATTAACTTTTTTCCATTTTAATACTATCCCATAGCATCAGAGACAGTGAGAAAAATAGCAAATAAAGGTACATGACTATCTTTCTATCTCTATAGAGAATGATAGATATACATGCATCTGTCTCACATAGAGAGATGGGGCGGCTCCAGGCCCCAGCATGCCAAGCGCGTGCTTTGGGCGGCATGCTGCGGAGGGCGTTCTGCCAGTCGCGGGGAGGGTGGCAGGCAGCCAGCCTTCGGCAGCATGCCTGCAGAGGGTCGGCTGGTCCTGCGGCTCCAGTGGAGCTGCGGGACCAGCAGACCCTCTGCAGGCACGTCTGCGGGAGGTCCACTGGACCCGCGGGACCGGCAACCGGCAGAGCGCCCCCTGCGGCGTGCTGTCGTGCTTGGAGTGGCGAAATGTCTAGAGCCGTCCCTGTAGAGAGATGTGATGTATTCCCTGCAGGCCAGGGCCGGCTTTAGGAAGTACGGGTCCCAATTTGAACAGTTTTGATGGGCCCCAGCAGGGATGACTCAAAAAAGAAAAAACACATGTAAAAAAACATGTGGGGCTTGTACTCACTGAACAGTGCTCCAAGTCTTCAGTGGCACTTCGAAGTTTGATGGCTTTGTTCATCTTTTATGTAAATGTATCTCCATTGTCTCTCCTTGCTCAATTTACATTGGAGACACAGGCAAGCAGGCAGCACCACATTCCTTTAACTAGAGCAGGGTAACCTAAACCCTGCCTACCAAAAACTTTTAAGATCAGTGTGTTACCAGTTCACATATGGTATCTCACAATATCCCTTTTAGATACAGATTATTACAACAGGAAATTGGGGTGCACTCTGCTGGTTGGGCCAGCTAGGACTCATGGCTAGATGCCAGAGTGCCCCTTGCCCTCTGGTATTGGGATGCTCATAGAGTTACAACAGCCCTGCTCTAACTGAGTCCTGTGGTGCTTAAGGAGAGGATTTTCAAAAGCTCCCAGTTTGATCTAATTTTCCTTGTTAAAGTAGACATTAGAACTCTCACTGACTTTAATTGGATCAGAGTTAGGCCAGGCCAGAGCCCTTTTGAAAATCCCACCCGAAAATAATTATGTCAGTATAACTTTAGTTTTTTTATTAACAAGGAATATATTTGTATTTCATGTTATAGTTAACGAGTGATGTAAAACCTGGTCAAGTTCTCTGCCACAGACTTGCTCACACAATTTCAAATTCTCTGAAAGCTCAACTGATGTAGAAAAGTGCCCTGCAGACTCTGACATGTAAACACTTTTGTGCAGAGAATCTGAGACATCTGAGCAGTTCAGTGCATGTTACACCTATGCAGACAGTTAATCTGAAATTCATTGATTTCCTGAGCTGCTGACAGAGCTTCTGGCATTTTACCACTTCATTCCACTCTCATTTAACCAATCAGTTAAAAAAATGAAGGGATGGTTTTGGAAATTTCCTTCTATATCCTGGACAAACCTCACTGAATTATGTTTAAGTTTTTTTGGAGTTCATTGTATTCAAAATGTGAATGGTTATGTATTATCATGGGATTGTATGGAACTTTTTTAGGAGGGAGACAGGATTAATGCAATCTCTGGGAAGCACTGTTAGCTTCAATAGACTACGCAGAACAATGTGGAGGACATGAATGATCCTTTGGGACAATATGTGGGAAGTGGAATTCCTAGGAAGTATTTGGGAGGAGAGATTTGCAAACTCCTATCTAAGGACTCAGCTTCTGAAGTTTTGCCCTGGGGCGGGAAAACCATTTGTCTGCTGATCACTTGTTACATGAGGATAGGTCAAAAACAAACTGTCTAAAGGAGTAACTGACTTACTTGTGGATGTGCTTCTTTTGAGATGAAGCTGTTATGAATTTATCACCACATAAAAAGCCCTGGGTGGAGTCTGAAGGACTGTGCACTGAATCACTGGCGAGAACCCTTGTTGGAGTTGAAGTGATCTCTGATAAACTTATCAGCATGTGTGTAGGTTTTTTTTTTTCAAAATGTTTTCTCTATAATGCTTTTACCTTCAGAATAAATGTGCTTGCTTAGAAAGAACTGTGTGGTACCTTAACTGTGAGCTGTTATGCTGTTTTACAGTCTGAGGAGAGAAGTGAAGGAGGCCTGCTAAGGCAGTTTGTCTTTTGCTGGAGATATCACAGGATAGTCAAGCAACTGTACAGCCTGAAAATACCCAGGTCAGGAAGGAAAGAAGTGCTTGTCTCCACCCAAGAGAGAGGAGGGTGGAGAAGACTGGAACCTAGTGTGGGTGCCCTTGCTGGACCATTGAGGGGAAATACAGGTGCAGTTGCCCTGAACTGTGACAATGTGTAATAACTTTTTTAAAAAAATTTCTATTGTAAGGGGTTATTTTACCACCCATCCCTGCAGTATCTGAGGCCTGGATGCACAAAGGGAGTTAGGTGTTGTGATAATGCTCTTCATGGAATCTCTGGCACTTCCCCCTTTTTTGGGTTAGTGAGGTTTTTTTTGGTGGTTGGCAGGAGTTTAGGAGTGGTCAGTTTTTTTAGGTCACCTTAGTTTAAAGATACCATGTGCCAATTTTCAAGAATGAGAAAGGGCAGGAGACATTTAAAAAAAAATTAAACTAAACCATTTTGAGTTATGAATGGATAAAAAAAATTAGACTTTTTTGCAGAAGTCAGAATCAAGTTAGTTTTTCACTGCTTTAAACTGAAAGCAGCTTGATAGATTTCATTCATGCTTCCCCAGAATTCTTTTGTAGTCTGAAACAGAACACGATTAGTTGCAGGCCACAAGAATGGGGTGGGCATGCTGGCAAAGCTAACAGGGTGACAGAAATAAAGCTTATCATGAACATGTGCTTGTGTCTTACATAGGCTGTGACTTGTGGCTCCAGAATACTGGATATTAGCTTTTCAGCCAAATCCACTCCTTCCTGAAATTGTTCCTTGTACAGGAACTCCTCACGTAGTTATGTTCCTGAAAAATGTGACTTTAAGCAAAACAATGTTAAGCGAATGCAATTTTCTCATAAGAATTAATGTAAATGAGGGGGTTAGGTCCCAGGGAAATTTTTTTCACCAGACAAAAGATGCACATACACAGTATAAGTTTTAAACAAATAATTGAATACTGGTACACAGTGATGATGATTGTGAAACTTAGTTGAGGTGGAGGAGTCAGAGGGTGGGATATTTCCCAGGGAATGCCTTACTGCTAAATGATAAACTAGCTTTTGGCTGATCCCTCAAGAGTTAACACATTGTTATTAATGTAGCCTCTCACACTCTACAAGGCAGTATGAATGGAGGGAGGGGAAGGGAGACAGCATAGCAGACAGAGACAGACACACACCTTGTGTGTGGGAGAGAGAGAGAGAGAGATGCACACTGTCCCTTTAAGTAAGCTGACTCCATTCTTAAGTACATTGTCTTTTTAAAAAGAACAGGAGTACTTGTGGCACCTTAGAGTCTAACAAATTTATTTGACCATAAACTTTCGTGGGCTACAGCCCACTTCATTGGATGCATAGACTGGAACATACAGCAAGAAGATATTTATACATACAGAGAACATGAAAAAGTGGAAGTAGCCATACCAACTGTAAGAGGCCAATCAATGATAGTTCATCTCATTATTATTATTATTGTTATTAGGCACATCTTTCATTGGGGCCTATTTATACATTTTAAAGACAAATGTTAAAGGAATTATACAGAAAAAGCACAATTTATTCCTGGTCCAAAATTAAGAACAAATAAGACTCATCGCTAAATTTATAGATGTTTTGTAAAAAGATTGCTAAAGAAATTTCCCTACATGCTCCTTTTGGAGGGTGGGTAATATTTCCCCTGGGTCTGCCTTGAAAGACCCTTTGAATTAACAGATCATCATGACTGTCACTCTTAGGATTTAGAGTGCAACTCATCTGTATATATGTTTGTTTGCTTACCGGTACATAACTCTCCTTTCTTTTTCCTATTAATAATTCTTTAAGTTAATTTATTACAGGATTGGCTACAGGCATTGTGTTTGGTGTGAGATCTAAGATACGAATTGATCTGGGGCCAGTGACTCCTCTCTTCGGACAGGAACCATCTTGTGATTTTTTGTTCTACATGACCATTCCTCACTAAGTCGAGATTGCCTGGACCACAAGATAGACTGGTGAGTCTTAGGGGATTGTCTGTGACTCCAGGTGAGACTGCTTCAGTGACCCAGGGGTTCACATTTCTTATTGGCTTAGTGTGGGTGTCTGCCCTGTTTTTGATAGGCTGCCCTGAGGTAGGCATACAAAGGACTGCCAGACAGCGCAACACCATGCTCTAACCACTAGGTACAATCCCTGTTCTATCTACTAGGAACAGCGGCCCAAGCCCCAGTCTCTGACACAGTCTTGCTGGAGCATAATTGTTGCCTCTATTGTCCTTACCCTGCTTCCCTTTAGGGGGCCATCTCCACAATTTCCCCTCGCTGCTGGAATCTCTGCCAGGGATCTGGACAGTGTTCCCCCTCATTTTTTACATCCATGTGCAGAATGAATTTTGTTGTGGGCACCAATATGAAGGTGATGCGTGGCGAGGATGGGGCCAAGGGGTTCAGAATGTGGGAAGGGACTCAGGGCTGTGGCAGAGGGTTGGGGTGCAGGGAATGAGAGCTCTGGCTGGGGGCATGGGCTATAGGATGGGGCTGGAGATGAGGGGATTGGTGTGTGGGAGGGGGCTCAGGGCTAGAGCCAAGGGTTGGGAATTGGGGGAATGAGAGTTCTGGCTGGGGGTATGGGCTCTGGGGTGGGGGCTGGGATGCATGCTTACCACGCAATACCTGTTTCCCACATAGGACCCTGCTAGGCTTCAAAGTAATTCAGGCTCTCTCTCAGGACCTGGTTCTGTTCGGGTCACAATCTCATGTCAGTTTTTGGATCAGCTCAGAGCAACCCCTCCCTCCTCCTCAGTCAGTGGGTCAATAGATCATTTTCAGTTCTTTGTTTGCCAGTCTCTTGAACCAGGGTTTTCACATGCAGGTCACCAGTCTCAGTCCAGCCCAACTCAGAGACTTTAAGGCCAGATGGGACCAGCCTGCATGGGCAGAACTAGCCTGTCCTGCTGAGACCTCACTGCTGTTGTCACTTGTGTTGGCTTTGATCTAGCTAGCTCAAAGTGAGCTGAGGTCTGTATACATATACTGCAATCACCTGGGGTGTGTGTGTGTGGTCAAGACTGGCAGATGAGAACTGTTTGAGACCATGGCAGGGAGAGAGAGACAGACACACACACAGAGAGAAACAGGAAGCAGCAAGGAAGAGCTGGCAGGAGTTGCTTGGCAGAGAGCTGAGTTTCGAAGGAGAGCAGTAACCATGAGCTGCTGGTGCGGAGCTTGGAGGAAGGCTGTTGGTGAGAGGGGACCAAAGCTGGGGACCCCTGACAAGCAGAAGCCTCAGGCAGTGTCCCCTAGGAAAAGGGGAAGTACTGGTCAAGTCAGGGGAAGTTGAGCCCAAAAGGGGTAGGAGAGGGGTAGGTCTGACAGGCAGGTTGGCCTGGAGGAGTGGAATGCTGGAAGAGGGGGAGCCCTCTGGTGAAGACCTGAATGAAAGGCTGTGGGAGAACTGGTCACTCTCAGGCAGAGGGGCCTGGACAGAGGGACCCGGGATTGGGGCAAAAGGAACTGGGAACAAAGTGTTCCCAGGTGGTGACTTGCTGGTTGTGTCCCTGGAGAAGGAGATGGAAAAACCCACTGTATGTTTATTTATTGTGGACTCAAATGAGCCACTCTTCCCTGTAGTGACACCATGCATCAACCATGTTATGGTGATAAAGGCATTTTAGTGTTTGTGGTCCCACATTAGATTAGAGCATCTCACTGCATTAATAAATCAACACCCCCCCCTGCCAGGTAAACAAGTCTGATTATCCTTGTTTTACAGATGGGAAACTGAGTGTGCCTGAGTGACTTGCCCCAAGGCCACACTATGAATGTGTGAAAGAGCCAGGGAGTGAGCTCATGACTCCTAATCTGTGCCCCATCAAGAAGACAGCCCCTCCTTGGCCCCCTCTTCCCTTCCCCCCAACCCAAAACACACGCTAAAATGTCCTGTACCTGGAAGGCTTTTATTGCATGGAACTTACTGTCACTTTCTTCTTACCTTTCAGGTCCATGTTGGCAATGAGGAGTTCTTGCACTTGCGGGTGTTCAAAAGCCTTCCTCATGAGAACAAACCTCTGAGCCTCTCCAGTTACCAGAGCAGCAAGACTAAGCATGATGAGCTGACTTACTTTTAGCGGCTCTTCGGAAGAGCCTCTCTCAATTCTTTTTATTTTAATAGGCTACAGAGTGATGTTTCTCATACCATGAATAGAACGAAAGTGCAGTTAAAAATCTTGTCTGAAATATCAATTCCTTTTCTAGAGTTCCCTCCCTCCTCACTATCCCAAAAAGGGATCTAGTTCTCCTCTCACTTACACTAGAGTAAAACAGGCGATGTTCCTTTGAAATCAATGGATTTACACCGGTGTGAATTCCATGTCAGTGACTAGAGACTCATGCCCATAGAATCTGTTGTGAGCTGAAGAGAAAAGGGAGTGTAACCAGTACAACTGTGACGTAGAGCAGTATAAGACTTAGAATTTTGTCTAAAGAACAAACACATGTAATTGTTAGGGAACTAAAGATGGAGGTTTACAACACTGGAGCAAACTTGGAAAAGTGAAAAGAAATAGGATCATAGTCATTTGAAATAGAAGCATTTCCTAGGCAATCAAATCCATCCCCCTGCAAGGATATGATATAGTTCCCAATAGAGGACATGTCAGATATGACCGCGCTTCTTCACCAGATCTTAACCAAAAGTCCTTGTAAGGCATTAAAACCACATAGGCACTTCTAAATAGATAATATTTCTACAGAAGGAACAGGGTGTATTTAGCAGGAGTTTCGCTCTGTTCTCTTAGCTGTTGTTGAAGATGTATGTGTTGATTTGGATTGTTTTATTTATAAGGGCCATCTTCCTCACAGCCCCAAGCAAGGGCAATCTCCCTGCTATGAGTTGATGTGGCACAGAGTGAAATGGATTCAATGGAAATGGAGTGAAATGTGTTGTGAAATATCTGGAGAGTCAGAAAATGCAACTGGCTATGAGAGAAAGCAGGAGGCTTTATGAAGCTCTCATCAGGAGCAGGGAAAGGTTGAGGTTTAATACTGTGGAGTTAATGGGCTAGAAAATCCTGGGATATACAGGGTACAGAGCATTGTTGGAAAACAAACTTCATTTCAGTATCCATCCCACAGAAATGGTGCTGCCAAGATCTGGAGCATATCGGGGTGAGGAGAAGGAACTTACTGACTGAGAGGACATTTTTTAACCCTGATTACAAAGGAGGATTCAGAAATTCCTCAGATTTGTATTAATAGCACTTCATTTCCATGCCTGTCTCTTCCAACACATCCATTTAAGTGGGCGCTGATAAGTATTTCCTGGAATTTGCTGAAGAGCAGTGTCTAACATTTCCAAGAAACCTGTCTTTTCATCTTCCCCACAGCCAGATTGGGATGCATATGCACTTTGTTTGGCAAGCCATATTCAAAAGCCAGCTTGACCATCCCTAACCTGATTCTATTTAGCGTCAGCCTCTCTTTCCTTTATTTTACTCTCAAGGGCTATGCCTACTCCATGTCTTGAGTTGGAGCCCCCACAGTATTTTGTATTCTTCGCCAATTTCTTTGGCCTTTTCCCCTTTCTATTTTGTCTCCTGGATGTGTGCTATCTGTACCTTCCTCCTCTTCAGTGTCTCCGCTGGGTCCAAGCTACAGCCAGTTAGTGTGCTGACATTCCAGCTTGCCAGTCTGATCTTAGTTTTCGGGGCAGCTTCTTTAACTGCACATGTCCAAAGCTAAACCATTGCCCTGGCCAACTTTTCACAACACTCGGGCAGGGGCACTGTGCATCGTTTCTAGAATACCCCTCATTTTCTTGATTCATTTCAGGACTCATAGTGTTCATGGATCTGGAAAAAGCCTCTGACTGAGTTCCAGGGGAAGTCATCTAGTGGTGCAAGAGGAGGAAGATTGTGCAGACTTTGTGCAGCTTATTGAAGCTATATATGTAGGTGCAACATCAACAGTCAGAACTTCTGGTGCTGAGCCCCATGAACTATCATTAAAGGTTGGAGTGCATAAGGCATCAGCATAGAGCCCTTGTTTATCCTGGTCCTAGATACCCTCACAAGAAACGTACAGAAGGAGGCACCTTGGTGCATATTGTTTGAAAATGAAGCTCTATGCAGTGAGGAGAGAGCTTGATAAATGGAGAGATGTGTTGGAGAGACATGAGCTCAAAAGAAGCAGAGGAAACACAGCATAGGGTGTGTAATTTTAGTAATGTGAACACTGAAGAATTCTCCTTGAAACTAGATTGGCAGACAGGACTGAAAATGCAAAGTTTCAAATATCTGGGTTCCAGAATCTGGGGAAGTAAAGGAGAATAGTAGAGCTAGGATAATAAATGCCTGGCTCTAATGTAAAGAGATAAGCAGTGCAGAATGTGACAGAAAGAAACCAATAAGATTAGTACGGAAAGTCTACACAACTGTGGTCCTTCCCGTTTTAATGTATGGCACTCAGAGTTGGGCAACAACAAGCAAATGATCCACAGAAATTCAAATGCTGAGATGGACAAGTGGCATAAGCAAGAAAGACTACATGGAGAATGTGTGTGCTACAGACATGCTCAAAGTAACACCCATAAACAAAAAAAATGAGGGAATGGAGGCTCAGATGGTTTGCTCATGTACAGCCCAGTCATGACAACTATATGGGTAAACCAGTCCAACAGATCAAGATTGATGGGGGAAAAGACAGAGACTGACCCAACAAGAAGTGGTGAGATGTCATCGTAAAGGAAGGCATGTTAGCATATAGTGTGAGAGAGGAGATGGTACTTTGGAGGGAGAGGACTTGTAGAGTGGACCCCATTTGATGGGATTAACAGAAGGAAGAGAAAGAAGCAACCTTCTTCGTTTGCTGGTGTAATGAGATTTCAGAATAAGGTGGAACTAATTTGTGGCTCAAATTCTGAAGTCAAGAATGTTCTGTATTCTAAGAGGAACCCAAGGAAGCTGGGTCACCTGTTATGCAGACCTTTCTCAGAAAATAGTAAAAGAATGCAGGCCATGTGTCTGTGTGGATTATACTCTGTACTGTCTATATTCCTAAAGTGGGGAAATGATGTTCATATGATCATGCATGATAAAACATAGTATTCAGTGGTAAGGAAATATTGTTACATACACAAGACAAATATTAGTACACGACTGGCCCACTTATCACATTATTGTTTTCAACTAATGTTTGAAATTGGTGAGTAATGCTCACGAATCATATCTCACATGTAAATGCCAGCACTCTGGGTTGCAGCTGAGAGCGGAAAAAATTATCACTGCTGAGCCATTCAGGAAGAAGAGATTATTTGGCATGTGGTGTCTGTTTAGCTGTTCTTTGAGTGGTTCATCTTATTTCTTTTTCTGTAGACTTATCTTGATCTCTGTTGTAAGTTAGTTTAATATGTATTGAAAAGTTGGTATTAAAGCGCCCCCTTGTGCTGATGTAATATAAACAATATGACATATAAATGAATCAGAAAAAAGAACAGGAGTACTCGTGACACCTTAGAGACTAACAAATTTATTTGAGCATAAGCTTTCGTGTGGCACCTCAGTCTCTAAGGTGCCACAAGTACTCCTGTTCTTTTTGCGGATATAGACTAACACGGCTGCTACTCTGAAATGAATCAGAGAAATTCTGGAAACAGACATAAAAAGCAACATATGCCGATATCCATATGTACCAACCACCATGTTAGTTAATATCAACTCCTGCAAAAGCTGTTTCCTATCTCATATCAAGATTATGGAAAATAAGTAACTAAGACTCAAATGAACTCTGTGGAATTGTGACACAAAAAGGTATCTTGAGGCATACTCACTGTGACTTCCTCAGGACTCCTCTATTCTGGGAAATACTCCCCAGGTACTCTCAGATAAAACTGATTAATATCCGTGTCAAAAGTTTTATGGGGAATTCACAATACTCTAGATGAAGAGAAAGAAATGATTCCAGGACCAATGTTTCTACAAAGTAGCATACTCCTTACCTGCCCTTGCACATGCAATGCTTTGTAAAAATTGGGGTGTTGATGTCAAGAAATATTACTATAAAAATAATATATGAAATACGGTGTGACAATCAGCTACTATGGATTTAGCTAAGGGATGGTGATAAACATCCTTGGATACCGAGCCACAGGAGAAGCCTGCCTCCATTACTGATTTTGTACGTTTTGAACTTAAGGTGCTATCCTTCTAATTAATGCAAAAGCCATATTCCAGAGGCTGGTTAATCAGGTGTTACATGGGTTCCAGGACTTTGCTATCAGCTACGTAGATGACATCACTTTATTTAGCGACACCAGGGAGGAGCACAAAGCACAGGTGGGGAAGGTATTGAGAAGCCTCAGGGAGGCAGGCCTCACACTCCAGGTGTCAAAGTGTAGGCTGGTGCAGCAAAGATCCCTTACTTGGGCCATCTGGTGGGCAGAGGCACACACACCTAGCAGATGTGCTACGTAGCAAAAGTGACAGGCAAACAGAGTAAATCACAAGTTGCAAAGCTCAAACTCCACTTTCTAGAACAGTCCATGAAGGTATTATCAGATCCTGAGGAGGTCCTGCATCTGCTTTCCATTCCAACCTTACAGCCAAGGCTGAGATGGTCTGGTCCACCCTACTTTGAATGTAATTGGTCAGGTGGGCCTTGCTGACCACTAGGTCTACGTGCTCCAGCTCTCATTTCAAGCCCAATCTTTCCCACTCCATAGCCTTGTTCTTATTGACAAGGAGTGCAAAACCAGTTTGAGATTCTGGCCGAGAGCCATGTGGTCAGCAGAACTGGGCCTGAGGCGGGAACCCTTGGCATCCTGGGTCCAGCTGTGGAGTGGGGAGGGACAGGCATAGGTGGTGCTGGGGGAGGGAGACTGTCAGTGGAATGCTATGCTGGTGATTGTTGTTACCAGCCATGGGAAGGGCATGAGGTGGGATACTGATCTATATGAGATAGTTGAAGGAAGCTTGCAGGGTGATGGTGGATGATGATGAAGTGGAGATGGACATCGACTGTGAAGAAGAAAATGTTGGCAGTGCAGTTCAAGTGTTGGGGTTGGGGGGTGTCCTAGGAGAGAGTGCAAGCGGGTGACATGCTGCTTTTCAGTGATGCAGACTCTTAGCAGAAACCCTGTGTGCACAACCTGAGGACTCGCACCTGAGTTATATATGCATTCCAGACAGCAGGAACAATCCTCAACCTGCTCTTCTGGGATAGAAATTGAGGGTGGGAGTGACTGTGACCTGGCCTGCTCCACGTTGGCCTTTTTGGTTATAGCTGGGGCAGCTGCTCACTGAACCGTGCTTCTCTTTGCCAGCATGGGTTCATTTCTTCCCCATCCTGCAATTCTGAGACCGGTTTAAGACCAGTGCTGTTCAAGGGAATGAGTCAAGAGTGGACCACATTATCTAGCCATCCAACTAAGTCTGTGTCTAGTGCCCAGATCCTCAAAGGTATCCATGCTCCTAACTCCCATTGGCTTCCTAAATACCTTTGAGGATCTGAGCCTGGGACCCTAACACTGCAGTGCCTCCCCTAGCAATGGCAACAGGGTTGAGGTAGGAGGAGATTATAGAGCTTTTCTTGGAATTGTTTGAGGAAAGATTTGATAATGTCTTTAAAATCCTGTGTGAATTATGGTGTGAGGTTGTTTTATAGTTCTTTATAGTAGGTGGTGTCAGAGACTCGTCTGTTGGTCTTTTTGACACAGTTACCACAGTTAGGGACTACAATAGTACCGCCCCTTGTCTACTGGTTTGATCACTCTCTGGTGATTGGATTTCAGAGTCTGTCCCATGAGTGGTACGGAGACTGCGCTGAATGTAATGGATATCTGAGAATATCACATTTGATTTTTTTCCCTGAAGCAATCGATGCAACGATCCATTGTGTAGTTTTCTCTGCTGTGGGTTGTCCATTCAGATGATTTTTTTCTTGTGACTTTGGTGGGGATGTGGGTGTTTCTCCCACTGAAGTTGTTTCACTGCGTAACTAATTAAATATTCACTGGCACAAACAGAATGAGAGTGATTCTGTAGTTCAGTAACTAGGGCACATACCTGATACGTGGAAACCATTTTCAAATCCCTTCTCCCCACCAAGCAAAGGAGGGGAATTGAACCAGAGCCTCCTATCTCCCAAGCAAGTACCCTAACCACTGGGGTAAAGGTTTTGAGGAAGTCAGCCTGCTCCTCCTTTCCCCTCTGGCTCCTTTGTGCCACCCCTTTTCTTGCAAGAAACAGCTCAGGCACCTGATACCTGGTAAAGGGTTTGTTCATAGATTAAGAGATTCAATAGATTTTAAGGCCACAAGGGACATCTAGTCTGACCTCCGGTAAAACACAGGCCAGAGAGCTCCCCTCAAATAATTCCTAGAGCAGAGCTTTCGAATAAACATTCAATTGCGATTTAAAAATGGTCAGTTCTGGAGAATCCACTATGACCCAGGGTAAATTATTCTAACAGTTAATTACTTTCTCCACTAAAAATGTACACCTTATTTCCAGTCTCAATTTGTCTAGCTTCAACTTCCAATCATTGGATCGTCTTATCCCTTTCTCCGCTAGATTGAAGAGCCCATTATTAAATATTCATTGTCCATGCAGGTACTTTTAGAAAGGAGTCAAGTCAACCCTTAACCTTGTCTTTGTTAACGAAATAGAGTGAACTCTTTGAGTCTATCACTAGAGGGCCTGTTTTCTAATCCTTTCATCATACTAGGAGGCTCCTCTTTGAGCCATATCCAATTTATCAACATCCTCCTTGAATTGTGGGCACCAGAACTGGACACAATATTCCAGCAGTGGTCACATGCATGCCAGATACAGGGGTAAAATAACCTCTCTGCTCCTACTCGAGGTGCCCCTGTTTATGCATCCCAGGATCCCATTATCTCTTTTGACCAAAGCATCATACTGGGTGCTCGTGTTCAGCTGACTGCCCATCACAATCCCCCAGGCGTTTTTCAGAGTCACTGCTTCCCAGGATACAGTCCCCAATTCTGTAAATATAACCAGCATTCTTTTACATTTAGCCATATTAAAATACGTATTGATGGAATGCAAACCATATAAGCAAAGGCTGAAGGAATTGGGTATGTTTAGTTTGGAAAAGAGAAGATTATGGGGGGACATGGCAGGGGTCTTCAAATGCATGAGAGGCTGCCATAAGAAAGATGAAGAAAAGTTGTTCTCTTTTGCCACAGAGGGAAAGACAAGAGCCAATGGGTTCAAACTATGTCATAGCAGATTTGGATTAAAATCTCTAGAAAAACTTCCTAACTGTAAGAACAGTAGGACAATGGAACAGGCTGCCTAAGGAGGTTGTGGAAGCTTCTTCACTGGGAGTTTTCAAAAGGAGGCTGGATAGCCGCCTGTCTTGGATAGTATAGATGCAACAAATCCTGCATCTTGGCAGGTGGTTAGGCTAGATGACCCTTGCAGTCCCTTCTAACCCTATCATTGTTTGCTTGCACCTAGTATTCCAAGCGATCCAGATCTCTCTGAATCAGTGACCTCTCCTCTTCATTGTTTACCACTCCCCCAATTTTTGAGTCATCTGTAAACTTTATCAGTGATGATTGCATGTTGTCTTTCAGGCCAGTGTTGAAATTGTTTAAATAGCAGAGGACCAAGAGCCAATCTCTATGGGACCCCACTGGAAACAAACCTGTTCAACCAGGATTCCCCATTTATGGTTATGTTTTGAAACCTATCAGATAGCCAGTTTTCAATCCATTTAATGTGTGTAATGTTGGTTTTATATTGTTCTAGTTTTTTTAATCAAAAATGTCATGGAGTACTAAGTCAATCACCTTAGAGAAGCCTAAGTTTATTACGTCCACACTATTACTTTAATCAAACTTGTCATATTGTCAATAAAAGAAACAGAGTTTGCTTAACAGAATCTATTTTCCATATGTCCATGTTGATTTGCATTCGTTACATTACCCTCTTTTAGTTCCTTATTAACAGAGCCTTGTGTCAGCTGCTCCATTATCTTGCCCAGAATCAATGTCAGGCTGAGAGGTTTATAATTACCTGCATCATCCCATTTACCCATTTTAAAAATTGGTACAGCATTAGCATTCCTCCAGTCTTCTGGATCTTACCCAGTGCTCTAGGACTTATTGACAATCAGTATCAACAGTCTAGCAAACTCCTCTGCCAGCTCTTTAAAAACTCTTGGATGCACATTATTTGGTACTGATAATTTTAAAATGTCTAACTTCAGTAGCTTCTGTTTAACCTCCTCTAGCGATACTAATGGATAGAAAGAATATCATCACCACAGGATGGAACTATAGCATCTGTTTTCCCCCAAATACAGAACATAAATATGTATTGAACACTTCTAACTGTTCTAGGCTGTGACTCCCAAGCAGAGATAAGTGCCTCCCTCCAGGCTGGAGTTAGGTACCTAAATTCCTTTGAGGGATGGCACTTAGGACATACCACCCTTTTCTCAGTATTTCCTATTGGCTAACAGGCAGCTACCTATTCAGTAAGCAGAATTTTGTGAATCCCATTCTTATGTGCCTCATTTTCTCCATCCATTGTATAGGAAACCTGAACACCTAATTCAGGGTTTGTAAATTCCAAAGGGTGACTAGGCACCTATAAATTAGGTGTTACAATGTCCAGATACCTTACAAAACCTCTCTATCCAAGTCTCTTAGACAGCTGCTCTCATTGTGCAGGAGGCAGAAAGTTTCTGACAGATGGGCCTAAATGACTGAACTCGTTGCCATGGGAGATCAGATTGAGACCTGGGTCAGCAGTGTTCAGAGCACAATGAAAACTCTTTTTCCAGGGCCTTCTCGCAATGACAAAGCTTAAAAGACCTACCATTTCTCCAACAGAAGGAACAGGCTGGGCCTGTGGGCCCCAGGCAACCTATGATCACAGGATCTCCTGTTTTGGGGAAACTTTAGGGAAGGGGAAAATCTCTACCATCAAGGGGAGAAAAAAAAGTTTCTAGCCCTTTTCCCTTAAGAGAAAGCCTTGGGAAATGTAAGCGGATCACTAGGACTGAAAGGAACTAGAGGCTGGACTGTACATCTGCAGCAGAAAGTTGTGGGGACCTGAAGAGCTACCCCTCCCAAACCTAAGGATGAGAGTTGAGAAAGCAGTTGGAGAGTCTTGAATGAAGATCACCCTCCTGACAATCCTACAATTTTACAGCTGCAAGTGTGTGACTCATGCTTTATAAATCCTGAGATGAGATTCACAAAAACCATCTGTTTATCTTTCCTACTTTTGTAGAGAAATAGCACCCAACAAGTGCTAGCCGGACACTGCACAAGCACATAGGAGAGAGTCTCTACCTTCATTAAAAGGCATATTGGACCTTCCCCTGCAATGTTTGCTCATTATTTGGGGGGGTTGAAGCAAGATGTTCAAATGATACCCAAGTTCTTCTTCAACTAGAACACTTGGCAAGATCCCCCACTTCTTCCATGCTACATTGAGTACTGACCTTAATGAGTTAGTTAATTTCAAAATCCCACTGACTTCTATAATTCATGGCTTCAAAGACTGGATACATCTTCTTCTCTTTCTCTTCCAGCTGTGGCTTCACCTGTAAAAAAAAAGAAAGAGGGATAGACGGTGTAATGGGGTCAGCACACCCCCTTCTCATCATGTCTACTACCTCAGTTTCCCCCCATCGGAATGCACATAGATTAAATGCTGCATACAACATTTCCCTTCTTGGGCCTTGCTTATTAATGAACAATTCAACTCAGCTCAGATCTTCCAGTTTTATTCCCTAGGCTCAACAGTTCCTTCCAACCAGAGTTTACAACCCTGTCAAAACTAGGATTGCTGCCTGGCTTTTCCTGAAACACCTCACACCTGAAGTTCCTGCTTTCTGCAAACATCTCCCACCAAAACTCCTGTCTATCCACTCACTCTCAGAGTCTGTCTGGCCCACTCCCTCTGACAGGAGGCATCACCTCCAGTTTGCCATCACATGACACTTGGTCATTGTGACACAGAGGCCTATTGCTGCCAATTGGCAAAGGGTTCGGTGTTTTTTACAACTCCTGTCTCAGACCTGACAAACTCACTACACTTAACACACTGCTCTCATGGTATTCACCCATGAAGGGTAGCATGTGAGGTCTCTGTTGAAAACTTGAAACCTAACAATACCCATAATCATTGTGAGATGTGTGTATGGGTGATTTTTAAGGAATAATGTAACTGTATTGAAAATTATGCCCTTATTGTCTTTGAGGGAAAGTGAATCATCAGTGAATAATATGTCTCAGTCATGACCAATACAGACAGGAGGGAATTTTCACCTGTCCTGGGCTAGTCAATTATATACAGTAACTCCCCATTTAACATCCTCTTGTTTAATGTTGTTTTGATTTTACGTCCCTGCTCAGTTACAGAACATCCCCATTTAAAGTTGTGCAATGCTTCACTATAACATCATTTGGCTGCCTGCTTTGTCCACAGCTGGCAGCCTCCCTATCAGCTCCCCCATGTCCCCCTCCCACAGTGCTTCCCACTCACTGAGAGACCCCACAGATCAGTGCCTTCCCCCTCCTTCCCCAGCCTCCTGCTCGCACCAATCAGCTGGCTTGTGGCGTTCAGGAGGGAGTGGGGGGGAGCGAGGACTCAGCATGCAGGCTCCCCCTCTCTCCTGAATGCCACAAACCAGCTGATTGCCGCAGGCAGGAGGGAGAGGGGAGGCTGCACACCAAGGCCTCTCTCCTCCCCTCATCCTCCTGCCCCCTGCATGTCGCAAGCCAGCTGATTGCTGAGGGGGTAGGGGGGAGGAGCGAGAATGCAGTGCACCTCCCCCCTCCCTCCCCTGCATCCTGCCCACAGCAATCAGCTGCATCCTGCCCACAGCAATCAGGAGGGAGGGCGGAGGAGGGAGGATGCAGCATGTGGAGTAAAGGGGAAAGGGGGGAAGAAGAGGAGGGTTAAGGGTAGGGGCTTGGGGGGAAAGGGTGCGTGGGCAGGCCAAGGTTTCATCCCCCCACCCCTGGTGCTTGCAGAGTAGGGGAAGATGCCACTGCAGGTTTAAAACAAACACAAGTAAGTATTTTTTCATGCAACGCACTGTCAACCTCTGGAACTCCTTGTCAGAGGGTGTTGTGAAGGTCAATCCTACAACAGGGACAGGACAGGACAGGACAGGATACTGGGCTTGATGGACCTTCGGTCTGACCCATGGCCATTCTTATGTGCAAGGGTCTTGGACTGATAGTCACAACTACTGTGGACAAGCTGAAGTGCAAAAATCTGCTGCATAGTTCTGTAAATGCAAACTGTGTTATTTCAGTGCTGGACTTCCTGTCCAGCTCTGCCTAGGCCCCTCAGTCCTGCCCTGCAGCCCCCTGCTATTCCAGCCCTGGGCATTGGCGGTGAGTTATATGGGCCTGTGGTGCCTGTGCTCCACCAATATGCAGGAACATTAGCCCGGCTCCACTAATGTTTGGGGCTCCGCTGCCGGCCCCACGCCCAGGGTCCCGTCTGCCACCTGGGGCTCCACTGCTGGCCCCACGCCCACCCCCAGCTGTGGATCCAGCCTCAGCCCCCTTGCCCCTGTCCAGGTCCCCCCCTCCCAGAGATATGGCCCTGATCCCAGCACCAGCTGGGGGTGGGGTGGGTGGATGTGGATAAGGATATATATCAGCTTACAAGGCAGGTCTGGGGGGTGGGATTTGGACTCATTCTGGACACCACCAAAAATTTTACAAACCTGGTGCCCATGGTCCTGGGCTCCCCACCCAGCTCTGCCAAGGCCCCTCAGTCCTGCCCTGCAGTCCCCGTTATTCCAGTCCTGGGCTTGCCATACAGCTCAGTCCAAAACTTCTTTAGAAGTGCCAAGGATACTGACATGTGGGTTTGTAGAAGAAAAAGCAGCTGGACTTTCCAGGTTACAGAGAGGCAGAATGAGAACAATAGGACTATATAGAATCCTCCACAGATTAAACCCTCCAGTTCTTAAGCAAAATAAGCCATTATGGGATAAGAGAGGAGGTCCTCTCATGGATCAGTAACTGGTTAAAAGACAGGAAACAAAGGGTAGGAATAAATGGTCAGTTTTCAGAATGGAGAGTGGTGTCTCCCAGGGATGTGTATTGGGACCAGTGCTGTTCAATCTACTCATAAAGAATTTGGAAATAGGGGAAACAGTGAGGTGGCAAAATTTGCAGATGATACAAAATTATTCAGGATAGTTAAGTCCAAAACAGACTGCAAAGAGTTGCAAAGGGATCTCACACAACTAGGTGACTAGTTAACAAAATAGCTGATATAATTCAATATAATGCAAAATAATGCATGTTGGAAAACATAATCCCAACTATATATACAATGTGATGGAGTCTAAATTATCTGTTACCACCCAAGAAATAGATCTTGGAGTCACTGTGGATAGTTCTTTGAAAACATTCCCTCAATATGCAGCTGCAGTCAAAAAAGTTAACAATGTTAGGCACCGTTAGGAAAGGGATAGATAATAAAACAGTAAATATCATAATGCCATTCTACTCCTAATCCATGGTACTCCTACATCTTAAATACTGTGTGCAGTTCTGGTTGCCCCGTCTCAAAAAAGATATATTAGAATTGGAAAAGGTACAAAGAAGGGCAACAAAAATGATTAAGGGTATGGAAGAGCTTCCGTATGAGGAGGGATTTAAAAGGCTTGGACTGTTCAGATTGGAAGAGAGAAGACTAAGGGAGTATATGATAGAGTCTGTAACAGGAGTCGTCAACCTTTCAGAAGTGGTGTGCCGAGTCTTCATTCATTCACTCTAATTTAAGGCTTCGCATGCCAGTTATACATTTTAATGTTTTTAGAAGGTCTCTCTCTCTATAAGTCTATAATATATAACTAAACTATTGTTGTATGTAAAGTAAATAAGGTTTTTAAAATGTTTAAGAAGATTCATTTAAAATTAAATTAAAATGCAGAGCCCCCTGGACTGGTGGCCAGGACCCAGGCACTGTGAGTGCCACTGAAAATCAGCTCGTGTGCCACCTTCGGCACCCGTGACATAGGTTGCCTACTCCTGCTTTATAACATCATGAATAGTGTGGAGAAAGTAAATAAGGAAGTGTTATTTATGGTGTCATATAACACAATAATTAGTGGTCACCCAATGAAAGTGTCAAGGCTGAATCTCCACTTTGTCACTCTGAGTGCAGAAGGTAGGGGCCTGAAAGGATTCTAAAAATTAATACTTGTCACTTCAAGCTTATATTAAACTCCCAAGGTCACAGCTTTTCTCATTCTGGTAATCACTGCCTGGTAATCACTGCCATCACCCAAATGCAAAAAACAAAAAACAAAACAAAAACAACCCTTGAACCCAGGAAGGAACACTTGGGAATTCCTCCCTAGAGGGTACCCTCAAGCCCTTTTACACTCTCTCCCCCTTCCCCTCCTGCTCAAGGGAAGAGCTGAGAAAAAAAACAAAGAAAATTAGCTGTGCTACCATCTAATCAAACAACATGCACAAACTTCTTAGCACACCAAAAATCCAATCCTGTTCTTAAAAAAGGTAAATTTTATTTAAAGGAAAAAAATACATCTGGAACTTAGGCTTTAGCTAGATTTTAAAAGAGCAATTCCAAAAATTAAGCACCCAAACTAGCTTTCTTGGGGGTTCAGCTTAAAGGTTACAAGCAAGCAAAAGCTTCAGGGGTTAGCACAGAGAAGATCCACAAGCGAAAATAAAAAATAAACCTGATTGTGTCTAACTAAATATTCCCTATTCAAATAATTTCTTCTAGATATGGAAGATGAATTTCCATACCTGGTTCAAGACTTACACAGCATTGCTGCTCCATGTCTCGTTCTCCGGAGAACAGACAAAGGGAAAGTTTCCTTCCCAAATTTAAAAATTCTAGCCTTCCCACTGGCTCTTTTGGTCAAGTGCCCACTCCTTTTCTTTTTCCTGTGGCCTTGTTAAACCTTTACAGGTAAAGCAAGCAGAGAACAGCTACCAGGAGGGATTTTACAGCTAACTGGCTGGCTGGGTGTCCAAAGGGAGCTCCTCACCACACTTCATTTATCACAGATGTTGGAGGGCCAACCTACCCTGGCAAAAATGTCTGCCAATGCCAGGCTCATGCTTTTAACCCTGGTGTTGCTTAGAGCTACTGCTTCCGGCCATCCGGTCACAATATCCATTAAAGTCAATATGTACAGCTTTCCTCTGGGGGTCTTCTTAGGGAAAGGAGCCAGAATATCCACAGCTACATGCTGAATGGAACTTCAGTGAAGGGGAGTGGCTGGAGAGGGGCCTTGAGCTGGTGTTGGGGCTTTCCCACCTTCTAGCACACCTCACAAGACCAGACATAGATAGAAACATCCTTGCCCATCCCCTCCCAGTGGAAAGACTTTCCTTAATGTTCCTTAGTCCTGTTCATCCCCAGCATAGCCACTAGGGTGATCATGGGCTAAGGTCAAGAGCTTTTCCCTATACTTAGTTGGAACTACCAACTGTTAGGGGGCTTATTCCTTCACCCTCTCATTTCCCTGGTCCTTCTCGCATGAACAGAGAGCAACAATACCCGAAGTCCAAAGACGCAAACAATTCTATGTTTATTGAGGTGAACTTCCAGCAAGCATGATTCCAGTTTCCTTCCTTAGTGTCCCCCTTCCCAGCTCTGACACCACAGAGCCTTGTCTGTGTCCCTGTTTAAGTTCCCATCCCCTGTTCTCATTTCCCCCTTTAGCAAAACATGATTCCAATTCCTCCATCCCCAGTCCCTGTTCCCATGTCCTCCCCCCCCGCCCCGTGCCTCCTCGGAGTGAAGATGTCTGATCAAAGGCAGAATGAGATCCAAAAGAGGTGGAGGGAATTAAAGTTAAAAATATAATGCAACTTTTTAACACTGAGAATAATTAGCCACTAGGCTGCTGAATGTTACCAAGGGATGTGATTAATCATCACTTAGAGTCTTCAAACAGAGTCTGTGTGTCTTTTGAACAGGCATGGTTTAGTTCAGTGTTTCTCAGGGGCACCACCAAAGGCAATGGTTTCAAGGCATCGAAAATGTTATTACAAACTAAAGCAAATAAATTCTTGCTCCCCACTCACCCTTACACTTCAAGGTGTCTCTGCCAACCTCTCAAGACACACATGAATTCTGTGGGTATATCAGTGTTATTATTGAATAATAAATAATAAATAATGTTTACTATTACTTTTGTAAATGTGAGAAGTTGCAAAGAATTTTGATATTGAACAAGTTGTCTCCCACCTGCAAAGCTTGAGAAACACTGATCGAATTCAACCACGTGTCATAGGAATTGCTGGGAGAAATCCTGTGACCTCTGTCACACAGAAGGTCAGACCAGAGGAACATAATGGCCCATGCCATTCTTAAACTCTATGAATCTATTGCAAGGGGGTTCCTTCGTGATAACGTCCATCTACACATTAGAGTTCAGTTAGATTAACTTTCCATATGCCACTGTGCTGACTCTTCTGCACATTCTATTGCAATGGGATGCCTCATAAAACATGGGGGATATGAGGCCACCCTGCTCCTGCTCTTCACCTGACCCAGCTCCACCCATGGGATTGACCTTTGTGAGCCACTCACACAAAGATTTCTGGGGGATCAGGAAGAGGAGGCATAGTGAAGCAGAGTCACAGCTCCCCTCCCGCTATGCCATCTCCAGAGGAAATGTGTTGGCACTGAGTTCCTTCTGCTCTGAAAAGCTAAGTCCAGCCTGGACCAAGGCAGTTACTATGCAGGAAGGAGCTCTCCTGGGGACTGAACCTTTACTGGCTGTCGGAACAGGAGACCATTAGTACAAGTTTTCACTGCAAATCACCTTATTGAAGCAGGTTAACAATAAATCACTCAGAGAAGCTAACAGACTGGAAACCCTTCAACCCTTTCTTGGAAGCCGACATGAGCATGTTGGGATGGAAGAGGTAGGAAACACAGAGGGTTTGTGGAACCACCTCCATGCTGGAGCTTACTCCTGGATCGATGCCCAGGGTTGGTGCTATGCGCAATGTGTTCTGGTGCACCTCATGCTCGGTTCTTCTTCTCTCATCCTAGATAGCGATCAACTCAATGAACCTTGAGATGGTACTTTAGGTCACAGATGACCAGCACTGTGTGAGGAGATCTCTTGGCCAGTGGCACACCATGATTTTTTCCCTGTTGGTGGGTGGCTCATTTATCCCCTGCTGATACTAGGAGGTGCTGGAAGTTACTATCTCCACAAAGAACATGATCCCCTCCTCATCCCCTTTCCCACCCCACATGAAGCTGCAGAAATTGGAAACCTCACACTGTCTTAGGTTGTGGTGATAGAGGTTTGCTAATGATCTGTTTGGTTGACTCCTTCTGTTTCATCCATGTGGACATTCCTTTCAATCTGTCTCTAGGTGTCATGGAGATAATGGGGCAGGATAGTCCCAAGGTCAGCTCAAACACCTCTGGGAGCCCCTCTATGATCACAGAATCTTAGAAATGTAGAGCTCAGGGACCTCCAGAGGTCATCTTATGCCAGGAGAAGGGATTGACAGGAAAATAAATGGCAGACAGAGACCATCAGATCCCTGAATAAGCCTCCTACTTAAAGTTGTGTGAAGGGTCTGGAGGAAAGGGAACACCCCAGGGGAAGCTGCCAAACAGGGAGAGCATAAAGGAGACTGGAAGGGTGAGGTCCGGGAGGAAGTTCTGGCATGGTCTTGGGGGACAAACAGCAGGATACCAGGCTATGAAGCACTGCACAGGATGAGCTGCGCTTTCCCAAATTCACCAATTCTGTGGCGTATGGAGCAATGAAGTGCAAGCATGGGCAGAGCTCTAACTCTGCACCTCCCTGTGGAGGCACCTGATCGATGGCACCCCAGGATGGCAAGGTCTGCAGCTCATTGGAACTAGCACCAGCCGGCTCTCAGGGGACGCAGAAATGAAAGCTTGTCGTTGAAACTGATCAATTCATAGTTTGGAAGCTGATCACCATTCCGGGCAACATAATTCAAGCCACTTCCATCTTCATGTTCACACAATAGTCAGGCACCGCTCTGCACTTTATGGGAAGACACTCGGTCATTGAAAGATCCCTTGCTCAGACTAGTTGCTTCTGTTACCACCTTGATCTTCCCTTCATAGTTGGCATGTTCATACAGGGTGATCTTGGGATTCTTCAGGTCTTCAGTAATCAGTTTGAGAGAAGTGATCTTGTCATTCATATCTTCACCAACAAAGCTGTATTCACCTTCCTCAAACACCAGGAACTTGCCTGAATAATTAGGATATTCATAGGCCACCCAGGGTTTGCCAGTGACCTTTGCAGAAGAGACACAGTGGCCCCACTCTACAGGCTTCAGGTCAGCGGTCAGAAATGAATTCTTTGGATTTACCTTGGAAGTTTATATGCTCATAAATGATGATCCCATTCATTTTGGTGGGTGTGGCAGGATCTTTGTGATTGGTTCTTGGAGCCGAAGCAGTGACTGAGAAGCTGTGGAGAGAGAACACAGCTTGGGAAGCAGCCCCTACTCAGTAGAGAATCTCCGTGCTGTGATGAAACATCAGGAAATTAGCATTTCATTTGAAACAACAGATAAATACACAAATGATTGAACAAAATGAGTGGGAGATGGGCAACTGCATAAAGGAAATGGGCAAAGTCTTTCCTCAAGCATTTAGCCAGCAAGAATAAGAGTAGGGTCTTTTTCCCCACCAGCTGACTCCAAGGTCTATTGTCTGCTCCCAACCTGCAATCTGATCTCCCATGGCAACTGTTTTGATAAAATTGAAATGTTTCACTCCAATTTTGACTTTTTAATTTATTATTTTTATATGATTTTATTTTCTAGTTAATTAGTGTAGAATATTTTTAAATTATAAAATAAAAGCAATAAAAGAAGTGACTGGTACTGTATTTGGTCGCTGGTATCATATAATTGTAACAGGGTGGCTTTTCCTACAGGTTGCAGTGCTCGCCAAGGAAAGGACAATATCTCAGGGAGGAGGGGCTGTGCCCAGCTTAAGCCTGGGGTGAGAATTTCTTTTGTGTTTGTTTGAGAAATTTGTTAAGTTAACAATGCTACTAAAAAGACAGAGTCCCCAGAAGGGTTGTGTTGAAAGAGAGACTGTGTGGAGTTTGCAGAGGGAGCCCAGAAAAAGGGGGAAACAAGGCACTGCAGAGGCCCTCCTGGCCACAAGCAGATGCCCGGGTGGCAGTTGACCTCCTTTCTATAATATAATTAAAATTAATATATAATATATTTCAAAAGGAAAAATCATTTCAAAATTGGAGATCAAACAGTCCCAAAATTGTGGCAACCAAAGTGTTGCAAAAATCTATGCCTCAGCTGGAGCTTTGTGAGCGCCACATTTTAGGAAAGATGTAGACAAATTGGAAAAAGTCCAGAGAAGAACAACAAAAATGATCACAGGTCTAGAAAACATGACCTATGAGGGAAGATTGAAAAAATTGGGTTTGTTTAGTCTGGAGAAGGGAAGACTGAGGGAGGACATGATAACAGTTTTCAAGGACATAAAAGGTTGTTACAAGGAGGAGAGTGAAAAATTTATTTATTAACCGCTAAGGAGAAGACAAGAAGCAATGGACTTAAATTGCAGGAAGGGAGGTTTAGCTTGGACATTAGGAAAAAGTTCCTAATTGTCAGGGTGGTTAATTACCTAGGGAAGTGGTGGATTCAACCGTCACCCAAGGTTTTTAAGAACAGGTTAGACTAACACCGGTCAGGAACGGTCTAGTTATTACTTCATCCTGACTTGAGTGCAGGGAACTGGACTAGACGACTTATTGAGATCCCATCCACTCCTACACGTCTGTGATTCCAGTAAGACTGAACCAGAGTGTTTAAAGCTCACTGAAAAGCTTTGTTTCAAATTTCATCAAAAACAACACATTCCTGCAGAAAGCTTTGATTTCAATGAACCAGCATTTTCTAGCAGACAAATTTTCTTTCCAAATACTTTTTGACTGGCTCTCATCTCTGTAAAGGTCTCAGAGCATGAAGCAAATGTCTCCTCCAGTGCAGAGACGCTCGCAGGTCTGGCAGCAGCGCTGGCTCCACCTCAGTGGGTCTCAATCTTTTTTGGCTCAGGAGCCATTTGTAAATCTGGATGGCCGGTCACAACCCAGTAAATAGCCTTAGTGCAAACACATCCGGCTTACTAAATATTTCTCACCCACGATATACAATCTATACATGGATATAATAAGTACTAAGAAAGTACATGGTGAGCACCATAGCAGCAGCTCCTGAGCCTCCTGTCCTGTGGGGTGGCTGGGCTTGGCTCCCCTTCAGTGCATTGTGACATCTTGGGATGTCGTACAGCTCAGGCTGGGCCCAGTCCCACCCCCTCCCACACTTCTGTGTGTAGCATTGTGACCTGGCACATGTGGCTCAGCCTCACTCACTGAAATTTGGCCCCTCATGACAGAGGGGTGGCTGGGTCAAAGCAGAGCAGCATGGCAACCCCAAAAGAAGAAGCCAAGCCCAGTCAGGCCCATGGGACCATTGCTGCTGGAGTCTGTGAAGGACTGTACTCCCCACACTTGCCCTGAGAGGCCAGGCAGGTCAGATCAACCAGTTAAGCAGTGAGCAGGGGAGAGATTTAGGCTGCGAAGGGGCCACTAACTGGAAGCAGACTCATATGAACAGGAACAAGAGAGGCCTGTATAGAGCCCAGAAACAGAGAGCAGAAATAGGATTGCAGGGAAGCAGGCTGCAGTCATTTCCTGGGAGAAGGGAGGTGTGTTTGGGGATGCAGGCGAGTAGTCTGTGAGCTGTGAGCAAATGTTGATGAGCAAGAGGTGGAGTGGCCATCTCAGGGCTCCTCCCACCAGGGACAGGGAGGGGGAGGCAGAGCAAACCCCAATATCCACAAGGCTTTTTCTCTTTCCGACTGAAGTTTTGTATGAGGAGAAAGAGACTCTGCCCACTCCCCACCCCACCCTGATTTCCTGCATGCTGGGGAAGGGGGAGGAGTGTACACTTAACAGATACCCCCAGCTGCTATCTCTTCCCGCAGGGATTTTGGGAAAGAGTTGGCTGTGAAAGGATGGGGAAGTAGGGAGAAAGTGGACTAAAGAGCGAGGACACAACACAGATAGGAGAAGAAGAGAGGGGCTATGCGCAAGGGGAAAGAGCTAGAGAGAGAAGATGAGAGAAAGGGAAGCAATGCGAGAGAATCGAGAAAGAGTGACAGGGTCATGATGAAAGCAGAGAGCGAAAGAAGAATGGATTTAGAGCCTGCAGAGTCTAGTGCATGGAGCACCTACAATGCTTGACTTTGAGCTAGTGTACATAGCCACTGTACCAGACATCCAGAAGGGACTAGTGTGCCACAGGACTTAGAGAAACACCCTTCGGTGGGGTTGGCTACCATAGTTTGGAGCCAGTCCTGCAGACATGTAAGCAGCTGCGCAATTTTACTCACACAGATAGCTCCACTGGCTGCGTAGGGGCCAGGGGCGGCTCCAGGCCCCAGCAGGCCAAGCGCGTGCTTGGGGTGGCATGCCGCAGGGGGTGCTCTGCTGGTAACCGGGAGGGCAGCAGGCAGGTTGCCTTTGGCAGCATGCCTGCAGAGGGTCTGCTGGTTCTGTGGCTTCGGTGGAGCCGCGGGACCAGCGGACCTTCTGCAGGCACGCCTGTGGGAGTTCCATCTGGACCGGCGACCGGCAGAGCACCTCCCGCGGCATGCCGCCGTGCTTGGGGCGGCGAAATGTCTAGTGCTGCCCCTGCTAGGGGCACGTGGTGCTTTGGTGTAAAGTGTTTGCATTTACTGGGCCAGATTCACCACCAGTGTAACACAATTTTACACACACAATAGAAGGATTTATGCTGATTTATTCTGGCATAAATTAGCAACATTCCCTGTGGATAGGAGCTCTGATGGGCACCAGGTTATAGCTGTATAAAGCAGCCACAATTCCACTGTTGTGTGATGAAAGGGAGCTGTAGAGCCCAGAAGTGGATGGTCCTGGCAGAGAATGGGGCCTGGCCAGGGTCTCCATTGTATATAGATCTCATTGGGCATTTTCTATTGAAATGATCTTTGGACAATTTCTAAAAAATCTAAATTTTTAATGGGAAATTTTCAATTTTGCTGAATTTTGAGGGGGAAATCAAAACAAAATGTTTCATTTCAGGGCTGTTCAACAGTACACCGCTTCCACCTAGAGTGCCTTGAGGGTTCATGGGAGTCATATTTCAGCTGCTTCGTGCCCCCATTCTCTCCTATGACCTGGACCCTTGCCCAGACTACATTCCCATGATGCTGTGGCCTCTCTCCTGACAGAGCCATATGGCTCCTCAGGGAGATGGATTCTTGGCAGGGAGCCTGCCCCATAGGGAAAAATGAAAGCATGAGGTACCCAAAACTACCTGTCCCATGAGACAATAAGCAAATGCAGTTTAATGTCAAACTGACTTGAAACAAAATGTTTCAACATTTACTAAACACATTCTTTTGTGAAAATTTTTGATATTTTTCCAGTTTGGGACATAAACAAATGTAAAATTATTACAATTCCCTATGAGCCAAATTCCTATTTTGTCTCAGCTGCATTTATGCAGTATATACTCACCTCCTGCAGAGTGTGCTCTTCCTCCTCCTACTACTGGCCCCAGTTCAGGAAACCTGTGAAGATTAGACTATTACAAAGCTGTAAGAATATGGATTTAAGAGCCTAACTTCAGGCACTCAGCTGAAATTTTTCATGTTAACCTCCGTGCCTTAGTTTCCCCATCTGTACAAGAGGAATATTAATACTTCCCTTGTTCTTCTTTGTGATGATTAAGCACTTAAGCATTGTAAAGCAAAGCTAAAAGTCATCAGAGTTCACATAAAAACCTCCAGTGGCCAATCCCCTACTCTCTCTCCCACTCCCATCTTATTGAGGCAATTGGCCATTGCAAATGTTTTAATGTTGATGTTCGAAAGTCCAGCACAAGCAGGTTGCTCTTCTTCTTCAACAGAAGAACTAAAGATCACAAATGTGCATTTCTCTTACTGTGAGCATTTTTTGCCTATAACAGACTGTTATGCTGGAGGCTGGGTGGCTCCTACCAAGCGTGTCTTTGATCTACAGGCAGTCACACACCTCACTGAAGCTATGGGCATGGCACTCACCTTTCATTCAGGCTAAATAACATAGCAGTTAAATACCCATTTGTTTAATGACCACTGGAAAAATGGAAGTCACCACCCAAAGACTAGACTGGATGCAAACACAAGGGCTGGGGATTGATTTGTGAGGAGCTGTATGTGTGTCTGTAAGTCAGAAGCGGCCACAAAGCAGGGAAAGAGAGTTTTTCTTCATTTCTGTAGTATCTGCCACCTCTTCCTACAAACTTAATATTCCCTCCCTTTCCTATAGTATTTGGTGTGGTCTCTCCCTATCAGAACCTGTGCTCTCAGAATCCAATTTCCCTAAATACAGGAGGCGCACTCTCACGCCTGGTGGTAGCAGTAACATCTTCTCCCTACAAAATCCTCTTAGGGGATGTGGTGAGCTTGTGTGAACCATGCATACTAAACCCACAGACACTCTGTAATTCTTCTCTAGGTGCTCTCATCAGATTCCCAGACAAAGCATAATAAGAAATAACAATTTCTACCTTGGCTTCTGGCTTCAGCTTCTGACACTTGGGAGCTCTCAATGCACCTTCACATCCAGCTGCTGCTGCAGACAAGAGATACCCTCTCCAACCGCTTTTATACTTGAACATTGGCTGATCACTATCATAATATTACGTAGTTGCCCAATAGGAGTTCACCACTTAGCTATCTATGTCCAGAAGCAACTGAGTGCCCCCAGGATGATGCCATAAATGGTAACAATGTGATTGAAGCATTTCTTTTGCAATATTTATTCTGCAGAAAAGGACATGGGGATTACAATGAATGAGAAGCTGAATATGAGTCAGCAGTGTGCCCTTGTTCCCAAGAAGGCCAACAGCATATTGGGCTGTGTTAGTAGGAGCATTGCCAGCAGATCGAGGGAAGTGATTATTCTCCTCTGTTTGGCACTGATGAGGCCACACCTGGAGTATTGCATCCAGTTTTGGTCCCCCCGCTACAGAAGGGATGTGGACAAATTGGAGAGAGTCCAGCAGAGGGCAACGAAAATGATCACGGGGCTGGGACACATGACTTATGAGGAGAGGCTGAAGGAATAAGGATTACTCAGTCTGCAGAAGAAAAGACTGAAGTGGGGGATTTCATAGCAGCCTTCAACTACCTGAAGGGGGGTTCCAAAGAGGATGGAGCATGGCTGTTCTCAGTGGTGGGAGATGACAGAACAAGGAGCAATGGTCTCAAGTTGCAGTGCGGGAGGTCTAGGTTGGATACTAGGAAACACTATATCACTAGGAGGGTGGTGAAGCATGGGAATGGGTTACATAGGGAGGTGGTGGAATCTCCATCATTAGAGGTTTTAAGGCCCAGGTTGACTAAGCCTTGGCTGGGATGATTTAGTTGGTGTTGGTCCTTCCTTGAGCAGGAGATTGGACTAGATGACCTCCTGAGGTCTCTTCCAACCTTAATCTGCTATGATTCTAAGAGAGGCACTATGTAAAACAACAAGGGCCCCTCTTAGTCTGGGGAAGGATTCCAGGTGTGCCTGCTCAAACGAGGGGCAGAATGAAATGATTGACAAGGGAAAGCTGGGGAAGAAGAGCAAGCCTGACCAACAGGAAATGAAATTTCATTCCCTGGAAGCCCTAGAGGGAGAAGACGCCATTTTGGGGGCAGTATGGAGCCAGCCACAGAAAGGGCAGGACTGGCTGTGTGGGGATTCAGAAGAACCCAGGCCTGTCCATCCAAACTTGTAAAGAGATTGGCACAAAGGAGGTAACCGGATAGCTAGATTTATATGTGGAGGACTGATTGTTTCAAATCAGCGCCACATTAAACAGAAGCAAATAATAGGCAGACAGCATCTCCTCGAGAGCCAATCATTGAGTGATATTAACGTTGGTTGATTTTCCTACCTCCACCATGTGTGTGTGCTGTGTTTGACACTGTGGAACTGCTTCAATCCCAGAGCTGTAGGACACAACAATCACAAAAAGCTTTAGTGTTCAACAAAAATAAGTACTCGAAAAAATACTGAGTGGCTTGATAAACGGGTCTAAATCAGTAAAAACTGAACTCCTTCAAGGAAAAATTGGCAATTTATCAGTGAAAACCGGTAAAAACTGAAAACATGGAACCTTACCTGTCATATACAGGAGGGCAGATGAGACAACGTGGTTTTCTTTTCTGGCCTTAAGCTCTGTAACTCTATTCCCACATAGAAAGGCTGCAGCTTCTATTTCCCCAATGAAAAAATACCTTAGGCTCCTTTATCATTTGTTCCTTTAGTAGCAGCTGAGATCTATGATACATCATAACACACTGCCTGATTAACCGGTCAATAAACTCTCCTGACCTGATTGAAAACCTGGCCATGTGATTTGTCGTAAGAGCATATTATGCCTCGAAAACATTCACTTAACATGTGAAGAGAGTTCTTCTTTTCTAGGGTTCACTTTGCCTTCTTCCTCTTTCTTAGTTTTGATATGAAGTAACTGGCAACCTCAAGGATTAAACAGAATTACAAGAAAAGTAGTGCAATCTTCACCATGAGCAAAAACAAACTGAGAGAAAATTACCCACCAAGCCCATACTAAGAACTGAAGAAGATAAGAGTGGCTGTACTGGGTCAGGACCAATAGTCCATCTAGCCCAGTATTCTGTCTTCTGACAGTGGCCAATGCCAAGTGCTTCAGAGAAAATGAATAGAACAGGCAATCATCACCTGTTGTCCACTCCCTGCTTCTGGCAAAAAAAGGCTAGATGTACTCAGAGCATGGGGTTGCATTCCTGACCATCTTGGCTAATAGCCATTGATGGATCTATCCTCCATGAACTTTAGTTCTTTTTTGAACCCTGTTATAGTTCTGGCCTCCACAACATCTCCTGGCAACAATTTCCACAGATTGACTGCGTGTTGTGTGAAGAAATACTTCCTTTTCTTTGTTTTAAACTTGCTGACAATTAATTTCATTGGGTGACCTCCTGGTTCTTGTGTTATTTGAAGGAGTAAATATCACTTCTCTATTCGCTTTCCCCACACCAAGATTTTACAAACTTCTATTATATCCTCTCTTAGTCATCTCTTTCCCAAGCTGAAAAGTCTCAGTCTTTTTAATCTCTCCTCATACAGAAATTGTTCCATATCCCTAATCATTTTTGTTGCCCCTCTCTGTACCTTCTCCTATTCTAATATATCTTTTTTGAGATGAGGCGATCAGAATGGCACACAGTACTGGAGGTGTGGATGTACCATGGATTTATATAGTGTCATTATGATAGTTTCTGTCTTATAATCTAGCCCTTTTCTAATGATTCCTAACATTCTGTTAGGTTTTTTTATGCTGCTGCACATTGAGGAGATGTTTCCAGAGAACTATCCACAAAGACTCCAAGATCACTTCCTTGAATGGTAACATCTTATTTAGACCTCATCATTTTATAAATATAGTTGGAATTATGTTTTCAAATGTGCATTACTTCACAGTTATCAACACTGAACTTCATCTGCCATTTTGTTGCCCAGTCATCAAGATTTGTTATCAATTTATTTCAAAATCTCCTCGAGGGATACCTCTGTCTGGGACCATCCCTTAGATTTACCACCTTACAGGTATGGGAATATCCCTCACATCCTCTGCAACGAAAACTGAAGCAAATAATTCATTTAGTTTCTCTGCAATGACATTGTCTTCCTTGAGTGCTCCTTTGCCACTTTGATTGTCCAGAAACCCCTTTTCTGCTTCTGATGTCCTTTTAAAATAATTGCTGTTAATTTTTGGGTCTTTGGCTAGTTGCTTTTCAAATTCTTTTTTGGCCTGCCAAGTTATACTTTTACACTTGACTTGTGAGAGTTTACTCTTCTTTCCATTTTCCTCAGTAGGATTTAACTTCCAATTTTTAAAGGATGCCTTTTTGCCTCTAACCACTTTTGGGAGACAATTTATCCCTGTGTATTTTCTGCCTACAATACTTGCTTAACTGCCATTGTCACGTATTAGAAATTCCTCTTCACTGTCACAGATCCCACGCACAGGGCCACCAGGTCACAGTTCCCAAGGTAACTACACTTGTGACCCCTTTGTGGCTGGCTCAGGGCACCCCGCTAAGGTCTCAGGCTCTAGCTTTCACCTTTCTCATGGTGCAACCCATATTTCTTCCCCTTCAGATCAAAGATTTAGGCAACACTTCCTGCCCTTCACTGGAATCACCTAAACAAGTCTGAGGGCATGTCTGCACTACAATACTGCAGCTACACTGCTGTAGCTGTGCTCCTGTAACACTGTAGTGTAGATAAGTCCTATTTACTCATTTTCCTATTCTTTGTTTGCCAGCCTTTTGAACTAGGTATTTCACATGTTGGTCACCAGTCTGAATCTAGCCCAACTCAGAGATTTCAAGCCCAAAAAGGACCATCAAAATTATCTAGTCTGATCTCCAGCACATTGCAGGCCACAGAACCTCGCCCACCCACTCCTGCAATAGGGCGGTAACCTCTGGCTGAGTTACTGAAGTCCTCAAATCTTCACATAAAGATTTCTAATTACAGAGAATCTACCACTTATTCTTGTTCAAAACAGCAAGTGACCCATGCCCCCTGCTGAGGAGGAAGGCGAAAAACCCTAAGATGTCTGTCAATCTGACCTGGGGGAAGATTTCTTCCTGACCTCAAATATGGTGATCAGTTAGACCCTGAGCATAGAGGTAAGACCAACCAGACAGACATGCAGGAAATAATTCTCTGTAGTAACTCAGAGCCCTTCCCATTTAGAGTCCTCTCTATGGCCATAGGAGATATTTGCTAATAGCAGTTGCAGAAGGGCCATATATCATAGTAGGCAAGGTCATCAGACCATTCCCTCCATGAATTGGTCAAGCTTATTCTTGAAACAAGTACAAGGCACTGGTAAGACCTCATTTTGAATACTGTGTACAATTTTGATCACCTGTGTTCAAGAGAGATGAATTTAAACTGTGGCAGGCTCCAGACATCTACTGCCAAACATCAGTAACTGCAGCTGCAACTGAGGAAGGGATGGGACTCAATGGACTTCCCTGCGCCCCCTCTGGCAGAGCTGTACTGCCAGCCCAGACTCTCTCCCCTGCCCCAGGCATGTCCCTTCAGCCACTCTCAGCCCAACTCCCATCCCTGGGAGGGAGGAGAAGGAGTTAATTTGAGGGCCGCTGGTGGGAAGCGCTGGGAGGGAGAGGGATGAGCGGATTAGGGGGTTGCTTGTGGGTGCTGAGCATCCACTAATTGTTTTTTGTGGGTGCTCCATCCCCCTACATGTGCCTTTATTCTGTTAGAGCAAACACTGACTTCAGTGCTGCAGTACTTGCATCCTCTTCATTCCTGTCTTTATTTTCCTCGACAAATCCTAAGCACTGATTTTCTCCTTGGTTACCAGGCATAGATTACCCCACGTTTCCTTTTTACCTTATCTATCTGTAACCTTCAAGGAGCTTACCTAGGCTCCTGGGACTCTGTGCTGGCAGCTCAGGTTGAGGCACACTGTCTCTGGTAGGAAGGGGAAGGCAAGGGCAAACTCAGAGTCTGCTCAGCAACCAAGAGGGAAAGAGAGGCACTATGTAAAACAACTGGGGCCCCTCTTAGTCTGGGGAAGGATTGCAGGTATGCCTGCTCAGAGGTGGGGCAAAGTGAAATGACTGACAGGGGAAAGTCTGGGAAGAAGAGCAAGCCTGACTAACAGGGATTGAGATTCCCTTCCCTGGGAGCCCTAGAGGGAGGAGAAACCATTTTGAGGGTAGCCTGTCCATCCAAACTCTTAAAGAGACTGGCACAAAGGAGGTAACCGGATGGATGGAGGCATTACAAAGCTTTATCTGTGGAGGATTAATTGTTGCAAATCAGTGCCACATTAAATGCAAGCAAATAAATAGGCGGACAGCACCTCCTTGAGAGCAAATCATTGTGCGATATTAACATTGGGAAACATCCAGTTTCACACTGTCAGAATTAGGCAAATTCATGTAAGTGGTAGATTCCCCTTTCAGATTGGAAATGTCATCTTTAGTGGCAAATGGTTGAAACCCTCTGGCATAACTGTCATAGTCTGCTGCAAAATTCACCTCGAGGAAGGGGTGCAACAGCTGGGTGACATTCCAAAAAGAATCTTAAGTACCAAACCATTTGGGGTTCTGATTATGGGCCATGGTCATCTCCCATTTCTCGCAGAGCATTGTCCTGAAGGTTTTGAACACTTTATTGGTTTTCTCATGTTTCATGGTTGGAAGGATTTCCAGAAACAGCTGAGTTTTCTTGACATATGTTTCTCCTGCAGCTTTTGTGCTCAGTTCAGCTGAGATTTTGGTTCTCAGGATGTGGTAAGCATCTGTATTTGCAAACATGTTGGCAGTAGTCAGAGAAAACTCCAGAGTTTTCTGTGTGTCACACAGTGACTCCAAGCTTGCAACATTGAACATTATGTTGGTGAGCAGAATCTGGTGGTCATTTTGGTTATTTGCCAGTCTCTGAAGAGTTTCTGTTTTAGAACCAACAAACTCAGGATGACCTAAGAGACACATTAGCATGATCCATGAGTTATTTAATGCCTGGCAGAGGAATACAAGCTCATCCACTGATGTGGCACAACAGGGGTAGGTATATTCATCTCTTGGACCAGATTCTGGATCTCTGTGGAGAACGGGTTTGCTCTTTGTTGCTTGTGTGCATGCATCAATAAAGAACTTGGTTTCAGACTTTGCTGGGTTGCCTCTCTTTCTTGCGGTCAAACAAGGAACCTGAAAAGTCTGGGATAAAGATAATCTCGACACAAACGAACAAACAAACAAAAAAACACAGCAGTGCGATTGCGCCGCTTCACTCTTCAGCGGCAATTTGGTGGCTGGTCCTTCGCTCCCAGAGTGAGTGAGGGACTCGCTGCCGAATTGCCTCCAAAGACCCAGACTTGCCGCCCCAATAGTGGCCAGAATGCCACCCCTTTGAATTGGCCACCCCAAGCACCTGCTTCTTTAGCTGGTGCCTGGAGCCAGCCCTGCCCACTGTCCTGCGGAGGAGAGCATACGGGGATCCTGACACTGCAGATCTCCGACAGTCTGCACAAGGGCACTTCAACTTCAAGGCTCTTCTCCTTCAGACAGCTGGGGTGGATGACGAAGAGGAGGAGTAAGGGGACAGGCAAGAGAGGGTCCAGCTATGCCCAGAGCCAGGACCAGTTTTTGACTCCACCACAGTCCAGCCAGTGCCTGCAGTCAAGCACAGGTGAACACAAAGCAGATGAAAGAAGTGTAAATTAATTTCCCATGGCATCCCCAACTTATCAGGACACAGCTATTGAATTTTAATTAATGTACTTGTATTAGAAGAGAGAGTGATCTGCTTCTCATTCCCCTCTACATTTAGGCAGATGGGGGCACATGGAGCAGTTTGTTTATGTACACAGGGATGTCCCTTGAATTTTCCTGAAAGATCTTGATGAAACTTTCACTGAGATACTCTGCAAACTTTTCCCAAAGGTTTTTAGTGATGGCAGACTTATTTCTTCCTCTGCGATAGGACAATCTCCCATGTTACTCAGCGACAGCATTGCAGTACACGGACTAGCATTACACAGGCTGGTGATTTCGGGATGCCAGCAGCAGCTGTGGTCTCTCCGCCTTTGTTACCCTCAGGAGTGAGCTATAAGCAAAAACCACCACCGCTGTGGAAAATAGCGCCTGCTCACTGGCATTCATGCCACCAATTAATTCCCTCTCCATTTCCCTCACCCTTGGTGCATCACACTGACCATGGCTGGTGCTGTGAACAAGCACTCCCAATCAGAAGTGCGAATAAGCACGTTGTTAACACTTTAGGGAAGGGGGGATTTCTGAATCTTAAGTTTCACTTTCTGCATATACTCTACTGACAGTGGTAACTGTGTATTTCATCTGTAGCTGCAGTCACTAAGGCCTGGAGAAGTTCCCCCTCCACACCAATGTAACAACTGACCCAGATAAGAAAGAGATAGAAGAGGATGCAGAAGGACATGTTCTGTGAGATCCTACAAGCCAGTGCTCCATCGGACCTAGGGCCTGGAGGGTGAACATTGCAGACTTTATCAAGTAGGAAGGCACAGAAAAGGGAGAGGGAGCTGCACCAAGACATAATGGACCTCTGACAGCAAAATCAGATGCAGCACAGTCTTAATGACCTCCAGGATCAACAAGCTCAGGCTCAAGTGCCATTGCCATCAGTGGAGAACTGCAGCATAGCACCTCCCTACTCCCTCCCTGCTCAACATTCCTCATGGTCTCAGGGCATGCACACCTACCCCTGCCTCTCCACACCAGGGGATAGCATGGACAACCACAGCTTCACCTACACTGATGGCTGATGTATGTGGAGGTACAATGGACATCCACGTTCCTTTCCCTTTTTTATTTATTAATGACTCCCAAATTTTTTGAAGTTAAGAAGTATTTACTATTATGTTCTTCAGATTTTTGGTTTTCATTATTGAATAAAACTCTTTATTTTGGAAACTATTCATCTTTATTAGTTCACAGCACATGGTATATAATTCCTTGTAGGCAGTGAAACTAATGGTCTTATACACTGACAATCCATAGGCTTAGAGACAAACACAGTGTAATAATCATAAATGTACAGCAAGCACCACAAAGTTAATAGGCACTGTTAGTGTATAGGCCTGTTTGTTTATCTCAGTTAACAAATTTGATTTTTGATACTCTTCTATCCTTACTAATATGTGTGAATAAAGAACCAAGACACCATAATGTTGCTTCTGCCCAGCCGAATGGGTTTGCTAGTATAAGGAGAAAAGAGATAAGGAATAGAGTTAAAAGTGTTACTGGTTATGGTGAAAGCATACACTGGAAGGCTGCCTGGCTTCTCTCTCAAGCCAAAGTCAAGCAACCAGTTAGGAGGGGCTAGAGGGGTTCGATGGTGAGGCATAAGAAATACTAGAAGCCAAGGAAAAGCCTGGCCTTGACCAGTACACAACCTCACTTTTTACCCCTCCCATGGGATACAAAAGAAGTGGTACCAAGACCCCACACTCACGGCCCTCCAAAATGGAACATAACCATAAATTGCACGGAGTGGGACCAGGGGTCTTTTTGGGCCTTCTCAGTGAAGAAAAAAAAAGTTTAAAAGTGAAAAATTAAGAGTGAGCAGGTTAACTGTTTCTGGGCAACTCCACGTGTTAACCTGCTCACTCTCAGTTTTTCACTTTTAAACTTTTTTTTCTTCACTGAGAAGGCCCAAAAATACCCCTGGTCCCACCCCATACAATTTGTTCCCCCAGTGTCTCTTGCTTTTGTTTGCAAGCCAGGTGGATTACAGGAGTGCCCTTGCCCGCTGTAGTTAACTGTTTCTGGGCAACCTCTCATCTCAAGCGTCCCTCCTCTCCTCACGTTGGTCCCTCCTGTCCTCATGTTCTCTGGCATCTTTCCTGTAATTTGATACCATGTCCTTCCACTCATTCAGATGAGCTCTTTCATTGAGGGTCACTTCCATGATTTCCGAGAACATTTTGTCTCACTTCTTTTTTTTGCCGCCTTATCTGAGTTAGCCTTTGGGATGGAGTAGGGAGACTTGAAAAAATTGCAGTTGCATGAGGGAGGGAAAAAGGGAGAGAAGTATTTAAAAAGTTACATTTTACAGAACAATGGTTACACTCTTTCACAGTGAACAACACTATTCACCTTACATAGCACATGTGATTTCGCTACAAGGTTGCATTTTGCATCTTAATATTGAGTGCCTGCTGCTCTGGTGTTAGAGATCTCACAGACACAGGTCCCGGCAGCATAATTCAGCTTGCATATGGCCATGGTAAACCATTGTCTTTCAGCTTCTGCAGCCTTCATATACACAGTGCTCTCCTTTCCCAAATACCAAGCAAAGCCCGTTCAGTGCTGCTTCTTTCCTGTTAAGATGCAGCATCAGAAACCACCCGACCTCCATCCAATTCTCTGGAATGATCGCTTTACCCCTCCCCCCACCACTTGGCTGATATCATGGAAGATCACTGCTAAACACCCCCCTCCCCACCCCCACCGCATGGCTGTTAGCAGGGAAGATCCCTGCTAGCCAAACGCGAAAAAGCTCAGCTCCAATCACCTGCTTGGCTACCTGCAAGGAAGGATTTCTTTTAAGCGACAGGCAAACAGCCCAGTAGGAATGGCCATCTCTGTCCCCTTAATTCAATTCCTGAATTTCAGCTAGGTTACCATGAACGATATCACTCTCCTGAGGATAACACAGCGAGATAAAGAACGGATGTTGCTTGAATGTCAGCAAACACCGGGACCATACGCAACTAGGCTTTGTCATGCAATGATACCAGATTACTTGCTGCATGCATGGCGTGGTCAAGTGTCCTACCATGGAGGACGGAATAAGGCTGCCCTGCCCAGAAACCTTCTGCAAGGGCTTTTGGAGTATCTCTAGGAGAGCTTCATGGAGATGTCCCTGGAGGATTTCCGCTCCATCCCAGGACACGTTAACAGACTTTTCCAATAACTGTACTGGCTGCGAATGCATCCCGAGTCCTCAGGGCAAATTAATCATTCAAAAAACGCTTGCTTTTAAACCATGTTTTATATTTACAAAGGTACACTCACCAGAGGTCCCTTCCATGGCTTCATTGTCTGGGATAGTGGCTTGGGAGGGCTGGGAGGGTAATTCTGTCACGGTGAGAAAAAGCTCCTGGTCTGCTGGGGAGAACGGAGTGCTGTGTGCTCTCTGCAAGCTCGTCCTCCTCTTCCTCCTCCTCCTCATCTTCCCCGTCCGCAGAATCCTCAGACATGGCTGAGATTACCACCCCCATCTCGGAATCCACGAACAGGGGTGGGGTACAGGTGGCACAGCCCCCTAGAATTGCATGCAGCTCAGCATAGAAGCGGCATGTTTTCAGCCCTGCCCTGGACCTTCCGTTTGCTTCTTTGGTTTTCTGGTAGGCTTGTCTGAGCTCCTTAACTTTCACACGGCACTGTACTGAGTCCCTGGTGTGGCCTCTCTGCATCATGGTCTTGGAAATTTTTTCAAATGTTTTTTCATTTCGTCTTTTGGAACGGAGTTCTGTTAGCACGGAATTCTCTCCCCATATAGCGATCAGATCCAGTACCTCCCATGCGGTCCATGCTGGAGCTCTTTTTTGATTCTCCGGAGACTGCATTGTTACCTGTGCTGATGACCTCTGTGTGGTCACCTGTGCTGGTGAGCTCTCCAGGCTGGCCAAACAGGAAATGAAATTCAAAAGTTTGTGGGGCTTTTCCTGTCTACCTAGCCAGTGCATCCGAGTTCAGATTGCTTTCCGAGTTCAGATTGGTAATCCAACAAGGCAATACCGATTTCAGCGCTACTCCTCTCGTCGGGGAGGAGTACAGAAACCTGTTTAAAGAGCCCTTTATATCGATATAAAGGGCTTCGTTGTGTGGATGGGTGGAGAGTGAAATCGGTTTAATGCTGCTAAATTCGGTTTAAAAGCGTAGTGTAGACCAGGCCTGGGTGTCTCCATCTCCTATGTCCTGGGCTTACTTATAAAAGGGGACAGCCCAGACATGTTTCTTTCACTTCTCATCTACTCTTTCTGGACATCAAGTAGTAAAAAGAAGAGCAGAACAGCCAGACCACACTTGTCGTAGAGAACTTGGGAGTCAGTAGCATTTTAGTGAGAGCTTTCAAGTTGCCTTTTGGTTCAGTTTTGTTAAAATATAGTTGACAGCTATTTATTTCAATCTTTCAATTACTAAGTTAAGACATTTGGGAATTCAGCTTTAAAATAAGTAAACATAGTAGGATATGGTGGAATAGTAGGATGTGGTGGATTCTCCATCCCTTGAGGTCTTCAAATTAAGATGAGAAGACTTTCTAAAAAATATATTCCAGCTCAGGGTGTCTCAAACATATTTGGGGAAACAGACAAATGATATCTTTAATTCTGGTCTGTGGGCTGACTATATACACCCCCTGCTGATATGCGGTGGAACTGCCCGACAGCAGACGGAGATTTGAACAGAGATCAAGCAGCGAATATGGCCTTTATTTACTAAGCAGGTATTAATGATTATTTCTTCAGTGCTTTATTGTCACATTCACCACCCAGAGAAGAAACTTGCTTCCCTTTGGGCCATTGCTATCTCTGCCCTCTGTGTCTCTTCCTTCTCATCCTCCTTTCTCGATTCCTCTCCCCCCTCCCTCATCTCTGAAGAAGTGGGGTTTTTACCCACGAAACCTTATACCCAAATAAATCTGTTAGTCTTTACGGTGCCACCGGACTCCTCATTGTTTTTGTGGATACAGACTCATAGACTCATAGGTCAGAAGGGACCAGTATGATCATCTAGTCTGACCTCTTGCACAAGGCAGGCCACAGAACCCTACCCATCCACTTTTATACAACCCCTAATCCAGGACTGAGTTATTGAAATCCTCAAAACTGGTTTGAAGACCTCAAACTGCAGAGAATCCACCAGCAAGCGACCCATGCCCCACGCTGCAGAGGAAGGTGAAAAACCTCCAAGGCCCCTGCCAATCCGCCCTGGAGGAAAATTCCTTCCTGACCCCATATATGGCGATCAGCTAAACCCTGAGCATGTGGGCAAGACTCACCAGCCAGCACCCAAGAAGGAATTCTCTGCAGTAACTCAGTTCCCATCCCATCCAACATCTCCCCACAGACCATTGAGCAGACTTATCTGGTGATAATCCAAGATCAATTGCCCAAATTAAACTATCCTATCATAACATCCCCTCCATATACTTATCCAGCTTAGTCTTGAAGCCAGATAAGTCTTTTGCCCCCACTACTTCCCTCGGAAGGCTATTCCAAAACTTCACTCCCCTAATGGTTAGAAACCTTCATCCAATTTCAAGTCTAAACTTCCTAATATCCAGTTTGTACCCATTCGTCCTCGTGCCTACCTTAGAACTAAACTTAAATAATTCCTCTCCCTCCCTAACGTTAACCCCCCTGATATATTTATATAGAGCAAGCATATCCCCCCGCAGCCTTCTTTTGGCCAGGCTAAACAAGCCAAGCTCTTTGAGTCTCCTTTCATAAGGCAGGTTTTCCATTCCTCGGATCATCCTAGTAGCCCGTCTCTGGACCTGTTCCAGTTTGAATTCATCCTCAGACTAATACAGCTACCCTTCTGATTCTTGATTCCTCATCTCTGTCAATCTCCTCTGTTCTTTTCTCTGCATTTCCTTCCCAGCTGCTGCTCCCAGTTCCTGTCCCAGTGAACTCCACATCAACCCCCATCCCAGAGCATAACTGATCAGGGATTCAATGGTTAATGTTGATAATGAATAAGCATAATTTAAAGTTGGTACTTCAGTTGAGTTAAGAGGCGGTGAGGAATTTCACTGCAAGTCATTGATTCAGACTGACTGCAGAAGCAAGACAGCCATCACTGCATCAGTTACATGTGTTTCATATTTAGAAGGTTATCTATGCAGCTAAGAGAGCTAGAAATTTAGGGGGCTTTAATGAAAGCTAAGATTCTGGATAATCTAAATAAATCATGTGAGCCACATAAATACATCACAGGGGCTGGATCTGGTCTGTGTGTTTGACACCTCTGCTCTAGCTCAACCACAAGATATGGTCTTGATACAGGAATCACTGCATATAATTCTCGCTCCTGTGTTATACAGGAGGACAGACTAGATGATCAGTGTGGTCCCTTCTGGTTTTGAAATCCATGAATATTAGTTTATTTCCAGTTTGAGCCTGGCTGAACAGGGCAGACAGCAGAAAGATGAAATCCTGTCAATTTTTTTTGACTTTATTAACATAAGGTCTTGCCCAGGACTGAGCCCAAAATTTTCATCTTTCCTAGTTTCCTAAAATAAATGTATATGTACGCATGTGATTGTACCTGAGTTTCTTTTAAAAGTACAGTAAAAACATGTGAGTTGGCAACTGTCAGTTTGTTCAGGAATTAAACTGTACATTACTTTTTATATACTAATTTTGTACTAAATTGTAATACTTTATAATGGTCAAACAAATTACAGAATTTTTTTTATTGCTATGGCCATACCATAATTTTTGTATAATCAAAGAAAAACTTTGATCCATTTGTTTCTCTCAAACTGTTTATACTTGGAAGGAATAGATTTTTATTGGTTAATGTCGGTAAACATTGATTTCACCGTACACACACAACCACTGGAAAAATATTTCTATTGATAATAGAAATACACAGCTAGACAAAATCAGAAAAATGTGGCTTGAGAACTTAAAGTCAAAATTGAGTGGTTTAGACTTTTGAATTAGGCTTATTACAAATGAACGAAAAGTGACAAGTACAATTTGTTGTTTTGATTTTTACTGTGTATCCTCTGACATGTGAATTTGATCATTTACATAATAGTTTATAAAACTTTAACTTTTTTAATCTCAATGTCTATTGTCATTAAATAATTGCCTGACTCACTCATAATATCACACATCTGTGAAAATTTAACTTGATAAAAATTGAAAAAAAATAGTTGTGGTATCCTCTTGCACTGAGGATACTTGTGCATGGAAGGGAATTCCATTTATTAGGAAGAGACCTCCAGAACCTCTCTCCTACATGTACTACCAGCATGGGCTCCTCCCAGCACTATACGTAAGACTACCTAGATGTCTTGAGAGATCCACAATCTTCACATCAGGCAAGCAAGTCACAACATCATCTGGAAGGATAGTCCCAACTATGGGATCATTTCCCTCTGCTCCAGTAGGATGTTCTCCTTCCCTGAGACTTTCATCCTCCTCAACAGCACAGAAGCTGTCAGCCTGGGAGTGGGACCATTCTACGGTGTCTCAGAAAGTCTCATCTATGTACCTCTCTGTCTCCCTTAGCTCCTCCAGTTCAGCCACTCTGGTCTCCAAAGCCCATACTCAGCCTCTGAGGACCAGGAGCTCCTTGCACCGAATGCACACATACGCCACCTGCCCATAGGGCAGGTAATCATACATGCTGCATTGGGTGCAATAAATTGGATAGCCCCCAATCTGTTGCTGGACTTCCGCCTGCATTCTCTTTTTACTCCTGAAGCTCCTTCCTTTGTTGTTGTTTTGTCTTTAACAGGTGGTGTCTGGCTTTAAGTTTAAAGAATGTATCTAGAGCTCCCACACACACACACACACGCACACACATTCCCCTCACAACTCTCTTGCAAAATTCCCCTGTTAGCTGCTCCTGGTCGCTAGCTCCTCTGGTCAATTAAGAGTGGGCTTTTCAATGTCCTGGTCTTCCTGAGTAGCCCTGCCCCCCTAGTTAAGGGTTGATGGGTGCTAAAGGGCTTAGGGATCAAAGGCTTGTTAAGAAGCTCTCAGCCATGCCTAGCAGGCCACTAGGCTCAGCACGCACATGGTCAGCACAAGGTCCCCCAAACAAACAGAGCACAGCATATATTTCAGTCAAGCAACAAGCACAAGGACCAATAAGAAAAGAAGATACTTTCAAATCTGGGGGGCGAGGGAGAGAGAGGTTTTGTTTGTTCTCCCTTTGTTTGTTCTCTCTTGGACAAGAGATGGACCAGGCAGGAAAAAACATCTCCTAAAAACCTACCTGAAATGAGCATCTAAGATTACAAAAATTGTAAGTAAAGGCAAAGAAATGTGTTACAAAATCTTTCATTTTAGCTTGTGAATTTTACCAATGATAAGAGATAGTTTTATTCCTGTTTTTTGGTAACTGAGAAGTTGAGTCCAGAGGGGAGTCCTCTGTGTTTTAAATCTTTTATTACCCTGTAAAGTTACCTTCCATCCTGATTTTGCAGGTGTGATTCTTTTACTTTTTTCTTTATAATAAAGTTCTTCTTTTAAGAACCTGATTGATTTTTAGTGTCCTAAAAACCAAAGGATTTTGTCTGTGCTCACTTTGTTAACCTGTTGGTTGATATATTATTCTCAAGCCTCCCCAGGAAAAGGGGTGAAGGTGTTTGGGGGATATTTTGGGGGGATAGACTCCAAGTGGCCCCTCCCTGAATTTTTGTTTAAATCACTTGGTGGTGGCAGAAATACCGTCCAAGGACAAGGAAAGGAATTTGTGCTTTGGGGACGTTTTTAACCTAAGCTTGTGGAATATAAAATTAGGAGGTCTTTCATGCAAGTCCCCATATCTGTACCCCAGAGTTCAGAGAGGAAAGGAAACCTTGACAATCCGTGTCAAAAGCTTTATGGGGAATTCACAATACTCTGGATGCAGAGAAGGAAATGATTCCAGGATCACTGTTTCTACAAGGTAGCCTACTCCTTATCTGCCCTTGCTCATGCAAGTCTTTGTAAAAGTCTGGGGTGTTGAAGTCAAGAAAAATTACTACAAAAATGATACATGAAATATAGTGTGACAATCAGTTAGCTACTGTTGTTAAATCATAGAATAATAGACTTTATGGTCAGAAGGGACCATTGTGATCATCTAGTCTGACCTCCTGCACAACGCAGGCCACAGAATCTCACCTACCCACTCCTGTATCAAACCTGTGTCTGAGCCACTGAAGTCCTCAAATCATAGTTTAAAGACTTCAAGATACAGAGAATCTTCCAGCAAGTGACCCATGCCCCACAGTGCAGAGGAAGGTGAAAAACCCCCAGGGCCTCCGCCAATCTGCCCTGGAGGAAAATTCTTTCCCGACCCCAAATATGGCGATCGGGTAAACCCTGAGCATGTGGGCAAGATGTTCGTCTGCATGTGTGTGTTCTCCCTGTATGCTGCCCCAGCTCTCCACAGACAGCTGGCACAGCAGACCTTGAGCAAACTGCCTAATGACCACAAGATCCGTTAAGGTAAGAAGGCACCAGGCCAGGTTTATTGTCAACAAAGCATAGTAATAGCACCTGGCAGACTCTCTGAGGATACTAAGACATGTATGCCTGTGATAATGGATGCAGCTCAGTGAATGGCGAGACTTTCCATTCCCCCACTCAGCTGGACAAAGATACTCCCTCTGAGATAAATCTTTATACCCTGATACAAACAGGTTACATACTGTCTCTAACATAGTTAGTGCCCTTTGCCATGGCTAGTTATCCCTCATCACCTTGTACATGTTGGTTCAATCAAAACATCTCTATTATGTACTGTCATCCTGACCTTATCTTTTAGGAGGGGTCAGTGTGTTCCTGTTAACCTAGGGGAATGTTTTTGTACCATCCTTGATATCAGAATGCTCGGGTACCACTCTTCAGAAATGTTTTGGTACCATTTAATATCAGGATGTGTTTGCATGAGTACTTTGTGACTAGCACTTCTTAGGAATGTGTATTTCTGCAATATCAGCCCTGTTCTTGCCAAATTCTATGAGCAGATCCTGCTTCATACCAGGCCTCTGATACAAGGCCTTATGTCTCAGGCTCTCTTCCTCATACAGCTACTATGGATTTAACCAAGGGAGTCTGGTAAATTTCCTTGGCTAGAGAGTCACAGAAGAAGTCTGCATCTATTACTGATTTTGTACTTTTTAAATTTAAAGTACTATCTTTCTAATTAATTAATGCAAGAGCCACATTCCAGAGGCTGGTTAATCAGGTATTACATGGGCTCGAGGACTTTGCTATCAGCTACATTGATGATATCACTATATTTAGCGACATCGGGGAGGAACACAAAGCACAGGTGGAGAAGGTATTTAGAAACCTCAGGGAGGCAGGCCTCACACTCAAGGTGTCAAAGTGTAGAATGGGGGCAGCAAAGATCCCTCACTTGGGCCATTGGGTGGGCAGAGGTACACACACCTAGCAGATGTGCTACCTAGCAAAAGTGACAGGCAAACTGAGTAAGTCGCAAGTTACAAGGCTCAAACTCCACTTTCTAGAACAGTCCGTTAAGGTGTTATCAGATCCTGAGGAGGTCCTGCATCTGCTATTCCATTCCAACCTTACAGCCAAGGCTGAGATGGCTTGGTCCAGCCTACTTTGAATGTAATTGCTCCTGTGGGCCTTGTTATTAGATTCCTGTGTCCCTGCACAATTGTGAGGCCTCTTGTGTACTCCCATTTCAACCCAGTATTTTCCCACACCATGGCCTTGTTCTGGTTGACAAGGAGCATAAAGCCATGCTGGGGTTCTGGTCAAGGGCCGCTTCATCAGCAGAATTGGGCCTGGGGTGAGATTCCTTTGGCATCCTGACTCCATCAATGCAGTGGGGAGGGACAGGCATAGATGGTGCTGAGGGAGGGAGACTGTCAGAGGAATACTATGCTGGTTATTGTTGTTACCAGCCATGGGAAGGACATAGAGTAGGGTGCTGGCCTGTGGAAGATAGTTCAAGGCAAACTTGCAGGGTGATGGTGGATGATGATGAAGTGGAGATAGATATCGACTGTGAAGATGACGGTGGCACAGATCAGATTCTGTTGTGCTGGAGGCGAGGGAAGGTGCTGGTCAATGTACTAGGAGAGAGTGCAACTAGGTGACATACTGCTTTTCAGTGATGCCAACCTTGACCAGAGACCTCGTGTGCACAACCTGAGGACTCACACCTGACTGACAAGTGAATTCCAGACAGCAGGAACAATCCTCACCCTGATCTTCTGGGATACAGATGGAGAGTGGTGGTGGCTGTGAACTGGCCTGCTCCATGTTGGCCTTTCTTGGTTATAGCTGTGGCAGCTGCTCACTGGACTGTGCTTCTCTTTGCCATCATGGGTTCATTTCTTCCCCATCCCACAATTCTGAGACCGGTTTAATATCAGTGGTATCCAAGGGAAAGAGTCAAGTCAACATTATCTAAAAATCCAACCAACTTTGTGTCTAGTGCCCAGATCCTCAAAAGTATCCAGGCCCCTAACTCCCACTGGCTTCCTAAATACCTTTGAGAATCTGGGCCTGGGGCCCTAACACAGCAGTGCCTGCCTGAGCAATGGCAACACCAGTGTCTCTCTCAAACCCCACCCACCTGCAGCTTACCTAACAGGGGAGAGGAGGATGTGGAAAAAACTAATGTACTGAATGCTTTTTTTGCCTCTGTCTTCACAAACAAGATCAGCTCCCAGACTACTGCACTGGGCAGCACAGCATGGGGAGAAGGTGACCAGCCCTCTGTGGAGAAATAAGTGGTTCAGAACTATTTAAAAAAAGCTGGATGAGCACAAGTCCATGGGGCCGGATGCACTGCATCCAAGGGTGCTAAAGGAGTTGGTGGATGTGATTGCAGAGTCATTGGCCATTATCTTTGAAAACTTATGGCAATTTGCGGAGGTCCTAGATGACTAGAAAAAGGCTAATGTAGTGCCCATCTTTAAAAAAGAGAAGACGGAGGATCTGGGGAACTAAAGGCCAGTCAGCCTCACCTCAGTCCCTGGAAAAATCATGGAGCAGGTCCTCAAGGAATCAATTCTGAAGCACTTAGAGAAGAGGAAAGTGATCAGAAACAGTCAGCATGGATTCAGCAAGGGGAAGTCATGCCTGATTAACCTAATTGTCCTCTATGATGAGATAACTGGCTCTGTGAATGAGGGGAAAGCAGTGGATGTGTTATTTCTTGACTTTAGCAAAACTTTTGATATGGTGTCCCACAGTATTCTTGCCAGCAAGTTAAAGAAATATGGGCTGGATGAATGGACTATAAGGTGGATAGAAAGCTTGCTAGGTCATCGGGCTCAATGGGTAGTGATCAATGGCTCCATGTCTAGTTGGCAGCCAGTATCAAGCAGAGTGCCACAAGAGTCGGTCGTGGTGCTGGTTGTGTTCAATATCTTCATTAATGCTCTGGAGGATGGCGTGGGCTGCATCCTCAGCAAGTTTGGAGATGACACTAAACTGGAAGGAGTGGTAGATATGCTGGAGGGTAGAGATAGGATACAGAGGGACCTAGACAAATTAGAGGATTGGGCCAAAAGAAATATGATGAGGTTCAACAAGGACAAGTGTAGAGTCTTGCACTTAGGATGACTTAAATGACTGCTTCATGGAGCAGTTGGTACGGGAACCCACAAAGGGAGAGACAACTCTAGATTTAATCCTGAGTGGAGCGCAGGAGCTAGTCCAAGAGGACCACTTGGAAATAGTGACCATAATACAACAGCATTCAACATCCCTGTGGTGGGAAGAACATCTCAACAGCCCAACTCTGTGTCATTTAATTTCAAAAGGGGGAACTATACAAAAATGAGGGGATTAGTTAAACAAAAGTTAAAAGGTACAGTGACTAAAGTGAAATTTCTGCAAGCTGCATGGGCGCTTTTTAAAGACACCATAATAGAGGCCCAACTTCAATATATATCCCAAATTAAGAAACACAGTAAAACAACTAAAAAAGAGCCACCAAGGCTTAACAACCATGTAAAAGAAGCAGTGAGAGATAAAAAGACTTCCTTTAAAAAGTGGCAGTCAAATCCTAGTGAGGCAAATAGGAAGTAGCATAAACACAGCCAAATTAAGTGCAAAAGTGTAATAAGAAAAGCCAAAGAGGAGTTTGAAGAACGGCTAGCCAAAAACTCCAAAGGTAATAACAAAATGTTTTTTAAGTACATCAGAAGCAGGAAGCCAGCTAAACAACCAATGGGGCCCCTTGACGATCGAAATACAAAAAGAGTACTTAAAGACGATAAAGTCCTTGTGGAGAAACTAAATGGATTATTTGCTTCAGTTTTCACAACTGAGGATATTAGTGAGATTCCCAAACCTGAGCTGGCTTTTGTAGGTGACAAATCTGAGGAAATGTCACAGATTGAAGTGTCACTAGAGGAGATGTTGGAATTAATTGATAAACTCAACATTAACAAGTCACTGGGACCAGATGGCATTCACCCAAGAGTTCTGAAAGAACTCAAATGTGAAGTTGCAGAACTATTAACTAAGGTTTGTAGCCTGTCCTTTAAATCGGCTTCAGTACCCAATGACTGGAAGTTAGCTAATGTAACACCAATATTTAAAAAGGGCTCTAGAGGTGATCCCGGCAATTACAGACTGGTAAGTCTAACATTGGGACCGGGCAAATTAGTCGAAACAATAGTTAAAAATAAAATTGTCAGACACATAGAAAAACATAAACTGTTGAGCAATAGTCAACATGGTTTCTGTAAAGGGAAATCGTGTCTTACTAATCTATTAGAGTTCTCTGAAGGAGTCAACAAACATGTGGATAAGGGGGATCCAGTGGACATAGTGTACTTAGATTTCCAGAAAGCCTTTGACAAGGTCCCTCACCAAATGCTCTTATGTAAATTAAGCTGTCATGGGATAAAAGGAAAGGTCCTTTCATGGATTGAGAACTGGTTAAAAGACAGGGAACAAAGGGTAGGAATTAATGGTAAATTCTCAGAATCGAGAGGGGTAACTAGAGGTGTTCCCCAAGGGTCAGTCCTAGGACCAATCCTGTTCAATTTATTCATAAATGATCTGGAGAAAGGAGTAAACAGTGAGGTGGTAAAGTTTGCAGATGATTCTAAACTACTCAAGATAGTTAAGAGCAAAGCAGACTGTGAAGAACTTCAAAAAGATCTCACAAAACTAAGTGATTGGGCAACAAAATGGCAAATGAAATTTAATGTGGATAAATGTAAAGTAATGCACATTGGAAAAAATAACCTCAACTATACATACAATAAGATGGGGACTAATTTAGCTACAACGAGTCAGGAAAAAGATCTTGAAGTCATCGTGGATAGTTCTCTGAAGATGTCCATGCAGTGTGCAGAAGTGGTCAAAAAAGCAAACAGGATGTTAGGAATCATTAAAAAGGGGATAGAGAATAAGACTGAGAATATATTATTGCCCTTATATAAATCCATGGTAAGCCCACATCTCGAATACTGTGTACAGATGTGGTCTCCTCTCCTCAAAAAAGACATTCTAGCACTAGAAAAGGTTCAGAAAAGGGCAACTAAAATGATTAGGGGGTTGAAGAGGGTCCCATATGAGGAAAGATTAAAGAGGCTAGGACTTTTCAGCTTGGAAAAGAGGAGACTAAGGGGGGATATGATAGAGGTATATAAAATCATGAATGATGTGAAGAAAGTGGATAAGGAAAAGTTATTTACTTATTCCCATAATACAAGAACTAGGGGTCACCAAATAAAATTAACAGGCAGCAGGTTTAAAACAAATAAAAGGAAGTTCTTCTTCACGCAGCGCACAGTCAACTTGTGGAACTCCTTACCTGAGGAGGTTGTGAAGGCTAGGACTATAACAGTGTTTTAAAGACAACTGGACTTGATCATAAATTCATGATGGTTAAGTCCATAAATGGCTATTAGCCAGGATGGGTAAAGAATGGTGTCCCTAGCCTCTGTTCGTCAGAAGATGGAGATGGATGGCAGGAGAGAGATCACTTGATCATTGCCTATTAGGTTCACTCCTTCTGGGGCACCTGGCATTGGCCACTGTCGGTAGACAGATACTGGGCTAGATGGACCTTTGGTCTGACCCGGTACGGCCATTCTTATGTTCTTATGTTCTTATGATGGAAGAATCCCATGCACTGCTACAGACTAGGAACCGAATGGCTAGGCAGCAGTTCTGCAGAAAAGGAGCTAGGGGTTACAGTGGACGAGAAGCTGGATATGAGTCAACAGCATGCCCTTGTTACCAAGAAGGCTAACGGCATTTTGGGCTGAATAAGTAGGGACATTGCCAGCAGATTAAGGGACATGATCATTTCCCTCTATTCGACATTGGTGAGGCCTCATCTGGAGTACTGTGTCCAGTTTTGGGCCCCACACTACAAGAACGATGTGGAAAAATTGGAAAGAGTCCAGCGGAGGGCAAGAAAAATTGTTAGGGAGCTGGAGCACATGATTTATGAGGAGAGGCTGAGGGAACTGGGATTGTTAAATCTGCAGAAGAGAAGAATGAAGGGGGATTTGATAGCTGCTTTCAACTACCTGAAAGGGAGTTCCAAAGAGTATGGAACTCAGCTGTTCTCGGTGGTGGCAGATGACAGAACAAGGAGTAATGGTCTCAAGTTGCAGTGGGGGAGGTTTAGGTTGGATATTAGGAAAAACTTTTTCACTAGGAGGGTGGTGAAGCACTGGAATGGGTTACCTAGGGAGGTGGTGGAATCTCCTTCTTTAGAGGTTTTTAAGGTCAGGCTTGACAAAGCCCTGGCTGGGATGATTTAGTTGGGAATTGGTCCTGCTTTGAGCAGGGGGTTGGACCAGATGACTTCCTGAGGTCCCTTCCAACCCTGATATTTTATGATTCTAAGCCCACCACAGTACGTTATGTGTCATTCTTTAGCTACAAACCAAGATGTGGATTCCAGATCCAGGGCTAGGGGTCTTGAAATAGACAACTGCTTAGGATATAAGACAGCATGTTTGAATGTGTAGGTGGTGGTGGGATCCCTGGAAGCATTAGGGAGATCATAAATACCTCAGTGCCATTTACATATTGATGTCACTCTGCGCATCAATTTGCACATCCACATAAGCTGCAGGCGTGTTTGCTTGGGGACACAAAATAATGTGTTTACTGCTCTGACTGAGAGAATTTTCCATCCCGCAAATGGGAAATTTACACTACAGCAACAATTCCCACAATTGCAGTTGGGCATTTTGAGCTTATATGTTAAAAGAGACACTATCAACTTCTAATTTATGTTTACAGCCTTGTTGTAGCCATGTTGCCCCAGGATATGAGAGAGACAAAGTAGATGAAGTCATATCTTTTAATGGACCAACTTCTGTTGATGGATGTTACAAGCTTTCAAGCTAATCAGTCAAGGGAAAGAAAAAAATCAGAGCATCTAATCTAAATACAAGTTGGGACTGTTATTATTAAGCATAAAGGTAATGCATGTTAGGGGGCCACTTGAAATGAAGTGGACAATAAAGGTTAAACTGTTATGTAAAAGGAGTTTGAAGTAGGTCATTAAGAGTTAGCAGACAGGTGCTGTTACAAATTGTTGTAACAAGCCATGAAATTAACATCCCTATTAAATCCACAGTCTTTAGCTTCTAGCAACATTATAAGGTGTTGTGCAGGTTTCCTTTGAGAACGAGTTTTGAAAGATCAGATATGGAGTGATCACTTTATGAAAAGTGTTCGCCTAGAGGTGATATAGTAGCTTTGTCTAGTATACTCCTGGGAGTAGTCTGTGCCAGAAAATTAAAAATTCTGCTCACAATATTTTATAATTCTGCATATATTATTTGTCAAAATATCACAATATAATCATAACAGTTTCAATTATTTTGGTAGTTTATTTCAAAATACTTGTCAATGAGTATGTCTGTAACAATACAGACAAATAAAAAGATTCAGGAATTCTTTTTGACAAATAGAATCCTTACTAAGCATATTAATACAGAACTTTAAGTAATTCATTTAAACTACAGAAACATATTTCCCACACTCCTCAGAAGCAGTGCAAAGGCTTGGGGGAGTCAGCGGTAATGGATGAGCTGAGAGAGAGGGAAGGAGCCTGGGAGTGAACCTGGAGGGCTTTTAGGTGTGGTTGGGAGAAGTATGGAATAGTTTATTTGTGGGGGGGAGTTGGGGAACCTTCCCCCACACAGACCTTGACTGACTCTGAACCTCTCCCATTCAGTCAGGCACATTTGCCTCTGTCCCTGTGTGTCCTTGTACCTCCCCCTACCCCCACCCCACCCCCCATTATTTGTTAAAAGAGTTATTTGGGGAAAGAGCTGATAGTTTCTTTAAGTTCCATTGTGAATTATGGTGTGGGGTCTTTTTTTAGTTCTTTATAGTAGGTGGTGTCAGAGATTTCTCTGTTGATCTTGTTGACAGTTATGATTAGGGACTACAATTGTGCCCCCTTTGTCTACTGGTTTGATCATTATCTGGTGGTTGGATTTCAGGGACTGTCCCCTGGGTAGTACAGAGACTGCAGTGGATGTAATGCAGGGGTGGCCAAACTGTGGCTTGTGAGTCACATGTGGCTCTTTTACTGTTAAAGTACAGCTCGCAGAGCCTCCCCTTCTCCTCCTACCAGACTGGGCAGGGAGCTTGGGACCTCTGCCTTGCAGCAGGGGAGAGGGGGTGGTCTTGGGGCTTCAGCAGGAGCAGGACTGAAACACTGGGCTCTGGCAGGTGCCTCCTGTGGGGTTGAAAATTATTGTATGTGGCTTGGAAGCTCAGTAAGTTTGGCCACCCCTGAGGTAATTCATGTCTGAGGATTTCACAGTTGATTTTTTTTCCTGAAGCAACTGATGTAATGATCCAGTGTGTGCTTTTCTCCACTGTGGGGTGTCCACTGAGATGACTTTTTTTCTTGTGACTGTCAGTGGGGATGTGGTAGTTGTGGGTGTTGGCAGAGCCAGTGCAAGGATATTTTGTGCCTTAGCCGAAATTTCCACTTTGCACCCCCCGCCCCTACACATTGGTTCATTGGGGGGCAAATCCCAATGAGCCTGTATAGACTCCAGGAGCCAGCCGTGCCCAAGGGCTGCTCCCCAGACCAGGTTTCCCCCTTCCTGCCCCCTGAACTCCCCTGGAGGGTGCACAGCCCCCCTGCAAGCCCTCCCCACGCCGGGGGCCCCCGCCCTGAGTCCACTCACTGGCTTTCCCGGGCTTGGGCTGCTGCAGCAGCTTAGCAGGGAGGAGCCACCTTCCAGAGGCACCGGAGAGCCAGAGCGTCCCACTTGCAGCAGCAGCAAGCCCCAGTCGTGGAGGAGCCGGTGCTGCGGAGAGGGCCAGCAGTCCTGCAAAGGCGGCAGCACCGCTAGGGGGGAGCAGCCATGCCCCCGACCTCTCCTACCTAGGCTGCAGCCCACCCCACCCACCCCCCGCCTGCAGCAGATGCATGCGGCGGTGGCCCCCATGCACTCCCCAGCCCCCGCTGGGATCTGCAGCTCCCAGAAGTGTGAGCCGATGCTGCTCCTCCCAGAGCAGGCTCAGGTCTCCACGCCCCTGCGGCAGCGGTGGCTCACATGCCCGGGAGCTGCAGAGCCCGAGCACAGTGAGGGAGGAGCCAGGGGCCGGTGCCTGCATGCATCCACTGCAACCTGCATGAGCCCCCAGGGGGTGTGCTGGGCAGCAGCCAGGGCAGGGCGGGGCTGCTCCCCACTAGTGGAACCGCTGCCTTTGCAGGGCTGCTGCCCCCTTGCGCTGTGCCGGCTCCTCCATGACTGGGGTTCGCTGCCCCCGCAAGCCAACGCTCTGGCTCCCTGGTGCCTCCAGAAGGCGTCTCCTCCCTGACAAGCCAGGGCACCGCTTTTTGAAGCCCCTAATCACTTGGCGCCCTAGGCGACCACCTAGTTTGCTTAATGGTTGCACCGGCCCTGGGTGGTGGTGTCTTTGTTGTGAAAGATTTACTTGAGGTGGAGTTGGCAGAAGCATTCTTTTAGTTCTCTAAATGAGTAGTAATATTAGCAAAAAGCAGCAAATCAGGAGAAATGGGACAGTCAAGCTCACGGACTAAGCAGATTCTAATGGAAGCATTTTGGGGGAGATTCAGTGCTGAACCATTTGTATTTGGGTAGATCCAGTACGTTTCCTTGGGGGCCTGTCATAAGTTAGCAGCAGTTATTTACTGCTGGAATCAAGACAGACCTTCTGTTACACGTGTGACGAACTGGGACTGTTCTTACTGTGGTCTGTGAATGCTGAGTGGGGGGTGTTGGCCTGGGAGGATGGTCTGCATTGGGGGATGGGAGACTGGCCTTGAGGGAAGATGCCTGAGCATGTATAGTGAGAAACCAGGAGGGGGTTAGAGGCCAGGTGACACCTCTGCCCGGGGAAGCTGAACAAGGGCTGGGTGGGGGGGAAGGAGATGCTGGGGAGTGAGAGTTTTTTCAGGAGAAGGCTGAGGAATGGAGGGAAGCACAGACAGGGCTCTGACCCCCCAAGGGGGCTGTGATGCTCCTGGGACCCCAAGATGGACCTAATTGGGGAGGAGCCTGTTTGTGCCTGCAAAACCTGTCTTGGACTGTGTTCCTGTCGTCTAAATAAACCTTCTGCTTTACTGGCTGGCTGAGAGCCATGGTGAATCGCAGGAAGCTGGGGGTGCAGGGCCCGACTCCCCCACACTCAGTGACAACATGCAACAGAGAAACACAAACTTAGTTTTCAAAATCAGATTCATTTTATTTTCATCCATGTATTGGCGCTGGCAGTATGAGCTGGAAGCCTGCAGAAAGAGCAACAGAAGAGCCCGTCTCGAGCATCTCATTAAAAATAGTTCAGTGGATCAGCTTTGGTTTTGCCAGTCTCATAGCTGGTAAGACTGGGCCCCTTGTTCTCATGAGGAAGGCTTTGGAACACCCTCAAGTGTACACACTCATCAGTACTGGTGCTGACAGAGACCTGAAAGACAAAGAGAATAGAACAGCCACGGACTAAGCAGATTCTAATGAAAGGATGTTTGGGGAGATGGAGTGCTGAACCTATGAATAGCTACAAAATAAAAATTAAATCACACACGGTACCATTCAATACCCTAAACCTGGTCTGTAGAGACTGTCACATCTCATATGACATGTCAGAGCTTGGCTTGTTTAGCCTGGCCAAAAGAAGCCTGCAGGGGGATATGCTTGCTCTATATAAATATATCAGGGGGTTAACGTTAGGGAGGGAGAGGAATTATTTAAGTTTAGTACTAATGTAGGCACGAGGACGAATGGGTATAAACTGGATATTAGGAAGTTTAGACATGAAATTAGACGAAGGTTTCTAACCATTAGGGGAGTGAAGTTCTGGAACAGCCTTCCGAGGGAAGTAATGGGGGCAAAAGACTTTTCTGGCTTTAAGACAAAGCTTGATAAGTATATGGAGGGGATGTTATGATAGGATCGTTAATTTGGGCAATTGATCTTGGATTACCACCAGAGAGGTCTGCTCAATGGTCTGCAGGGAGATGTTGGATGGGATGGGAACTGAGTTACTGCAGAGAATTCCTTCTTGGGTGCTGGCTGGTGAGTCTTGCCCACATGCTCAGGGTTTAGCTGATCGCCATATTTGGGGTCGGGAAGGAATTTTCCTCCAGGGCGGATTGGCAGGGGCCCTGGAGGTTTTTCGCCTTCCCCTGCAGCGTGGGGCACGGGTCGCTTGCTGGTGGATTCTCTGCAGCTTGAGGTCTTCAAAACAATTTTGAGGATTTCAGTAACTCAGTCCTGGGTTAGGGGTTGTTATAAAATTGGATGGGTGGGGTTCTGTGGCCTGCCTTGTGCAGGAGGTCAGACTAGATGATCATATTGGTCCCTTCTGACCTATGAGAGCAGAAATGGGCTTGTGTGTGTCCAAATTAGGGTGTTCCTGATGATCAGCAGAAATAGAAATTTTATCCTTGCACTCAGCAGGCCAAATTCAATCCTGCCATAAGAAGATGTCACTTCCATTGGTTTCTCCAGGAGTTGCACCTATTAATGCCTGGGCTAAATTTAGGTCATATTCTTCCTACCTAAAAATTGTCCTTCCCACTCAACCCCTTCATCTTTTGCTTTTGCACATAACCTTGGGGATCTGAGTGAAGTCAATGAGAGTTTGCTTTACAAAAAATCTGATAGTTAAACCCCAAAGTTTTCAATCAGTTTTTCTAAGGCAAAGGATCCTTGACTTCACTCAGATCCCAGGCCTAGACTGGCTGTGAAAGAGTTAACCCTTTTTGCCCTAGGAAGGTCAGAGCTGTATGCAAAGACACTGGAGTGGGGAGCAAAGAAAGCTGAATGCTTGGGTGAAGTAAGCCAACATTCTCATAGGGGCTGGGTGAAGGTTTTGCAGACAAATATTTTATTCACCAAAAAAATGCAGTTTCAAATCTCTCAAGTCAAAAAATATTTTTTGGAAATGCTGGCAAACTGTTTCAATATTTCCAAATTGATTTTTTGATTTTGGAGTGTGGGTGAGGAAGGGATTTACAAAATGTCTAGAGGGGGAGATGGGTCTGTTCCACCTTATAACTTTTAGTCCAAGTGGCTGGGGGTACTCAGATGGGATATGGAAGACCTGGGTTCAATATCATCCTTGTTTGATGTGCAGAAGGGAGTTGATCTGGTGTCTACTGTTTCTCAGGAGAGTGCTCTGACCAGTGGGCTATGAGGTATTCAAGAGGAAGTTTCTCTGTCTTGGTTATTGAAGCTGTTCCACTGGGTAGAAATAATCAGTGGGCCAGAAACAAAGAGATTGCCCTAAGCAGCAGGCAATGGAGTCACTCAGCTTGGAGATAAGAAACACAAATTCAAATCCCATCCCCTGCAAGTTGTCTCCTGTTGTAAAAAAAATCCTGTTTTTCTAAGTCTCTCTTTTATGGAACCACCCAACATTTAAGCACCACTGATATTCACAAAATCCGCGCTCAGCTGCCACGTAACTCTGGAGGTGCCTACATTCCCTCAACACCTACATTTTTGCTGTAGAAGTCCCCTAATTGCCTAAGTTTCTGCCACTGGGCACATCACTAGTGTCTCAAGCAGGTGCCTAGACACCTAACTTACACTTAACCCCCTGCAGGATTCTTACAGTAGGCTTTGTCCTGCCTAGCTTACCTGCAGGGCCTGATCCAGTAGGTGTGCTCAGAGCACACCCGACACCACAAAACATGGAGGAGAACAACCTCCCTTATGATGTTTAGCCCACTGGTGTCACCTGGGCCATGTGAGACCCTGTTCAATTCCCTCTTCTACATGACAAGACAAAGGGAGTTGGTCATGGGTCTTCTACCTGTCAGAGGAGTATTCTAACCACTGGGCTATAGGATAATCTGAGGCGGAGGCACTCTCTGAGTCTCCTATTGAAGCTGTTCCACTTGTAACTAATTAAATATGCACTGGCCCAAACAGAGAGCGAGTGACTCTGTAGTTCAGTAACTAGGGCACATGCCTGAGAGGCAGAGACCATCTTCAACTCCCTTCTCCCCACCTGGCAAAGGAGGGAAATTGAACCAGTCTTCTACCTCCCAAGCAAGTACCCTAACCACTGGGGTAAAGGATGTAAGGAAGTCAGCCTGCTCCTCCTTTCCCCTCTGGCTTTTTTGTGGGAAGTCAGACTTGTGCCACCCCTTCTCTTGCAAGAAACAGCTCAGGCACCTGTTGCCAGAAGGTTTTTTCATAGATTTATAGATTCTAAGGCCAAAAGGGACAATTATGATTATCTGGTCTGACTTCCTGTAAAACCCAGGCCATAGAACTCCCCCAAAATAATTCCTAGAGTAGATCTTTCAGCAAAACATCCCATCTTGATCTAAAAATGTTCAGCTCCGGAGAAATCCATCATGACCCTTGGTAAATTGTTCCAATGGTTAATTACTCTCACCATTAAAAATATACTTCTTATTTCCAGTCTCAATTTGTCTAGATTCAACTCTCAGCCATTGGATCATGTTATACCTTTCTGTGCTAGATCGAAGAGCCCATTATTAAATGTTTTTCCCCCATGCAGGTATTTACAGAAAGTAATGAAAATAACCCTTAACTTACTCTTTGCTAAGCTGAATAGACTGAGCTCCGAGTCTGACTGTGAGGCATGTTTTCTAATCCTTTAATCATTTTCGTGACTCTTCTCTCAACCCTCTCCAATTTATCAACATCCTTCTTGAATTCTGGGTACCAGAACTTGACACAGAATTCCAACAGTGGTCGCACCAGTGACAAGTATAGAGACAAAATAGCCTCTCTACTCCTACTTGAGATTTGCCTGTTTATGCATCCTAAGATCAATGTCAGACTGACAGGTCTATAATTATCCAGGTCATCCCATTTATCAATTTTAAAAATTGGCATTTGAGCTTTCTTCCAGTGCTCTAAGACTTATTGAAAAATCAACATTAACAGACCAGTGAACTCCTCAGCCAACTCTTTTAAAACTCTTGGATGCACATTATCTGGTACTGCTGATTTGAAAATGCCTAACTTAAGTAGCTTCTATTTAACATCCTCCAGAGATATTAGTGGAATAGAAAGATTGTTATCATCACCATTAGGTAGAGATTATATCTGTTTTCCTCCAAATACAGAAAACAAATATTTACTGAACACTTCTGCCTTTTCTAGGCTGCGACTCCTAAGCAGAGACAGGAGCCTGTGTCATTCTGTACCTCAAAGTAGCACCCTGGAACACCCATATTTACCTCTGTCATAGAATGATGATATATTTCATACACAGCATGCTATTCAGGATATCATATGAAAGGTCATGACCTGCTGAAACCCATTGTTCTGTTAAAATATGTATATCATTAGTGTGTATGAGGTTATAAGATTTTGCTGTATGGTTGTTAATGAAATAGTTCTGAGTTTGGAAGTCACCCAATGCTAGTTTTCCAGGGACCACAACAATGGAGATTAACAACATCCGGGCAGGTGCTGAATGATCACCACCTGCCATTGACCAGCAGGGGAATCGTATACAAGGGATTTACAATTCAATGACAGTTGCACAAGCACCGCACATTGGGGACTGCTCAATGCTATGACTCAGTTGCACAAGACCACAACAGTCAACCCTGTGACTCAGGTAGGCCCACCAGGCATGCCTGGGCTAGTGTCTTCCAGGCACAAAGACTGAAGAGACACAGTAGAGGACAGTGGCACCATACTTTGGCCTTTATCCTCCCTCCACCTATGCCGGAAGCAACAAGAACACTTGAAAGACAAAGCCTTGAACTGAGAAGACTAGTCCCAGGCTTAAAGGGGAAGCTTGTGTATTAAGAACTTAACTTTGTTGAGAAAACTGCTTGGTCCAAAAAATACTGCCTAGTCTAATAAAAGATTTAGACTGTGTGATTACCTTTTATTTTCTTTGGTAACTATCTCTAACTTTTTATGCCTGACACTTATTATCAGTTAAAAATCTACCTTTCTGTAGTTAATAAATCTGATTTATATTTTACCTAAAGCAGTGTGTTTTGCTTGAAGTGCTTGGGAAATCTCAGCTCAGTTTACAAAGGCTAGTGTGTGTCCTCTCCACATCGAGGGAGGGGCAAACTGGATAATAAACTTACACTGATCAAGTTTCTGACCAGGAAAAGATGGTATAGTTCCAGGCTGCAAGGATGGGGGCTTGGGAGATTTGCTGGTGATTTCTCTGTTGATTCGTGAGTGGCTCAGGGAGCATTCATGCAATTTAGCTGGGTGTGGGGCTCCATGTGCTGAGTGATAACAGTGCCTGGAGGGGTTTGCTGCTTATCAGTACCAAAGCATTGTAAGAGACAGCCCAGGCTAGAGAGTTAAGAGGGCACAGTGATACCTCAGTTCCAGGTTGTACTCTGGGGATCCCATCGCAGTGTCTAACTTCAAACTGGAGTTAGATACCACAATTCTTTTGAGGGGAAGCACTCAGGACAGACACCATTCTCATCAGTATTTCCTATTGGCTAGCTTAAGCATCTCCTCATTCAGCATGCATGCTTCTGTGGGTTCTGTTCTTAGGCTCCAAACTTTCCCCATCCATTGTGCACAGAGCCTGAACACCTAATTCAGGGTTTGCGAACTCCAGTGGCTGACTAAGCACGTACAAGTTAGAGGCTGCAATGCTCACCTACCTTAGAAATCTTCTCTATTCATGTCCCTCAGACAGCTGCTCTCACTGGCAATCCACTGGGAAAATTTCAGTTGCAGGAGGCAGAACATTCCTAACAGATGGCCATAAGTGACTGAACTCATTGCCACAGGAGATCAGAAAAAAGAGTTTCTAGCCCTGTCCCTTAAGAAAGAACCTTGGAAAACATAAGTGGATCAAAGGAACAAGGGGCTGGACTGTACTTCTGGAGCAGAAGGTTGTGGGGACATAAGACCTATCCCTCCCAAACACACACACAAGCTGTATTGTATTTAAAATTGCTCAGAGGAGTTTGAGGTGCGTACCTCTCAGTAACACTCCTCAAAATCCCCAGGACGGCCCTGTGCCTAGTGGGCTGATTATGGTGAATAGGATTCTATTTCCTCTCAGGATACAGAGATGGCAGGAAGGAAAAGCCATTATTTTGCCAGCCTGCCCAAACAGCAGCTAAGGCCAGCTCTGAGGATGACAGTTGAGAAAGCAGTTGGAGAGTCTTGAATGGAGATTGCCCTCTTGGCAATCCTAAAATTTTACAATACACAGCTGAACGAGTGTGACACAGGCTTTATAAATACTGAGATAAGATTTAAATGAAATTCACAAAACAAGTTGTTTATCTTTTCTATTTTTGTAGCAAAAAGAACCCAACAGGTACTGGCTGTGCACTGCAGAAGCAGATGAGAGATAGTCCCTACCTTGATTAAAAGTCATACTGGGACCTTTTCCTGCAATTTTTGCTCACTATTTGAACATCTTGCTTTAAGGCACTCAGAAGTATACCTACATTCTTCTTCAACTAGAAAACTTAAGCAATGAGGGAAGAAGTTGGGGATTTTGTTGACTACTGACCTTAATGAAGTAGTTTATTCCAGCAACCACCTGAGTTTTATATTGTATGGCTACAAAGACTAGATACTTCTCGTTTGTTTTCCCTTCCAGCTGTAGCTTCACCTGTAAAAACAAAAAACAAAAAAAGAGGGTTAGGTGGTGTAATGGGGTTAGCACACTCCCTTCTCATCATATGTCTATGGCCTCCGTCTCAGCTTCTCAAAAAATGCACATAGCGTGACATACGCACATAACATTTCCCTTTTTTGGGCCTTGCTTATTAACAAACAATTCAACTCAATTCAGATCTTCCAGCCTTATTCCCTAGTGTACCTATTGGGTTTCTGGGAACTGGGCGGGAGTAAGCCTGCCCGCTGCTAAAGGATTCCCCCCTAGCTTAAGGAGAGGATCTACAGGACCTCAAAAACCCAACTGATTTCAGGGAACAACTAATAAAAGAACAGGGACAGGAGTGCAGTCAAAGGGTCATAAAAAGGAAGCCTGATGGGGACACCGAGCAGAGAACCCCGGACAGTGCCCACTGCTCCTCGAAGGCGTCAAGGGAGCCAGTGGACACCGCCCAGAGGAACTCTGCCCAGATGCGTGAACGGACAGATGATCAGAAACAAGCCCCACAGTCACAGGAGTCTTCATTGGCCAACCGACTCTCCCTGGTGTGTAGATGGCCATTTTAGCCAGGGCTAGGAGGAGGTTGACCAGGAGGTCCCGTGACTTTGTGGGGCCACGGATAGGGAGTGCATAGAGAAGGAGGTGAGGGGAAAAGTGCAGCCAGAAACGTAACAGTATATTGGTGAGGAGCCGGTATAGGGGCTGCAACCTGGCGCACTCTAAGTAAACGTGCACCAGGGTCTCCCTCGCGCTGCAGAAGGGGCAGGTGTCTGGGACAGGGGTAGACCGCGCCAAATACACGCTGTTGTACAGACAAAACTACACAGGATCTTTTCAGGGGGCAAGACAAAGATGCCACATTTATTATGATAATCTGATTTATGACCTATAACTAATATCTTAATCCTTATACACACACATTATACCTAATATCTACACACACACACCCCTCCATCAGATGTTCTGCAGCTGCTGCATAGTTACCAGTCCTGAAGATAGCTTAAGTTCGTGGCTTGATTTTGCAGCTTGCGTTCGTAGCATGTGGTGGCTAACTGGCCAGGAAAGCCGGGCACAAGGACGACCTGGGTCTCTGTTGGCCACGCACCAATGTCCTTCCATGTTGGCAGCAGAATGTTACCCTCCAAAGTCTCCCATCTCACCCATCCTTTTTGTTAGTTTGAATCCAGAGTCTATAGGTCTTGCTGTGTCACGCTGCCTCTGGGTTTGGTGATTGATCACTCGTCAATTGCAGGCGTGACTTTCAGCCTGGGATCTGGCTTTGATCTTCCTTCTATTGTACCTTTTCTTTTTAGGGTGGACTCTTCTTACTTTGTTAGGGCTCTTGTCTGCATCTTCAGCCGGGGGGGGTGGGAGCGTTGAACTTTATTTCATCAGGACAGGCTGGGGCTGGAGGTTGATTCCATCCTCCATACCTACCTCAGTCGCACATCTAAACTAAACTAAAGATTAAAGCAGGGTTTGCAAACATGAAGGTAGGAGGAAGCTTTTACAAAATGGAGTGACTGTTTTAAAATGGGGTTTGAATTACAATATGGCAAACAGTGAACAGAAGTTACAGTGTAGGCAAGTGTAGTGAATGATGAACAGAAGTTACATGAATAAAGTGAACAATTAAAAACTATTTCATTTATCAGTTCTACAATGTCCGTGCTCATGACCCCATGAAAGAGCAGCCAACTGATATCCCTGGCGGGTCTCGGGACCAGGATAGAGTATAGGCTGGCCCATCAGGGCTCCTCACCCTCCAGAGGTGGAAGGAGGTCCTGCCACTTTGTGTCAGGGCAGGACATGAGAGTGAGGAAGTGAAGAGTGTGGCGCACGAGTTTGTAGAGATGTTTCCTTGGCGCGGTTTGGAAGCGGATCAGCTGCAGATCGTGCAGCCAGCTTGCAGAGAAGGGGCGGGGCGGCTGGTCAGGTCCACAGGGCAGGGGCCCAATGAAAAGGTCTGGAGGGCCCGGGGTGGAGGGTGGGTGGGGCATGCCCTCTCGCAGGACCCAGTCGAGGTAGGCCCGAGCAGCGGGCAGCAAAGCTGCCTCCACCTCCTGTAGTACGCGCTGGGAAGTACAAGGTCTTGAGAGCCCCATACGCCGAGCGAGCGTCAGGGTATCCAGCCAGTCTCTCTGGTCGTAATCCAGAAGGTCTCTGACCCTGGTGACTTCTGCCAAGACCAGCCTCTGGCACACCGTGGGGGACTCCACCACCTGCGCACGGAGCTGGGGATTGTGTAGCAGGAGCTCTGCGAGGAGATATGCCCCCCCTGGTGGCCGCCACGGACCTGGTGGCAGAGAACAGCTTCCAGGTCCGGAGGAGGTCCTGGTAGAAGACCAGCAGCCCGGGGAGGTCTCACGTAAGACCTCTCAGATCAAGATAAAGGAGCTGCCGGTCATATCGGAGCCCTCAGAAGTGGTGCAGGAAGGCGTGCACCAGTGCTCTCCACAGTGGACGACCTGCACCATAAAGAAGCCTCTGCAGTGCCTGGAGGCGGAAGACGTGGACCTGAGCATGCAGGCACTTCAGGCCCTGTCCTTCCTCCTCCAGGGGCAGGTGGAGGACGCCTGCAGGGTCCCAATGCAGTCCTGTCCAAAAGAACTCCAGAACCACCTTCCGGAGGTCGCCCAGGAAGCCCAGGGTCGGCACCAGGGTGTTGAGCCAGTACCAGAGCACGGACAGGACCAGTTGATTGAGCACCAGTGCCCTCCCTTGAAGGGAAAGGCTCCAGAGGAGTCCTGTCCATTTCCAGAGCTGCTCCGCCACCCTGCCCTGCAAACCTTGCCAGTTCTCCGGTTAAGATGGATGTGTGGCAGAAAGGTAAATGCCGAGATGGAGCACGGGTCCGTGCTCCACCGGATGACCTGAAGCGCGGGTGGGAGGGAGCCCGCCTGCACCCATCCCCAATCACCAGGCCAGAGCTCTTGACCCAGTTGACCTGGGCGGAGGAGGCCACCAAGTACACAGCCTAGCAAGCCTCCACCCGTGCCAAGTCACCCGGGTCCTGGACCATGAGAAGCACATCGTCGGTGTACACTGACAGGACCAGCCACAGCTCTGGCTCCTGAAGCACCAACCCTGTCAACCTCCTGCAGAGGAGACAGAGGAAGGGCTCGATTGCCAGAGCATACAGCTGGCCCGAGAGAGGACACCCCTGCCGCACTCCCCGCCCGAAGCTGACTGGCTTGGTCAGGGTCCAGTTGAGCCTGACCAGACACTCTGCGGAAGCGTACAGCACCTGGAGAAAACCCACAAACTGGGACCCGAAGCCTAACGCTTGCAGAGTGCCCAGGAGATACTCGTGGTCCACCCTGTCGAACGCCTTCTCCAGATCCAGGAACAGGAGGGCAAACGACAGACCATCCCTGCACCCAAGCTCCAAGAGATCCTGGACCAGATACAAGTTATCAAAGATGCTGCGGCCCGGGACGGTGTAAGTCTGGTCTGGTTGGATCACGTCCTCCAGCACGGACCCCAGCTGCAGCGAGATGGCCTTGGCTACGATTTTGTAGTCCATGCTGAGAAGCGAGATGTGATGCCAATTCCGTAAGTCACGGAGGTCTCCCTTCTTCAGCAATAAGGCGAGCATGGCTCACCTGCACGAGAGAGGGAGGACCCCACTCTGCGAGGGCTCGGCCCAGATGGTGACCAGGTCTGGGCAGAGGACATCTCAGAACACACGGTAGAACTCCACGGTCAGCCCATCTATGCCCGGAGATTTGTTGGTGGGCATGCGATGGAAGGCTTCTGAGAACTTGGCCAGAGAGAGAGGCAGCTCTAGCCGGTCCTGGTCACCCGCGCTGACCATCGGGAGCCCGTCCCAGATCACTCTGCAAGCGGCAGGATCGGTCGGATCCGGGGAGAAAAAGGTGCACGTAGAAGGTCCTGGCCCTCTCGCACATCTCCGCCGGATCCGTGAGGGGGTTGCCATCCTCTGCCAGAAGGCAGGTGACATGCTTCTTGGCTCCTCTCTTTTTCTCTAGGGCGTAGAAACAGGAGCGGCGATCCATCTCCTGAAGGAGGCGGACGCGGGATCGAACAAAGGCGCCCCGGGCCCGATGGTCCTCGAGGTCCCAGAGCTCCTCCCGCTTCTCCCAGCACGCTCACAAAGGGATGGATCCTCAGGGCTGGCGGCCAGATGCCTCTCCAGCTCTAAGACCTCCCGTTCCAACTGCTCTATCGCCGCTTCCCTCCGTCGGCTGGCGCCCCGGGTATAGTCACAGCAGAATAGCCGGGTACACACCTTTCCCATATAGCACCAGCACTGCGCCGAGGGAAAGGCAGGCCGCCACCCTTGCCAGGCCAGCCAGAACTCCTGGAAGGATGCCATGAAGTCCACAACCTACAGCAAGCTGTTGTTAAAATGCCAATAGGCCGGCCCCAGCCTCTCCGCACGGAGACAGTCCGTCACAGTGACGAGGTGATGATCCAAAAAAGGGGCCAGCTGGACGCTGGAGGACTTGGCCCGTGAAAGATGGAAGCGCAACAAATAGATGCGGTCCAACCAGGAGTGGCACAACCAATGGGCTTCCACCCGGACATAGGTAAATGTGAAGACATCGGCCAGGTGGTGGTCGCGTCAGATATCCACCAGGGAGTGATGGTTGACAACCTCCTGGAGGATGTTCATGGCAGCCAGGCTCTGCTCGGTCCCTGAGCAGTCCCGCTCCTCGAGGGTGGTGTTAAAGTCCCCGCCCAGGACCAGGCATTCACGAGGATCCCAGGAGCCGAGGAAGGCAGACGCCTGCTGATAGAATCGCAGCCGCTTCGAGCCCGATGTCGGGGCATAAACGTTCATGAGGTTGACCACGAGCCCCTCCATGCGGACCCGGAGGTGCAGCAGGCAGCCCGGCACAGCCTCAGCGACCCCCAGCATCTCGGGCCGTCGGTCGGGGGAGAACAGGGTAGCCACACCAGCCGTATGGGCTGTGAGGTGGCTAAAGTAGACTCTGTCCCCCCACTCCAGCCGGCTTTGGCGGCTGGATCCATATGGGTCTCCTGCAGGAAAACCACAGAGTACCCCCTTCCCGAAAGAAGGAGAGCACCTGGTTCCTGCGGAGACTCACCCTACAGCCCCAGGTGTTCAATGTGGCAAAGATGACGAATGCCATGAGGAGGGTAGGGGGGGATCCTCACTGGCAGGGATGCTCACGGACCCCCTTGGGCCGTGCAGCAAACCATGACCCACCCCGAAGGTGACCAAGGAGTCACGGAAGCTGCAGACCTGCTGGTAAGCCATGGCACCCTGCTTCCTGGTCCTTTTGCCCCCCCCCATGAGGGCCCTCGCAGCCTGGAGGATCTGGTGAAAATCCCCCCATCGCTGGAGAGCAAGCGGTACCTTGTTGCGGGAGCCCCGGACGTCTTCTAGAAACTCCCGCAGCTCCTCTCGCAGCGTATGGGGGGGTGGGGTCACTGGCCTCCGGTGATTCACCAGTGAGGCCTCTAGCACAGCCCCGTGGCCTACTGAGACGGGCAGGCAAGGGGCGGACCCGCGACGTGGCGCCCAGTGGGCCGGCGCCACATGGTCCGCCTCAGACCCCAGCTCAATGGGGAGCAGTGGAGGGCAGAGTGCAGCCCCTAGTGGGTCGGAACTGGGAAACACAAAGGCCACTCCCTGGGGGTCATCCTCAGGGAAAGAGAAAGAGACGGCCCCAGGGGCGGCAAAAACATCACAGGAAGTGGAGGAGGTAGGGACAGGGTCAGAACTAAAGGCAGAGCTGGGGTCAGGAGCAGGGTCAGGGAGAGGGACAGAGGCGGGATCCTGGGACACAGGATCCTGACTGTCAGGACGCGGCTCCTCTTGGCCAGGCTCGGTGGTTTGAGGAGTAGGGAGGGGGTCCCCAGTGTCACCGGGCCCAGGCTCAATGGCAGGTGTGACAGCCGCGGCATCAGGAGATGTAGAACCTTCAGTGGGGCCCCCGCTCGGGAAGGAACTCGGTTGCCCCACAACAACGAGGGCTACCCCTGGTAGCTCGGGTCCCAGACACGAGGCACTGGCCATCGCCTCAACAGGCTCGGCGGCCATCAGCAGGGTGCCACCCGAGGCCGGGAAGGTCAAAGAGTCCAGGGGACCCTCGGAGGCGGGAGCGGACGCAGCATTTGGGACGATGGAACATGGGGAAGGGGGAGGATGGGGTGAGGTCGGCCAGATCGAGGCCTGCTGGCAGAGGGTTGTCCTTCTCCTGGGCAACCAGGGTCAGACCCAGGGCTTCGATCTCCTAGAAGACGGAAGGAAGCTCACCTCCCACTACCCCGAGGTCCTCTCCACTCACGCTTGAGGTGACGCTCACCTTAGGTGTTGCAGGGGACGCAGGTGGCAAGGGAACAGGAGGGGCCTCATCCGGGGTGCCACGTCTTCCCTAGCCGGCACTGGCAGAGAGACCGGCCCTGTGGGCAAGGTGGAAGGCTCAGTGTCCGCAGCCCCCTTTCTGGTCTTACGGGAGGCTTCCGCATTAGGTGGTAGGAGCGGAGCTCGAGCCTTCCGCTTGCCCCGCTTACCCTGTACTCGGGTCCAGCCCTCCATGGCATTGCCTGCGGGCTGGTCGACAGGGGTTATGTCGGGGGGCAGGGATGACGGTTCGAGGACTTGTAGAGGTACTGATGGAACAACAAGAGGGAGGGAAGATTCCCCTTGGGGAGAGCCCTCTCCCACGCCCAGCAGTACCCCTGCCGCACCCTCCTCCACAGGCCCTGCCAGAGTGCAGGCAGCAGAGGCAGGGCTCTCCCGCTCGTCTGGACACACTGGAGGAGGTACCCCTGAGGCCCGAGCGGGAGCAGTGATGGGCTAGGAGGGAGGAGGGGTGGCTTTGGGCACCGGGGGCTAGGGGTGCCGGCGATGACAGGGCAGACACCCCGCCAGTGCTCAGGGGTCCCGGGCACTCCTCCATGCTGGGCCAAGGGGCAGTCCCTCCGAACATGCCTCGTCGCCTGGAAGAGGTAAAACTGGGCCTCCTCCATAGAGTAATGTACCCAGTAATGGGCCTCCTGATAGGGGAGCAGGAAAGACCCCTCGAGTGCCTCCTCGCCATGCGCAGCCAGTGGCAGTTGAAGCTGCACCTGCCGGCGGAACGAGAGAACGTGACAGAGAGCGGGGTCTTTGCAGCCCAACGGGAGAGGGCTCACAACAGGAAGGGGCTTCCCTAGGGTAGAGAGAGCAGGTAACGGGGCAGCATTAAGAAGGAAGGGAGGGATGGAGGTCAGGACCACATGGACACCCAGATCCTCCAGCGGCTCCAGGGGGACGAACATGCTCCCCACTGCCAGGCCCTTCTCCACGGCCTCCTGGGTGGCGGCCTCCGAGGCAAGGAAGAAGACAACCTTGTCATACATCTTGGAGGCAGCTATGATGGCCGTCGGCCCCACCACCCTCACCAATGCCTGCACGTAGGTCTCCACGTGGGGCGAGGCAGGCACCAGGAGGCAACAGATGCTATGCTTCCTGGTTAAGGTGGGGAAGGGGCTCTGGCCGCTGTAGGTGGTAGCAGAGGCGGCAGTCGGAGGAGATGACATAGCGGTGGGCAGGCAGGCCGGCCACTGGGGCGTATGCCCTAGGGGCCAGGGGAGGGGCACTCGCAGGACTGGTGGAGGGAACAGGTGGGGAGCAGCACCGCAGCAGCGGTGGCATCCCCTGCCATGGATGGCTTAGTCTTCCTAGCAGGGCCCTTTCCTTTCTTCTTGCCCTGGCCCTTCCTGCCAGCTGGGGGGGCTCCCCCAGAATCGGAGGGGGCAAGGGACATGGCAGCAGCAGAGGGCATCCCAGCGGGAGCAGCGGCGGGTGGTCCGGCAGCAGCAGTTGAGGTGCAGACTAGGGAGTTTCGGGAGAGCAGGCGGGGGAAGGGGGACAGGGGCTGTCCCAGGGGTCCCACCTGCCGCATCTCCCACCATGGTGAGTGGGGAGGAAGGGGAGACACCGGAGAAAGAAAGGGAGGAGGTGAAGCAGGTCAACCACTCCTCCCCGCTAGGCTGCAGGCAGGGGAGGAGGGTCCCAAAATGGGGGAGAGGGGACAGATAACAGGACTATCGAGGACTTTGGGGGAGGTCAGTCACCGACACAGGATAGAACTCGGCTCCTCTAGCTGCACTAGAGGAGGGGAGGGGAACAACAGCAATGGAGGGTGCAGTGCAATGGGACAAACTCAAACAGGGCAGGGGCACGAGCGCACCGAAGTGGGCATGGGCGCACAAGGGGAGGGACTAATCAAGGTGAGAGGATCATAGAGGGAGGGGAGCAACCATGCTAGGAGTAGGGCAGAGGGACCAAGGGGCTAGCTTCAGGGCTGGGGCGGGACAAACCAAGCTACAAAGGCAGACAGGCAGGGCAAACAGATTGAAGCTGGGCGGCGGGAGGCTATGAGGGGCAAATAGGGCAGGCAACAAGGGGCAAAGCTAGGGGGCCTGTTGCAGAGGGGAAGGGGTCAGTCCAGGGGAGGGGGAGTGCGTGCACTCAAAAGCACTTGTGCAAAGTCAAATGTTTGGCTGGCTGCTGCTGCAGGCCCAAACAGTGGCAATAGGGCGTGGCAGACCAGGTGAGCAGCTGAGTCCCAGAGGCAGGAATTGAGGCAGATGATAAGAGGCCTGTGGGGGTGGTGGAGGGGGCAGCAGTGGCGAGGGGGGACACAGTTGGACCAGGGGGTAGGCTCCATGCCATACCCCATGTCCCCACAAACACAGTCTAAACCCCCAGCACTAGAGCACAGGTAGAGAGTTACTCAGTCCTTGATGGCCCCCTCCACAGTGGTCTTCAGAGTCCTGTGTGCTCCCCCAGCAGCCGGTAGTCTTCTCAGTCCTCTTCCTCCTCTAGGCTCCAGCAGCTCCCCAGGACAAACACAGCTCCAACAGCAACCCTGGTGGCCAGGCAGGAAGGACCCTCAGAGGTGGTAGCAGTGGTGGTGGGGTCCTGGTTCTCCCTCCATAGGTGGGGGAGCAAAGGCTGGCCAGCAAGCCCCCTCTTTGCTCAGTGGCAGTAGTCTAGGGAAGGAGCACTCCAGCCAGCAGCAGCTCAGGAAAGGAGAAGAAGCTCCAGCCAGCAAGACACCCAAAGAAGAGGAACAGCACTCCAACCAGCAGGGCAGCCCGAGGACACAGAGCACTCCCTGTAGTGGGGAAGTCCCTTGCTCCTGCCCTAAAGGGCTTAAACCAGCCCTGGGGGAAGGTTGTGGCTGGGAGCTACTAAGCTGGTCTGCAGTGGCTGCAGCTGGGCCATGCCCCAGTCAGGCCACAGCTGGCCTGTATAAAGAGGCTGTGAGCCAGGAGCCCAAGCCTCTCTGTTTGTAGAGGGAGAAGGGTCTCATTGCAGGGAGCTGGAGACAGGGTACCTGAGTGGAGCAGGGCTGGGGAGAGGCAGAGGAGCTGGGGAGCTCCAGCCTGGAAAGCCCCAGGATGTGGCCTAGTATAAGGCCAACAGGTACTGGGGGTTGTAGAGGGCAGCCCAGGGGTAGGCCAAGGCAGCAGGTCCAAACCCTCCTTGCCAGTGATGAGTAGGTGGCTACTGCTGTCTGCCCGAGGGTGCGGGGGGCTAGATGATGACTGGCAGTAGCCATACACTGAGGTGAGGTGGGGATAGTGGGTGGGGGTTCCTCAGGGAGGGGAGACCTTAAGACTGAGAATTACTGTGAGGGGCAGCACCCCAGGTAAAAGGGCACTGGAGTTCAGGGAGGGACATGGGGCCAGAGGACAGGTGGCTCACCAGCCTGTAGAGGGTGCTCCAGAGCTGCAACGAGCTAACTCCCAACCGTCACAAGCAGGAGGTGCTGCAGGGGTGAGTCCGAACCTCTACACCAGGGCCAGCTCCAGACCCCAGCGTGCCAAGCACGTGCTTGGGGCTGCATGCCACGGGGGGCGCTCTGCTGGTTGCTGGGAGGTCTGCCGGAGCTGCAGGACCTGCGAGCAGCAGAGCACCCCCCATGGCGTGCTGCCCTGCCTGGGGCATCGAAATGGCTAGAGCCAGCCCTGCTCTACACCTAGGCTCCACAGTTCCTTGCACCCAGGCTTCACAGCCCTGTGAAAACTAGGATTGCTGCTTGGCTTTTCCTGAAATACCTCTCACCTGAAGCTCCTGCTCTCTGCAAACATCTCCCCCAAAACCCCTGTCCATCCACTGACCTCAGAGTCTGTCTGGCCTAGCTCCCTCTTAAAGGAGGCACCACCTCCAGTTTGCCATCACGTGACACTTGGTCACTGTGGTACAGGGGCCCATTGGTGCCAACTGGCAAAAGGTTCACTGTTCTCTACAAATAACTCCTATCTAGACCTGACAAACTCACTACACCTAACACACTGCTTTCATGGTATGCACCCATGATGGGCAGCATGTGAGGTCTCTGCTGAAAACTTGTAACTTGTCAGTACCCATAATCAGTGTGAGATGGGTGTATGGGTGATATTTAAGGAATAATGTAACTATTCAAAATCATGCCTGTATGGTCTTGGAAGGAAAGTGTGTGTGACTAGGGAATAATATGTCTCGGTGATGGACAATTCAAGCAGGGGGGAGTTGTTGCCCATCCTGGGCTAGCCGATTCTGCATTGCACTACGCATTGGCTGCCTTGGCACCAACCCAGAAAAGCAATGGAAAAACCATTGAAGACAAACTAACATCAAAAACACTTGAATGTGAAAAGGAATAAGACATGGAGTGGATCACCTTGTTTGGTGAATAAAGACAAAAGTCTAATTTGGTATATCAGCGGGTGGAGACAGATACTCTGTATACACTGACTAAGGAGGCACCTTGCTGAGCAGAGATGCTTCATGAAAGACTGGGTCCTGGCATTTTAAATTGTTAGTTCTCCTTTACTGAGGTAGGTGGCAGAGCAGTACCATCAGAGGAGGAGAACAGGAAGAAGGCAGAATGGAGACCTTTCAAAATTTTGGCTCAAGCAAGGGGGCATAGGAGAGTCATTTGAGCTCCCTGCCTCATGTGCTAAAATGTTGTGGGATGGCCCTTTTCCCCTCCCCCATGGAACTATGTACAATCCCTCAATCATTTTCTGCATTTTTAATTCAATGAACCCCTATAATACTAATTCAATATGGTTTGTCCAGGATATTGCAGGTTAGTGTCATATCTGTCACAGTCAAGTGACTTTTTAAAAATTTCCCTAAGACTATTGTGATCACATTCACCTGATGGGGTCATTGGAGTGCTATGGTACATCAGCCCTTCTCAGGTACAGATGTACTGTGTCTCAGAGGAAAGCATTAAAGAAACTTCTGCTGTGAGGCACATGGACTGCAAGAGCTTGTGGGTTCCAAAAGCTCTGACACACAATGCAAATGAAATACTAATTTACTAAGGCTGCCAGAAAAGGACAAATACCCTAGGCTCTTAAAGAGCTCAGAGTAGTTCTCAGTTTAACCTTGGTGGGACAGTTCAAAAGAAGGCTGGGGTCCTCAGGCCTCACTATCTTAATCCATTCATGCAGTAGAGGTAATTGGTCAGAGTTCAGTTCTGTGGTATGACTCATTGGGGCCCCCTCTGCATTGCTCTTCCACACTGATGCAGCATCTTCTGCTTGAGTGTCAACTCTGGAGCAGCTGTTCCAGTGCTTCACATGCTTCCACTCTCACCCCAAATGCTGCAAACACTACTCTCCTCCCACAATCCCAATACACCCACTCTTGACTAATTACTCTCCCAGTTCCCATGGAACCTTTCCTTTCTGCTGCTCTCAGGAGATTCACCGCACTACTCCCAGGCTTTCCACTTCTTTGGAAGTGATGAATTAAGTGTTCCCTCAGTGCCAGCTGTCCTTGTCTCAGCCAAAAATGGTCATCCCTCACCCCTGCCATTCATGACCTTCCCAGCCTCCAAGCACTATTTACCCATCAGTTATTTACTGAGAGGGCCCATCCCTTTGAGGGAGGTCAAGCAGCCAACTTCCTAGTCCCCCAATGGACAGTTTGAAGCCCTCGGCTCATGCTAACAGATGTAGGACAAGGAGATTTAATAAGTAATATATTCCTGATCAAATGTATTGTTGGTTGTTGTTTCTGGACTCAGCTAGGATTAGGGCAGAAATGAAGGTAATGCTCAGGGATCAAAAATGCTACAAGAAAACCTCCCCCAAATTGATAGGACTGGGGCTAGATTTCACCAGGGATCTTAGGCACCCTGCTGACTAGTGGAATTCTTAGCCCTGAGTTAGGCACCCAGGTCCCCCTGTATTGTATGGAGACACTTAATTGCCTAAGAAAGGGATTCCCAGAAGCCAGCAGGCAGAGTGGGGAGTCATCTAAGCTAGCTGGAAGTAAAATAGAGAGAAGATGGGCAGGGCATAGGGCCAAGATCTACAAAGGTACTTAGGCACCTGACTGACAGGCCAGAGAGAGGTGCCCATCTCTGCTTGGGATTCGTGCTTTCAGATTGCCAGATGAAAAGTGCCTTGTACCTGCTGAGGAAATCAGGGATATAATCCTTTCCTCTCAGAGGAGCTTTTGGCAAAGTATCATTTCCAATTGCTGTGATTTTAATTGTCTGCTTTGGAGCCTCTTTTAGGAGCATTTGGATACTACAATGAAATCCAATGTAATGACAGCATTATAGGTGGGGAAACTGAGGCAGAAAGGCCTGAAGTGACTTACCCAAAGTCAGGCCACACAATGAGTCTGTGGCTGACACAGGAATCACATCTGTCTCATGACTACCAGTCCCACTGCACCAACCACTAATCCATTGTGCTTCATTCATTAGCTAACTGGGAATTTTGACCATTTCTTTAAAAGCATGTAGTCAATAAAGGCAATTCATGTATTTAAGCCAATCAACAATGACATTTTTCTGCTGGCAGCCACTTTCCCTTCCACAAAGAGGTGCATGACGGGCGGGGTGAGAGCCACCACGAGTCTTTTAGTCAGCAGTCTGGTAGTCAGATGCTCTTCATTGCTCAAAAATACCGTGGAGTTCCCAGTTGACTCTCAAATGCCAGATACTATTCAAAATCTACCTTTCCAAGGCACACACAGATCTAAGCTCAAGACAGAAGTTTCACCTTTTAGAAAATAAAGAGCAATGAATAATTTCATTTACATTTTTTAAAGATCACTGAACAGGTGAGTGCTTTAAATGAGGGGTTCTCAACCTTTTCCTTTCTGAGGCCCCACCCCCTCCATGCTATAAAAATTCCACAGCCCACAGGCAGGGCCGGCTTTAGACCAATTCAACCAATTCTCCCAAATCGGGCCCCACACCCAAGCCCTGCTGGTGCGCTGTACCAGGGTGGCCTGGCTTCCCCAGGGGACAATTTAAAGGGCCTGGGGTTCCCAGCAGAGGCTGGATCCCCAGGCCCTTTAAAGTGCCACCAGAGCCCCACTGCTGGAGCCCTGGGGTAGGGCTGCTGGGCTCTGGGGGCTATTTAAAAAGTCTGGGGCTGCGCTTGATTCTACCACCCCAGCCCTTTAAATAGCTGCTGGAACTCTGCCGCTTCCCCAGGGTTCCCGTGGCTATTTAAAGGGCCAGGGCAGTGGAAGCAGGGGAGCCCCAGGCCCTTTAAATAGCCCCCGAGCCCCAGGCTGCTGCTGCTGCTACTGCTACTCTGGTGGGGGAGGGAGGAGGAGGAAGGGGCACTTACCCTACAGGGTGGGCTGTACCCCCTGTACCTGCACCCCCTGCCCACACCAGCCCCACACCCCATGCCCTGCTTGCACTAGTCCCTGCCTGCAGCCAGCTCTGCACCCTCTGCCTTGTCCGCACACAGCCCCGCCCCCCCCATCCTGCCCACACCAGCCCCGCACCCCCTGCCCTGTCTCCAGCCAACTCCTGCCGCACCCCCCTGCCTGAAGCCAGCCAGTCCCACACTTCTCTGTCTCCAGCCCACCCCACCCCGTGTCCCCCTGTCCCCAGCCAGCCCCGCACTCCTTGTCCTGCCTCCAGCCAGCCCCTACCTCCAGTCAGCCCCTGACCTGCCTCCAGCCAGTCCCATGTCCACTGTTCCCACGGCAGTAACTCTGCACATCTGCTTCAACGAGAGGGGCAGGGAGCAGCTATGATCCACACATGTGCACACCCTAGGGTGACCAGACAGCAAGTGTGAAAAATTGGAATGGGGGTGGGGCGTAATAGGATCCTATATAAGAAAAAGACCCAAAATCGGGACTGTCCCTATAAAATCGGGACATCTGGTCCCCCTAGCACATCCCCAGGGAATGGTGGGGACCCACACATGTGAAATGGAGCTCATTTCTAGTTCAGGCCCGTCTTTTTAAAAAAGAACTTTAGGTAGGGTTAAATAAATCTATATTTTCCCATACATGTCCAGCTTTTTGGTTCTTAAATCGCCATACAGGAGGAATTTTTAAAAATACGGATGTATGGTAACCCTTTTGGTACAAAAAATACATACTGTGACACATCCCTTAAATCAGAACTTTTTATAGGGAACCAGTTGCTAAGAAATGAAAGGCTTTTTTTACACGTCTTTTTTTTTTCAGTCATCCCTGCTGGTGCCCCGCTGAAAATGTTTGAAATGGGCCCCGCACTTCCTAAAGCCGGCCCTGCCAACAGGTGCCACAAGTGTTTTTCTGTATATCCAGTAGATTAAGAGCCAGGGCTGGCGGTAGGAGGTGGCAAGCAGGGCAATTGCCTGGGACCCCAGACCACAGGGGCCCTGCAAAGCTAAGATGCTCTGGCTTTGACTTCAGCCCCGGGTGGTAGGGCTTGGGTTTTGGCTTTCTGCCCTGGGCCCCAGCAAATCTAATGCAGGTCCTACTCTCTGGTTTATTTAGGCAGCCCCCCAGGGGGTCCCAGACCCCTGGTTGAGAATTGTTGCTTTAAATCATTCTAAGTACATGACACTTTCCTGAAAGTAGTTCAGGTATCGTACATATCTGCCCTCCAGAGGCTAGATTCTGCTCTCACTTAACAGGAGAGTATATTTAAAACCTCAATTGACCCCTGTGTGAATGAAAGCAGAATCTGATTTGAAGATTCACCTTTTGCACCATATTTGTGTCCCCTGAAAACTAAGAATTGTGGCCTCATTTCTGACACATGTTGAGGGCACATTTAAACTTGGATTCTCAGATTTTTTGGACAGAGACCATCTGTTACGTTTCTACAGTGAGCATACACACAACAGCAGTAACATTGTGTAGGTCTATAGTGCCTTTCGAGGAAGAATCTCAATGTGCCTTACAAGTATGAATTAAACAGTCCCCATGTCAGGAAGGGAAGTGTTATCCCCTGCTCCCTCCCTCCATTTTACAGCTGAGGAAGTTGAAGCACCAAGGGGTGAAGTGATTTGACCAGGGTCACACAGCGAGTCCATAGCAGAGCCAGGCAGGCCCAGGACATTTCCCCCTCACCCCCTCCCTCCAGCCCAAATAACCTTCAAGGGGCCCTAAATCATTTTCAGAAAAGCCAAAGTTATAAATTATAGAAAAATACTGACAAAGTAGTTACTTTCTACTTTCTTAAAATCCAAGATTTTCCAGGAATCCAACTAGCCCCTGGACTCCTAGAAGGTTATTTGTTTATAGGACCCCTGAAATACCCATTCATCCCCTCTGCCCCCCAGTAATGGGACCCTAGAACCAGCCCTGGCACCAGGAACAAAAGCCTGACTCCCTGGCCTGCTCTGCGTTAGGAAACGGGACCTCCAATTCACTGCCAGTGCAGCTCCACTAGCCCAAGTACCAGTGTAGGCAGAACACTGATATTTTTACTGCCCTGTCAGCCAGTTCTGTACAGATCAGAGTGCAATGGCACACTTATAAACACACCTAAAACCCTGTCTGCACAGGTGCTTCTACCACTGCTACTATCAGTGGACCTGCTCTGGTAGTTAATTAGGCTGTGTAGACTCTGCTTCAGATGTCAGTACTGACCATTAGAGCTTTCTTTCTTTCCTATATTTCTAGCTGTGCCACAGATGTCTCTGAATGTCTCTAGAGCTCCTAGAAGACTGGAAAGCAGAGAGTCAGAAGACTGGAAGAAAAGTAATGTTGTGCCAATATTTAAAAAAGATAAATAGGATAATCCAGCAATTATAGGCCTGCCAGTCTGACATCAATCTTGGGCAAGATATTGGAGCAGCTGATATGGGACTCGATTAATAAAGAATTAAAGGAGGATAATATACATAATGCCAATCAATGAGGCTTTGTGGAAAATAGATCCTGCCATACTGACTTGATATCTTTTTTTGATGAGATTATAAATTTGGTTGATAAAGGTAATAGCATTGATGTAATCGACCTAGACTTCTGTACTACACTTTACTTGATATCGCATGATATTTTAATTAAAAAACTAGAACCATACAAAATTAACATGGTCACATTAAATGAATTAAAAGATTAAAAAGTTCTATGCCTGTGCTATACAGGATGTGAAACTAGATGGTCCCTTCTGGCCTTGGCAGATACAAATCTAAGAATTTCCTAGACCGGAGTCAATGCAGTCACTTCTTAAGCAATTTTTCCATGCCACATACTACATGTTTCTAATCAACTAGTTTCTATTCTCATCTTTCATTGGCTGCAACTCACCTGGTCAGCAATCTTTTGGACTTCTGGAGTGGCGGGCTTGGTCTCGGTTAAGCCTCCAGCACTCATAGTGGCAAATAACTTCTTAGGATGTTTGGAAACTCTGACAAGCAAAAACTAGAGCAAATGTGACCAAGAACAGTCAGACATCTGATATTATATACTCACTCAGTCACGTGACTTGTATATGTGGAGTTTACCATTGTCAGGCTTGTGAGGGGAGAGGACAGAAGAAAGGAACGGAACAAAAAATAAGATAATGTAATATTGTCAATCGTAAGAGAAAGAATACTTTAAATATCATTATGTATATAGTGCTCTATGGACACCAGAAAAGCAGAAAACAAATTACTCCCTGACCCCTATTCATTATGGTAATTTGCTCAGGCTGGTCTGGCAATTTCTTGACTCATCCCCAGTTTCAACACCTCTAATGGGGATGTGACTCTGTGCTTAGGGAAGGGATTGTAAACACTGAGCTACACCCAAATATTTCCCAATGTTAGCCTTAAAATTACCACACATTCTTCCCTGGTTTCATTGCAGCAATTCCTGTTGAACTTGAAATGTGGTTTTCTAATTATCCCTAAGAGTGCAAAGGCAGCAGGCCTTTTATTTTTATTTTAATTCTCTGTGATTTATTACAAATCTGAAAGGTCGTCTAACTGTTGAAAGATCAGAGATAAGAATGCTGGCACATGCTGCCACCTTAACCCCTTCTTTCCCTTGTGTTTTAGCTTTTATGTTAAGAAATATGACCCACTCTCCAAAAGGAGCATGCATGTAGATTTCTTTATCAAACTTTTTACAAAACCTATGTACATTTAGCAATTAGTCTTGTTTTTAATTTTGCACCAGGAATAAAATTTCCTTTTTCTACCTTATTCCTTTAGCATTTGTCTTTAAAAACTGGCACATAGACTCCAATGAAAGATGTACCTAATCTTTAGAACAATTTCACTTATTCCTACTTAAAGTAATGTAGTTCTTCACAGCCTTTTGTATTTATTGGAAATTGGCACCTATTGGCGTAAATTGTATTAGAGGCTCTTAATTTTAGTAACGTTTTTGAAGGACAGATAAACCTAAAAGATTTCAGCAAAACATACAGCACACAAACATACACAGCACCATTCACGCCTCTGCATCCCACTGTGCTCTATTCCCAAAGCAATTTAGGATACATTCAAGCCAACTTGTGAACTATCAGACCATTTTATAAATAAACCATTGTAAGGATACATTCAAAATAGGTCTATAATGTTATATAGATAAGTCACCCACACACATGCACATGTTCATACTTGTTTCTCAGCACTATTTTATACCAAACATGCATGTATACACAGTCTAACTTAAAAGAAATCTAACAACGTAAAATTGGTTAATACACCCAACTGTAGGCAAAATGACGATTTAATTTGAACTATTTTACTTAAAACCATTGATTAGTTTTGAGATAAGGATGCTGCTAATTCCCTTCAACACACAATACCAACATCCACCCATCCCTCCTCTTTTCCAAAACAATTAAGCATACATCCAAGCCATCTTGTATAGATAAACTGCTATAAGCATATACTCAAGCTAGTTTTATAGATAAGGCACACACATTTATACTTGTTTTTCAGCATTCACACACACACATATACACCCCTGTACCTTACAGCGTATGGGTACCTACATGGGGAACAAATAGTTGACAATTGGCTCGTCAGCCTACCAGAGAAAAGGATAAAATGATCCAATGGCTGGATATTGAAGCTAGATAAATTCAGGCCAGAAATAAGGCATACATTTTTAACAATGAGTAATTTGCCATTGCAAGAGTTTACCAAGGGTGCATTCTCCATCACTGGCAATTTTTAAATCAAGATTGGATATTTTCCTAAGAGGTCTGCTCTAGGAATTATTTTGAGGAAGTTTATGGCCTGCGTTACATAGGAGGTCAGACTAGATTATCACAGTAGTCCCTTCTAGCCTTGGAATTTATGAATGTAAAGGAAATCTAACAGTGTAAACTTGGTTAATGCACACATTGTAGCTGATCTATAGATTATGTATTAATTAGGGCTGTCAATTGATTAAACAATTAATCATAAGGAATCGCACTGTTAAACTGTAATAGAATACCATTTATTTAAATAGTTTTGGATATTTTCTACATTTTCAAATATACTGATTTCAGTTACCACACAGAATACAAAGTGTAGAGTGCTCATTTTATATTTATTTTTATTACAAATATTTGCACTGTAAAAAACAAAAAGAAATAGTATTTTTCAATTAAAACTTTAGAGCCTACAAGTCCACTCTGTCCTATTTCTTACTCAGCCAATTGCTCAGACAAACAAGTTTGTTTACATTTGCAGGAGATAATGCTTCCCGATTCTTGTTTATAGTATCACCTGAAAGTGAGAACAGGCATTCACATGGCACTGTTGTAACGGGCAATGCAAGATATTTATGTGCCAGATGCACTAAAGATTTATATGTCCCTTCATGCTTCAATCACCATTACAGAGGACATGTATCCATGCTGATAACAGGTTCTGCTCAATAACCATCCAAAGCAGTGTGGACTGACACATTCATTTTCATTATCTGAGTCAGATGCCACCAGCAGAAAGGTTGGCTTTCTTTTTTGGTGGCTTGGGTTCTGTAGTTTCTGCATCAGAGTGTTGCTCTTTTAAGACTTTTGAAAGCATGCTCCACGCTTCCTCCCTCTCAGATTTTGGAAGGCACTTCAGATGCTTAAACCTTGGGTCAATCAAGTGATATTGCTATCTTTAAAATTCTCACATTGGTATCTTCTTTGCATTCTGTCAAATCTGCAGTGAAAGTGTTCTTAAAATGAACATGTGGTGGGTCATCATCCAAGACTGCTATAACATGAAATATATGGCAGAATGCGGGTAAAATAGAGCCGGAGATATACAATTCTCCCCCAAGGAGTTCAGTCAGAAATTTAATTAACGCATTATTTTTTTAATGAGCATCATCAGGATGGAAGCATGTCCTCTGAAATGGTGGTAGAAGCATGAGGAAGCATACGAATGTTTAGCATAACTGGCAGGTAAACACTGTGGAGGAAAATAGCCTAAGGCCTAAACTTTGGTCAAGTGAACTGTATGTATGGTCAGGTGAACTGTATGTGTGGCCTGGAGGAAGGGGGGTGCAGGTAAAAGGAGAAGGGTAGACAGAAATCATAAAAGCAGAACTAACTGTAGAAATTATAAAAGTAGAATTAACCTTTGTAACAGACTATGATTAATAGATGCCAGGCAACAGAGCAAGAAACCGCGAAGGGCAAATGTAAGGAAAAACAGAAAAGGCTTGCTTTGCTTTATTCCTTATATGGATATAAAACTTTAAAGAAGTATATGTAATTTTTGTGGTTTTATCCTATATAATCTCTCGCATTTTATCTGTCCGGTGGGTTCGGCTGCCTTGGCTGACTCCCCCATGCATGCATGTTTGATTGATCAATAAAGAAGTCTCAGGCTGTCTGATCCAAAATCAACCATGTGGTCAATTTTCCACAACAATTTGGGGGCTTGTCTGGGATCCCCAGAAGACTCTCCCAGAACGGAGGACTGCGGGCAATCTCCCACCAGACCCAGGGTCCACCTGAAAGGTAAAGAGACCTTTTGAAATCTCTATCGTGGGTTTCTGGTGGAGGATTTGCCCGTAGGCTCAGAGTTGGGTGAGTTGCACTCTGGATATGAACCTTTTGCTGACAGACACACCTGACACCCTTCTGTTTTGTCTAATTCTGGTTTTGGTTCCCCAGAAAGAGCCACTGGGTAGCTAGATAGGTCGTGAATAGACCTCTGTTCTGTGTGCCAGTGTGTTATGAAGGTTGTTTTGTGTCTGTCATAGGTTCGGGGCAGGAATCCCCCCAAGGAGAAAGGGCTACTATGGACCCCGGGGAAAGGCCCTGGAGTGGCCCTAAGGTTAAGGTTGGCCAAAGCTCCCACCGGCCAGTGGTGGAGGGGCCCTAAAACTAATCGCCAGTAATTGGGGCTAAAGGCCAGTAGTTGTGTGCTGGCATTTGTGACTAATGATTGAGGGTCGCAGGGTCCTCTTCCCTCGTTTCCCGCCTGGAGCCCTAGGCTCCCTCCCCCACTCAGAGAGAGGGGGAGCCCCAGGAAACCGCCCAGCCCCAGAGGCAATACGGTACACAGCATCGTTCTCTTGAAGACGGGCCGGTGCTCTTTGCCGAAAGGGGGTGTGCGGGGACCGCACCTTTATGTCCAACCCTTCTGGTGTGAATGCTGGTATGCTAGATTAAGGGTTACCCTCATCTGATGGTGACAGGAGGTGAAAGGGCACACGGTAAATGTTGTATGTTTTGTCCACTGTGCTAGCCAGTGTGTTAAGTGTTTTGTGTTTAACCCTTTGTGGGTGCCTGTCAATTGGGTTGTGGTTGTCCATCGGGTATCCATAATGGGGGCACAGGAATCTAAGCAGATTCCCATGCCAGAGAAGGGTACTCCTGCCACGTACATGTACTCAAATTATGGTCCCTCAACCTGTAAATTTTTAAACAAGTGCAACTGGTGCACTAGTGATAATCCTAGCCTGCAGTTCTGCCCAGACAGAACTGGGCAGGGAACTGCTGCCTAGCCCCCACAGGTCCCAAGGACAAGAAATATAAACCATCCTAAGTATCAAAAACCCTTACATGTACCCCTCAGACAGTGTCTCCTCGTATTGAGGAAATGGTTCCCCTTGCGCCAACTCTCAGGCATTGGCACTTCGGGTCAGGAGACCTTGGTGTCTGTGCATGCACCTTGGTCTTCCACAGAATTGTATAATTTCATTAAAAAAAAATTCCGAAAATAAAAGAAGACCCTGTTAAATTCCAAGATTTAAAAACTGTCATGCACTGATAAAACCCTACCTGGGCAGATTTAAACCAACTCCTCGAGGGAGTCCTGTTCAGGAAAATATTAAATTGCCTTTATCAGGCAGCCCATGGAGGACCCAGGCCACGACCAGGACACAATAAATAGGATTAGAAACAGGTTGTGGAAAGCAGTTCTTGGAGTCTGCCCAAAGAAAGCAAATTGGGCCAAAATTAGCATCTCTAAACAAAGTAAAAACAAGAATTTAAATAAAACCCAACACTATCACCTCCACACTGAAACTAAGTTAATGACCCTCTAGCTCCAGGATATGCAGGAACCCAGCAATAGCTGCCCATTGCAGGGGAGAGGGGAAAGGCCAAACCAAGGTCCCCACCATCCACTTTCCCAGGGTCCCAGTGAGCGTGTGTCATTATTGCAAACGCCACTGGAAAAGGGAATGTCCCTACCTCCCTGGCCACTCCACAAGTGGCAAGGGTGGGCAACGTTCTTGTGCCCGAATCCATCTCTTCACCTCTGACCATTTCTGTCGGTCCTCTAACTATCATGTTTTCCTCTTCAGCCCTTGTTCACCGGTTAACCTTTTGGGAAAAGACTTGCTGTGTAAATGAAATTGTATAATTTGCTGTATCCCAGGTGGTGTGTATCTGGACATACCTGATCCCACTCCACAATAAGGTCCTGGCAGTTTCTAGGAGAAAACCAACCCCAGGCCTTCCTCGCTGCAAGAGGAACTGCTGATGGGTCTCTCCCTTCCTGTGGGCTTTGTGAGCCTATTATGCCAACGAGGTTGGGTGCATTAGGTCTGCCCAACCCATTAAGATTCACCAAAACCCAGCAAGACCCCTTCCCAAGGTGCAGCAGTATCCTCTATCAAAACAGACCAAGGAAAAATCCAATCTGCATTCAGCAAGAAGTCATTATTCCTATGATCAATAAGTGTAACACCCCCATTTTATAGTGCTGTTAATACGGCTGCTGTCCCGATCTTTCCCATTGTCCCTAGCCCTGCTATTATCCTTTCCTACAATGCACCAGTGCTGAGGGAATGTTACCGCCTCAAGGAAAGATGGCATTGAGTCCGAACATAAAGAATTAAGGTTATTGTTAAATAAAATGTATCTAAATGTAAAAAAATGGGTATGTATATAAATATGTGTGTATAAATAAATAAAAGGGGGATTAGTCAAAAGTCCACCCTCCTTGTTAAATTAGTAGTGAAACAATGCCTATGCCTATGGAAAAAATAATGCAACAAGGAAAAACAGCATCAGGCCCAGACAAACAGGCAACCACAGTTTGAGGAAGCTGAAAGAAAAAAAAAGTGAAAGGTTAACTCCGTAGTTACTGGAAGGAATTAAGCAGTAAAACGTTGTATATATATAAAAAAATGTTATAAAGGAAAAATATTGGTTTCTTTGCAGCCATTCCTTTAGGAATGTCTGTAAATAATCCAGGCAAGAGGTTATTTAAGAGAAATCAATTGACTAAGAAAAAGTTAGTCAAATTTGTTAAAGAGCACTCCTGGTGTGTACAATCTTTGTTTTATAAGTTTAAAATAAATTGATGTTCTTTTGGGTTTATAAAACCAAAAAATACTTTTGCCAAACAAAAGAAACTAGTACTGTTTAAATCTGATATTTAGCATTTAATCCTTAAGGTGACTTAATACTTTTAAGATTTAAATTGTTATTTTTTAATTAAAAAAAGAACAAAGTTGTGGCTGCAGCAGGGCAGTCAAAGCCAGGAGAATGGGAAAAGATTTAAATCTGTTTTGGTAACAAATAGCAAATAAAAGCTGTAATCAGTGCCCCATGCTAAGCCTTAAGGTGGCTCTGAGTAATCAACGGTCCCTTTGCCAAAGGGGAGCCAAAGTGGATTGTGTTTTCCTTTTCAAATCAAGGTGTGTTTGAAAGCAGAAGTTAAGTTAATTATGTCCTTTTGAGACAGAGGCCTGGTCTACACTACGCATTTAAATCGAATTTAGCAGCATTAAACTGATTTAACCCTGCATCCGTCCACACAATGAGGCCCTTTATATAGCTATAAAGGGCTCTTTAAACCGGTTTCTGAACTCCTCCCCGACGAGAGGAATAGCGCTGAAATCGGTATTGCCATGTCGGATTAGGGTTAGTGTGGCTGCAAATCGACGGTATTGGCCTCCGGGCGGTATCCCACAGTGCACCATTGTGACCTCTCTGGAAAGCAATCTGAACTCGGATGCACTGGCCAGATAGACAGGAAAAGCCCCGTGAACTTTTGAATTTCATTTCCTGTTTGCCCAGCGTGGAGCTCTGATCAGCACGGGTGGCCATGCAGTCCCAAATCCAAAAAGAGCTGCAGCATGGACCGTACGGGAGATACTGGATCTGATCGCTGTATGGGGAGACAAATCTGTTCTATCACAGCTCCATTAGAGAAGACGAAATGCCAAAGCATTTGAAAAAAATCTCCAGGCTATGATACAGAGGCCACAGCAGAGTGCTGTGTGACAAGTGTAACAGAAAGCCAAAGAATCAGATGGAGGCTCATGGAGGGAAGGAGGGGGTACTGAGGACTCCAGCTATCCCACAGTCCCTGATGTCTCCAAAAAGCATTTGCTTCTTGGCTGAGCTCCCAATGCCTGTAGGGTCAAACACATTGTCCGGGGTGGTTCAGGGTATATCTCGTCAATTTACCCCCCATTCCCCCATGAAAGAAAAGGGGAAAAAATCGTTTCTTGACTTTTTTTGATGTCACCATATGACTAATGCATGCTGCTGGTAGACGCGGTGCTGCAGCACTGAACAGCAGCATCCTCTCTCCTCCCTTCCCCGGTGGCAGACAGTACAGTGCAGAATGACTGGTAGCCGTCCTTGTCATCATCCCGTGAGTGCTCCTGGCTGGCCTCAGGTGAGGTCGGCTGGGGGAGCCTGGGTAAAAATAGGAATGACTCCCAGTCATTCCCGGTAGATGATACAGAACTGCTGGTAACTGTCTTCATCATAGCAACTGGGGGCTGAGCTCCATCAGCGCTCCCTTCCCCCTTTCATGTCTAAAGAAAAGATTCTGTACTGCCTGGACTATCATAGCAGTGGGATGCTGGGCTCCTTTGCTCCCCACCATTTAATGTCCTGCCTGGGCTATCATAACAGCTGGAGGCTGCCTCCTCCTCATTTTATCTCACTAAAAACTCAGTGTTTCTTATTCCTGCATTCTTTATTACTTCATCACACAAATGGGGGGACACTGCAATGGTAGCCCAGGAGGGTTGGGGGAGGAGGGAAGCAACGGGTGGGGTTGTTGCAGGGGCACCCCCTAGAATGGCATGCAGCTCATCATTTCTGTGGGATCTGACACAGAGCGGCTGTGCTCTCTGGTTCTCTGGTACACTGGCCTCATATTCTAGGCAGGAGTGACTCTATTTTTAGATAAAACATAAAGGAGGGAATGACCCGGGAAGTCATTCCCATTTTTGTCTTTGCGCCTCCAGCCGACCTCAGCGAAGGCCAGCCAGGAGCACCCATGACAGCAGCAGACAGTACAGAACGACTGATAACCGTCATCTCATCGGCAATTTACAACGGCACAGCAGACAGTACAGAACAACTGATAACCGTCTCTGCTACCTTGCTAAGGCAAATGAATGCTGCTGTGTAGCACTGCAGTACCGCCTCTGTCAGCGGCATCCAGTACACATATGGTGACAGTGACAAAAGGCAAAACAGGCTCCATGATTGCCATGCTATGGCATCTGCCAGGGCAATCCAGGGAAAAAGGGCGCAAAATGATTGTCTGCCATTGCTTCCATGGAGGAAGGAATGAGTGACGACATTTACCCAGAATCACCCACGACACTGTTTTTGCACCATCATGCATTGGAATCTCAACCCAGAATTCCAATGGGCGGGGGAGACTGCGGGAACTATGGGATAGCTACGGGATAGCTACCCAAATGCAACGCTCCAGAAATCGACGCTAGCTTCGGTACATGGATGCACACCGCTGAATTATTGTGCTTTGTGTGGCCGCGTGCACTCGACTTTATACAATCTGTTTTACAAAACCGGTTTATGTAAAATTGGAATAATCCTGTAGTGTAGACGTGCCCAGAGTCTCTAAGCGGCTGATAACTTTAAATCCAAAAGCAAGCCAAAAATGTCTGTGTTAATGTAAATCACCTAAATAATAAAGATAGAAGCCATTAAAACCTGACCTGTCTATAAAACAAATATAGGAAAAAATGCAGAGTAATCTGAATAATTCCTCAGTTTTGTGTGCAATCAGCAAGGCTATTTATTATATATATATATTAAGCAATAATCTGCCAACCCCAAGAGGATAAAAATATGTCCTCTCTGTCTTTCAGGAAAAAAAAAACAGAAAATTTGATACCAACTGAAAAGCCGCAAATTGTTCTTGAAGTGTTGCTGGGTACACCTACACCCTGATCACCTTTGGCACTCCCCAGACGGTTGCATCTCAGGTGCTCTGGCCCTATTTGCTCACATGCATCACTGGATGACAGGTGTGAGCAAAGGGGAGGTTAATTGCTGCAGTTAAATAAGACTTTTCCTCTGTGGCTCAGGACTACTGCCAGCAAAAAAATGTTAGTAAAGCTGTCAAAGTTAGGCAGGTAGCACTTTCCCCTCTCTGGGAACCTTTTCTAAATATTCAGATTGATTTTATTCAAATGTTTAAATGTTATAATTGTAAACATGTGTTAGTTTTAGTAATGTATTTCCTTGTAAAAAGGCAGATGCCAAAACTGTTGTAAAACTTTTGCTTAAGGATTTTGTATCACAATCTGGCATATCTGGACTGATTATAAAAGAGTTATGTGCAGCTTCACAGATCCAGTATGGCCAAATGTCATTTGAAGGTCACTCTCAATTGAAAAACTGACTCAGCCCTCATAAAATTTTTACCAGGGCGCCCAATGTAACTACCGGCAATGCCCCATTGGCTCAGGTGAATGTTCATTTAATGGATGACACAATGCTTGATTATCACCAGGCACTAGTGAAATGTGTTAGGTGAAAAAACACCCAAGAATCCTGAGCAACCCTGCCATTCGCTGGGACCAGAAGACTGGATCTATATAAAGGTCCAACAGCAAAAGACCACCCTGGCCCCAGTCTGGAAAGGCCCATACCAAGTTCTGTTAACTACTAACACTGTGAAGTGCCAAGAACTGACTGAGTGGACCCACACTTCACACTGCAAAAAGGCCCCTCCACCGTGAGATGATTCTCCAACTGATGATCAGCTGTCTCTCCTTCTGGTGCTGCTGTTTCTTCTGGACAGCAAGAGGAAAGGACAAGGCGAAGTGCTGGTAACCTCTCTCTTGTCCACTGAGAGACCTACTGTGCATTTGGACTTTGCGAGAAGAACCAAATCATTACAGGGTGATGTGCTAGTAACTTCTCCCCTGCATAATGTTAAACCACAGCTGTTCCAAGAAAGAAGGAATGCTCGCTCCACTGAAACCACCAAAGTCCAGGAATTCCTGACTATAAAAGACATTAAGAATTGGCCCTGGTATAAAAAATGAAGTATTATACAATAGCGGCCAGGGGGACTTGCAGGGGCCATTCTTGGGAATGTGGTATTGATTGGGTCCTGGGATTTATTCCACAGGCTGCGTTTTTGGACAAATGCCATTAGCATGTACTGCCCTCCCTAACTGGCTTCCGGATAACGAATACCAAAGGCTCCAAAAGCTCCTCACTGCCTCAAGCATTCCTCCCACCATTGCCCTTCCCCCTGTGGTTTATCCAAACACAAATAGGCTTGTGCAATCCACTGGCCAAGACCTTCCCATTTTAGTGATTTGTTAGAATTTTGTTCAAGAAAGCTATTTTTTAACGTTCAAAATAGGTTTTATGAACGAACCATCAAATAGAAAACAAATGGAATGGTAGAAATAGAAATGTATGACATTACTACCAAAGAGCCCTGAAAATTGGAGTTTAAGATTATTGGATTTTATAGAGGGGAGGATATGATGGCCATTCCTGGAATATGTAAACATTAACCAGAAAGGGTCCTTTTTGTTATTTAATCACCCAGTTGGTAGATGGTCAAATATATGCCCAGAGATTTTGTTCTGTCACTAGTAATTTTACCTATATTCAAGTAATCCCCATAACCAATAATGTAATCTGTACCCTATTGCAATATGCCCCCTTCCTATGCCCTTGATGTTACCGCCTCATGAAGGTATATAGAGATAAGTGACCAGCAAATGTGATATAATATTTCACAGAGGAAAGATGTGTTAGGACATCAGTGGACTATAATTAATACTATATTAGGGACCATTAAATTTATATTGCTTTTATCTAGTTTTCAAATGACCTTTATATATCCAAATTGCTAAGGAGCTTCCATGAGGCTAGCACAGCAAAAGAGCTGGATTTCTCCCAACAAGAAAAGAGATTTGACTGAACACCTCTGTACAGTTGCAATTTGGAATATTCACAAAAGCCAACAGCATGAGGAAAAATTAGGCCAATTGGAAAAGGCCTCTGGTTTTATTTCTGGAGCACAGCTAACTCAGGTTCAGGCTGGAATTGGTGGATTGCATGTCATTTCCACCCTTAGTTCAATAACCCAGGAGTTGCTGACAGAGATGGTCTTAAATATCACCGGTGCTGGGAAAGCATTGCAGTGGGACTTGGCATGCTCAGAAGTTTAGGATTTTTTGAATGACCAGGTGATGGCCATTCAGAGTGATCTTGAGCACCAAGCCTGGCCTACTGCCTTTACAGACACTTCAGGAGTACCATCTGATCTGTGGCCACGGAGGCATACTTGGAGATTCTCTGGGTGGAGGTGTGGACAGTCACAGTGCTCCTTCCAAGCCTATGGACTGGTCAAAGGGATGTGGGTCCCCACTTACCGAATCCTGCTGGGTACATGGGGAGGATGGATGCAGGATTGGGTGATTCACCGAGACATTTGGGAAATCAAGCCACCTGATATGCCTAGCTGATTCATGGTGAGTGCTCCTAAAATAACACCCAATATTTAGATTGGGATAGGAAACCAATGGACACTCTGGCCATTACAACCCCCACAGCTTCAATGCATATGTAAACTCAGGCCAGAGAAAGTTGTCACTGTCATAACAATGTTTGTTGGGAAGATAAGGGACTGGGAACCCTCCTGACAGGAGACATGCTCTTCTAGGCTAATGACAGTTGTGTATTTGTTAAGGCCCATATCATACACAACGCTCATTTTAACCTCACTACGACTGTAGGCAGCCATATTATCTATTGGCTGCAGATAAAACTTTATAATCCACTCTCAGGTATAAACTGCCCTTTAGCTGGACGACCCTGGTACCCGACCATTTCCAAAATCTGCTTTCATTGTTACCAGAGGTCCAAAAAAAATATCTGATTTACAAGGGCAAATTCATATCCTTGAAAATATATATCAGATAAAAAAAAAGGATGCCTTTCAAACAGCCTATAGACTGTCTTCTTTGTGAACTAGTCAAGATGTGTTGTGTGCGCTAACCAAAATTGTGCATGAACCCCATCGTATCGTCACCATAAGTGGACTAATACTTGTAGTGATGTTGGTTGGTTTGAGATTATGCCTCTGTTATTGCTGTTGCAAAAAAACCATTGCTGTGCATGTAATTTTTTTGCTAGGCCCAGCGCAAGGGAGCAAGTGGCATTGATAATTGTTAATGTAATTATTGACAAAAGTTGGGATGAGAAAAAGAAAAAGGAAGGGAAAGAAATCAGTGGGCTCATGAATGTGGAAGTTTAGGTCAAAAATGGCACCAAAGAGGCGCCAAAGGGGGAAATTGTGGAGGAAATAGCCTAAGGCCTAAACTTTGGCTAAACTTTGGTCAAGCGAACTGTATGTATGCTCAAGTGAACTGTATGTGTGGCCTGGAGGAAGGAGGAAAGTGCAGGGAGTGGGTAAAAGGAGAAGGATAGACAGAAATCATAAAAGCAGAACTAACTGTAAAAGCTATAAAAGCAGAACTAACTGTAGAAACTATAAAAGTAGAATTAACCTTTGTAACAGACTAAGATTAACAGATACCAGGTGACAGAGCAAGAAACTGCAAAGGGCAAATGTAAGGAAAAACAGAAAAGGTTTGCTTTGCTTTATTCCTTATATGGATGTAAAAGTTTAAGGAAGTATATGTAATTTTTGTGATTTTATCCTATATAATCTCTAGCATTTTATCTGTCGGGTGGGTTTGGCTGCCTTGGCTGACTCCCCCATCCATGCATGTTTGATTGATCAATAAAGGAGACTCAGGCTGTCTGATCCAAAATCAACCGTGTGGTCAATTTTCCACAATAATACCGTGCAATGACGACTACAAAAGTCCCATGCAAATACCTGTTCTCACTTTCAGGTGACATTGTAAATAAGAAGTGGGTAGTATTATCTCTTGTAAACGTAAACAATTTTCTTAGTCTTAACGATTGACCGAACAAGAAGTAGGACCGAGTGGACTTCTAGGCTCTAAAGTTTTACATTATTTTGTTTTTGAGTGCAGTTATGTCATAACAAAAATCTACATTTGTAAGTTGCACTTACACGATAAAGAGATTGCACTACAGTTGTATGAGGTGAATTGAAAAATACGATTTCTTTTGTTTGCCATTTTTACAGTGCAAATATTTGTAATAAATAATAATATAAAGTGAGCACTGTCAACTTTGTATTTTGTGTTGTAATTGAAAGCAGTATATTTAAAAATGTAGTAAAACATCCAAAAATATTTAATACTTTTCAATTGGTATTCTATTATTTAACAGTGTGACTAAAACTGCTATTAATTGTGATTTATTATTGTAATCATAATTAATGTTTTTTAGTTAATCGTATGAGTTAACTGAGATTAATCGACAGTCCTAGTATTAATTATGTTGATTACATAAGAATTCCCCATTGTTACTTTGATAGTAGGCAGATCCTTGTCTCAAGATCAGGCCCAGTATTATTAAAATTACTATAGAGTTGGGAACCTGTGTACACAGTTGCAACGCTTACGCTGTAGGAACTCTTCTATATTTACAAACAGTTTATTAATACATTTAGCAAAGTCACAAACACTCCATCCCATCAAGGTAGATAGAGAGACTACAGAATGTACATTTGAACATCCGTCTACTCACACCATCCCTTGCAGGGCAACCTGAAATGTGAGCTACCATCTTCCTCATCACCATCACCTTCCCCCTCATCATCAGTGGCCATCATTCTGGCACCTCCCAAGGGCTATATCTCTCTTTCCTATTGCCCACAAGCTTGGATGTAACTTTTATAATCTGTAATGCTGACACCACTATGTCTAATGCATATTCAGTAGAGGTTTCTCCCCTTTTCCTTATTTGTATTTCCTCATCCTACCAATGTTGAGGTGTCTTTCTTCTATATGTTATTATATTAATACATGTAACTACCATTTCAGCTCATGATCATACCCATCGCCCCTTGTTTAAGCATATTTACGGTTATTACATCCATGTTCCTTGCAGTAGCACTTACTGGAACATTCTAACTCCTACTATTGAGCAGCTCTTCTTAGGCTTTGTCTACACGGCCACGTAACAGCGCTGCAACTTTCTTGCTCAGGGTTGTGAAGAAACACCCCCCTGAGTGATGCAAGTTTCAGCGCTGTAAAGTGGAAATGTAGACAGTGTATCAGCACTGGTAGCTACTCCCCTCATGGAGGTGGCTTTTTTTCCCCTCGTGGAGGTGCCGCAACTGTAACATTGCTAGTGAAGACATGCCCTTAGTTCCCAAAATCTAACGGTAATTGTTAATCTATGCCAAGGGTTCTGGCCTACTTAACCCCTCTTATGATAACTTATGCTTCAGCTAATGTCTTATAGGATATAGGCCTGTAAGTTACTTGCATTACAGTTGAATATAATGAAAGCAGCTAAATATAATGAAGGCAAGACAGTGAATATAGCAAAGGCAAGCTAGCCCTATGGGCTACACCATGTACAAGACTAAATGCAGGCCTAGTTTAAACTAAAAAGAGCTAACACCACTTTTACTTTATTCCCCACAAACTATGCCCTTGTTTTCAGGTAAAATTTAACTCTTTCAAAATGTAAAGTATGAAATGTAGATTAATTAAAATGAGTAATTTGGATTTAATTAATAACAAAAACAGCAGTGGAGAGAAACCTCTAATTTAGTATTTGAAAGGCAATATATATAAACAAAATGTTCTTAAAATTCAGTGTGCCTTAAATGCTTTAGTAAACATTTTGCATGAGTAACTTATTTCACACATTTAGCAAAATATAAAAAAGAAATTATAAATCATGAAATACACATACACACTAGCCCCGAATTTTAAAGGTAACATAGGGGAAAAAAAGAGTACAAGGTTAAGAGAATGAGTCTGGATTTTAGGGACATTTTGACAAATGCTTGAAATCTTTATTTAGTGATTCTGTTTTTTATTTGTTTTTAGTTTTCATACTTTAGCATAGCTAAACATGTGTCATAAAGAAACTCTGCCTAACCTCATGAGGCATTATATTATCCCTTTCGTTATTCCACATTTTTTAATAATTTCTTTCACTGAGAGTCAGAAATAGTAAATAACTTACATTTACAAAGGCATTGGAAGGAATGTGTATGCATACTGGGACAAAACTGCAAGGTTGGTCACTTCTGACTGGAATGAAATACACTAACATAACCAAAATGCTTATCTCTACATACTTAGTGATATTTTATAAAAGTACCTTAAAGGTAACAACAACTTTTGTTTGTTAGTACCCTGAGACACATTTTGGATCCTAAAAGAACGGCAGCAACTAACCATGAAACCTAAAGGAATGCTATGTGGTGGAAGGGCAGGCAAAACCCATTGTCTGGATTGCACAGCCACACTGGTGCAAAACTTCAAGCCCAAATTTGAGTGAGTGGCATTGTAACTTTATGCACAAGGTTGCAACATCACTCAAATTTGCAGTAACTGCAAAAAGTTAGTGTGCTTTAAAAGTTGAAGTTTCCCCAACAACATTGCGGCCTGTGATTTTCTTACAGCCTTAACTATTTGTTGGAGCTTTATAAGGAATGTGGAGGTATTTCTAACTCATAGAGCTGGAAGGAATTTTGAAAGGTAATTGAGTCCAGTCCCCCGCCTTTGCAGCAGGACCAAGTACTGTCCCTGACAGATTTGTGCCCCAGATCCCTACAATGGTCCCCTCAAGGGCTGAGCTCACAACCTGGACTTAGCAGGCCAGTGATCAAACCACTGAGCTACCCCTCCCCCCATAAGAGAATCCAATATTTTTGAAATACTGCTAAGACAAAGGAAATTTTCCGTTCCACTAACTCCACTATAGCTTTAATTATTTTGTGATTGGGAAAGCCTAGAATTCTCTGGTCATTGGATCCAGACTACTGGTGACCAGTCTGATATAACTTAACTCTGAACATACAGAGTAGCAGTTTTGGTTAGGGATGGGTAAGGAACAGGTGTGTTCCCAGCTCTTCTGGATACACTTCTCTGTGAGCAAAGTTAAGGTTAAAAGACAGCATTTTCTGTGTCCACCATGACTCCAACTCAAGACTCCTATTCAAACACTCCAACAGACAAAGTCTGTCTTCACTGAAAAGTTAGCCCAGGTTCTTACTCAAGTGTTGTCCCCTAAACCACCTCCCATCCACACATAAAGATCTGGCACAGCTGGAGGTATGGGTTAGACCCCAGATGCTGCTTTTATTCAGGCTAGTAACCCACCCACTTTACAGTGAGGACAGTCTAAACAATTTGAGTGCTTATAACCCCAGTGCCTTCCCACATTTCACCCTGTGTGCTCAGAAGGACAAATAAGTTCTCCCACAATTCATTGGTAAAGAATCAGAGTGGCTCACTGCAGCATAAAGAACTATGGGATATGCCAGAAATCCTAGCATCACACACAAGAGAGTGAAGCACCAGTAAAGACCAATCATTCAGGGAGGGCTTTGCAGTGAGGCTGTTCACTATCAGGTGAGGCTAACTCAGGTGTGGATCATTCAGGCTAACTCTGCAGTGAAGACATAAACACACTGTGCTCAGGGTGGCACTTCAATCCAGGGAGTGCTGGTTGCTGGTATGTTGAGAGCAGAGTTTCAATAGTCTATTAAACTTTTCAAATTACTGACTGTGGTTACATAAACAATTGCATTTGGTTAAGATGAGATTGCATTTTACATGGCTGCATACACTTTGAAAACTCATGTTTTAAGATGTGCACTGGCTCTTTCATTGTATTATAGCTACTCACAGAACCTTTAAACAAAATATAAATTAAACAGAATACGCACCTGTAATTGTGTGGTAAACTGTGGACTACGTTGCCTCATAGCTGTGGTACTATCTTGTACAATGTGTCCTAATCTTTATGGGGTCTAGGAAATTACTTTCTGGCCATGAGTAAACACTTGGATATAAATAGCACCAACAAACTACTTTATTACATTGGTGTTTTCATTTAATGAACAGTTTCAAGTCAGGAACAAATTACAAAAAATAAAAAGTTATAAAGTATCTGAAATATTTTCTAATAAACCAACTGAAAGCTGTCATCTCAACAGAAATCAGAGCCAAAGCTGACAGATTTGATACTCATTTACAGACCACCACAGATTAAAATATTCAGAAAGAACTTACTGATACCTTGTTAATAATGGTAGTGGAATAAACCAGACTTGACAGAGTTCAAGGCCAGAAGGGACAACCAGATCATCTAGTCTGATCTCCTGTATATCCCAGGCCACCAACCACATGCTAAACCCAACAACCGAAATTAGACAAAAGTTTACAGCCCACAGGAAACTAGACTATTATGTGCCATAGGAAGAACTGAAATGTACTAGTGCAATGGCAGGGAAATGACTGAGTGACACATATCCAGATAATTCTGGCACATGATCTGCACCCACACTCTGCAGAGAAAGGTGAAAAACTCTCAAGATCACTGACAATCTGACCTGAGGGAAGATTCCTTCCTGACTCAACATATAGCGATCAGTTAGACCCTGAGCATGTGAGCAAGCAGCAGCCAGCCAAGCACCTGAGACTGATCAATGCTACGTCAGAGCCTTCACTCAGTTCCCCCCATGTCTCCTCTCCAGCCGTGGCTTTACCTGATGCTTCAGAGGAAGGAATTTTGAAGAAAAAATTAGAGATACTATATTTGTGAAGGAGGGAATCCCTTCCTCGCCCCTGCAGGTAGTCAGCTGAAACCCCGAAGCATGGAATTTTAAGAATATAAGACAAATGGGAAGTGAGCTCCAGTGTTGCTGAGCCCTGTTCCCTACTGTAACAAGCAATCCCATCCTGGGATCAGGGCCGTCCTTAGCCATAGGCAGAACAGGCAGCTGCCTAGGGCACCGCTCTGCTGGGAGCCCGGACAGACGGGAAGCAGTGAAGAATGTAAGAGCAGGGATGCTGGGTCCTAGAGAGAGCTGAACGCAGCACAGTCTGAGGGAGGGGATTGGCTGCTGGGGTCTCTGGGAAGGGGTAGGGGAAGGAAATCACCTGTAGGGTGACCAGATGTCCTGATTTTATAGGGACAGTCCTGATTTTTGGGTTTTTTTCTTATATAGGCTCCTATTCCCCCCCCACTCCCATCCCAATTTTTCACATTTGCTGTCTGGTCACCCTGGGTGGGTGTAATTGGTACCTATATAAGACAAAGCCCAAATATCGAGACTGGCCCTATAAAATCAGGACATCAGGATCTGGTCACTCTAGCTGGGGAGCGCATCTCTCCCCCGGGCTGGCAGTGATCCATCTCATCTGGGGGGAGCTGCACAGGGCAGGATGAACTGCTGTAGCTCCATGGGTGCCCCATCCCTGAGATCAGATGCTGTGCTAACTTCACCATGGTCTATTGGGCTGGCGGTGGTGCCCCTTGGTGTGTGATCGGACCTGAGGGTTTGCTGCTGCTGTTGCCACTCTGCACCCCAAGAGGTGGATTTTGGGGTCCTGCAGTTTTCTACCTATCTCCTCCTCTACTGCAGCTGTTGGACCAGTAGGCTGGGGGGTGAGCCAAGCATGAAAGCAGTACTGTGTTGCCATTTAGATTGTCATTTTACAAATTTGTTCACCAAAAATGCTTGCTAACAATCCTGAATTCAATTTCAATTAAAAAAAAAAACAATATCTTAGCCAAAAACAGAAAATTAAGTTGTTGACAATTATTTGTGATAAGTTTGGTATGGGGAAGGGAGTGGGCCAGTTTTCATCAGAGAAACAAAAAATGTTGACTGACTTTCCTATAACCCTGTTACTGCTAAATAGAGCCCTCCAACAACTGTAATATGCTCATCTCCTTACTAGTGTATAGAGCAGGGGTCAGCAACCTACGGCACATGTGCCAAAGATGGCATGTGAGCTGATTTTTGATGCATGCGGCGATAGGCTGAGCGGCTCAGCCCGCCGCTACTCTGGGGTTTCAGCTGCTGTCCCATTGCCACCCAGGGTAATGGCCACTGGCCCCACTCAGCACCCACTGTTGGCCTGGGAACACCCAAGGAACCCCAGGCTGGCACCGAGCTGAGCAGGCCGGTGGCTGCTACCCTGGCTGAGCCACTCAACCTGCTGTTGGCCTGAGGTTCCATTCATTCAGCTGGCACTGGGCTGAGCGGGACTAAATTCAATGAAATAGGAAAACAAGAACTACTAATGACAAAGTGCAAGAACCTAGAGCAGTGGTCCCCAAGCTTTTTCGTCTGGCAGTCACCAGACAAAGGACTGTAGCAGTGGATGAGCATCCGCCAAAATGCCGCCGAAATTCGGTGGCATTTCAGCGGCGACGCCTCTGGATGATGCTGCTTATTGGTGGCAAGTGGTGTGTCATAACCTTAGTCCCAGATTTGGACCTTAGCGTCCAAAATATGGGGGTTAGCATGAAAACCTCCAAGCTTAGTTACCAGCTTGGACCTGGTACCTGCTGCCACCACCCAAAAAATTAGAGTGTTTTGGGGCACTCTGGTCCCCCTGACAAACCTTCCCTGGGGACCCCAAGACCCAAATCCCTTGAGTCTCACAACCAAGGGAAATAATCCTTTTTCCCTTCCCCCCTCCAGGTGCTCCTGGAGAGATACACAGACACAAGCTCTGTGAATCCAAACAGGGTGACTCCCCCTCTCCGTTCCCAGTCCTGGAAACCAAAAGCACTTTCCTATTCCCCCAGAGGGAATGCAAAATCAGGCTAGCAATCCAAAACACAGATCTCCCCTTGATTTCTTCCTCCCACCAATTCCCTGGTGAGTACAGACTCAATTTTCCTGAAGTAAAGAAAAAACTCCAACAGGTCTTAAAAGAAAGCTTTATATAAAAAGAAAGAAAAATACATACAAATGGTCTCTCTGTATTAAGATGATACAATACAGGGTCAATTGCTTAAAAGAATATTGAATAAACAGCCTTATTCAAAAAGAATACAAATCAAAGCACTCCAGCACTTATATTCATGCAAATACCAAAGAAAAGAAACCATATAACTTACTATTTGATCTCTTTGTCCTTACACTTAGAAACAGAAGACTAGAAAGTAGAAACTACTTCTCCAAAGCTCAGAGAAAGCAGGCAGACAGACAAAAGACTTAGACACAAACTTCCCTCCACCCAGAGTTGAAAAAATCCGGTTTTCTGATTGGTCCTCTGGTCAGGTGCTTCAGGTGAAAGAGACATTAACCCTTAGCTATCTGTTTATGACATGGTGTCATTCAGTACGCAGGTGCACTGAGAGGTCCCTGTGGGCGCCATGGCACCCTCGGGCACTGCGTTGGGGACCCCTGACCTAGAGAGCCTTCTGAAGCACAGCGATCACTTTGATTTAAATGAACTTGAACTGTATGAAGAATTGAGTACACTGTCATCAATGTTGCCACATGCAAAATCGATGATGGACATTGTAGAGTTTATTCATACCAGCAAACTTGTTGACATATATCCTAATGTGTACGTTGTCACTCGTATTCTACTGACAATTCCTGTTACAGTAGCATCAGGAGAATGGAGTTTCTCAAAACTAAAGCTCATTAAAAACTATCTCCGCTCTACAAGGAGTCAGGAACACTTGACTGGTCTTGCTATTCTTGCAATCGAACAAGACATCGCTTTGTCTTTGTCATATGATGATGTTATTACTGATTTTGCAGCCAAAAATGCCAGAAAGATTGCTTTGAATTAAAAACAAATCCTTGTTTCAATACCTCTTCATATAAATTTCCAATAAAATGTTGACAAATTAAAAAAATTATATTATTTGCATCATTCTGTCAAATCAGAATTTTTTCTGTAGTGCTACCTTAGTGCCAGTCCATCAGCATTACAGTGTGCTTAATTAAGTTAAACTGGTTTTAATAATATGCATGTGGCAAGTTTTCCAATAGTGTAAGCTTATGTTTGTGAGCAAGACAGGCATAGGGGCACCAGTTTAATAATCCCGCCTAGGGCACCATAAATCCTGACGGCAGCCCTGCCTGGGATCTTTCAACATGCATGTCAAAAAGGCTACAGCTACAAAAGCCCAGTCACTGATCTCCTCATTTGGCTCCCTGGGACTTTTAGAGGGCATCTTTAGTTCAACCCACAGAGTTGGTCACATTCTGGACCTAATCTTCAGTCATAAGAACATAAGAACGGTCATATTGGGTCAGATCAAAGGTCCATTTAGCCCAGTATCCTGTCTACCCACTGTGGCCAATGCCAGGTGCCCCAGAGGGAATGAACAGAACAGGTAATCATCAAGTGATCCATCCCGTCATCCATCCCCAGTTTCCAGCAAACAGAGGCTAGGGACACCATCCCTGCCCATCCTGGCTATTAGCCATTGATGGACCTATCCTCCATGAATTTATCTAGTTCTCTTTTTAACCCTCTTATAGTTTTGGCCTTCACAATATCCTCTGGCAAAGAGTTCCAGAGGTTGACTGTACATTGTGTGAAGAAATACTTCCTTTTGTTTGTTTTAAATCTGCTGCCTATTCATTTCATTTGGTGACCCCTAGTTCTTGTGTTATGAGGAGTAAATAGCACTTCCTTATTTACTTTCTCCACACCAGTCATGATTTTATAGACCTCAATCATATCCCCCGTTAGTCATCCCTTTTCCAAGCTGAAAAGTCCCAGTCTTTTTAACGTTTCCTCATATGGAAGCTGTTCCATATCCCTAATCATTTCTGTTGCCCTTTTCTGAATCTTTACCAATTCCAATATAGTTTTTTTGAGCCGGAGCCACATCTGCATGCAGTATTCAAGATGTGGGTATACCATGGTTTATATAGAAGCAATATGATATTTTCCGTCTTATTATCTATCCCAGAGGTGGGCAAACTACAGCCCGTGGGCCATATCCTCCTGTCCAGCCCCTGAGCTACTGGCCCAGGGTGCTTGCCCCCAGCCCCTCCCCTGCTGTTCCCCCTCTCCCGCAGCCTCAGCTCATTGTGCTGCCAAGGCAATGCTCCAGGCGGCCGGGGAGCGCAGCTGCAGAGCCGGGGCCTGACCCAGTGCTCTGGGTGGCGCGGCTGTAGTGCCACCAGCCAGCAGTGCTCCAGGCAGCACGGTAAGAGGGCAGGGGAGTTCTGGGTGGTGGCTGGGGGGCAGGGGTGTGGATAGGGGTCAGGGCGGTCAGAGGGTGGGGAACAGGGGTGGTTGAATGGGGGCAGAGGTCCCGGAGGGCAGTCAGGAAGGAGGTGGGGGGTTGGATGCAGTGAGGGGGCAGTCAGGGGACAGGGAGCGGAGGGTGGTGGATGGGGCAGGAGTCCCAGGGGGGCTTTCAGGGGGTGAGATGCAGGGGAAGTTGGATAGGGGTCAGGGGCCAGGCCATGCCTTGCTGTTTGGGGAGGCACAGCCTCCCCTAACCATCCCTCCATACAATTTTGGAAACCCGATGCGGCCCTTAGGTCAAAAAGTTTGCCCACCCCTGATCTATCCCTTTCCGAATGATTCCCAACATTATCATCTTTTTTGACTGCCACTGCACGTTCAGTGGATGTTTTCAGAGAACTATCCACAATGACTCCAAGATATTTCTTGAGTGGTGACAGCTAAATTAGACCCCATCATTTTATATGTATAGTTGGGATTATATTTTTCAATGTGCATTACTTTGCATTTATCAACATTGAATTTCATCTGCCATTTTGTTGTGCAGTCACCCAGTTTTGTGAGATCCCTTCATAGCTCTTCGCAGTCTGCTTTGGACTTAACTATCTTGAGTAGTTTTGTATCATCGGCAAATTTTGCCACCTCACTGTTTACCCCTTTTTCCAGATCATTTATGAATATGTTGAATAGGACTAGTCCCAGAACAGACCCCTGGGGACACCACTAGTTATCTCTGTCTATTCTGAAAACTGGCCATTTATTCCCTCCCTTTGTTTCCTACCTTTTAACCAGTTACTGATCCATAGGAGGACTTTCCTTCTTATTCCATGACAGGCAACTTTGCTCAAGAGCATTTGATGAGGGACCTTGTCAAAGGCTTTTTGAAAATCTAAGTACACTATATCCACTGGATCCTCTTGTCCACATGTTTGTTGACCCCATCAAAGAATTCTGGTAGATCAGTGAGGCATGATTTCCCTTTACAAAAATCATGTTGACTCTTCCCCAACAAATTATGTTCATTTACATGTCTTAACATTCTGTTCTTTACTATAGTTTCAATCAGTTTGCCAGGTACTGAAGTTAGGCTTACTGGCCTGTAATTGCCAGGATCACCTCTCGTGCCCTTTTTAAAAATTGGCATCACATTAGCTATCCTCCAGTCATTTGGTACATCTTGTTCTGAGGTGACATGTGCCCAGTCAATATGGGTGTGACATTATGCCCCATATTCTTCAGAGAAATATTGTTATGATATGAATATGGCATAACTAATATATGTTTAATGCAAGATGGCTCATGTGAGGTATCATTGGAAAGGTTATGATTTACTGGATGTGATTATCCTGTTTGAAAGCATGTATCATTTCTGTATCTGAAGTTAGGAATATGGACTGTGTATCAATTACAAAAGTGCTTGCATCTGGGGAACGCTCACCAGACAATAGGCAATCAGCCTGAGTGGGCCATTAGGAAGGACAATAGGACTTTGAAGATAGTAACCTCCCACCTTCCTGAGAAGCTTCCTGGGATGCTGCTTGAACACTGCAAGATCATGTCACCTGGTACAGGATACCATCCTGAGCTGCTGGTATCTTTCCACTGGAAGGGGATGGGCATTAAACTAGGAAACAAAGGGTTCCCGCCGTATGCATTTCCTATTTAAGACTGGGGAGTGAGTTAATCTTGGTTCTTCTCCAGTACCTCCCTGCCCAAGAAGGAAGACTGCTGAAAACACCTGAAGAAACAAAGCAATTGAGCTGGGGAAGCATTGGGGGGGGGGGGTAGGGATGGAGTCTAGGTGAGAAAGATCTTGCCTGTGAAAGGAATACCTGGAGATTTAAGCTGAAAGCCATGCAGTTTACCTTCAAGAAACTCTGCAACCTGCTTAAAACAACATTTAGGGTGAAAAGTTATTATTTGTAGCCACTATTCTTTAGTATATTAAATTTAGTTTGCATGTTTTGTTTTATTTGCTCAGTAATCTGCTTTGTTCTGTTGCCCCTTGTAATCCCTTAAAATCTACCTTTTGTAGTTAAGAAACTTGTTTTTTGTTTATTCTAAAACCCAGTTTGTGCTATTCATAACTGGGGGTAGGGGAGCTGTGAATATCTTCCTCCACATTGCAGGAGGGGGCAGCGAATTTCATGAGCTTATGCTGTATAGACCTCTGTACAGCACAAAGACCATATAATTTTTGGTTTACACTTGTGAAAGTAGAATGAATTATATAGTAAGAATAGAAAGGATTAAAAAAATGTTGTCTGTACCTTTAAGCAAAATTGTTGGAATGTTGCAACCAGGTGTCAGGAATACAGACATTAACATAGAACAATTGCACCGTTTAAGGGCAATTGGTGAAGCATTAGCCTTAGATCAATAACAGTAAGTAAGGAAATAGGATATGCATGCTGTGCCCCAACTGAATTTTACTGTTTTGCTTTCTTTGTCCCTTTGTCTAATTCCCGCTCTTTTATCTGTATAAATAAGACTGTTTGGGCCTTGCATGGCCACTCACATATTCTGAATGTTATTGGCGGAGCACTGCGCTAATAAACAGAGTGGTCTGACAAATTGTGAGTCCTGATTCTAACTTTGACACACTCCAGAGGGTGTGTGCACCTGAGTGCTGGGCAATTCCCAGGCTGATTCTTCCCATACAGAGCTGATTGAAGACTCTGTGTGATTCTACAGCTGGGTGTGTCCCTACCTGTGTATGCAGCAGGACAGAGTGAGGGAGCCCAGGCTCGTGAAACGGGTGGGCTCAATGGGACCCCAGTGCATCACATGGCACCCCAGTATGGGGGTCCAACCCATCACAATGGGGATAGTTGAAATCCCGCATTATTATTTTTTTATTTGTATATCCTCTCTAATCTCCCTGAGCATTTCACAGTCACCATCCTGGTCAGGTGGTCAGTAGGATATCCCTACTGCTATATTCTTATTCTTCAAGCATGGAATTAATATCTCTAGAGATACTATTGTACAGTTTGGTTCATTTAAGATTTTTACTTAATTTGACTCTACACTTTCTTTCACATACAGTGCCAGTCCCCCACCAGCATGACCTGTTCTGTCCTTCGATACATTTTGTACTCTGGTATTACTGTGTCCCATTGATTATCCTCATTCCACCAAGTTTCTGTGATACCTATTATATCAATGTCCTCATTTAATATGAGGCACTCCAGGTTTTTTTTGTTAAATATTATTTATTTTAAGTTTTAAATTAATTGAGATATCCTATCTCCTAAAACTGGAAGGGCACTTGAAAGGTCAAGTCCAGCCCCCTGCCTTCACTAGCAGGACCAAGTACTGATTCTGCCCCAGATCCTTAAGTGGCTCCCTCAAGGATTAAACTCACAACCCTGGGTTCAGCAGGCCAATGCTCAAACCATTGAGCTATCCCTCCCCCAAGTTTTAATTTTTAGGTATTTTTCCACAGACAATGTTACAATTTCAAGGTCTCATACCGTTTAGTCTACCAGAGCTAAAAAACAGCATTCTATACTTTTGTAAAGGTGGTGGTTGTGATGCTGGCAGGCTAAGCGCAAACTCTCTGAACACTTAAAAGTATGAAAACCAGTCATACTTACCTGTGATTTTACAGACTTTTATCATATCCCCCCCTTAGTCATCTGTTTCCTAAGACGAACAGCTCTAACTTTGTAAGTCTCTCCTCAGCCTTTTTTAGTTTGGTTTATTGGGCTTTGTGCATTCCAACAACAAAAAAAAGTTAGTACCATATTAGTTAAAATTGTGATTAAAAAAATTTATCACAATTAACCATGCTTTTAGTCAAAAGAATACCAATTGAAATTTATTAAATATTTGTGGATTTTTTCTACATTTTCAAATATGTAGGTTTCAATTACAACACAGAATGTATTGTGTACAGAAGTGTGCAATGCTTACTTTATATTACAAATATTTGCAGTGTAACATGATAAACATAAGAAATAGTGTTTTTCAATTCACCTCATACAAGTACTGTAGTGCAAATTTCTTTATCCTGAAAATGCAACTTACAAATGTAGATTGTTTGTTACATATCTGCACTCAAAAATGAAACAATGTACAACTTGAGAGCCTACAAGTCCACTCAGTCCTACTTCAACCAATTGCTCAGACAAAACAAGTTTGTTTAGACTTATGGGAGATAAACTGCCCACTTATTATTTACAATGTCACCTGAACGTGAGAACAGATACTTTTGTAGCCAGCACTGCAAGGTATTTTACGTGCCAGATATGCAAAACATTTATAAGCCCCTTCATGCTTCAACCACCATTCCAGAGGACATGCTTCCATCCTGATGATGCTCATTTAAAAAAAATGAGCTAATGAAATTTGTGACTGAACTTCTTGGGGGAAAACTGCATGTCTCCTACTATTTTACCAGCATTCTGCCATATATTTCATGTTATAGCAGTCTCAGATGATGACCCAGCACATGTTCATTTTAAGAACACTTTCAGTGCAGATTTGACAAAACACAAAGAAGGTACCAATGTGAGATTTCTAATGCTAGCTACAGCACTTGACTCATGAATCTGAAGTGCCTTCCAAAATTTTAGAGAGACGAGGTATTCAACATGGTTTCAGAAGAGTTAAAAAAACAACATTCCAGTGTGGAAACCACAGAACCCAAACCACCAAAAGAGAAAATCAACCTTCTGCTGGTGACATCTGACTCAGTAATGAATGTGCATCAGTCCACACCGCTTTGGATTGTTATTGAGCAGAAGCCGTTATCAGCATAGACGCATGTCCTCCAGAATGGTGGTTGAAACATGGAGGGACTCATGAATCTTTAGTGATCTGGCACATAAATATCTTGCGATGCCAGCTACAACAGTATCATGAGAATGCCTGTTCTTATTTTCAGGTGACACTGTAAACAAGAAGTCAGCAGCATTATCTCCTGCAAATGTAAACAAACTTGTTTGAGCAATCGGCTGAACAAGTAGTAGGACTGAGTGGATTTGTTGGCTCTTTAAGTTTTACACTGTTTTATTTTTTAGTCCAATTATTTTTTGTATATAATTCTACATTTGTAAGTTCAACTTTCATGATAAAGAGATTGCACTAAAGTACTTGTATTATGTGAATTGAAAATACTATTTCTTTGGGGGGGGAGTTTACAGTGCAAATATGTGTAATCAAAAATAAAGTGAGCACTGTACACTTTGTATTCTGTGTTGTAATTGAAATCAATATATTTGAAAATGTAGAAAATATCCAAAAACTATTTAAATAAATGGTATTCTATTACTAACAGTGCATTTAGTTAATTAATTTTTTATTCACACAATTAATCACAATTAATTTTTTTAATCACTTGATAGCCCTAATTACAATCTTTATTCTTTCTGTTCTCCTTTCTGCTTGTGCAGTTTATTACTTCTACCATAAATACTACAAATTTCTCTCTCTCCAAGAAATCTCTCTCTATTTCTCTTAAATTAGATAGCATATATTTTGTGACATTATATTGTAGTAAAGGTACCTTCCCTTACTGGTTTTCTTCTCCTTCCTCACTTGTTTCTAAATATTTTTTAGCAGCTTTTAGCTTCTGTGTAAGTCAAGATATCGTGCTGATAATTCTTGTTCTTCGTAGCTTCCTAGTCTGTTTAGGTACCATGTATCCTCCATACACTGTACTGTGTTATCCCCACAGTTGATATATTTTAGCTCTGCTCTTTCTAGTTTTCATATGAATGCTCCCCTCCTCATTTACCACCACACTTTGTTTTACCTCTACACACATTTGTCACATATTCAAACTTTTGACACTCCTAAAATCTCAAACGGGGTGGAATACATTGTTTAGACACGTTATTTTCACAGCTGTGAGTGGTTTACTCTCCTCCCCCACCTCAAATTAATTGCTTACTGAACGCCACCTGGTCCCTATCTATAGTTGTTTTTTTTAATTTCATCTTTCAATCATTTCCAGTGACTTCTCGTTTCCATCATACATTTGGGTGGCTGGCAATCTAGTGTTCAGCAGTTTTTCAACCAATTCTTTACTGGCACACTGCATCACCAAATCTCCACCCTCTAATCTTCTAGCTCTTAATATTGCCCCACTACTTCTCCTAATCATTTCAACTATATTTACTTCCTTATTCAGTGATTTAGCACTGGCAATACTGTGGTTTCCCACCCTACTCTTTGTTCCTGCTGCTTCTTCAGATGTGTCTGTTCTTGTCTTCTAATTTGCATCCATTCTTCATTCCTAGCTTCTTCTCCCTCACATTCTAGAGTGACTTCTGTGTCATTCATCCTGCTTTTCCCTCATTTCCAGGGCACAACCATTCTCCACCCACTTGCCACCCCAGCTCAGGGCAAATCTGCCTGGAAGACCCTCAAGGAGGCAACCAGATAACTTCATGTGCCTCCTTTGGGCTTACATAGTGATTCAAGTATCAGAGGGGTAGCCATGTTAGTCTGGATCTGTAAAAGCTGCGAAGAATCCTGTGGCACCTTATAGACTAACAGACGTTTTGGAGCATGAGCTTTCATGGGTGAATACCCACTTCGTCAGATGCAGGCTTCACCCACGAAAGCTTATGCTCCAAAACGTCTGTTAGTCTATAAGGTGCCACAGGATTCTTTGCTGCTTTTATAGTGATTCAAGCCAATCAGAGAGGCAGAAAATCTCCCATCAGGACTGTGGAAGGACCCACTCACTCCTGCCTCTGCTTGAGTCCACAAACAGCTCAGAGACCTTTATGCTAGTAAAACACTCAGTGCAGTTTGTCGTACAAGGGTGGTGGGAACCAACATTGTAACTATACAACCATACTCCTACAGTCATAGGGAGCTCTCGGCTCCTGAGGCAAGCAAGGAAGAGCAATCCCAGCTTCTCCCCTCCTACTTCCTTCCTGAGCCTTTTGTATCCTCTGCCTAATGGCTTTATTAGCCTTCCAGCTCCCCTCCACCCACCAGTTAGGCACAGTTCATCTTCCAAGCAAAGTTTAGATACTAAACATTATGGCCAGTTTCACTGATACCACAAATAAGCACATTTAAAGTCTACAGCTGAAGTTCTTCTCTCACCAACTCCTACCACACTGGTGTGCTCATCAAACTGGTTTCAAAGATGTTCCAGAAAGGGGGTTTGGCATTAACACTTCCATCAGTGATCACTTAAAATAGCATAGGTGAGAAAGGATTTGGGTGTCTCATTCCTGTCCCCATCACAAGGCCATCATGCAGTTTATTCCATTTAGCAATGTCTGCTCAGAAAGAAACTCAGAACTGCATTAGGAGATATTATAGATCCAGGTTCAGGAGGCAAGGAATTGTATATAGCTCAGGACTGAAGTGTACTGGCAAAGCTGTGTCTGTGTATAACCTTACAGTACTATCGCCTGTGGTAAATGGTTCAAGACAAAGCCGCTAGTTTCCTACTTTCATAAGCACTAAACTCATTTAAACTATAAAGTTTTTATTTTTCTGACCATGTCAGGTCACACTCAAGGGTAGACTAGATTTATCCACTATGCTAACGGTGAAACCAGTAATACAGGAAGACCTTCCTGGTGCACAACAGAGGGAGCAATTCTCTTATCTCTTCCCCCTTCTAGAGCTGCTGTGGGTTGGGGCACTCAGGAAAGTGGTAGTATCTCATTCCATCTGAAATTTTTTTAATAATTATAAAATGTATTAGTTTTTTCACATTTTGTACAAAATAGGAGTTGGTTTCTCTTAATTAGGAGAATCAGCTGAATGAGAGATTTTAATTAGATGAGTCTGAAAATAAAATGAGACTGGGTTCTCCTGTTCTGGAAAGGTCCCTCACAGCTTGCCCCATGTCTCTTCAGCTTTGCTCTCATGATTGTAGAACAACTTCAGGGGAAGCACCCTTGCATCACTGACTCTTTGGAGGCTTGTAGTGAATTCTGCAGCGCTCGTTAAATACCTAGGAGACCAAAATAAAAAGGGAGTCATTCCTTGTAATAAGCCTCCTCAACACAACAGAAGCTGGGACCAGAACTAGCAATTCTCCCTTTCTACAGTGCACGTCAAAACTATGACTGATGACTGACCTTGCAGCATTAATGATTGTCACTACTCTCTGAGAGCCGTGACCTATTCACCTTCCCTGCAGGTCAGTATTCCAACACTTGCAGCCTGGTGCACAGAGACTGCATAGTACTAGAGGTGCTCTTTTACAGATGAGACAACTAAGATCCTAACAATTTGTGGTCACTAATCTGTGGCATGTTTCACAAGAGGAAAAGCATTGCGTACTACAGACTGTCAGTCTAAATTCATGTTGGGCAGGTTAACCGAATACAACTATTACTTACTTTCTGAGCTAATCTGTTGTGTTGCATCACTGTGTTGCTCAACAGATGCCATGTTGCACACCAGAGGTGGGGCATTACAGTGGAGGGTGAAATGCAAACTACATTTATGGGTCACATCAGTCTGTAAAAGCTTTGTAGAGGTATTGTATAGTTTGCAATCAATTCAATGTTTTTGGATAAAAATAATTTTGACTACTTGATAGCAGTCTGCCCTTCAGGTGCACATACTAGCACTACTAGCCCTTGCAGCACTCACCTTCAGCAACATGCTTGGCTAAAATCTGGTAAATAGAACTAGTAACCTCAGATTCAGACTCAATACCTCTTCCTGCAATAATATGGTTTATCATGGAGATTTCTTAAGTAATAACCAGACCTGACTAACTTTTTAAGATCTAAGGCTGTCTCTACACTGCTGCTTTCAGCGCTAAAACTCAAGCCATTCAGAAGTGTGAAAAAACACCCGAGTGACAAAAGTTTTAGTGCTGAAAAGCACCAGTCTAGATAGCGCTTTATCGCTGGGAGCACAAAGCTATCACCCCTCATTCGCGGTGGTTATTTTTTATTGCCGGGAGAGCTCTCCCCCAGCAATAAGCGTGACTACACCACCCACGTCACTGAGCTGCTGCAGTAGCGCTGCTGCGGCTGCGCTGTAATGTGGGCAGCATAAACATACCCTAAAATAGCATGAGCTATAATACGTGCGTCACATATATTCTTACCACCAACTAGAAGGCTAGGGTATTTAGTGTTCAGCCAGTCACAGCTCATTTTATAGAGGTACTTAAAACTGTTTTAGAGTTGTCCCTTTCCACAATCCTGTGTTCTCTGGATTGAGCTCCTAGTGGGGGGAAAAGGATCTTCAGGGCCTGCCACCAACCTCAGCAAAAAAAATTGTACGTTTGCAAAGTGCACAGCTTCAGATTCTACTTTCAAAGATCTGTTCAATACCTACTCCGCCTGATAAGAGATTTTAACATGCAGCTCCCACCAATCAGGTGAGTGCTCTCATCCCCTCCCATTTTGTGTGCAGTTCAGCGTGCTCTGAGAACACCTACCAGATTGGGCCATGCAGGCAAGACAGGCAGGGTAATGCCTAGTTTCACCTGGTTTGAGGATCCTGCTGGGGCTTCAGCATGAGATAGGCGCCTGGGCACCAAGACTGAGGCAGCTGTGTACATGCCCAGAGGAAGAAACTTCAAGTCCCTGATGCACCTAACGGCAGAAATGTAGGCTCTGAGTGATTTTTAGGTGACTTCAGGATTAGGTGGCAGCTTAGCAGGGGTTTTCAGTGGCACCTAAATTTTGGACTTAGGCACCTACGTTTCTTTGTGCATGTAGTCCTTGATGGCCAGATGCGTGGTTTAAACCAGATTCAACTCTACTAGTAGACACTCCCATAAAATAGCACTCTTTCTGCTAAGCCACACCAGCTTTCCAAGTTCCCCAGAGACATAGCATTCATTTCTTAGTAACTCTCAATTCAAGGCGAATGAGCTACAGACAATTGGTCCAAAGAGCAGCTTTCACTCAATTAAAAATAAATTACACTTCTGTGAAAATGCTGTGCCTACTATTAGTTTCAGAGTTCTATTTTGTGTCAGTTAGCTTCCCACTGATACAAATAGGAGCAATTCACACGTCCCTCAGAGATACCATTTCAGGCCGTCAGCAAAGTGAGGCACAGATCATTGTATTGGGTAGAACTGTTTGAAATACTTTGAATGACGTTTGTCAAATGCAACTTGAAAAAAAAAATTAAAGTTGTCAATAAAAAAAAGTTATCAAAATGGCTTATTTACCAAGAGCTTGGTTTACAGGAAACAAAAAATTCAGTGACCATTTTGGTAATGTTTTTTGGACAAAAGCATAAAAAACTTCAAAATATTTTTTCAGAAGTGAAAACAATTTCACTTTTAAAAAAACAAACCCTATTTTGCAACCAGCTCTAGTACTGGTTAGCGTTAATTTGCATTTTGAAGTTTACTTTTCTGCCATAAGGGCTACATACTTTTTTTTCCTTTTTAAAATAAAAGTTTCAATTCTGGTGCACAATTTAACAGCCACTTACAAAACTGGGCAATTAGGCAGCAATTTGTAATGTTGCACAACTGCATAATAGATCAACAGTCTCTAATTTAATCAATGGGTTCAAAGCATTTTATAAGACTACAGTACTTTTTCCCAGAGAGACTAAAGCAGAAGGAAATTAGATTTACTCAGTTATACAGCAAGACACTGGCAGCAGTGGGGATAAAATCCCAGAGTCCTGGTTACTTATTTCTTACTCATCTGCACCAAACAAGAGAAAATTCATATCTTTTTTTAATCTATCTTGTGCTGTGCATCCCTCTTTTTTTACATCTTGGCAGTTTCAGAATTTAAAAATGAGATACAACTCTTACCGGTAAGAGCTTACTTAGACAGGATGTTTGGAACTTGATTCCAGAGTACCAGAGCAGACAGCATAATGCATCCTGGCCTGATATCAGTATTAGCAGTCTCAAAAATCAATCTCCTTTCTTTAGGGAATACTGGAATGAGGCATGAGGCTGGATTACTTAACAAAGTAAGCTTTCTACCCCATTTGAAACTAGAAGAGGATCTTAGAAGTGAGATGCCCAGAAGTTCTAGCACCAAGATCATTTTAAAGCCAAGTACTAGATTAACAACCCCAGAAACTGAAGGACTATTTTCCACAAAACTGGTATAGTACAGGCAGCAGAACTTCCCTCCTACACAGTGCCTCACTGCACCAGGGTGCCTCCATCGTGAGATGGAGAAGCTCCTTCCAGAGGTAGGAGGGAGTTCAATCTTCCCAGCCCACTCAGTCCTAGGTATCTCCAACTGAGATGGCTCACAAGACGCCCAAATAATGCCAAATGTGGTGGTGTTTATGAAACAGATACTTATCCTCTCCAAGAGCTACACTGAGGTACACAAGTTCGCTTCACAGAAACCACCAAACATAGGGAAAACATCTTTAGAGTTCTTTATCTGTAAATTAATGACTGCAGGGGGGAGGGGCGGAGGTGAAAGTGTGGACCTGGAGCCAGTTCCCTAGAACTGCCTACCTTATTTCTCCCCTCATCCCCTATTCATCCCTCCATAACACTCCAATGAATCATGGTCACGTATCAGTTTAAACAGATATCACTGACTTAATAAAACAATGACTGTTCTGTACCTTCCAGCTTCTGTCGTTTACTACTTCTTCCACATTCAACTCAGACTGCATCAGCTTCAACTGCAAGAAGTGTGACAGAAGACAGACACCATTTAGAGTCAGATATTGAGAACAGGCCCCCACAGTCTTGGCAAGTCACACAATGTGACCCTAAAAAACCCTCAATGCTAACTGGCAAAGGGTTCACTTTCTGTAACAGTAACTCCTGACAAACTCAGTACACCTAGTACACTGCTTTCATAGAATCTATCTATAAAAAAAAGTCACGTGAGATCTTCAATAAAAGCTGGGCTCATGCTGGTCATTAGTATCAGTGTGAGATGTATGCACAAATACCGTGTGTGCGCGTACACACGCACACACCCCTACCTATAAATACACACCCACAGACATGTTCCTAAAAATGTCTGAATCAAGGTAAGGCTGACAAACATGTTTCTGCCAGACAAAGGATGCATATTCAACTGTCTACCTCTCGGTACAAATGTACAGTCAGCACTGTAAGCCAACACAACAGAAGCCCTGTTTTCATGCGAAGTCCACACAAAGGAATACCCTGGGGGTCATCCCAACTCTGGGGACAAAACATGAATTTTGAGGGATACAAAGAGAAGGCAAAAAGCCAGCTCTTTATTCTGTACCTGAGGAAGTAACTGGCCAGTCTGATTACATTCATGAAAATGGGATCCCAATCTGTCCTGGCTGGAAGCACTGCAAAGGACATTTAGGCAAGATAAGATGGCTTTTACGCAAATGGTTATGCTGTTTAAGTTTAGTTGCTAGAAAGCATGTACTGATTTTTTATACATAACCTTCCTCTTTCCATTATCTCTTAACCCTTCACAATAAATTTGATTGTTTTCGCAATAAATATCTCAGTGCTGTGATGCGATATATAGGAACTGATCCTCAAATGACTCACAAACTAGTATTGTGATAACTGAAGGCCGGGGGGTGGGGGGGGGGGGAGACAGCTCCCTTTTATGAACACCCAGGCAGCCAGCAGCTGCTTTCTAATTGCTCTACCTATAAAGGGTTAAAAAGTCTCTGCTATGCATAAGTAAAAGAAAGTGAATAGGCACCTGATCAAAAGAGCCAATGGGAAGGCTGGAACTTTTTAAAATTGAAACAAGACTCCCCTTTTGTCTGTCTGTTGTTGTTCTGGGGGAGAGGCAGAGAGGGAGCAGTTATGCTGTGAGAAGTTTGGGCCAGGTATGAAAAGCCATCCCTATCATATCTAGAAATTACTCATCTAAAACCCCAGATATGTAAATATATCAGGAAATGTCTAGGAAGATGCAATTAGGTTTATCCCTTTTATTTCTTTATGGCTTGTGGATTCCTGTGTGCTAACCTGAAGTGCTTTTGTTCTGCTTGTAACCTTTAAGCTGGACCTCAAAAGAGCTATTTTTGATGCTTAATCCTTGTAGTTTGTTTTTTAATCCAGCAAAAGCCTAAATTCACAGATGTATTTTCTCCTTTAACAAAATTTACCTTTTTTAAGAAAAGAGACACAAATGCAATTCGGAAGAGGTTTGTGCATATGTTGTTTAATTAGCTAGTGGCAACAGCTGATTTCTCCCCCCGCCACACACACACCTTTTTTCTCAGTTCTTTCCTGGAGGGGAGGTAAAAGGGCTTGAGGGTACCTTACAGGAAGGAATTCCCAAGTGCACCTTCCTGGGTTCTTAAAGGGGTTTTGCATGTGGGTGGTGGCAGCAACTACCAATCCAAGGCCAGAGAAAAACTGCAACCTTGGGAGTTTAATACAAGCCTGGAGTGGCTGGTATTAATTTTTAGAATCCTTGCAGGCCCCCACACCTTCTGCACTCCAAGTGCCCGAGTGGGGAATCAGCCTTGACAGGTCTGTACACCGTTCCTTGAGGATAGCAAATCTGATATTCCTGTAAGTAGCCAGAGACTGGGGCTGGATATCACAGGGGAACGCTTCAAAAGAGCTCATGAACTGAGATGCACCTATTGTTAGCCTGCAAAGCAATGAGGGCTAGCATTGCCTTGAGGAGATTGTTTGGGTGGCTAACAGGCTGGTCTTCTCAGGGAGCAGACACCGAGTTAAACACCAGCATCTCTCTCTCTCTCTCTCTCTGGACACAGTGAGGTAACAAGGTGACTCTCAGTCCTGGGCACCCCAAGTTACACACATCATCACTTAAGAAGAGCAGCACTGTGTAGCTCGAAAGCTTGTCTCTCACCAACAGAAGCTGATCTAATAAAAAAAATATTAGTGCACCCACCTCGTCTCTAATAGGTTCTAGTAAATTTAAAACCTCAAATTCTATTTTTTTTTAATCAGTTTTTACCACCCTGGAGCAAATTAAAGTTGCACAGGCCATGTTAATTTTGGCATTTCCTAATTTTGCATGATCAAGCTCCCTAACCGTAATATTCTTTAATTGCGTGTAATTTCTAGATTGTTTAGAAGGATTTTCTTTTTTCTAGTGTGTGGCACCATACTGACTCCTCCAGGTGTCATCAGCAGGGTCTGAACCCAGGTTCTATAAATCCATAGCACAGAGCACCACCACTCGAGCTAAAGGAGTGCTACATTAATATTAGTAGACCAGCCACAAGAGGCAGAGGAAAACACTTTGCCACTGGCTTATACATCAGTTTTCCACACAGCAGAATCTTGGGGATCAGGATACCTGGCTCTGGAAGGAAGTTTGCTCTAGCAGTTAGATAGCTGAGATTTGGCACACTTACTCTGAAAGGCAGTGTGACTAAATTAACGTGTCTTGAGTCTGCGCAATTAGAGATGCTGTTTTACCCCCAGGTCTGCCAGAAGTGACCTCGGGCAACAACTCAGTTGCTTCCCTTGTAAAACAGAGATAAGACTCCCTCACAGGACAGAGGTATGCCACCTTACTCAACAAAAAGAGTCAAAGAATACACAATTAATACCACTCAGAGTTGGTACTAGAACACATGCTCTACCCCAGTGAACAAAGGCAGTGTTCAAAATTTAGTGTTATAAAGAAAAATGCCACTGAAATGAGAGTGGGGCCTTGCTTCACTCAGCCAACAAGCTCAGCACAGTTAAAGGCAAGAACAAACTTGGATTTTCAAAACCTAATGACTTGGCCCTATCAGGTTTTATTTTCATGAGGACAGCAAAAAACACCTTTCTGCCCCCCGCACTAGGATTTCCTGCTAAATTTTGAGTCCCTGTCTCAAATTATAGGGGGCATTCTAGCTCTTTGAGGAAATGGTTAGAAAAAATTATTAGCAAAAAACTCTTTATTCTTCCCTAACCTTATCTGTAGAAGTAGCTGAGTAATTTTTCCTGAAATTTTCTGAAAGAAAAAAAACTCAGTCTGAGGCAGAGAAAAAAAAATTTCAGCCCCATCACTTAAAAAGTTTGGCAAAATTATACTAATACTTCTAGAATAAAGAGGTCTAACTACATGTATTATCAGCTCTATCTATAACAGAGATTAGAGGACTGCTTTCCAGAATTGGACACTGGCTTTAGGAGTCCTATCCAAAGAGTAATGTTGTATAAATGGTCAAACGGAGCTGCAAGTAGCAGCTTTCCAAAGACACACTTAGAAGACATGCAGTTGAAGCCGCCTTATATCTAATGAAAAGTAATATCTTGGCAGTGAACATTTTTTCTCTAGATTTGAACTACATGCTACAAGCACTCTAGGCAGCTTGAGCAAAGATTTGTCCTGGTCAGATAATAACCAAGTGTCCTCAACATCCAGACTACATGAATTTGTTTCTTCTGATAATTTGAGAAAAACCTATAGGTGAATGAGTAGACTGGCTGAAATGCAAATCACAGATCTTTTTTATACTGGCATGCTAATTTTTTTTTTCTTTTTTTTTTTACAACTTGTTAACATTATGAAAAAAGTATGTAGGAGTCAGCCAAAAGGCTCAAACACTTCAAGCTGGTGATGTAGGTACTGGTCAACATTTTCAAAAATGGGTCCCTGAAGCTGGGCTTTACATCTTTATTTAGATATCAAGAGACCCAATTTTTAAAAGCGCTAAACATTTCAGTGGGAAACTCAACAATTTTAAAAATCAGATCTCTTGCTTCAGTCTAAGGATTTAAAGGTAGAGATTTTCTAAGGCACACATGGCAGTTACGTGCCAAACTCCCACCGAAAAGTCAATGGGACTTTGGCACCAAGCTGCCATCTGTGCCCTAGCAAAAGCTCTCCTGAAGAGCCTAACTTTAAACTCTGATTTTTCAAGAATCTTACCCATAACCTTTAAGGAGAGATATTACAAACATTATGTCCCAGGATCAAACAGATTCCCCTTATAAGTACTTAATTCAAATCCCAAGGTGGCTGTTCATGAACAGAAACACCAGAGTTACAAAATTGACCGGTCAACCCCCATGTCATTTGGAACTGGAAATACGCAATCAGGCAGCAGCAGAGACCAAAAAAAGTAAATACAGCACAGTATAGTGTTAGACATACACTACTAAAGAAATACAGAAAAAGTTTTTTAAAAAGATTTCACAAGATAAAGGAAACTGTTTCTGTGCTTGTTTCATTTAAATTCAGATGGTTAAAAGCAGCATTTTTCTTCTGCATAATAAAGTCAATGTTCAGTTGTAAACTTTTGAAAGAACCACCATAACGTTTTGTTCAGAGTTATGAATAACTTCCCTTCCCCAGGTGCTCATATTGGATGTTCTTCTAAAAGGTACGCTCTAGGAATTATGTTGGGGAAGGTTCTATGGCTTATATCACACGGGGGGAGGTGAGACGGTGTCAAACTAGATGATCACAATGGTCCCTTCTGACCTCAACCTATGAAAAGTCTTTTGAAGTAAGATGTACAAATACAGGTATTCTTGAATGCTGATGTGACTGCCAGATGAACTTTCACATTACTCAAAAAAATTCCAGACTGTTCAAGATGTACCAAATTATCTAGAATTAGTAACATGGTGGACTGATAAGTCTTCACAAAACACCCATTCAGAAAAATTTTACCATTTCAAAGTATAAATAATCTATTTAAGGAGAACTAAGTTGCACTTCCAGGGAATAATTGCTGTCCAAGTTGCTTTAAACAAGCCAACATCCACACTGCCAGGCTCAATGATTTCAGATCTAAATGGAAGACTTCTCCTTGATCTTGGATAGTAGATAAGGAAGGATAGATAACAAGCACCAGAGATTCCAGTGCTGGAGCCAAAACTTAAAATTGACATGCCCAAGTTGGAATAATCAGTAGACTGTGGGTCTAGTCTTCCTGAGGATCCTGGGAATAAGGGCCACTAGAGGAAAAGCACATTGACTAACCCCAAGCCAGAGAAGTGCCATTCACCAGAATCCAGGTCCCTGCTCCCTCTGGAACAGGATTTCAGATACACCTCTACCCCAATATAACATGGTCCTCAGGAGCCAAAAATCCCTACCACATTATTGGTGAAACCCTGTTATATCGGGGTAGCAGCAGCAGGGCTCCAGCAGTGGTTTAAAGAGCCCCGGGCCCTTTAAATCACCATCCGAGCCCCACTGTCAGAGCCCCACGGTAGCAGCAGCAGGGCTCTGACAGTGATTTAAAGGGCTCGGGGCTCCAGCTGCTGCAGGGAGCCCTGGGCCCTTTAAAGCACCACCTGAGCCCTGCTGCCAGGGGCCTGGGGTTACCGCGCTATATGTGAACCCATGTTATATCGTGGTAGAGGTGTACTCTGAGACAGATACAGCAATTTCCTGCAATATCCTGTAAAAACCGTATTGAATTAAGTTTAAGCATCTTAGGCGTTCATTGTAGCTAAAATGCAAACATTTGTGTATTATTATGGAATGGTACACAACATCTCTCAAGAGGAGACATCACTAATGTAAACCTTGGGAAGTGTTAAGAGCTAAAAAAGACTATTTGAAACACTGTGCTAGACTAAACTTAAGCAGGATTCCTAGGAAATACCTGGGAGGTGAGGAAGGAAACGTCTCACCTCTGGACCCATCGTATCTGCCATAGAGAGACAAAGGTTTATAGACAATTCACCCCTCTTCAAGCTATTGTTTACTAGGGAACACCTTTGTCAGTGACACACTAAGTAACATTTGGTTGCTTGGGAAACAGATGCTTGCCCTTTAACCCAAGGACCATGAATTCAAATCCTCTCCCCAGAAGATTAGGGAGCTGTAACAATTAGCACTTCCCTTCTTGCTGTCTGGAGACACAGTGGGACTTCTTTTGGAAGTGTGAGTGGTCTATGAATTTTGAGGAAGTGCAACAGGACAGAAGTGTACCTCCAGTACTATCTACACATCAGCCCAAGTCCTGCCCCAGAAGAGTTTGGCAGGCTGTGGCAGTACTGCGCTGGGATATGAAACCCAGTATGGCTGATACAGGAGGAACTTGCTGTCATGTTGACAAGGACACCAGAGAGGTCAATGTAAGAGCCTTGGCTAAGGCAAATCAGTTATGAGCCGAAGGCGGCTCAGTGAACTCCTGCCAGGCACCATTAGGAAACAAACAGATCCAGCCTGCAGCAAGAACTAATAGGTACACTCAGTGCATGCCACAAGCACACTGTGCTGAAAATGCGGTAGGGAATTGAGAAAGTTATGCTCTCGTGCAGGGCACAGGCACATAGCACTGAGATGGATCAAGCAGGGAAGAGAACACCCATTGGGATCAATAGGGCACTTCACCCCTCTGCAAGCCTCAAATGCTGTAGAGACGTGTGCAAAACCTGTTCCCTCCCCATGCTAGTCTCTGAAATGGAGTAGGGACTCTGGAGGTCCCCTTCCCTTCCCGTGCTACCTCCAAGTTGGTGTATGTGTTCCTCACAGTTGATCAGCTACAGCTTTCTCCCTCTGTGGCCCCTCCAGTACTACTGGTTGTATGAGGTGCCTGAAGGAAGGCACAGCTGGTACCCGAGAGGTGGTGACATGTAGCCCCAAAGCTTTCCCATCATGCCCCCACCACTACCCTACCTCCTCACAAAACCAGGAACATTAATAAAAACTTGGTTAAAGGGGAGTTACAATTACCTGGCAGTGCCCCAGACCCTTCAAACCGACACCTCCAAAATTCAGGAAGTGTTATTTTGTCCGGAGTACATTAGAAAAGAAGGAATTGTACAGTTATAGTAATGCTTTTCATATCACACACAACCTTAACTCTGCCCCTTGAGTGATAGCAACAGAAATGTACTGTTACTTTGCCCAGTCTAATGAAAACTGCCAGTTTCTCAGCACCTCACACAAACCCCAATATCAGCACTCCTGTTTACACACTTCCATCCTCACTGTATTTTTGCAGCACCATTGACTCAGGGACCTAGGCGTAGGTTAGCAGACCTCACTAGGAACAATAGTTTGAGCTCTTGTTAACAAACTGAGTGAGGGGTTGGTAGGGCCACCTCTCTGAAGCAACCCTTGTGGTAGAGATCAAGGGGGCAGATTGAGGTCCTGGAATGTTAACTAAATTGTGCATTGCCATATTTGCTAGTGTTTCCATTTTGTTTATTTCCCTGATTCTCCAAGATCTTCATTTTCAGCAGGCACAGGTTTTGAAAGCTTATGAGTAGAACCCCACCAAATTCACGGCCATGAAAAATGTGTCAAAGACAATGAAATCTGGTCTCCTTGCATGAAATCTGGTCTTTTGTGTGCTTTTACTCTATACTATAGAGATTTCATGGGGGAGACCAGCGTTGCTTAAACTGGAGGTCCTGACCCAAAAGGGAGTTGAAGATGGGTCGCAAGGGTATGGGTTTTTTGTTGTTTGTTTTGTTTTTTTTTTGGGGGGGGGGGGGGGGGGGGAGGATCACATTATTTCCACTCTTTTACTTCTGCACTTCCTTCAAAGTTGGGCAAAGAGTGGCAGCTGGTGCCCAACTTTGAAGGCAGCGCCTGACAGCAGCAGCACAGAAAGGGAGGAAATACCATCTCCAGTTGCCTAGCTCTGAAGTCAGCACTATCGCCAGCAGCAGCACAGAAGTCAGAGTAGCAGTACTGCAAACCCCTGCCCCCACCCCCAACCCCTTTTTGGGTCAGGATCCCTACAATTACAACACCGTTACATTTCAGATTTAAATAGCTGAAATCATGAAATTTATGGTTTTTAAAATCTTGTGACTGTGAAATTGACCAAAATGGACCATGAATTTTGCAGGGCCCTAGTTATAAGACCCTGTCAGGACATCTTTAACAAATGTTTGCTTCTCTTTCTTTTTTTAAGTAGGGGACATTCACTGCCTGTTAATGGCTATTATTTGATTAAGACCATAGTCTATGATTTGGTGAATTAATTGTGTTTGTTTTACCTGTTGTCACAACAGATTAAAGATTAAAAACATGGACAGTTCTGTCTTGTGGACTGAAGGGAGTCCTCTCACCAACCAAGCCAACAAGTAGCCAAACTTGAGTTGTACGAGCTAGAATTCAGTACAGAATGACAGATCTTCACAATGGAAATAATCAATTAGCTGAAACATCAACCCTCGCCTTCTCCCTGAATGAATACCAAGAAGTGCTACCACTCACCTTTGTCTGCTCTTGCCTGAGCTGCTTTAATAATGCTACATCATCCTGGGCCTTCTCCCTCTCTTCTCGGAGAGTTTTTACTACATTGGAAGTCTGAGCAATACAGTTTTTGATTATTTTCTCTCTGCTGGCATGAGCCTCCCTCAGCTAATTGGAGAAGAAAAAAAAAGTCAGATTAACTAGTTCAATGGCCCATGGGAAGAAAAAGCCTCTAAATTACAAAAACAAGTTTTAAAATAATCAGGCTGTGTTGAGTCTCACAGCACCACTACAATAACAACTCTCCTTGTTGGTAGAGCAGTCTTTCCACAACTGCTCTCCCTATACTCCTGCCTATGGGACAGGTCCCCATTTCCATACACCACAAGGAGAGAATACCCCTTCTTTCTCTCAGAAATGGATCCCACTCCCCACAAACTGGCAGCTGCATAGAATTCTAAGGTAGGTGGGGAAATTGAATTGCAATAGTATAACTATATTGGTCTTTCTATGCTGGCGCATGCTATCAGGGACTCACATTGCAGGGTACACAGCAACCGATGGAGCAGGTGCTAGAAGAGCACAATACTAGCAGGAAAAGACGATAAAGATACTAAAGTGATTCCAATTGCTTTCTTAAAAAAAAAACCACACTCTCTTCGATATAGTATTCCCACTCGGTACCAACAACTGAAATTCCTCAGTGCTTACAGGAAGTCACTGAAACAAAGAGACAGGTGGGCTACACCATTATACAAAGTCGACAGGTCACATCTTTCAAAGGGGCTGCATCTCACTGACACACTCTATTGCTTTGCTGTTTCCTTAGGTCAGGTCTATGCTACAAACTTACATCAATATACATCCACACCATTGAGTGACATAGTAATACTGACCTAACCCCCAGTGTAGACAGCAATATGTCAAAGGTAGAATTTCTCCTGCCAACAAGGCTAATGCCTCTCGTGGAGGTGGATTAGCTACACTGACAGCAGAAGCTCTCCCATCGGCATAGTAGATTCTTCACCAAAGTGCTACAGTGGGGCTGCTTGTACATGTACACAAGCCTTTACTTTGTGCTAAGCCTGATTCCCACCCACATCCTGCCACCTTATAGGCTCAACTGCTCCAGGAAGGAGTTTCTATGATATAGAAGTTTCAAGTCTGGTGGCTGCTGTTATACTCTTTAGAATCAATTGTCTGTGATACCATAAGAATCAGTTTTGACTCTTCAATCTATATCCTGGCAAGCAATGTTGTTCAGAATACCTGATAACTGAATTTAACAAATAGTATCAGAGATAAAAAAAAAAGTGAAGACCTTAACTTTATAGAAGTAGACTGCTTTGAAAATACTGCAGAAATGTGTTAGTCCAGCTATTTAGATGGCATAATGGAGTATCTAACACATACTAAGGTCAGTAGTACATCCTGCTGGAATGCCACAGTGAAGCAAAAAAAAAAAACAACTCTGCATATGGGTATCTGTCGTAAAGCAGTCATTACATGTGTGAGGAGTGGCTATATAAAGAGTCAAGCAGACCAGTTGTGGATGTATATTGGAGTATCTGCTGTGCCAGCAATTTGTAACAAGCTGGGGAACGGGTGTTCTTGTGTTTCTGGATACTACATTTAATAAAGCATCAGGAATTGGTTGAAAAAGGCTATAATGGAATAGGTACACTTACAGACTGGTAGAGCTCTTTACAGGTTTGGCTGGCATCGACTTTCCCTGCAAAGGAAGCTGTTGGAAGCGTAGTGTTTAATTCATGGACTATTCTGTCATCAATTGTCCGCATCACCCTGAGCAATTCCTGTATATAAAAATAAAAAACCTCGCTTATACCATACTCCTCACATAGCTGGAGTTTCATAACTTAGATCATTTTATCACAGTAGCGTAGACATGGCCTTTGAGAGACAAGGTGGATGAGGTAGTATTTCTAATATCTTCAGGTCTCATAGCTCTGTGTGGCTCAAAGGCTTCTCTCTCTCACCAACAGAAGTTGGTCCAATAAAAATTATTACCTCACCCACCTTATCATTGTAATATCCTGGGACTAACAAGGCTACAACTGTGGACACATCAGACAATACACAGTTCCATATCTTCTGGGGGCTGCCCAAAACTCAGATACCATCTCCTGAGTGGTCTACACTTAGTTGGTTAGGTGGAGGAGAGGCAGGGTTTGCAACATTTCTAGACCAGCAAGACCCTTAAGACAGATACATTTATACTGGCAAAGAAGTGCTTTGGCCAGCACTGCTTATTTAGCATAGGAGACTGGCAAAAGCTATACTATCAAAACAAGCTTTTTGCTGGTATACATTGCATCTACACTAGGAGAGTTAGGTGAAGACAATGGTCCAAGCGTCCACCTGGCACCTCAGATTCCTTCCTTTAGGATCTTCTCCACCCCCCACGACCAGTCTGCAATTTTCACCACCCCCGAGTCCTCCCCCACAAGCAGAAAGCCCCAAACCTCACTGGACACCTGCCTCCCCACCTCAGCCCAACTTCGGGAACAGAGCCACCCAGAGGATTCAGGGGGCCAGGGGTCTTCAGTGGCAGGGGGCAGCTGCCGCCAAATTGCCACCGAAGACCCGGAGCGGAAAAAGCTACAGGGGCCCAGGCCCCACGAGAGATTTCCAAGGCCCCCGGAGTGAGTAAAAGACCCCACTCCAGGGGCACCGAAAAACTCTCGTGGGGGCCCCTGCGGGGCCCCGGGCAAATTGCCTCATTTGCCCCCGCCCCCGGGCGGCCCAGTTCGGGAAACACCCCTTGATCCTGCCTGGCTGCATGAGAGGAGGAACCTTGTCCCCCACGCTCCTCGCTCGGGGGGGAGGGGAAGGGGGGCCCGCCTGCCTCGTTTCCCCTGCTGTGCGCGGGGAGGCGGGAGCTCGCGCTCCACTATCAGGCAGGTTCCTGGGAAGGCCCCGCCGCTCCCTCGGCCCCGCGCGGCCGGTGGCTGGCGGGGGGCGGGGAACAGGCCGTTTGCCCCCTGGCTCCGCGCGGGGCAGAGCCGGCGGCTCCAACCCGCTCCCGCCGCCTCCCGCCATCCGCAGCGCCCGGCCACGGAGCGGCCCCCGCTCGTACCTGGAACTCGGCAAAGTCCTCGCAGGTGCGGACTCCGCTGGGCGCCGCCATATTGGAGAGGCCGGGGACCCCGACGCCGGCCAATCAGCGCGGGTAACGCGTGGAGCGTCTGACGGGATTGGCTGGCAGCGCGCGAGACGGGGCGGGGTGGCGGGAGTAGGGACGGGACGCGGGAGGAGCAGAGCGCGGGTGAGGCTGCGTGGAGCGTAGCCCCGGCGGGCGGCCTGGGCGTGTAGCTCTGCTGCGGGCTGGGCTGCGCCAGTGGCAGTGACGGGGGAAGGGGGCGCTCATGGGAACTAGGCTCCTGGGGGCTCTGGGTGCCATTCAGTCTTTCCAGGAGCGAACCCTGGTGCTTAAAAGTGCCGGTGGCCACAGCGGTCCCCGTTGCCGCTGCCAGGGGAGCTGCAGGAACAGTGGCACTGGTGGGAAACTTAAGGAAAAAGGCACAGGGTGGGCACAGCCATGTGCCACGCTCCCAGGGCTCGTGCAACCATGTAGGTAACCTAGGTGGTTGCCTAGGGCACTGGGATGGGGGGGGGGAGATTTTCTTCAGCAGCGACCATGGCAGCTGGCTCTTTTCAGCTGCTCTAGCTGCTGCTGGCATTTACGCAGAGGGAGCTGGGACAGGGGAGTGTGGGGAGGGCCACCCGCTGCAAGTTGGGGGAGGGCAGCACGCAGGGGAACTCCCCGCCGAGCTCACCCCTGCCCTGCCTCGTCCCGGAGCACACTGGGGCCGCTTCACTTCTCCCAACTCTCAGACTTGCGGCACCTAAGCTGATTGCCCACCCTGTTCCACCCCCTCCTTCCAAGCGCTTCTCCCCCAAGCACAGGGGTTCTCAAACTGGGAGTTGTGAGGTTATTAGCTGGTGGATTGTGACCTGTCAGCCTCCACCCCAAACCCCACTTGCCCCAGCATTTACAATGTTGTTAAATTAAAAACGCTTTGTAATACATTTATAAGGGGGTCACACTCAGGCTTGCTGTGTGAAAGGGGTCACCAGTACAAAAGTTTGAGAACCACTGCCCAAGCATCTCCAGCAAATCCACAGATATCTGCTTCATAGTCGCGCATGTGGATAGAGATATCCATGGACCATTTTTGCGGATAGTGGATCAGATGTGAATACAACCACACAGAGCTATACTTGCCAGTGTCTCCACCATGGTGTAGTAGCATTGGCCATGCTCCCAGTCTGCCAACTCCTGGGCAGCAAGGCCCACCCCTAGCTGTGGTGATTGAGGCAAAGGTGCCCCACCTTCCACCCCACTGTGAGGTAACACACACTGCTGCTGCTGTCGCTCACGAGCTGTCAGGAGTAGCACATGATGCGCTGCCCTTTTCCCCAACTCCCCTCTGCGCTGCCCCTTCTTGAGACCCCACTCCTGCACCGCTCCTTACACCCAGTCCCTGCCCTTGCGCCACCTCTTCCCTGCAAGACCCCACCCCTTACGCGCTCATCTCCGCTTCCTCCCACCCTCTCAGTCACTAACCATTGTGAGATGGCTTTCCTGCTACGTATGAGGATATACATAAAAGACAGCTAGTGGGTCGGATCGCATGTTGATTCTGGTGGATGCAGATCCACATTTTTGTATCTACACAGGGCTCTACTGGTGGGTGCTGAGCACCCTCTTTTTTTTTCTCTGGTACTTAAGCCCCTGAGCACCCACAGATTCAGCACCTATGCATCACACAGTCTTTGAGTAGTACTTTGTTCCATATGTCCATACTGATCCATAAGGAATACAAGAATTGAGGGTGTATTGTAACAAAAGTGGAGGAGGTGTTGGGGGGAATTCAAACATCTCCCTTGCAGTTCTTCACACATCTCTTAATAGTTTGTATAGACTAATATAAATAAACATTTAGAAACCTGCCTGATGTTTTAATGGGTCCAGTGTACATTCCTGCTCCTTCAAACACATTTATGCAGATGGCTACTCCTTTTGTTGCCCAGCATCTTTGCAAGGGGTATGCTGCAACACACATTGCAAATATACAGCACAAAGGGAATTTACATACACCGGTGAAAGCAGCGCTCTGAGAGGTGGGGAAAGGGTGAGAGTTTTTGACAAAATAAAATGTAAGGGGCTGGAGGCTCAGAGAACTGACAACAGGATACCGAGGTGTCAGGCAATAGTGAATGAAAGTCTCTCCCTTCTGACCTGGGAGAACGGGGAACTGGATTCTCTGTCATTTCAGCACCAGGGCTGGACTGCAGCAGGTTTGTTTAGTGCAGTGGTTTTCAACCTTTTTTCATTTGTGGACCCCTAAACATTTTTGAATGGAAGTGTGGACCCCTTTGGCAATCTTAGATATTGTCTGCAGATGCCCAGGGCTCCTTGGACCACAGGTTGAAAACCACTGGTTTAGGCTATGTCTACAATACAGGTTATATCAGTATAACTTACGTGTCTCCAGGGTATTAATAAACCATCCCCCTCAGTGACGTAAGTTACACCAACATAAGCACTGGTGTGGACAGCGTTGTGTCGGCAGGAGAGCTTCTTCTGCCAACATAGCTACTGCTGCTCATTGAGGATGGATTAATTAAGTTGACTGGAGAGCTCTCTCCCATCTGTGTCACTGTAAGCTCTCTCGTGTAGACAGAGCCAAAATGTGGAAGAAGGGGGCTAGCCTTCTCCCTCCTTATATCTCTCCCCTCCTACCCAGTTGTTGCTGGTAGGTGGAGCTAGGGAGGGACTGTGGCCAGGGAGCTGTTTGTGGCACTACACTGTGTAATGTTACAAACTGCTCCCTGCACAATTTGTCCACAAGATACCAAGCAGTGATGGATGGGGACACTCACATCACAATTAGCTCTTATCTTTCTCCATCCTCTGCCTTTCCTCATCTGCTAGTCCAGGTGGCAAGTTGTGACAAGTGAGAACCCGCCTCTTACATTTCCCCATCTTCTTGGTCCAGGAGGTTGTAAAATTGTGACAGACGGGAGTACTCCCAGCACAGTTTGCTATTCCTCATCCTCTGGTCAACAGGGTAGCAAGTTGTGATAGATGGGGACATCCCTATCACATCTTCTACTATTGTGAAACCTCTATTTTAAATCTGGACACAAATAATGGTAGTTTTATTATTTCAAAAAGCACTCTACAGAGTTAAACCTGAGGGTTATTGTATGTAGAACCCTGAACGAAGGAGTTTTCTCTTTTGTGACATTCTATACCTTGGGGGAGCATCCTGGAACCCCCATATTCCTCATTTTCATATAATCATGATCTTACATAAAGAAAAGCATGCCTTGTAAGGTATCAGGGGAAAGGTTATGATCTTCTGAACATCATTTCTCTATCCATACATGTGTATCATTAATGCATATGAAGTTATGAGAATTGTGTTGTATGGTTGTCACTAAAACAAAAAAAAACTTGGGGAACCAGCCAGATATTAGCTCCCCAGCAAGGAAAGTAACCAACACCCAGGCGGAGTATCAATCAATCCATCAACAACCATTGTCCAGCAAAGGAGCTACAATGCAATGACTCAACTGCATGAGGCCACACTAGGGAATTGCTCAACTTTGCCTGGAGACAGCAATGCCCCCAGACATGCCTGGACTTGTGTTTTCCAAGCACATGGACTAAGGATATAAAAGAGACAGAGTGGCCACATGCTTGGCCTTCTGCCCCCACCTATGCTGCAAGCAGCTAAGACACTGAGAAGAAGACACAACATCAACAGAGGAGCTTGGCCCAGTTTTCAAGGGTGAAGTCTGTATACTGAGGACTGCAATATCCAGTGAGGTGAGAAAAACTGCTTAATCTAGTTGTTGCCCAGTCTAATAGGGTTGAGAGCTTAGCCTGCATGGTTATATTTTATTTCTTTTGGTAACTAACTCTGACTTTTTGCCTATCACTTAATATCATTTAAAATCTACTTTTTATAGCCAATATGTTTGTTTAATTGTTTATCTTTACTAATGACTTTGTATGAAGTGTGGGGCAAATCTGCTCGAGTTTGCAAAGGCTGGTGTATGTCTACTTTCCATTGATGAAGTGGTGAACCAATTAATAAATCTGCATTGCTCATCTTCATCAATGCAAGATGGTATATTCTTGAGGTATAGTGCTCAGAGAGCTGGGTGTGGGGGTTGGCTCTGGTGCCTTTCTCTGTGTGATTCATGAGTGGCTCTGGGAGCATTCATGCAAACTAGCTGGGTGTGGGGCTCCACATGCTGTTGTGCTGAGTGATAACAGTGCCTGGAGGTGTTTGCTGCTGGTCACTAGTGAAGCATTGTGAGAGACAGCCCAGGCTGGAGAGAGTTCGGGGGCCACAGCAGTCCCAGAGTCCCAGGCTGCAACCCGGGGATCCCGTCACAACTTCATTAGTCTTTTTTCCTTTGTAAAATCCAGTTTCTATAATAAACAAACATATAATGCACACAAAACATTGAAATAGTGTAAAGAGTTGTAAACAGTATTTGGAATACTTATGAATACCATTTACTCACAGGAAGTTAGGCAGAAAATCTACAATTGTTCTTTATACAGACTCCCCCGGCCTCTCCCCCTTGTTATCTCTACACATATTGAACAAGTTCCCAACATAAAATTTGCACTTTTGTACTTTGGCACACATATATGAGTACATTGCCCTCTAATCTTATTTCAGAGACATTTTCTCAGGCCTTTTCCTCACTACTAAAACAGACGTGCCTTATCCTCACTGTGTTCTTATCTCAGAATAGCTCCTGCATGTTAGCTACCCTGAAGTTAAAAGAAAACCCCAACTTTTTTAGCAGTAAGGAAAAGGCCTCAGGGCTAGATTCTCAAAGGGACATAGGCATTGTGGTGCCGAGCATCACAATGCCTAATTTTCAGGTGTTAAGATAAGTTCTTGTCTGCATCCTAAAAACTTGCCCATACCGGTATTGCCCTGGCCTCTTCTTTTGTCATTCAGTGTTAAACGCATTCTAAACTATATGCATTTCCTCACCTTTTGGGGGCGAAGCCAGACTTTTAGGCACCTGCTCCCCTACTTGGTGTAAACTTTGCTTGTACCAATCAGAAACGAACACACACAGTTTTTGGGCCCCGTCCCCTATGACACTTCTATGATGTCATAGTGGGTATTTTAGGCTGCTCTGCCATGTGCAGGCAGAAGAGGAGAAAGAAAAACGAATCCTGTGTACCTTGTGCACACCCGTAACCGAGTCTGATCACCTCGAAGCCTCTCTCAGCTCACGTGTTTTAAGCAGAGTTTCTACGTTTGCCGGTCGGTATGAGTTGGTTTGTATTCGTAAGTATTGGTTATTACTAAATGCTGCATCTGTGTTTATAAATAGTGTTTACTGCATCTTTGTTTATAAATATTGTTTGATAGTAAATACTCTAGCCATTGTATGTTTTAAGTTCCATTAACCCTATTAGCTAATCATACGCTGCTCCCCTACCCCTTGTAACTATCCCCAATAAAACTTTAAATTAATTAATTTTAGTTGTGTGCATGCCTGCAGTTTGCATCGTGACCCATACCCTCCTTGCATCCCTTACCTATACAGTCTATTGCCACGTGCAGCCTGGTAAATAACAGGTCTGCATTTTTCTTCGCCCCTAAAAGTACGTGGTAATCTACAGCAGGGACCTAGAAAATCAGTGGAACACCACTGAAATTTACAAAGCCTAAATTAGGCACCTAGGCTTAGGCTCTCTATGCAATGAATGGGAAAAGATAGGCACCTTAGAATGGGATTAACTAAAACCAGCATACTAGCCTAAACTAACCAATGGGAAATGCTGAGGTAAGGGGTGTGTCATAAACCCTTCCCCCACACAGAATTCGACATCTAAATCTGAGCTGCCTAAAGGTGCTTGTCTCCACTAACAATTCACAACTAGGAACCCCTCTCCTGGAGTCAGGCAGCTTAGAGACCTAAATTTTCACTTGTAAGAATGTTAGGCCACAGGAATCAGCAATGGTGTGGTGCCCAATTTATAATTTATAGTCCAATGGTTAGAGCCTTAACCTAGGATATGGGAGACCCCTGTTCAAATTCTTTCTCTCCCTTTACCAGCGTGGGGGAATGAACCATGGTCTGCCATCCCAGGTGAGTGCTCTAACCACTGCATGAAAAATTATAAAACAGGCAATAACACTGCCACCACTACGACCTCTTCTAGACAGATTTTGCATGGGAACTGATCCATTCAGCAGGCAGCCCCCAAGTATGCCTGCCAGATTAGGTCTTGCATGCAGAATAGGCATTTGTCCACCTATCTTCCCTCGATTGTTAATCATACTGGGGCTTACGCAGGAGTTAGGCATCCAGATGCCTAGAGTGAGGCAGTAGTGCACATGTTCAGAGGCAGCAATTTAGGCACCTAGGGAACTTTTACACTGAAAACGTAGCCACTGAGTGAGTTTGGGCACCTACAGGATTCATTGGGAGTTTTGTGAATTCCAGTGGAGCTTAGAACTGGGATGTAGGCACCTCAATCTATAGGGGCCGATATGTACCTGTGAATCTAATCCAAGTCTCTGTAATGTGGCCATAATATGTAGTATACGTACTGGGCTTCTTCAGATCTTGATAAGAATGTCAGTGACCTCCTTTTATTCAAAACACTTCTCAGTGTCGTCAGCAAACTCATCCCTCACAGCAGACGTGCATGCGCTGTCATTGATATCACATGACTATCTTAAGCAGATATATTGATAAAATTTCCCCCCGAGGCCTGACTGGCTGAGCTATCAGGTCAGTAAATGGGATGTGACAGTGCAGGTGGCTTGCCTGCAATGAAAGCTTCAGAAACAAATACAGAGCATGACTAGTAACTGCTATACCCTATTTCTGGATGTTTCTGGATCAGGTGATTAACCCCGCACTTTGCACATGTGCTGAGACACAACATCTCAATGTTTAAAGTGAGCTGAAAATAATTTTATTACAGCCTGTCAGACCTTTCTGTATATTGCAATCATGGACTCATTTGTATTTCCATCATAATGTAGAAAGGTGTAAGAGACAATGCTGTGTTTGTAAATTAAATTTTCCAGGAAGCACATAGTTAGTGAACGATAAGGTTCACATCATGTGTGGTTAGCAAGCAAGTATAAGCTGAGATCGAGGAATCTTTACAGTCTGAAGCACCAAAAATGTGGATCAGTTGATTCATTCTAATGGGACAAGAGTGCCACCACTCTAGATCTGTTGTTCATAGAAGGGATCATTGTGCAAGCAGGCCAGTAACCTCCATGGGCCCAGCAGGATATACCATGATACTATCAGGTCTTCATTCTCTTGGTCATGACAAATGCCTTGACCAATGCAGGGCAGAGAGAAGAAGCGAGATCAGCTTAAATTTGTTGACTGAAATAACGCAAGGCTCTGGTGTTTGCAGCCAGACCAAAGGCAAAATGGAAAAACTCAGTCTGCAAAGTTCTTACAGTGCCAACTGCTGCAGGTTAGTTACCAGATAAGAAATGGACTTTATAAGGTTTGTGAAAACTGACTAATGTAAACAAAATATATTGGGAAAACTGCTCTCAGAAACAGAATCATTAACAAGGAATGTAAATAGCTTTATGCTGACTAATAGATGCATTCAGCTCACAAGCAAAATGTATGAATCAAATCATGGAATTCGGTTGTTGTAGCTATAAATGTGTTTAAAAATGAGATGTTACGTAACCAGAATAAGAAAGTGATTACTAATGGATAAGTATAGTACATTATATTTAGAATTCTTTACATTCATGCTGAAACTATACTATAATTAGGTGCTGTACATTTGCATAACGCTTGCTCGGTATACCGCAGGAGAGTACAATGCTTGAGAAATACACTCAACCTTCCAGCCTTTAGGTATTCTGCTATGCTTGGCTGCTGTAGATCTTCCATCTTGCAAATATGTGTGGAGCCAGATAAAGTCTATAAGGTTTATAGCCACGAAAGCTTATGCTGAAATAAATTTGTTAGTCTCTAAGGTGTCACAAGTACTCCTGTTCTTTTTGCGGATATAGACTAACACGGCTGCTACTCTGAAACCAAGGTTTATAGTGTAAGCCAATATGATATACAATATTATATACAATATCACATGGTTTTATATACCTATTAATTTTATTCATGTTAAGCTCTTCCAAAATGCTTTTGTTTACGTTAAACTGTGTAATCAAGGGAAGATGTGTGAAGAATTGTCATCTCAGTGTTAGTAATAAAAACATTCCAAAGAACAAGGACAATACAATGTTGCTGATGCTTAGTTAACTTGCCCTCTGTACCAAGCTATAACTGGTCAAGGATGTCTCTAAGGTTTTGCTGGCTTCTGGAATGTGCTCAAAAACAGGATAATAAACTAATTACAAACTGCAGGGGCTGTGCAAGCCTAGCAAAAAGTCTTCAAAATATGTCAAAGGTAATAGATAAGAAGGATAAGAAATAATGCAAAGAAATGGTGAAACCCTCAACACTAGTATATATGGAGGCAGAGTGAAGCTCAGATTGAGTCAGTTGGCCAGCTGCCCAACTGTCTCCCAGATCTGTGGTAACATATTGTTCTTCCTTTCTCCTTGCTGTTTTAATCTTTGACTAATAATCTTTGATTAATAAAGTTGATTAGGCCTAGTTATTTGACAACTCTTGTTATCAAATTAAATCAAACCTGTATCAAATTTTAACCATAAACCATGTACTGAAATTTTGTCATGCCAAATTTGATATCTGTAAAATGCTGTAGAGGCTTTAATATGAGTGCTCCATTGCTTTCTTCCTTGTCTTTGGATCTAAAAAAATCAAATGTGGGTTACACTTGGACTTCACAAAAATGTTCAAGATAGGTCAAAAGCTTGATGATTTACAGTGTTTTGGGAAATGATTCCTGCAATCTTCTATGGTTTCCCTGACTGCCATTGTCAAAACTAAGTCACTTTTGAATGAGCACATCCACATGGGCTTTAGGAGTTGTAGCTTATGTGCATTAACTTTACAGCCTCTCTGTGCCTATGTAGACAAACCCTTAGGAAGTAAAGGGGAGGGAATAAAGGACTTAGAGGGGGGTCTGCAGAGATTCAAATGCAAATAACTCTGATGACAAAGGAACTGTATTACATGTCGAGCCATGAACAATTATGATGCATTTAACATCTAAGTCAGCATTACAGTCTGTGTCCTCAATGCTGAGAAAATGTATATTGTTACCATGATGTAGGGTTGCCAGATGTCCTGATTTTACAGGAAGAGTTCTGATATTCTAGGCTTTGTCTTATATAGGTGCCTATTACCCACCCCATCCCCTGTCCTGATTTTTCACACTTGCTATTTGGTCACCCTACCATGGAATAACTAATATGCATTAGCTCTCCCACTGTAAAACCACAGTGGGGACAAGGCACTTTAGTTTCACTAAAAGGCAAACTAGGTGAGCTCATCACTATGCCCCTCCCCCCGACCAATGCAAAGGAGTAATAGAATACTTCATTTTTAAAAAAATCTTTGATTTTGACTGTACAAAACAGTAAACTTGTCAGAATGAAGAACATCACTTTACTGTGGTGGTCAATCTATTTTGGGGTTGTACATCTATGATTAGTAAATATTAGAGTAGAAGTTTACCTTTGAAAAAGATTTCATACAAGAAAGACTCCTTAGGACCAGATTGCTAAAGGTATTTAGGTCACTAGTGGGATTTGCAAAAAAATCTAGGTGCTTTTAACCTTTAAAAATGTGGCCGTTATTGAATATTTGAGAATCAATTTCTGTACACAAGTGGCAACATGAAAAAGCACTAGTGGGGTACATAGAAAGGCAAAATAACACTTGACAAAGGATATTCCATTGGCAGATCAAAGGAAACTGAAGAAGTTTTGACACCAACCCATGAAATCAGTTAGCCTTGAAATCATATGATTTAAAAGAACTGAACTTGTATTATAAAAAAAAATTAAATGTAAATTACAAGATTGCAATAAAATAAAATAAAAACAGGAAGTTTTGTACTAGAAACATTGTGAGATGTGATTGCTGAAGCTACTAGCAACTATTAATATTTTCAATAATTATCTGCTACTAAAATAGAAATAGCTGTTAGTAGCTTCAGCAGTCACATCTCAGTGTTTTTCGTATAACATCGTATTTTAATTGTGATTTTGTAATGTACAATTTTTAATTCCAAATGTTTATTCCTTTTTCTTTTCATTTCTCTGCACAACGTCAGAAAAGTTAAATGAAGAAGTGCTAACCATAATAAAAATGACATTTTAAAAAGTAAATAATGTAAAGGCATGAAATTGTATTTTCAGTGGATTACAAGAAAAAGGCAGTCCAATTCAGGCAATTAGAAGAGCACGTAAGCTAAATTCGTGAACTAGGTGGCTTCATGTAGATATATAGACTGAAAGGGAAGCCTTTTAAACTCTAAACTAGAGCCCTGTGCAGATACAAAAATGTGGATCCGCATCCAATCCACATCACCAGAACCAGCCCATGATCTGACCCACAAGCTGACTTTTATGTGTGCCTGCATCTGCAGCAGCAAGCCTTCTCACAGGGGCTAGCGAGGCTGGGGCAGGACAAGTGGAGCTGAGTGAGCAGGGGCAGCGTGGCAGCTTAGGGGCAGAGTCACGAGGAGAAGGGGTGGCATGGGCTGGGGGGCTGGGGGGAAAGGGGCAGTGCATTGCGTGCTGCTCCCAGGGACACGCGAGTGACAGCAGCGGCATGTGCATCACAGCAGGGTAGAGGGGTGGGGTGCTGGAGCCATGCCCACTCCAATCTTCATGGCTGGGGGTGGGCCCTGCTGCCCAGGAGTCAGTGGGCTGGGAGTGCAGCTGGTGCTGCCAGGCTGGGCCATAGAGGGGATGCTGGTGCTGACTGAGGGGCCTGAGCCACTGGACAGGAAGCAGCACAGCAAGCGGGTGCTAGACACCCCAACCCCAGCTTTCTTCCCAGCCTCAGCCACTTGCTGCTGGTCACCATCCCTGAGTGTGCTGTATGCCCCCACCCCCTGGCTGCCTAAGCCAGATGCCGAGGGACAGATGCTGCAAGTGAGTAGAGCCCTGCACAGCTGTATACGCATCCGATCCACTATCCACAAAAATGGTCTGCACATGCAAAAACCACTTAGGGTAATTATATACTTTTTAAGGAGGTGCATGTAAAATATCTCATCAAATTTCATCTCTATTACCCGCACAATCTCTCATTTCAGATAGAGAAGCAAAGCAGGACATGGTGCATTTACAAACCCAGCCGTGGGAAGCAGATGCTGAGATGCATCCTCCTGAGAGGGGGGAAATCAAAGCCCCTCTGCCACCTGCACCCTGTTTCTGTAACTAGTACCTATGGCCAAAGAGCTGGAACTAGGGATGCTACCACACCCCCTGGTTTGAAGTGCTTCCCACCTGTGACATTGCATGCCATATGTTTATGGAAGTATGCTTATGAGTGTAAATATAATGTAACTGGAATATGCTTTATGCAAAAGGTCTCTTGTAAGGTATTATTACAAAGCTTATAATCTGTTGAGTGTGTTCATCCTATTTGTATGAATGTATCGTTCTTGTATCTGAAGCTAGAAATATGAAGTATTACTCTGAAGTCCTACTGTAACTATACAAAGTGTGGGTCATTAATGGTGGCTTGGAATCTTGATGGCTCCCATTAACTAGGACAACTGGTTGTAAATGGCTCTGTTTACTTGTAAGCCTTCCTGTGTTCATAAAGAATGGAGGCCTGGGGTCTCACAGGACATGTGATCATTTCACCTGATACTGGAATCCCTCTTAAACCTGGTGCTTTTCCATTTAGAAAGAGGGGTGGGGACCCAGAGAGACAAAAGATTCCCGCCTTGTGCCAAAGCTATAAAAGCGGGTGGAACAGAACAAAGGGGGTTGCCAGTCATGAGAAATCCCCTAGTTACCACCTGAGCTGGAGCTAACTAGAACTGTACTGGGGAAAGGATTGGGCCCAGGCTAGGAAGGAGTCCAGTCTGTGAAAGAAGTTTATTGGAACATCTCTGAGGATGAGATTTACCTGTATTCAGTTTCTTAAATGTATCAGGCTTAGACTTGCGTGTTTTGTTTTATTTTGCTTGGTAACTTACTTTGTTCTGTCTGTTATTACTTGAAACCACTTAAATCCTACTTTTTATACTTAATAAAATCAATTTTAGAGTAAGTGATTAATACCTGGGGGAGCAAACAGCTGTGCATATCTCTGTATCAGTTTTATAGAGGGTGGAAGATTTATGGGTTTACTCTGTATAAGCTTTATACAGAATGTCAGAGAAAAACGTAGTTCTCACTCTCTGGTTGGGTGCAGCAAAGTCAGATACTTTATTCTCAAGCAATTGCATAGAGGAAGAGAGTGCACTAGGACACAGGGTTTCCCCCTCCTAGGCAGGTCTCTCTACAGGTAAACAATTACAGCAAGCATTTATACCTTTTGTTATATACAATAATAAGCAACAGCTGCATTTTGTTTCTACATAGGTCAGCTTGATATCTTATTTTTCTCACTTATTTAGACTCTAGTCTACATTCCATATTGATCTACACAAGGTCGCAACAACTGCTCACAAGTTCTTTCCCACTCGACTCACACACTCCTCGCTTCTACAAATCTCACATTATTAGGGTTACAGTTAGCCTGACTCTTGCTCACAGAGGAGTCTGTTTGCACTGAAATCCCTGTCAACTCCCTGTCAGTTCTTGCTCTACTTCCACAACAGTAAAACAGAGTTATGTGGGGTTTGGATCCCATTGGGAGCTGGGTGTCTGGATGCTGGAAACAGGAGTACTTGCTGAGTAGTTTTTGTTTAAAGTTTGCAGCTTTGGGGGTGTGGACCAGATCTGGGTCTGTGCTGCAGCAGACTAGCGTGTCTGGCTCAACAAGGCTGGGTTCTGGAGTCCCAAGCTGACAGGGAAAACAGACTCAGAGGCAGTTTCAGAACATTAGATAACAGTCCCCAGGGGGTCTCTGTGACTGAACCTGTCATACCATCATATACAGGCTTTACAGTTTGGTTCATTCTCAGCTCCCATGACCATGGCTCACCCCACCTGTTGAGTTTTATCCCCTCTGCCACCACCGGCTCTTTCCCAGCTCCTTCTTAGGGCTGCCAACCCTCCCAGTTTCAGCAAGAGTCTCACAGAATCAGGCCCTATCTCCTGGAGGCTACTGAAGCCAGACTGAAGATTTTAGGCTGCTAAAAGCCCAGGAACTGAGGCCAATGAGAGCTACGGGGGGCTCTTGCAGGCCCAGACAGTGCGTGGAGCCATCCCCCTAACCCGGGGCCACAGGACCACAGAGACATGCCAGCTGCTTCTGGTAGCAGTGTGGAGCCAGGGCAGACAGGGAGCCTGACTTAGCCCAGCTGGGACAGTGCCAGAGAAACAAATGCCTCCCGGCAGCAGCCCACACCCATCATCCCCTCCTGCGCCCAAACTCCCTCCCAGAGCCTGCACCCCTCACGCCCTCCACACCCCAGCCTGGTGCAAGTGACGGACGGCGGGGGATGGAGTGAGCAGGGCAGGGCCTTGGGGAACAGGTAGGAAGGGGTGGGGGCTCTGTAAGGGTATTTGGGTATGTGTGAATAGACACCTGGCTACCCTATTCCTTCCCCTGCAACTCATTTGGCCCCTGGGCCCCTCCTGCTGCTTGACTCCCCTGCACTCTCACTCCGCCCCCACTGCGGGGGGAGGGGCAGCGCCGGGGACGCTACTGCGCATGTTCGCTCAGGGAGGGCAAAGCCGCAAATCGTCCTGAGAAGGGGTTGGCGCGGAATGACCCTTTCCCCGGCCCGTCGCTCGGAGTCGCGGCTGGTTAGTGACATCGACGCGTCTCTGCCCCGCCCCGCCCCGGAGATTCGGCCCCGAAGCGACGGAGGTTGGAGGCGCCCGAGGCCAGCGCCATGTGGGCCGCCGCCGCCGGTGAGTGAGCGAGAGGGGGAGGCGCAGCCACAGGTGCGGGCGGGGAGGGATGGCGCCGAGGGGAACGCGGGCAGTGGCCGGGCCGGGCCGGGCCGGGGGGTGGGGAGGGTTAAGCGTTACCGGCCGTGGCGGGTTGGCGCCTGGCCTCGGGCGGAGACACCGCGCCGGGGGGGGGTTTCAGACCCGGGGCAGCGATATGATCCAGTCGTGACCGGGGGCAGCGGGGGGCGGCACGTGCGGGCCAGGGGCCTAGGCGGGCGTTGGCACCGGGGCGCGAGGGGGAGCCGGGTTCAAGAGAGCAGGTGGCTCTTTTAGTTCCAGTTCCCATTGCCGGACGGCGCCTGTCACTCAGTTTGATACATTCAGACTTCATGGGCCCATGTTATATTCAGGACAGAGGCTCCCTTGAACTAGGGTCTGAAAAGCCAACTCTGCCAAGTGTACTTCAGAGAGTGGTGGACACAAGTAACGTCCCTTCCGTCTTCTCTTTCTAGTTTCGTTCCGTGGGGTGTCACCTCTCCTCCTTAATTTGTTTCCTAGTTGCATAGTTTAGCAAATGTTGCACCCCTCTGCCCCCTGCTGTACCCCAATTTCTGACTCCTTGACCCATTATCCTTAGCTGCTTCCAAAGTGTCAGATGATGTTAAACCTGCCCTACATACTAGTCATGGGAAGTGGTGAAACTCAGGAATTAATGGTAGTTTAAAAAATGTCCCTGCTAGTAAGGAAATATTTTGTACTGTGTGCTTCAGTGTAACATTTAAAATCTCAGTGTGGTTAAAGGACTGGAAGTGAAAATGTGACCTGCACTCTTCAGAGGTAAAAATCTATCCCTTTTTTTCACCAATCCTCCTATTTTGATGACTGCAATGAAAGATCATCCTACTAACCGCTTATTCTCTTGATTTGAGGCATAGATCAGGGGATCCCTAACTTTCTGCCTGCATAAGCCCTTAGTTGCAAAATGGAGTTGCCTACACTTAAAATGCTGCAGCAGCACAGTTGCACCCCTGCAGGGAAGATGCTACCTTTAATGACAAGAAGGTTTCTTCTGTTGGTGTAGCTATTCCATCACCCTGAGAGAGGGCAGCTAGGTCCACAGGAGAATTCTCCTGTTAACCTAGTGCTGTCTACATTGAGGGTTAGGTAGGTTTAACTGCGTCACTTAGACATGGATTTTTCACACACATGAGCAAATTTCCTAGCATAGACCTGCCCTACTTGTTTCTTGTGACCCCGGTCAGCAACAAAACAACTTAATTACCAAAGAATTTACACATTAAGTATGTTTAGTGCACTCCAGTGTGACACATGCGCTTGCATGTTGTGACATAGCTTCTTGAAATCCAGCAGTGTGATAGATATTGCACATCTAATTTCTGATGTGACACCAGTGGTAGATTGATACCGAAACTTGATAGACAGAAGTGCACTGAATCCAGCTTCACACAAATTTGTTCTGGCAAATAGCATCCTCAGTATCAAGGTGTATGTTGAGATATTCAGGATATTCATTCTTGGGAGTGAACCAGAATTTCAGGAGAGAAAGTTGGGCGTAAGTTCGATCACAGGAAATTTCAGTGAGCTGTTCAGTTTCAGTTGCTGGCAAATCCATGGCATCAGGCTTGAACTGAAATAGGTTTTGCACCCAGTCATATTCTCACATCTAAGTCCTAGTCCATAACCACGAGACTATTCTTCTTCACTAGTGTATGAAGCTTTTGCCTGTAGGACCCTCACTAAAGTGTCCTAACAACAGTACACAAATTTAACCATGTGATTTCAGACTTTAACTCTCTAGCTTTTGATCTTTAATGTTACTGCAGCTTTCATTTCTACTTTGTTCAAAAGCAATATTGCCAAACCAACAATAATTATGAATTAAGCCTCAGAAATAATGAAATTTACTTACAATCATGAGATGAAAAATACATTTTGGGTTCTTATTTGCTTTCTAGTTTTTGAACCTTCAGGGTATACTTGGGTCATAAGTTTCAAGCTCTGTGTGACCAGGAGGCTAAATATTTACCCTTTTTTTTTTTTTTAATGTGAAAGCTGAGATTCCATGTAATCACTTGACTCCACATGTTAGGGTTTTAAGAAAAACACCAAATACTGTGAGGCTTGGTAACACTGTAGAGTACAGCAGTGTGAGCTAAAATTCCAGGCACAGTGGCCTTAAAGGACTTGCAAAGAAGGGAATGGGATTGTGTCCTTTTGTGCTTCTTTATGAAGGCTTGAAAAGGTGTGGTTTTTTGTTGTTTTTTTTAAGTTTGGAGGGGTTTTTCTGCTTGTTTTTTACATTAGATGTTCAGGTTCTGTCGTAGCTCGAAGGAGTTATGTCTAGAGGACTAGTGAAAGGTGACATCACAAGAACCAAGAGAATGAAAGTCATGCTACCTTTGATTTTTTTGGCCACTCTTAAAATTTTGGAGGGGGTTTGTATTTCCCCTCCCCCTCTTAACACTTGTTTAACTTTAGTGACTGACATTTTGGGTCAACAAAGCCTTTTTTAAAGATTCAGCATCCTTACCCTTAAGGAGTCACAGTTCACAATAAACATTCCCGAGTCCTCCCAGAGATCTTACAGCAAAACCAGGGAAGTTTAGACTTAACATTCCAGGTAATTCTAAGGTTTAAAATAAAAAACTGGGGGACACCCTACTTGCTAATCCAGCATAGGGGGTAAAAAGGGCACAAGCCTCACTTTTTTTTTTTTAAAGGTGCCTCGCAAAGGATTTTTAGTGCCTGAATTTTCCTCATCATAAATTTTCTAACAGTTTATAGATTTTTAAGGCTAGAAGGAACTGTTGTGATCATCTTCTCTGACCTCCTGTATAGCACAGGCCATAAACTTCCCTAAAATAATTCCTATTTTTTTTATAGTTGTGGATTTTCTTCTGTTACACAATAAGGCAGCTGTCTCAATACTGTAAACTTCTGCTTTGCTATTGCTACCTCTGCCTCAAGTTTCTGACTTGGGGCTGGTCTACGCTAGGGGAGGGTATCGATCTAAGATACGCAACTTCAGCTGTGTGAATAACGTAGCTGAAGTCGAAGTATTTTAGATTGAGTTACCTACCGTCCTCATGGCATGGGATCGATGTCTGCGGCTCCCCTTGTCGACTCCACTAGCGCCGTTCTCATTGGAGTTCCGGAGTCGACAGGCGCGCGTTCGGGGATCGATATATCGCGTCTAGATGAGACGCGATATATCGATCCCCGAGAAATCGATTGCTACCCGCCAATACGGCCGGTAATGAAGACGTACCCTTAGTTTCGGAGTATGACAAGCCTGGTGAAAACCTGGTGCGCTTCCTTTAAACAGCATTACCTGGACTGAATGTGAGGCATCTGAAAGCATTAACTGTATGCAGTCATGATACACAGGGTCAGTGTTTAGTAAATTGTTTCCATGGTGCAGTTTTGTATAAGGTTATGGTCAATTTCAGGTGAAGTGTTGCTATGTCAAACTTTCTTTTCTTCTGTCAGTCTGTTTATAACTCCAGAGTTTTGTCCCACTTTAAACATTAGATTTTTATTTTTTTTCTAATTTCCTCATATAAACACATGTGCTTGCATGAGTGTTCATGTATTTTTTTTTTAAAATCTATCTCAGTGTAATGGATAACCAGGTCTACTGTAATTAAAGTTTAGAAGAGTTTTCTATTTAAAGCTCAACTCTTCTAAGTACTCTAAAATCTGCATGGTTACTCAGATTGCTTTGAATTTTTTTAAGTTACCTTTGGATTGTGTTCAGCCCATTATTGCCCCTTTCTTCTGTTTTCTAGGCAGAGCTACTAAGATGTTGGAAAGGAATTTTTCCTCAATTCTAAGTCCAACTAAAAGAATGGATCTGAAGATCAAGAGAGGTTTTTGCAGTAAATCACAGGAGGGGAGCAAACAAAAGCCTGAAGTAGGGGGTAAGCTTTTTTCTCTGAAATTCAAAGGTATCAGTGTTGTTATTAGAGTAGCCATCAGACTGAGGGACAGATATAAAGAACTGCTAAACAATCAAGAACATATGTCTTGCATTTATATAGCACATTCATTCTAAAGGATACTTTTCACAATGTGATTTATGTGTCAACCAAGTGTACAAACTGTACCTAGGGATCGTTATCACTCTGAAATGCAGCTATCTCTGGGAAGGAATGTGGTAGTTCAAAAGCTCACAGCAATGCCAGCCAAGAAGTTGGCATCAGAAAGTGAAAGATTTCTTGCACAATGAAAACTTCACCAGGTATTTAGGTAGCCAGAATGTCCTGAGTAAGAATTTAGTCAAATGCAAGGCCCTGCTCTTTTGAAAAGGACTTAAGTTTTCCCTCCCATTCAAAAGACATAACATTAAACTTAGATGTCAAATCCAAGACCATCTGTATTCCTAATCAAAGGAGAGATTCTTTTTTTTTTTTTTCTTTTTAGGGATAGCCTATTCTTAGTAGGTTAAGAGGAGTTCTTGTTTTTGTTTATGCATTCAGAATCTCCCAGTTGCATTCTATAACTAACCACTTCCTTCCCACAGTTGGTCTGTTTTTATATTTGAGTGTTGTGATAGTGTTGGAATTCCTTAGCAGAACCCTTCCCACAGCAGGCAGTGTTGCACTGCAGGATCATTTTGAGTTTGCCACTGACCTAGTTCATCCTTAAAAGATGGGATTTATTTTCCTTTCAAGTCAGTGGTAGGTCGGGTGTCAGATTATATTTTTAAGATTAGAATGGACAGTGATAATCTATACTGGACCCGCTGTGCAACAGACCAGTTATTGACTTGACTGTCAGTGGCAGTGGGTAAAAAGTAGGGCTGTCAAGTGATTAAAAAAATTAATCGTGTGACTAATTGCGCTATTAAACAATAATAGAATACCATTTTTTAAAATATTTTTGGGTGTTTTCTACATTTTCTAATATTTATTTCAATTACCACATAGAATACAAATTGTACAGTACTCACTTTGTAATCTTTTATTGCAAATATTTGCATAGTTTTAAAACAAAAATAGTATTTTTCACCTAATGCAAATAATGTAGTGCAATCTCTTTGTCATGAAAGTTGAACTTACAAGTTTACATTTACAGGACATAATGCTGCCTGCTTCTTATTTACAGTGTCACCCTGAAAGTGAGAACAGACATTTGCATGGCACTTTTGTAGCCGGCATTGCAAGGTATTTATGTGCCAGATATGGTAAACATTTGTATGCCCCTTCATGCTTCAACCACCATTCCAGAGGACATGCTACCATGCTGATGAATCTCATTAAAAAAAAATGTTAATTACATTTGTGATTGAATTCATTGGTGGAGAATTGTCTGTCTCCTGCTCTGTTTTACATGGATTCTGCCATATATTTCATGTTATAGCAGTCTCAGATGATGACCCAGCACGTGTTGTTCATTTTAAGAACACTTTCACTGCAGATTTGACAAAACGCAAAGAAAATACCAATGTGAGATTTCTAAAGATAGCTACAGCACTCACCCCAAGGTTTAAGAATCTGAAGTGCCTTCCAAAATCTGAGAAGGATGAGGTGTGGAGCATGCTTTGAGAAGTTTTAAAAGAGCAATGCTCTGATGCGGAAACTACAGAACTGAACCACCAAAAAAGAAAATCAACTTTCTTTTGGTGGCATCTGACTCAGATGATGAAAATGAACATGCATTAGTCCACACTGTTTTGAATTGTTGTTGAGCAGAACCCATCATTGACATGGACACACGTCCTCTGGAAGGGTGGTTGAAGCATGAAGGAACATCTGAATCTTTAGTGCATCTGGCATATAAATACCTTGCGATGCCGGCTACAAAAGTGCCGTGCAATGCCTGTTCTCACTTTCAGGTGACACTGTAAACGAGAAATCAGAAACATTATCTCCTGCAAATGTTAACAGACTTGTTTGTGTTAGCAATTGGCTGAACAAGAAGTAGGACTGAGTGGACTTCTAGGCTCTAAAGTTTTACATGTTTTTTTTTTTAGTGCAGTTATATAACAAAAAATCTACATTTGTAAGTTGCACTTCATGATAAAGAGATTTCACTACAGTACTTGTAGTAAGTGAATTGAAAAATACTATATCATTTTTACAGTGCAAATATATAATAAAAATGTGTGCACTGTACACTTTGCCTTTTGTGTAGTAATTAAAATCAATATATTTGAAAATGTAGAAAAACATTCAAAGATATTTAATTTCAATTGGTGTTTCACTGTTTAACAGGATGATTAATCGCGATTAATTTTTTTGAGTTAATCATGTGAGTCAACTGCGATTAATTGACAGCCCTAGTAAAAAAGGTTTATTAAATATGAGCTAATTAGCCACATTTGTATTGAAAACAAAGCAGAAATTGCCCCCTTTTGCGTTTGTATGGATTGGGGGAATGAGTTTGTAAGAGAGAGAGAGGCATTGAGGGTCTGATCCTGTGCCCACTGAAGTCAACAACAAAGCTCTTGTCAACTTCACTAGCTTGGCATATGGTCCTGAGACCTATAGTATTCCTAGGAAGAGCTCTTTATGTCGCCAGGTAAGATAAAGGCTTATGCTCCATGGCAAATTGGACTTGTATTCTGTGATGCTCTGATGTGGCAGACAGGAAATTCTGTAGCAGTTTCATTTTAACATTTTTAAAATGAGGGGTTTAATTAAACACAAAAATAATCAGTACAGCTGCTGATATTGATATTAAATTTCCTCCTAAGGCAAGAGAGTGAGTTTCAAGTTGGATTGATTTAGAGCAAATCAATTTAAATCACCAATTTTAATCATGATTTAAATCATCAAGCAGAAAATTGATTGAAATAATAAATTTTTAATCATGTTTTGCATTAACATTTTTTAGTTATTGCCTAATGAAATGTTGATTCTTATTGGTTGGTAACCATTACAACATGTTGATTTGTGACCAGATCTACTCTTTGCATTACATTTGATTCTTCTTTTTGTTAGGAGGCTACACTAGATCTGTTCACATTTATTTAAGCAATTAGCTTAACTTCTGTTTGTTTAATTCTTAATTTTTACTTTTTTATATTGCATTTCTTTATTAGGTGGTGAATTTTTATTTGTGATTTTGTGTCAAGCTCTATTTGGATAGAAATTCAAATTCAGTTAAAATGTACAAAACAGCATTTTACCTTTTATTTAATAACTTAAAGAAAACTACCTTAAACTTTTTTCTTAGGTATTCACCTCAAAGATTGTGTTTTTTGTTTTTGTTTTTGTTTTTTTACTTAAATGATCAGTAAATCTATTGAATTGTTTCAGGTAGGTAATTTTTTCTGTAGTTAGTAAACTGAACTAATTTGTTTCTGGTTACCATGTCCTTTGAGATTTTAGAACTAGTAGATTTCATCTTCACACCTAGTTTTTATTCATAGATTAGAAGAGGAAAAACAAGCTTTCCTGCTTTTTCATCTCTCAACTTGTTTCTTACCTTTGAATGAACTCATCGTTGAACTGAACTAGTGAAGTGAAATGAAAATATTCTCACTGCTCCGAGGCTATTACTGTCAAAAGCTGGTTTTAGCACTTCAACGAACTCTGGTTCCCTCTGTTTAGGCACCGAGTTTCACTAGTTCAGTGGGCTGACTTGAAAACTTTGGCAGCAAGCATGTACTGCTTAATATTTTGGTAGCTACTTCAAATGATTTTAATAGATTATAATTTTAAACCGTAAAATTGACTATTTATGTTAATTTTAAATAGGTTTACTTTTTTTATAAACCTTCTCTAATTTAAATTTTAAAAATCCAATTTAAATAATCATTTAAAAAAATTGTTAATCCACTTTCGGTAGTTTGTAGCTGTGGGATGTTTCCATCCCTCTAATGTTCCTGTTACAATGGTTAGCAGTGACATTGTTGGTGATAAAACAGGTTATATATAGGTTTCATAGTTAGCAACTCATTGAGATAAACGTGGGCAGCTCACAGGTCTTGAGTAATATTTTGTGGCTGCTTGCTGACAGAGGATTACAAAATGCATTAGTTATTCCTGGTTCACGTTCCCAAGGTTGTCTTCACAAATATGAGGGCTAGAAACATAAGACCCTATTATCTACTTTTTCACATTTTTTTGTAGAAATTTCTAGCTGTGCAAAATAGATATAAAATGCTACCAGGTTAGAAGGCAGGGAGAGCTCAGTGGTTTGAGCATTGGCCTGCTAAACCCAGGGTTGGCAGCTCAATCCTTGAGGGGGCCACCTAGGGATCTGGGGCAAAAATCAGTACTTGGTCCTGCTAGTGAAGGCAGGGGGCTGGACTCAATGATCTTTCAAGGTCCTTTCCAGTTCTAGGAGATTGGTATATCTCCAATTATTATTTTTATATTTAGAATGGTAGTATGTTACAATAGTGCAGTATTTCTCAGACTCTTGAAAGCTGAGCCTGCCTTCAGGAAAACAAAACCAATTTCATCCTCTTCACTCCCACCATATATTGCTAAAATTGGAAACATTGGTAGGCCATTACAATATACTTCCTCTCCTTACATGTTTGGAAAAACAGTGAAATAGTTAACCAAATATTGGCTTCTAAATTGTTGTCATTGGCATGTGAGCACCTGTTAAAATGACTAAAGCGGTTCACGTCTGAGGTTTTCTACAAAATCAGGCAGACTTTTGTGCAGTGGTTACACTTGAATCACATTTTAAAAGGTTTTCTTCTTAACCATAGCAATTGGAGACTTACTTTTATTTTAATGAAAGCTGAATCTCTGGAGCCCAATTGCCACAGCTAGTCCTTCAACATGAATTCACTAAGGGCAAGTCATGCCTGACCAACCTGATTGCATTCTATAATGAGACAACTAGCTCTGTGGATATGGGGAAAGCGATGGATGTGATATATCTTGACTTTAGCAGAGCTTTTGATACGGTCTCACATAGTATTCTTGCCAGCAAGTTAAAGTAGTATGGATTGGATGAATGGACTATAAGGTGGATAGAAAGCTGGCTAGATCATCGGGCTCCACTGGTAGTGATCAATGGCTCAATATCTAGTTGGCAGCCAGTATCAAGCGGCGTGCCCCAGGTATCTGTCTTGGGGCTGGTTTTGTTCAGCATCTTCTTCAATAATGATCCAGATGATGGGATGGATTTCACCCTCAGCAAGTTCATGGATGACACTAAGCTGTGGGGAGAGGTAGATATGCTGGAGGGTAGGGATAGGGTCCAGAGTGACCTAGACAAATTGGAATATTGGGCTAAAAGATATCTGAGGTTCAACAAGGACAAGTACAGAGTCCTGTATGTAGGAAGGAAGAATCCCATGCACTGCTACAGGTTGGGGACCGACTGGCTAAGCAGCAGTTCTGCAGAAATGGACCTGGGGATTACAGTGGATGAGAAGCTGGACATGAGTCAACAGTGTGCCCTTGTTGCCAAAAAGACGAATGGCATATTGGGCTGCATTAGTAGTAGCATTGCCAGCAGATTGAGGGAAGTGATTATTCCCCTCTAGTCGACACTGGTGAGGCCACATCTGGAGTATTGTGTCCAGTTTTGGGCCCCCCACTACAGAAAGGATGTGAACAAATTGAAGAGAGGGCAATGAAAATGATTAGGGGGTTAGGGCACATGACTTACGAGGAGAGGCTGAGGGAACTGGGCTTATTTAGTCTGCAGAAGAGAAGAGTGAGCGGGGATTTGATACTGCCTGAAAGGGGGTTCCAAAGAGGGTGGAGCTCAGCTGCTCTCAGTGGTGGTAGATGACAGTACAAGGGGTAATGGTCTCAAGTTGCAGTAGGGGAGGTCTAGGTTAGATATTAGGAAACACTATTTCACTAGGAGGGTGGTGAAGCACTAGGTAACTAGGGTTACTTAGGGAGGTGGTGGAATCTCCTTCCTTAGAGGTTTTTAAGGTCAGGCTTGACAAAGCCCTGTCTGGGATGATTTGGTTGGTGTTGGTCCTGCTTTGAGCAGGGAATTGGACTAGATGACCTCCTGAGGTCTCTTCCAACTCTAATCTTCTATGATTCGTGCCCAGCAGTTTAGGAAATACTATCCTATTGTAACATAGCTATTACACGCTTTCTGCAGGTGTAACTTATGATAAAAGGTGCAAGGCAGTGGAGAACCAGCCCCACAATATTTTTTTTTTTAAATGAATACTTTGATTCTGGAGACTGATTCTGTGACAGATGTGGGTTCTGAGGCACGTTCTGTGCCCTCAGAATTGCAGAGTACATGGGGCCCTGGACAAAGTTCTGTCACCTTAAGCTTGGTTCAGTTCCACGTGCCCTTACAGCTTCTCTAGGAGTGCTCGTGATATTTCTGCTCCCTCTTTAGTTACAGCAGAGCTCATGCCTACAGATTTGGGTTGCTCACTCTGATAGTTTCATTAAACTATGATTATTCTGTATATTGTATCTTCTCTTCTATATTTGCTATAGGGCATTCCACCTTCAAAGTGCCAGGACACAAGCCCACAGACTGGGAAAAGAAGGTTCTGATGTGGTCAGGCCGTTTCAAAAAAGTAGATGATATACCAGAGACTGTCTCGTAAGTGCCGATCCTGAAATTATAAGTATACTAATGTATGCCTACTGAGAAACAAGTTACTGAATGAAAGTATACAGGACTGAGTATCTGTTCTGCAGAGGTGTGACATCTGTGATATCCTTGAAATCCAACACTGCTGTGATCTCCATATCCTGATGTATAGGGCATGCAGTTGCTTGGATTAGCCCCCTCATGATTTTCCCAAAAGGAAGACGAGTAAGTAGAAGTCATTGCAATAAAGGAGACCCTGAACCAGCTATTTTTGTCCTAAATTTTTTTAAAAGCTTTTCCAAACCCTAGTATGAATAAAAATATTTTCCTGATTATTTTTTTTTAATGTCCATGAAAAGTGTTTTTGTTTGTTTCATGAAAAATACATCATTCAATAATTATTGAAACAAGACACTTAATATAAACCATATGATCATAAATATTTATTATTATCATCAATTATAGCCCTGAGGGGAGAGAACTCAATCTCCCTTGAGGTTTAAGGTAAGCAAATAGTAGATTAGGCTTCTAATGACAATAAAACTTTGTCAGAATTTCTCTGCAGCAAGTCTAGCCTCAGTGCGAACACTGTGCTAGTCTGTGAGAACCAGAAAGTAAACTGACCATTTTAGACTCTCAGTCCACGCAGGATGTAATGTAAATCATACTTAAAAAAACTTCTTTGAATAGTTACACCTGGCGTTGTTTATGTAGATAAGGACTTTTCTTTTTTAAATGAATTATGTTGACAATGTCTGTTTAAAATCCTTTTGTAAAAGTGAACCCCACATGAATTACTTTGCACCATTTTGGGAATGTGGTGGGGCCTGTGGGACTGCTGTGCCCCCCTGAACTCTCCAGCCTGGGCTGTCTCTTACAATGCCTTTCTAGTGACCAGCATCAAACCGCTCCAGGCGCTGTTATCACTCAGCACAACAGCATGTGGAGCCCCACACCCAGCTAGGTTGCATGAATGCTTCCAGAGCCACTAATGAATCACACAGAGAAAAGCACCAGACCTAAATCCTCCCACCATTGTATCTCAGGAATATACTGTCTTGCACTGCTCAAGACAAGTAATGCAGATTTATTAATTGCTTCACCACTTCATCAATGGAAAGTGGATATATACCAGCCGTTGCTGAGTCTCCAGGAAAGGTTGAGCAATTTACCTGATGTGGCCTTATGTAGGTGAGTCATTGCATTGTAGCTCCCTTGCTGGACAATGGTGGTTGATTGGTTGATTGATACCCCACCGGGGTGTTTGGTTACTTTCCTTGCAGTTGTCTCTGGGGAGCTAATATTTGGCTGATTCCTTAACTTACAGCATGTTTTAACGCAGGGGTGGGCAAACTTTTTGGCCTGCAGGCCACATCTGGGTATGGAAATTGTATGGCGGGCCATGAATGCTCACAAAATTGGGGTTGGGACACAGGAGGGGGTGAGGGCTCTGGCTGGGGGTGTGGGCTTTGGGGTGGAGCCAGAAATGAGGACTTCAGGGTACGGGAGGGGGCTCTGGGCTGGGGCTGTAGGATAGGGGCTCCGGCTGGGGGTGCAGGCTCTGGAGTGGGACTGGGGATGAGGGATTTGGGGTTCAGGAGGGTGCGCCAGCCTGGGATCGAGGGGTTTGGAGGGTGGGAGGGTGGGATCGGGGCTGGGGCCGGCAGTTGCGGGGGGCGGGGGGGCGGATCAATGGTGCAAGGTCTGGGCGGTGCTTACCTCAAGCTGTTCCTGGAAACAGTGACATGTGCCTCCTCTGGCTCCTATGCAGAGGTGCGGCCAGGTGCCTCTGCATGCTGCCCTGTCCACAGGCACTGCCTCTGCAGCTCCCATTGGCTGCAGTTCCTAGCCAATAGGAGCTGTGGGGGTGGCACTTGGGGCAAAGGCAGCGCACACAGCTAGACTTTGCTGCATTTAAACCAATCTGTATGAAATTTCACAGGCATGAATTTATACCACGATAGAATTTCTGTGGAAATACTGAGTCAAATTGGAGAAAACAATTGATGCTCAAAAATTGTGGTGACTTCATTTTTCCTATTTTGTAGTGTTGTGTTTTTTTGAGTGGGGGGGTAGGCAACAGGGAAATGAAATATAGGTTGGCCCAGAAGTTTCAGGTTTGGACTACGGTCATTCTGTGGTAGAATGGAGCTATTGACAAATTCTGGACTGTAGCATGTTAGAATTATTGTTTTGAGTGGTTTTTCTTTCAAATTATGAGCTTTGCAGTGTTCCTAACACCAGTGACTTATGAGCAGTTGTCTGTACCTGTGTGCCTCCTAAACAATGCACAAGTGTCATGTGCTATTTAGGGGGCATGCAGGTGGTATACTATATATACTTAAGTATACTATATCAACTGGATCATCCTTGTCTTCATGCTTGTTGATACCTTCAAAGAGTTCTAATAGAGTTCCTTACATCTCTCAGTGCAAGGCAAATTTTCCTCTCCTCAGTTCCTTCTTGTGCCTCTTCTCTGAACTCCAACTTTTCTTTTCTTTTTTTAAAGTGTGTACACCAAAACTAGACACAGTATTCCAGTGGTGGTCTCGCACTAGTGTTCTATGCAGAGGTAACCTCCCTATTCCGCTGAGTCTTTTTTCTGAGTCACTGCTTTTCAAAGGTATGTCTACACTGTGGAGTCTATACTGGCATCGCTGTGTCAGCATAACTGTACCAGCACAACCCCCTACTATAGGTGCAGCCTACATCGACAGAATTTTTTTCCTGTCTGTGTAGGAACACCACCTACCCAAACTACTTTAACTTCACTGATTTGAAGCCTTCTCCTGGTGACATAGTTGCACCTGTGCTGGGAGTTTTGTCAGCATAGCTGAAAAGCGAGGGTGTGGGTTTGTTGTTTTTTGTTTTGTTTTTCCACACCTTTGAGTGACATAGCTGTACCAACCTAACTTAAGTATAGACCAATCCTAAGATAAATATCCCATCCAGAAAGTAAGGGGTGCATTCTTTGTTCAGAAATGTATTTAGCTGTATTAAAATTCACGCTCTGTTTTGGCCTAGTCTACTTCAGGATCCAGATTGTTCTGTTTAAGTGACCTGCTGTTATCATTATTTACCGCCCCAGAATTGTGCTGTCTGCATACTTTATCAACACTGATTTTATATTTTCTTCCAGGTCACTCCTAAAACATATTAAATAGCACTGACTCAGCCACCCACCATAGGAGAAAAAATTACTGGGTATTAAAGGACTCTTTATGGTAGTGGAGAAAAGCATAACAAGAAGCACTGGCTGGAAGCTGAAGCCAGACAAATCAAATCAGAAATAAGGCACGTACTTTTAACAGTGAGGTTGATTAATCACTTGGAGAATCTGCTGCTACCTTCTGTTTGTTCATCTCTTGATGTCTTCATATCAAGACTAGCTGCATTTCTGGAAGATATGCTTTAACCAAACACAAGTTATAGGGCTTAGTACAGGAGTAACTGGGTGAAATGTAATGGTCTATGGTAAAGAAGTTGAGACTAAATGATCTAGTGGTGGATCTTAAGTTCTATGAATTTGATCACTGTGAGACCACACTAGAAACTCTTGCAGTTGATGATTCCTCACTATCGGTTAGAAAATAAATGTAGCATATTTTTAATGGATTTAAAACTGGCTGTTATGCCACATTTTTAAAATCAGAATGTCATGCAGTCAAATGCCTTGCAGAAGTCCAAATATGCAACATTAGCACAGTTACCTTCATCAGCCAAATTTGTAATCTTAAATAAGTACATAAATTTCATTTCACAAGACCTATCTGCCACCATCAACCATGTTGGTTGGCATTAAGTATATTACCATACTTTAGTTCTTTGTCTCAGATCAGCTGTTCCATTATTTTGGCTGGGATTGATATCATGCTAACAGACCTATAACTACCGGGTTGGTGCCATTTGCCATTTTTTGGCATGATATTTGCTTTCTTCCACTCATCTGTAACTTCTCCAGTATGACTCTCTTTAAAAACAAAACCCCCCTCCCTTCTGGAGTATTAGAGTTCTATTGAAGGGATATCATTTTCTGAACTTTATAGGTTAGTTTAAAAGGTTATCGTCTCTATTAAATTCTGTAGGTCTCTGTTTATAGGAAATACACCTTCAAATTTTGTCCCATGGAGGCCCATGTAGCATCTGTATCCTTAATACCAACACTGCTCACTTTTGTAGGGGTCCACTGTAACTGAAATACTAAATTTCAGTTGTACAATCTTTAATGTTTAGCCCAACCTGAGACCATTGATTTGTTGATAATTGAATTTGAAGTATTTACAACAAATCCTTTAATTCTACTTTGCCCTCCATAGAGGGCATTTGGAAGATCAAGATGACTGAAGCTGGCTTTGTAGGGAACTCTGCCTCCTTAAGAGTTAACAGTAGGCCAGGCTGCAAATGTCCAGAAGCAACTGATATAGCTGCAGATGTTGGGCGTATCTAGATAAGATGTACTGAAATTTTGCAAGAACGTCTCTATAGGGCAAAACTTGCAGGGTATAAACAATCCTCCATCTTCAATTAAACCCTCTTGAGAACTGTTCCAGAAGACAGTAGGAAGTGAAGTTTTATACTTCTGCCAAGAGCTGCTCAAATTTTTGTAGGGGCATAAATTGCTGGTGGAGACCGCTGATATGAAATCTGTATTTTAAAAATGTTTCTAATTGCAGCTAGCATTTCCAAACCCAGGGATGGAGGAAGCCATCTTGCTGAAAAGTTTAATTTATAGTGCAGAGTGTTTAAGCTCAATGAAAAAAATATAAACCAGTTTTGATGCACCCCCACCCCCAAAAGCTCAACTCTTTCACAGTTTAATCTTGCTTTTTACCCTGCACACTTTCAGGATGTGCCCAAACTAGGAAAAAAAGATGGTCTTACCATATGTTAACATGGTAAAATCCTAATGTGGAGAAGGCAGTTTGTAATTTTTACATGGATTAGCAGGTTGAGGTAAGCACCAGGAGAAACTAGTGGTAAGAAAACACTTCTTTCCTCCTTCTTACCCTTACTGAAGACAAGATTTGACTGTCAGAGCAAAAGGGATATGCTGTTCCAGTGATCTGAAAACACAGTATTGTCTAGTGATTAGAGCAATGGACTGAGTGTCAGGAAATCTGGGTTCTGTTCTCAACTTTGCTAATGATTCGTTCTGTGGTCTTGGGCAAGCTACCTCCCTCTGTCTGTAAGATGGGGATAGTGTTTTGGGGGGTGCTGGTGAAAGGACTGATACAAATGCTAGTTTCTTGACAGTAGATTGCATGGGTTCTTGTTTATCAGCATGAGGAGATATCAATAGATTAGAAGCTACAGTCTCTGATAATGATTTTGGTCTCCCTTTGCTTCATGAGGCTTGAGTTGATCGATGCTGCTCGAAATAAATTGCGTGTGAAGATGAGCTACCTGATGATTGCTGTGACAGTACTGGGATGCATCGTGATGGTCGTTGAAGGAAAGCGGGTGAGTGCAATACTGGATAGTTGACTGGAGCTGTTCCTTATCTCACAATCCTCAGGTCTCTCAGATCAGTAATGAAGTAATAACAAATACTATTAAAGCAATAAACAAATATTAAATTGAAGACTCTGTCACTACCCCCAAAACTCACCCAACACCAAAATGCACCCTCCCAGGAGAGACAGAGAGCTACATTTCTTATAAATGCACCAGTTGTGCCTCTGTGGGAATGTGCACACTTCTACTTTATCCCTTCACATCTGTGTACTTCGCTGAGGTGGCGCTCCTGGAAGTGCACACACAGGAGGTGAGATGCTGTGCAATTTCTGTTGTTACAACTTCACTGGGATTTGAGGATGCCTGTCACTTCCTGGAAGTGGGTCCATAATAAGAGGTACTGCAGTGTGTTCTCTGGTTCCTCCAAGAAGTCATCCTGAGAGGAGTTTAGGGATGAGGACCCTCCCAATAGATAAATGGGGCAGAAGAGGGTGATGGTCTCAGTCATTTAGATGCTGCAGTGATTAGGTTGGTTCTTTATAATACGTTTAAGATGTCATCTCTTCAGATTTCTCTGGAGGGTCCATTGTATTTTGGGAGGAAACATAAGACAATCTGGGACACTCGATTTAATCCTACATTCAAATAATACTATTTAGGGAGGATGTGGGGCCTGGCCACAGAGTAGGAAGGCCCAAATTTAAGTTGCTGTGTATAGGCAAAGGGTCTTGCTCCTAAGCTCGCCCAGCATGTGCATTCTCACTGAAGTGCACAAAACCAGAGTAGAATATTCTACTGTGCATGCTCAGGATACCATTTGCTGGTGTTGCTAAGTTTGGAGAAAACCAGAATTAAAATTATAGATATCAGGTCCCATTATTAGTGAAGACTATTGATATTGTAAAATGTCAAAGTTCAGCTGTGTCTGAGGTATCCCCCAACTCGAAATCAAAAGGTGTACAACATATTTGTATATTGGATAAAGTGTATGTTGGTTTCAACTTCTCTGAACTAAAAAATGACTGAAGGGATTTTCCTTAGACTTTCCAAAAACAAATTCACTTTCTGGCAGAGACCAATGCAGTAAGCCCCCAGAATTATGAGTTATTACTGTTTAAGAATTGCCCAGGCATCAAGGCTGCTTAGAAAAATTAAGACAGAGGACTAAGAGGATAGCTGCTTTCAACTACCTGAAAAGGGGTTCCAAAGAGGATGGATCTAGACTGTTCTCAGTGGTACCAGATGACAGAACAAGGAGTAATGGTCTCAAGTTGCAGTAGAGGAGGTCTAGGTTGGATATTAGGAAAAAACTTTTTCACTAGGAGGATGCTGAAGCACTGGAATGGGTTACCTAGCGAGGTGGTGGAATTGCCTTCCTTAGAGGTTTTTAAGGTCAGGCTTGACAAAGCCCTGGCCAGGATGATTTAGTTGGTGTTGGTCCTGCTTTGAGCAGGGGATTGGACTAGATGACCTCCTGAGGACCTTTCCAACCCTGATTTTTCTATGATTTTGTGATCTATGATGATGCCATGTGCAATAGTGGAAACATAGGGAACTTGATGGTATCTAATATTATGATTAAGTGAAGTTATATGTATAAAAGGGACATTGACTGTAAGATACAGTTTTGGGTAAAGTATTGTAAACTTTACTTCCGGGGGATTTCTGCACCAAAAAAATTAAAATATTGCATTTGTCAAAATAACACTATATAATCATGCTAGTATCAATTCGTTTGGTAATTTATTTCAAAATATCTGTTAGCAAGTACGTGTGCAACGATGCAGACACAGAAATAAATGTCTCCAGGAGAGTTAAAGAAACCCCTGTGACAACCTAGTTCCTGCTTCTCTGGCCCTTACCCACCAGAGCCCAGCCGGGGAGGAGGGTAGAGGATGGACGGACACCCACCCGCCCACCCCACCCCCTGAGGGCAGTAAATAAAAGGACCTTAAACCAAATAGTATGTTTTTTATAAGGACACTTGATCACAGAGTGGAATAATCAGAAGTGTAACTTTGATTAATAGTGCTGAGCTGAGTCGAGTCTGTGCCACATATTCCAGCAACCCACTATTGTTGTTATAACAAAGAGAACAGAAATGATGAACTTATATAGCTGTTCTGGGCTGCCGAAGAACAACCATTCTTGAAGTGACTTTACTTCAGTGATTCAAGAGAATGATTAAAGAATTAAAAAGCATGCCATATAGGTTAGTGATGGACTCAGAACTCAATTTGTGTAGCTTAACAGAGGCAACGTTAAGGGGGGACTTGACTGCAGTTTTCAGTATTTAAATGGGGAACAAATATTTAATAATGAGCTCTTCAATCTAGCACAGAAAGGTATAACATTATCCGATGGCTGGAAGTTGAAGCTAGAGAAATTCAGACTGGAAATAAGGTGTAAATTTTTAAGTGAAAGTAATTCACGATTGAAACTATTTCATGGATTCCAAGGCTGCAAGGGGCCATTGTGAACACCTAGTCTGACCTCCTGTGTAACGCAGGCCATAGAACTTCTCCAAAATAGTTCCTAAAACAGAACTTCTAGAAAACACATCCAGTCTTGATTTTAAAATTGTCAGTGATGGAGAATCCACCACGACCCTTGGTAAGTTGTTGCAGTGATGCGATGACAATTTACACTAGTTGAGGATCTGCCTCCAAATATTTGACATCAACAGTCCTGGCAAAAACCTTCGTTTTCTAAGGTTGGTCTTTAAATAGAAACAAACAGTTGTTGAAGGAAATGTTCTCGGCGAGCTAAGATCAAGCATGAGTAGTCTTTTGGCTTATCCAAGGCCGCGATCAAGTGTCTTGATGTTTTTGGTCTTTTAGCCTCAAGATGAAAACCTTGTCTGTGTTTCTGGGACCTTGAAGTAAAAATATTATCTAAATTACTGTCTTCCCTTTAATTCAGTCACTGCTTTTTTTCTCTCTCAGAGCTGAAAACTAAAGTGTATAGTAAGCTGTTTCCGTAGCTCTCCTGTGACACAGATGTTTTATACATAAGAGCTTCATGATTTGCAGTGCAGACAGCATGCTAAGTCCTATTATGGGTGTATGCAAAAATGCTGAGGCTTTTATTTCTAAAAACAACTGATATTTTAGTTACCCATGTTTTTTAAGAAACTTTTCATAGAATCATAGAAGATTACGGCTGGAAGAGACCTCAGGAGGTCATCTAGTCCAACCCTCAGCTCAAAGCAGGACCAGGACCAACTCCAACTAAATATCCCAGCCAGAGCTTTGTCAAGCCTGACCTTAAAAACCTCTAAGCATGAAGATTCCACCACCTCCCTTGGTAACCCATTCCAGTGCTTCACCACCCTCCTAGTGAAATAGTTTTTACCTAATATCCAACCAAGACCTCCTCCACTGCAACTTGAGACCATTATTCCTTGTTCTGTCATCTGCCACCACTGAGTACAGCTGAGCTCCGTCCTCTTTAGAACCCCCTTTCAGGTAGCTGAAGGCTGCTATCAAATCCCCGCTCACTTTTCTCTTCTGCAAACTAAATAAGCCCAGTTCCCTCAGCCTCTGCTTCTAAGTCATGTACTCCAGCCCTCTAATCATTTTCATTGCCCTCCACTGGACTCTCTCCAATTTGTCCACATCTTTTCGATAGTAGGGGGCCCAAAACTGGACGCAGTACTCCAGATGTGGTCTCACCAGTGCCAAATAGAGGAGAATAATCACTTCCCTCTTTTTGATCATTCTGTCAGAAATATTCCCGTTACCCAGAGGGCTTTGGATGGGTCTCTAATGTCAATAACAAATGTGTATGATGTTAGTGGATCCAGTAATGTTATTCCTAAACTGTTATTTCAGAGCAGCACTGATGAAAATAGTCTGAGAGAGAATATCATTGAGTGTATTAGCATTATTATTAATTATGGAACCTACAGGGCTCAATTAATCAGATCCCCATTGAGTGTGCAAAATCACACTAAAAGCCATTCCCTGCCCTGCATAGCTTGCATCGTACATTCATGCGGGGAAAAGCTCCACGTTCTGGGAAGTAGGACTAGTCGGGGTGTGATCCAAAATTTAATTAGTTTTGACTTCAGGAAGTATTCATAAACCAGTCCCACTTACTATTCTATTGTCTATATGAAAATATTCAGTGAACTTAGCAGTTCTGTGGAGTACTTGTGAAGTGTTCAGTGTTGGTATTTACCAAGGATCGTGGTGGATTCTCCATCCCTGCTTATTTTAAAATTAAGATTAGAAGTTTTACAAAAGATCTGCTCAAAGAATTATTTTGGGGCAGTTTTATGGCTTGTATTACACAGACTAGATGATCACAGTGGCCCTTTCTGGCTTTGGAATGAGTGAATACATTGTAAAATGAACTGTGAAACACGTTTAAAGAGCATCAAAGACTATAGAGGGACTTTGTATAATTTATCCAAACACTAAACTAGACACTTCAGCAGCTAGCAGAGTGTTGATGGAGAACCTGAAACTTGAGCAAGCTCAACTGCAGAGCTGGACAAGGGATGCACTACAAAAGGATTCATGGGAACTGAGGGTAAGTCAATGACCAAAGCAAACCAGTCTGTGTTCAAGGTCTGTCCCAAGATGTTATATCAAAAGCTATACCCTGACTTATCTTATACAAGCTGGTCTGACAAGATGTGTTGAACAAAAATACTAGGAAAATTCCAGATCCAGTTGCAAGAACTCAAAAGGTGGAATCTTGGTCTCTGGCTGGATGGTGAGAGGATTCTCGATTTTGGTTGGATATTTTGAATCTTTGGAAGAAGTATTGGTCATTGTCTGACTGGTCCATGTCGGGACCTCCAAGAAGATGAACTAAGTTGGATCACCCAGCAGAAATAGGATAGAACTGCTTGTTTCCTTCAGCACATCACTTCCCAAAACCCAAAGTCACCAGGAAAGGAGAAAACTGAGGTCCTCAGTTGGCCAGCTGGGAGTCCTTTTGGTGACATTGGGTATCTATCTCAGTTAGGCACTTTTAAGTGTCTCTCTTTTCCAGCAATTTGGGTTGCCCACTCTGGCACCAGAAAGAACTGTAGTTATGTCTGTCCTTCACTTACCTGTGATTGCTGTGAATAATAACTCAGGGTACGTCTACGCTACGGGATTATTCCGATTTTACATAAACCAGTTTTATAAAACATTGTATAAAGTCGAGTGCACGCGGCCACACTAAGCACATTAATTCGGCGGTGCGCGTCCATGGTCCGAGGCTAGCGTCGATTTCTGGAGCGTTGCACTGTGGGTAGCTACTCCATAGCTATCCCATAGTTCCCGCAGTCTCCCCCGCCCCTTAGAATTCTGGGTTGAGAGCCCAGTGGCTGATGGGGCAAAAATCATTGTCGTGGGTGGTTCTGGGTAAATGTCGTCAGTCATTCCTTCCTCCAGGAAAGCAATGGCAGACAATCATTTCGCGCCCTTTTCCCCTGGATTGCCCTGGCAGACGCCATAGCACGGCAACCATGGAGCCCGTTCAGCTTTTTTTTTTCTTTTACAGTCACCGTATGTGTACTGGATGCTGCGGACAGAGGCGATACTCCAGCGCTACACAACAGCATTCATTTGCTTTTGCATGATAGCAGAGATGGTTACCAGTCATTCTGTACCGTCTGCTGCCAGTGCAATTTGGCAATGAGATGACGGTTATCTGTCCTTCTGTGCTGACTGCTGCTATCATGGGTGCCCCTGGCTGAGAGCAGTCAGGGGCGCAAAAGCAAAACTGGGAATGACTCCCCGAGTCAATCCCTCCTTTATGGTTTCTAAAAATAGTCAGTCCTGCCTAGAATATGGGGCAAATGTACTAGAGAAGCAGTGTATCAGAGAGTACAACTGCTCTGTGTCAGATCCCGCAGAAATGATGAGCTACATGCCATTCCCGGGGGGTGCCCCTGCAACAACCCCACCCATTGCTTCCCTCCTCCGCCAACCTTCCTGGGCTACCATGGCAGTGTCCCCCCCATTTGTGTCATGAAGTAATAAAGAATGCAGGAATAAGAAACACTGAGTTTTTAGTGACATAAAATGAGGAGGAGGCAGCCTCCTGGTGCTATGATAGTCCAGGCAGGACATTAAGCAGTGTGGAGGAGAGGAGCCCAGCATCCCACTGCTATGATAGTCCAGGCAGTACAGAATCTTTTCTTTTCACATGAAAGGGGGGGGGGGGCTGATTGAAGCTTAGCCCCCAGTTGCTATGATGAAGACAGTTACCAGCCGTTCTGTACCATCTACTGGGAATGACCGGGAATCATTCCTACTTTCACCCAGGCGCCCCCAGCCAGCCTCACCTGAAGCCAGCCAGGAGCACTCACGGGTTGATAAGAAGGATGGTTACCAGTCCTACTGCACCGTCTGCCACCGGGAAGGGGAGAGGAGTGGATACTTCTCTTCACTGCTGCAGCATCGCGTCTACCAGTAGCATTCAGTAGACATAGGGTGACATTGAAAGAAGTCAAGAAATGATTTCTTTCCCTTTTCTTTCACGTGGGGCGGGGGAGTAAATTGACGAGCTATTCCCTGAACCACGCCGGACAACGTGTTTGACCCTACAGGAATTGGGAGCTCAGCCAAGAATGCAAATACTTTTCGGAGACTGCTGGAGACTGTGGGATAGCTGGAGTCCTCAGTACCCCCTCCCTCCCTCCATAAGTGTCCATTTGAGTCTTTGGCTTCCCGTTACTTGTCATGCAGCACTGTGTAGCCTGTAGATTTTTTTTTTTCAAATGCTTTGGCATTTCGTCTTCTGTAACAGAGCTTTGATAGAACAGATTTGTCTCCCCATACAGCGATCAGATTCAGTATCTCCCGTACGGTCCATGCTGGAGCTCTTTTTGGATTTGGGACTGCATTGCCACCCGTGCTGATCAGAGCTCCATGCTGGGCAAACAGGAAATGAAAATCAAAATTTCGCGGGGCTTTTCCTGTTTACCTGGCCACTGCATCTGAGCTGAGATTGCTGTCCAGAGCGGTCGCAGTGGTGCACTGTGGGATACCGCCCGGAGGCCAATACCGTCGATTTGCGGCCACACTAACCCTAATCCGATATGGTAATACCGATTTTAGCGCTACTCCTCTCGCTGGGGAGGAGTACAGAAACCGATTTAAAGAGCCCTTTATATCGATATAAAGGGCCTCGTAGTGTGGACGGGTACAGCGTTAAATCGGTTTAACGCTGCTAAAATCGGTTTAAACGCGTAGTGTAGACCAGGCCTGAGCTGAAACATATATATACACACACACTTTTTATTGGATGACTACTCAAATCAGTTAATTTACCACTTCCTGAAACTGGATCCCTAATTCGTAAGGAAGTATATGTGCTGTTGTGATTTAAAGATTGTCAGAGTTACAGTGTACGTCCTTGTTTTGTAACAGGTTCCAATCAAGATTGATGTAAAGTAGCTTTTAAACTGAATAAGTTCCTGTTAACTAAGATTGTAGGACACTGTACCTTTGTCTACCATATTTAAAGGATTCATAAAGCCTTTCAACTTCTAGGTGCATACAGACATAAAACAGACCAGCGTACAAGCCTCTTAAACTGCACTCAGTCTATACAGTCTTCATAAATGTCGTTTGTTACGTAGTTAGGAGCGTTAGTCAGATCCTGGAACTAATATCCTTCATTGGTAAGTAGATTAAAAGGGTTGACTACTAATAGATCTATCGGGATGGAGACCTTGGTGAATTGGCAAGGAAGTAGTTGACCAAATTACCTTTGACTTTTGCTTTGACTCCCCACACTATGTTAGCAACACCGGAGCTGATAACCAATTGTCACAAGTGAGGCCCTATTCTGAGGGGCTCTTTTTAAAAAATCTAACCAAAGTCACCTTCCCACAATAGAAAGTAACACTTATACTCACTATCGTGGTTGTGAGATTTAATTCTGAAAACCTAAGTGTTTATTTTCACCAGTTTTCTAGCTTGTTAGCTAAATTATAGTTCAATAGTCATTTTATATCCCATACTGAGGGAAGCAATAGGTGGCCTGTGGCCCAAATCTGTATCGCCAGGTGCTTTTCAGTGGATCGCGGAGGCGATGTACGGGCAGGGCACCTGGGGTCGCGATTACTCTGGATGCCTCTGGAGGATATACCCAGAAGGGAGGAGGCAGCATGCCCCTGGCAGCTGTACTGTCTGTGTCCGTGCAGCACGGGGAGGGAGGAAGAAGCAGAGTGGCAGGCTGAGCACCTCGCCCCTACAGGGGGATGTTTTTCCTTCCCTTCTGCTGGAGTGCTAGGGCTGCTGCTTGCTTTACAGACCGTCTGCAGATGAGAGGCAATGCTGGGACTCCAGCAGCAGGGAAGGCAAAGCAGCCCCATGTGGGGGTGGAGGGGAACTCAACCAGCCACCTTGCTGCTACTTCCCTCCCCATACTGCACGAGCATAGAGTGTGCTGCTTGCAAGGGGAGTGCTGCCTCCTTGCTTCTGGGTATCCTGAAAAATCAGGGGGCCCCATGACTCCCCAGAAACTTTCATTTGTGACCTCCCCCACCCCCCCCCAGCCCCAGCTACGTGTTGCCTCTGCGCTTGAGCTGAGCTGAGCTGGGACTGGAGCTGTGTTTGTGTGTCTGGGGCTTAATGGGAGAGCACACCCGGCCTCATTTTTCCCTGGCCTCCCCTCATCCCCAAGCAGTCCCTGGAGCCCACCCTCCCCAACTGTGAACAGTCCCCAGAGCCACCCCGCTCCCTGACCTCATGTCCTCCCAGCCTCTCATACCCAGAGTCCGCTCCAGCCACCCCGCCCCCACTGGCCTCTTTCCCTCCCCAGTCCACCTCCAGTCACCTACTTGTACCACATCTTGTCCTCCTCGCATCTCCCAAGGGCTGTTGTCTGGAGTTGTCTTGCTGGTTCCTGCTACCTGGAACCTCCTTCCTCTCCTTCTGCTGTCCCAGCCCCCAAAGGGGCATCACACTGCTAGCTGGATCATAGTCTAGCAGCTTCACTTCCTGGCTCTGAGCTCAGAAATATTCACATACTGACACCCTGCTTTGCTGACCAGATCCCAGCCCATACCCATTCCTCTCCCCGTCTCCCCCATCTCTGCTACTTGACTTAATTGGGGGCATGGAAGAATTATTTGGGGGGCGGCAATCAGCAATGCTAGGGAGCGCAGATCAGCCCTGTGAGTCTCATTTTCAGTTTAGGGAAATACTTTCTGGGCAGGGAGCTGGCAGGTCACAGGGAAGCTTGGGAGGGCAATTGGGGGCTAGGGGAGGGGAGCTGGGTGTGAGAGGTCTGGACCTTGACTATACCATGACCAATAAATTTGGACCTTGACAAAAAAAATAGACTACCGCTGTCTTGTACTATAAACACTCCAAAAATTAAAATTCAACTTTCATAGAATACCAGGCTTGGAAGAGACCTCAGGAGGTCATCTAGTCCAACCCCCTGCTCAAAGCAGGACCAGTTCCCAACTAAATCATCCCAGCCAGAGCTTCGTCAAGCTGGGCCTTAAAAGATTTCAGGTCAAGTTCTTTAGTTAAGCAATTAAAATTAAAAGATCCCTAAGAAAGGTGGTTCAGATATGCTTACACCAAACAAAGGCAGTTTCAACCCTAGAGGTAAAAGTTTGGGAGAGTTGTGAGTGAGTGGGAAGGCGGGGATTAGAATGGAAGCCGTTCTTAACTATAGCAGCAGTTGCTACTGGAATATGGTCTATCTACCTTTACTTTGTTTCCAAATTCTCCTGGCTTTTGAGGAAGAGAGGAATTTACTACCATTGAGTAGAAAAGGGGAAAGCAACTGCCAGAGCCATCAGTATATTGGCTTAATTCAGTCCCAAGGAAATAATGAACTTAAACCAAAAGAATTCCAGGATTTTGTGCCTTGAGAATTTATTTTAACCCCCTTGCTCTGCCTAGCATTAAAGCTGACATGTTACAAAAGAGCATCTAAGCATGAGAGCTGTTTCTCTACAAGGGAGCATTCTTCAGATACGTAGCTCAGACTACCAGATGGTTTGCCCATTGCTAGTTCAAACTGCATCTCTACAGTACTGTCTAAGTAACATGTTCACTCTCCCTTTGTGATACTGTTGTAGGCTATTGGAAGGCATGAATCTCTGACAACCCAGAACATCGAAAGAAAAGCTCGCTAGGACGTTGCTCAGAGTGCATCTGCCAAACCCTAGGATTGGGAGGAGACCTGGGGAGAAGGATACAAAGCTTATACTTTCTTCATTGATGAGAGAGGGGTAGATATTCATTGTTTGCTTTTACATTATGGTCCTCTGCTCTTATGCTCTAGGAAAGACAAATAAATTATTTGTAGTAATACTAAAAATCTGTCTTGACATTTTTTATTGGGCTACCACCAAAATGCCTGTTTTGAACAGCGTAGAAGAACAAGGAAAGTGCTAAAACTGAGCAGATGCTGTAGTTGCTTTTCATACAGAATGTTCAGTGCTTCTGTTTCCTCATTGTAGTAATACAACCATATCCTTCTCGGATGGACTTGATTTACTCTACTCCCCTAGTGTCATAACCAAGTAAAGATGCAGGTTTTCATCTCTTACAGGCAGAGATTCTTTCCTACAATCCATCTGTTCCTCTAAAACAGATGGGCAAACTACAGCCCGCGGAACCATCCTGCCCTGCCCTTGAGCTCCCAGCCCTAGCCCCTCCCCTGCTGTCCCCCCCGGCAAGTTCTACTCTCATAGCACCAACCCTCTCATCCTCTTCTGGAGGAAATAGAGGAAGGGATTGATGGCAGTGGCATACAGCGAGCAGCCTGCATGCTCCTCTTGATTGAGGGCGACTGGTTTGGTCAAGGCCCGGTTAAGCTCAGTCAGATACTGCAGAGGCATGCAGCACCTAGAGAAACCCCATAAAGCAAACAATGAAGCTGAATACCTGCAGAATGCCGAGGAGATACCGGCAGTTCACCCTGTCAAATGTGTCTCCTCATTAAGGGACAGGATGGCAAATGACAGATCATCTTTACATGCCATATGGAGAAGATCCTGGGACTGATAGGCAGATTCTCGAATATGGCCTGCCTGGGACAGCATAGGTCTGGTCAGGGTGGATCATGTCCGTCGTCACAAACCCCAGCCATAGCGAGTTGCCTTTTACTATGACATAGTCTATTCTGAGGCGTGATAAGTTGCAGAGGTCCCTCTTTTTGAGCAGCAAAACAAGTACAGCAGGGGTGGGCAAACATCCTGGAGGCCACATGTGGTCCTTCAGACATTTTTAATCCCGCCCTCAAGCACCCGCTGGAGAGCAGAGTCTGGGGCTTGCCCTACTCCATGCATACTATGGCTCCATGCGGCTCCTGGAAGCAGTGGCATGTCTCCCGGCTCCTACACGTAGGGGCAGTCACGGGGCTCCGCACTCTGCTGCTGCCCCAAGGGCTGCCCCTACAGCTCCCATGGGCCGGGAACCATGGCCAATAGGAGCTGCAGGAGCAGCACCAGCAGATGGGGCACCATGCAGAGCTGCCTGGCCACACCTCCATGTAGGAGCCAGAGGAGGTACATGCCCCTGCTTCTAGAAGCTGCTTGAGTAAGCACTGGCAGGAGCCTGCACCCCAACCTCCCTACCCCAGCCCTGATCCCCTTCCTGCCCTCCGAGTCTCTTAGTCCCAGCCTGGAGCACCCTCCTGCACCCCAAACCCTCATCCCCAGGGCCTGCATCCCCAACTAGAGCCCTGACACCCTCTCATAACCCAACTCCCAATTCTGTGAGCATTTATGGCCTGCCATACAATTTTCATACTCAGATGTGGCCCTCGGGCCAAAAAGTTTGCCTACCCCTGAAGTACAGCCAGCCTGCATGACAAGGGGATCACTCTGTTCCCCAAAGGACTCCACCTAGATGATGGTGAGGTCCAGGCAGAGGACGTCCCAGAATGTGTATTAGAGCTCCACACTCAGCCCATCAATACCTAGAGATTTGTTGGTGGCCATCAGAAGGAGGGCTTCTGAGAACTCAACCAGTGTGAGAAAGTTCTCTAGCCAATATTGGTCACCCATGCTGACTGTAGAGAATTCATTCCACAGGACCCCACAAAGATCATTGTCAGTCAGGTCCAGGGTGAAGTGGCTGGTGTAGAAAGCCTGGCCCTTTCCCGCTTCTCGGCTGGATCCTTAAGAGGGGTGCTGTCCTTTGCCAAGAGACACGTGATGTGCTTTTTGGCACCCTTCTTTCACGCCAGGGCATAGAAAGAGTAAGAACTGCACTCCATCTCCCAAAGGAACTGGATGCAGGATCAAACAACAATTCCCAGAGCATGATAGTCATTAAGGGCCCGAAGTTCATCCCACTTCTCCTGACACACTCTGAAGGAGGATAGTGTCTGGAGTGAGAGGCCAAATGCCTGTCCATCTCCCAAACCACCTGCTCCAGTTGCTCCATAACTACACTCTTCTGTTGACTGCCCCAAGTGTAGTCACAGCAGGAGAGCTGGGCACTCACTTTCCCCACATCCCAGCACCTGCACTCCAAGGGAAAGAGATGTCTCTGCCCCCGCCTGGCCAGCCAGAACTCATGGAAGGATGTCACGAAGCCCCTGTCCAACAGACTGTTACTGAAATGCCAGTAAGCCAGTACCAGCCTCTCAGGTGTTAATGAAACCATAATGGCCACCAAGGGGTGGTCTGAAAATGGCCCGGGCCTGTAACATGTTAAACCTGGAAACAAAAGCAGTCCAGCTGGGAGTGCCACAATGAAGTGTACTCCACTTGGACGTAAGTAAAAGTGATAAGAGTTGTCTGGATGATAGACATGGCAGACATCCACCAGGGAGTGATGGTCAACAATCTCCTTGAGGCATTTGTGGTAGCCTGGCATTTCTCTTTCCCAATACAGTCCTGCATGTTCAGGACCGTGTTGAAGTCCCCACTTAGGACAAGACACTTGTGAGGATCCAAGGTGCTGAGGAAGGTAGACATCTGCAGATAGAACCATATTCACTCTGGGCCTGGCATCATGGCATATATGTGAACAAAGCTGAGGATCAGCCCCTCCAGACAGACCTGGAGGTTTCTAAATAAGGGACTCTGATTGATTTTGATAGTTTTTGCATAAATAATTTCAATTTTAAAGTGCATTATACCTCATTTTATAGACTTGTAGACTTTAAGGTCAGAAGGGACCATTATGATCATCTAGTCTGACCATCTGCACAACACAGGCCACAGAATCTCACCCACCCACTCCTGTAACAAACCCCTAACCTATGTCTGAATTATTGAAGTCCTCAAATTGTGGTTTAAAGACCTCAAGGTGCAGAGAATCCTCCAGCAAGTGACATGTGCCCCACGCTGCAGAGGAAGGTGAAAAACCTCCAGGGCCTCTGCCAATTTGCCCTGGAGGAAAATTCTTTCCCGACCCAAACTATGGCGATCAGCTAAACCCTGAGCATGTGGGCAAGACTCACCAGCCAGACACACAGGAAAGAATTCTCTATAGTAACTCAGATCCCCACCCATCTAACATCCCATCATAGACCATTGGGCATACTTACCTGCTGATAATCAAAGATCAATTAATTGCCAAAATTAGGTTATCCCATTATATTATCCCCTCCATAAATTTATCAAACTTAGTCTTGAAGCCAGATATGTCTTTTGCTCCCACTACTCCCCTTGGAAGGCTGTTCCAGAACTTCACTCCTCTAATGATTAGAAACCTTCATCTAATTTTAGGTCTAAACTTCCTAGTGTCCAGTATATTCTTGTGTCCACATTAATTCCTCTCCCTCCTAATATTTATCCCTCTGATATATTTATAAAGAGCAATCATATCTCCCCTCAGCCTTCTCTTGATTAGGCTAAACAAGCCAAGCTCTTTGAGTCTCCTTTCATAAGGCAGGTTTTCCATTCCTTGGATCATCCTAGTAGCCCGTCTCTGAACCTGTTCCTGTTTGAATTCATCCTTCTTAAACATGGGAGACCAGAACTGCACACAGTATTCCAGATGAGGTCTCACCAGTGCCTTGTATAACGGTACTAACACCTCCTTATCTTTACTGGAAATACCTCGCCTGATGCATCCCAAGACCGCATTAGCTTTTTTAATGGCCATATCACATTGGCGGCTCATAGTCATCCTGTGATCAACCAGTACTCCAAGGTCCTTCTCCTCCTCTGTTACTTCCAACTGATGTGTCCCCAATTTATAACCAAAATTCCTGTTATTGATCCCTAAGTGCATGACCTTGCACTTTTCACTATTAAATTTCATCCTATTACTATTACTCCAGTTTACAAGGTCATCCAGAGCTTCCTGTATGATACCCTGCTCCTTCTCTGTATTGGCAATACCTCCCAGCTTTGTGTCATCCGCAGACTTTATTAGCACATTCCCACTTTTTGTGCCAAGGTCAGTAATAAAAAGATTAAATAAGATTGGTCCCAAAACTGATTCCTGAGGACTCTACTAGTAACCTCCCTCCAGCCTGACAGTTCACCTTTCAGTATGACCCAGTGTAGTCTCTCTTTTAACCAGTTCCTTATCCACCTTTCAATTTTCATATTGATCCCCATCTTTTCCAATTTATCTAATAATTCCTCATGTGGAACCATATCAAATGCCTTACTGAAATCGAGGTAAATTAGATCCACTGTTTCCTTTGTCTAAAAAAATCTGTTACCTTCTCAAAGAAGGAGATCAGGTTGGTTTGGCACTATCCACATTTTGTAAAACCATGTTGTATTTTGTCCCAGTTACCGCTGACCTCAATGTCCTTAACTACTTTCTCCTTCAAAATTTTTTCCAAGACCTACATACTACAGATGTCAAATTAACAGGCGTACAGTTACTCAGATCACTTTTTTCCCTCCTTCCTTAAAAATAGGAACTGTCTTAGCAATTCTCCAGTCATATGGTAGAACCTCTGAATTTACTGATTCATTAAAATTTCTTGCTAATGGGCTTGCAATTTCATGTGCCAGTTCCTTTAATCTTCTTGGATGAAGATTATCTGGCGCCCCCGATTTTGTCCCATTAAGCTGTTCGAGTTTGACTTCTACCTCAGATGTGGTAATATCTATCTCCATATCTTCATTCCCATTTGTCATCCAAGGTTGTCCCCTACAACCATTTCTTCTATGAGGTCCTCACTACTCACCAAAACCAAATCTAAAATGGCATCCCCTCTTGTCGGTTCTTCAACTACTTGGTGAAGGAATCCATCAGCTATCGCATCCAGGAAAATCTGAGCCCTATTATTATTACTGGCACTTGTCCTCCAGTCTATATCTGGGAAGTTAAAATCTCCCATGATCACACAATTCCCATTAGTGTTTACTTCATTAAAGAGGTCTCTAAACGTATCCAAATTGGATCCCGGTGGTCTGTAGCACACCCCAAGCACTATCTATGGGGAGGCTCTAATAGCTTTCTTCCCCAATATGATTTTTGCCCAGACAGACTCTGTCTTATCCATTCCATCACTTCTTATTTCTTTACAGTCTACCTCATCATTGACATACAATGCTACTCCACCACCTTTGCCTTTATTTCTGTCTTTCGTAAGCAGCACATAGCCTTCAATACTGTACTCCAGTCATGACTACTATTCCACCATGTTTCTGTTATCCCTATAATATCTGGCTTCACTTCCTGCACCAGTAGCTTTAGTTCCTCCATTTTGTTCCCTAGGCTTCTCGCATTAGTGTACAGACATCTTAATTTTTGCTGTTTGGCTTCACTGACATTCTTTACCCAATTAGGCCCAGACATTCTACCACCAGTATCACCTGTTAGCCTGGTATCTACATTACCCTTCTTATGTCCAGTCTCATACCCATGGCTGTATTCTTTCTTACTTAGTTTTCTTCCCTGTCAACGTTAAATTCCGGCATGGAGATTACCTGGACATCTCCCAACGATCTCCCCCAAATTCCTAGTTTAAAGCTCTCTTAATCAGTTATGCCAGCCTCCATCCTAGAAATCTATTCCCTCCATACTCAGGTGAAGTCCATCCCGAGAGAGCAGTCCATCTGTTGATCGCCATAATCTTGTCACACCTTTGTTGCCCTTCTCTGGGAACAGGCAGAATCCCACTGAAGATCACCTGAACTTCAATTTCCTTAAGCGTCTTCCCTAGTCTGGCATAGTCTCCCTTGATACGCTCCATCGAGAATCTAGCCGTATCATTCGTTCCCACATGAAGGACAATCAGCGGATTCTTTCCCGCTCCCATTAGGATCCTTTTGAGCCTCAGGTCCACATCCCGTATCTTAGCACCTGGCAGACAGCACACCCTTCTGTTGTCTGGATCAGCTCTAGTTACAGGCCGGTCTGTTCTTCTCAGTAAGGAGTCCCCAGTCACATAGACCTGCCTTTTCCTGGTGCTGGTGCGATTCTCCAGTCTAGCCCCTGTTCCCTCTGGCTCCAAGCCCTCTCGATTTCTATTGTCCCTTGCAATCCTCCGCAACCCAACCTGTATCCCTCTGGGGCTCATATTTGGTGTTGTCTCCATTGACTCTTCCCCTCTTCCTATAAGACTAGCTGCTCTTCTGTTCTTCCCTGCCCTCTCACCTTCAGCGACCACCTGCTGTGCCCCTTCTTCATTTTCCAACTCTGCAAACCTGTTCCTGAGCTCGATTTCTCCTTCAATGGCCCGTCTTTTCCTCTGCTTGGTTCTCTTAGTCACATGCTTCCACTTTCCTCACCCTGCGGTCTCCGCTCAGAATTCTTTGGTCCTGCTTCCATCTGCAAGTCTGAGCTTATCCCTTCAGCCCCCTCGTGTCTTTGCTCCATAATCCGTTCAAACCCCCTTGTAAACTCGACCAGAGTTTCCACCTGCATCTCCAATCCTCGGATCTTTTCTTCCATCAGCTCTATCAGGCTGCACTTCATGCAGACGAAACTCTTATCAGGTACCTCCTCCAGGATCATGTACATGCCACAGCTTCCACATCTAGTGATCTTCATTGTCTTCCACTGCTGCTTCTGTATCAGTCATAGCCTTCCCACCTAAAACCTGTTAGTCCAGGAAACACAAACCAAACCACCACCACCCACAGCAAAACAGACCCCCAACAGGCACCAGTCCACCAGCAGAACACCACCCACTCCCTTCGCTAGCCTTTCTGTTCCTCTGCCTAGCTCTCTTAGGGCTTTGTCTACATCAGAAAGTTGCAGCGCTGGTGAGGGAGTTACAGCGCTGCAACTTAGGAGGTGTACACATCTGCAGGGCACCACCAGCGCTGCAACTCCCTGTTTGCAGCGCTGGCCGTACTCCCGTTTTGTCTCGGGTGTAGAGGATCCAGCGCTGGTGATCCAGCGCTGGTAATCAAATATAGACACTTACCAGCGCTTTTCTTGACCTCCGTGGAATAAGCAGGTATCCCAGCATACCTGAGGAAGCCTCTGGTAATCAAGCTGGTCTCCTTCCCCGGTTTGCTCTCGCGTTCCCCGAACCCTGAGCAAGCAGGTCTCCTTCCCTGAGGTTTGCTGGGTGGTTCCGGGAACGCGAGAGCAAACCGGGAAAGGAGACCAGCTTCGCCGCGGTTTGCTCTCGCGTTTCCCGGAACCACCCTGCAAACCGCAGGGAAGGAGACCTGCTTGTTCGGGGAACGCGAGAGCAAACCGCGGCGAAGCTGGTCTCCTTTCCCGGTTTGCTCTCGCGTTCCCGGAACCACCCAGCAAACCTCAGGGAAGGAGACCTGCTTGCTCGGGGTTCGGGGAACGCGAGAGCAAACCGCGGCGAAGCTGGTCTCCTTTCCCGGGTTTGCTCTCGCGTTCCCCGAACCACCCAGCAAACCGCAGGGAAGGAGACCTGCTTGTTCGGGGGTTCGGGGAACGAGAGAGCAAATCGGGAAAGGAGACCAGCTTCGCTGCGGTTTGCTCTCGCGTTTCCCGAACCTCCCTTGAAGCCGCCCAACAGCGCTGCAGTGTGGCCACATCTAACACCACTTGCAGCGCTGGTTGCTGTAAGTGTGGCCACTCTGCAGCGCTGGCCCTATACAGCTGTACTAATACAGCTGTAACAACCAGCGCTGCAAAATTTTAGATGTAGACATGGCCTTAGTCTCCCCTGCAAACTCCCCTTGTGAACTCCCACTGAAACTCCCCTGTTTACAGCTCTGTTTGCTGGCTCCTGTGCTGCTGCAGCTGTCTTATGCCGCTTCAACTTTTTTGTTTATGTATCTTAGTTAGTAAGTTCCTAAAGTTTGCCATGAAACCAAGGTCTCTGGATACAAAATCCCAAACCTTGTTTAAAACTATTTCATGTTGGACAATTTCAGAGTCCGGTTAACACCTTTAACTCTTTAGGCCCATACAAATCAATACATTTTTGGTGTCCCTGGGAGTGCTTAAAAATTTAATATATACTCAGCCATTGGTTTGCTTAGCAAATGGAACAGATGGATGATTTCAGAGATGGCTTGAAAGCAAAGGTTGAAAATTATTGGGAATTCAAAGAGTGACACACTCTCTCTCCTATCAGTGCTACAAGGATTTTCTTTCATTTTGTTTGACCCTTTTTAATATTTCCTTATTTAAATAGTGTTTTATTTCCTCTTCTTTTTATCTATGATCTGTGGGGGCTGTTCCCTTGTGTTTTGACTTAGAATGTTGTTGCACCATTTGCTTTCTTGAGGTCCGTAATATTTGTGAGCCAGTGTCTTTTCCAGAAAGACCTCTCAAAAGAGCAGAGTAAGTGATGGACCTCCTCCTGCTGCTCCAAAAGTCCAGGGAGATATGATTTCTCTACCATCAGGTGTAACCCCTTTAAAAGATTATTCAAATTGTTCAAGCAGTTTTAGTTCTGAGGCTGTTCACCCCTTATAGTAGCTAATTCAGGTGGATGGGACAAATACGGATTTGTTGGAGAAGTGTATAGGAGAGTGTTCCCAGAGATGCAGATTCTGTTGAGGTATGGCTTGCACATAAACAAAAGTCAGATTTGTTTGAGAGTAATTATGCACTTTTGCAAAAGTACTGGTTGTGTAAAAAGGAGAAACAGTTGACTGCTGTTTGTGCAAGGTTTGGCAGCTAATACCTGTTCATCAGCCTAATGCAAAGAGGTCAGTTACATTGTCCAGTTCCTAAGAAACAGCTTGTATTACAGAATTGTAGGTTGAGAGGAAGAGTAGGTATGCTTCAAACAGAACTAGGAAGGATGTTGAGAGAAAAGGGTGAGGAATTGGCTTTTATTAAGGGGATTTTGATGGTGGCACGGGAAGGACTGGCCAAAAGAAACTCTGAGAACATTAATTTGGAGTGTCAAATGAATGTGTTGAAAAAGGAAGGAGAGAATGTGACTCATGGACTCCTTTGTGCCAATAGGCAGAGAGCACAAGGTACATAGGGTTTTGTAGGGATCCCCTGGGTCAGAAATATTCATAAGAGTTCATCAAAGGCTGGCATGTGAGGTCTGTACTGAGACACAGTAGTTCATTGATCCTCATAATCACTGCAAAATGAGTGGCTGGCTGGATAATATTTAAGCAGTTGCACATCTATATGGAAAATTATATTCTTATTAGATGACATCCCTCACAAATGTTCCTTTCAGGCAGGAGGTAACATGTCTGGCCATTTGGGTATTGTATGCCTCACATTGTATGCTGTTCTGCATACTAAGTCAGCTGCAAAATGAAAGATTGTGAAATCTTAAAAAAAAAACAAAAAAAACAACCAAGCAACCAAAAAAAAGATGATGAAACAAACAGCAGGGGGCATCCTGTTTATGAATAAGACAAAAGGTTAGAACTAATATATCTTGGCAGGGGAGGGTGGCAAAGAAACAACAAATTCTTCATCTGGAAGTCAAGCTGACAATGTACTTGTCTCATGAACAGAGGATCACAGCCTGCTTGGCTGTAAAGCACTGCTAGGATTTTGAGTGAGCAATATTCTACAATACATGAGAATATCTTGTTAATGAAGTCCAGGCTCTAGAACATGTTAGGATTTTGTTTTATCTGTAACCATTTGTATCCAATATTTCTACTTCCTACTGCTTGAATCTCAGTGCTTTGTCCACCCAATTTAAGCTTAATCAGTTTTTGCCTTTATTTATACAACTTCAGATAGAATGACTGTCACTTATACTATCCTATGTTCGGCAGACAATGACCACAGACAAGATGGAATTGGTAAGTGGCCCAAGATACCACATTCCAGGGATCCAGGAAGTCTTCCTAGAATTCTTGATGATTGTCATCTCCTCTGATCCTTCAGTCCCATCCTTTGGTTTCTGGTCTGGTGTTTCTTTAACTTGGGCCGTCTTCATTTGGGTCTTATATATATTTTTCATGTTACAGATTGGATAAAAGTTACTTAATCAGTTTTTAGCTGACACCCCTTTCTTTTTAATGGACATTATGCATGCACAAGCCTCATTACCCAACTTCTGCACTTCTGCTGCTGGTTTTGCAGTTTCTGAATCACATTGTTTTATGTCACCCTGTTCCTGCGCATTCCAAGAAAGAAGGGATTTTATACTTATTATATGCTTGTGTACTTCTCATTCAGCTTCCAACATGATGAATTACTTATCATGCCAGTAACAATATTATTTTAAACAAGTCAGCAATTTATATCAAAGACAAACTTCCAAGCACACACTCAAGCCAGACAAGACCTCGGCCTAAGTGTTACCTCACTTAAACTCATTCACAATCCATAATTACAAACCATTAAAATAGAACTAACAATGCTTTCAGTCTTACCATCAGCAACTCTTCATTTTTGTTTCAGTATATGACTGGGTAACAGAGTTCCCACTCAGCACTAGCATGCCTCCTTGCATCTTGGTCTGGGAAAGTAGCTCTCACTGCATCAGGTGCCCCCTTGGTGCTCGTTGCTTGCTCTAGTCTTCTCGTCCTCTGGCTAGGTCACCATTTATCCCACCCTTTCTGGAGTTACAAAGTCAAACAGCACAACTGTCCAAATGCTGTGTCCAGACAGTGTTCCGTCCCAGCTAGGTGGCCTATGCCACTACCAGTGGGTTGCAGGGAAACGCAGGCCCATCCAACACACCAGGTTCCAGTACAGGGTCCCCACAATTAGCAATCCAGTCCCAGTACTGTTGCTGTTTCCCTGGCCTCCTTCCTACTCAGCCTATCATCTTGCTTGTTTTAATCTATGGCTGCTTCACCCAAGTGGAGTGCACTTGGGAAAGAAGCAGGGCGGGAAGAGGTGGGGCAGGGTGGGTTCTTGGGGGAGGGGTGGAGTGGCAGTGGGGCCAGAGGGAAGCACCTCCAGCACATTAGAAAGTCGGCACCCCTGGCCCTTCAGTATAGAATCTAACAAAGGTTCCATATTGCATTAAGTAACACTTCTAATAAAATGACTCAATGATTATTTATCCAAGAGGACCCAAATGGAGAAAAGCAAAAGTTTAACAGATAATTTAATGAGGCAAACCAGCACCAGCATTGAAAATGTAGAACGCAACTGAATACCATCATACCGAGTATTGGCTGAGATGATAAAGTAAATAGTAAAGATACTACCAAGAAAATAGGCCTTGAGCAATAGGTGTAGCCTCCAGGGTAGAAGATGTGACACCCGTTTATGTTAATAAAGAAAATTAGAGATTGCAAGTATTGTCAGCATACCTTATGTTGAGCCTGGAAATATTTACTTGCTCCAAATAGTTCATAATGTGGGAATATGGCAGGTCCTACATATTAAGATGGTTACCCCGGCATGGGTGCTCATAATATAATATATGGAGATATACCTATCTCATAGAACTGGAAGGGACCCCGAAAGGTCATTGAGTCCAGTCCCCTGCCTTCACTAGCAGGACCAAATACTGATTTTGCCCCAGATCCCTAGTGCCCCCCCCACTCAGGGATTGAACTCACAACCCTGGGTTTGGCCCATTGTGAAGATATGAATAATACAGAGGATTATTTAGTTCCTGATTTGGAAGCATGTAGGCAACTAAATCCAGTGGACTGGATATAGGAGGATGATCCATGTGTGGGTAATTCAAATGATTCATTATGTTGTCTTAGTTTCCAAGCAACAGTTGAAAAGAGTGGAATGAGTTTGGCTAAAGCTCTTGAAGGAGAGCTAGTGGGCTCTCATCTGGTTAAATAGTGGCTAATTAGCACAACCTTTAAGTAGATGAGTATGAAAAACAAAGTAAAAGGTGTAAGAAGTAACATTTCCTTGCCATATGAAGTGTGTCTGATTACTTCCAAAGGGATTCTTGCTTTACCATGGGGGAAAGGATTTCGTATTCCATGAAGCATAAACCAATGAAAGGTAAGCTGCAACTTCCTGGTATTTATAAGGGGCAAAAGGTACCAATAACCTCTGAACTACACACTTTGCTAGGTTCGAAGGATTCAAAGTACTTATGGAGTCTGAACAGATCAAATTGGGGGCACAAGACTTACAGACCCTAAGTCACGATTATTTTTATTATTGGGGTATGGCTGCTGCTATTCTAACTGTAGTTAACACTTATGATTGTGAGGTTGATTATTGTATTTCAGGTATATTTGGTTAGAGAAATTAGCACAAAGTTCACATAGGAGACAACAAATAATACTCCAACATTCCTTTCAATCCTAGCATCTTTGGCACCTTCAACCTTGAGATGCCCAAGATTATGTGGAGCGTCTCCACGAGCTGTGATTTATCCAGCATATATACCATGAATATCCAATGTCTATGGCCTATCCTTATTTTTTTACCTTCATAGGAGGCCCTGGATCCCCTTCAAGCATCTCAGATCTTTATGGATCTATATAGTCAGATGCTTCTAGGGCAAACTATCGCCCGGGACCATCCTACCTGGCCCTTGGGCTCCCAGCCAGGAAGGCTTGCCCCTGGCCCCTCCCCTGCTCTCCCCCCTCCCCCACAGCCTCAGCTCTCTGTGCTGCCAGCCCTCTGGGCAGCATGGCTGCAAGAGCCATCAGCCTGTCCTGGTGCTCTGAGCGGCATGGTAACGGGGTGGGTAGCGGGGGGTTTGGATAAGGGGCAGGGGGTCCTGGCGGGCAGTCAGGGGACAGGGAGCACGTGGCGGTTGGATAGGCATGGGAATCCCGGGGGGCCTTTCAGGGGGTGGAGCAGTCAGGGGACAGGGAGGAGGGGAGGTTGGACAAGGGGGAGAGTTTCAGGGGGGGGCAGTTAGAGGTGGGGGGTCCAGGGAGGGGGTGGTCAGGGGACAAGGAACAGGGAGGTTGGATGGGTCAGAGGTTCTGAGGGGGGCAGTCAGGGTGGGAAGGACCGGATAGGGGGCAGGGACCAGGCTGTTCGGGGAGGCACAGCTTTCCCTACCTGGCCCTCCATACAGTTTCAGAACTCCGATGTGGACCTCAGGCCAAAAAGTTTGCCCATTTGACCTAGGGCCTCCCTGTTCATTGGAAACCTGCACATTCTAAAGCCAAAAAGAGCAAAAACCCACATGGCCTGGATCTTCAGGCAACCAAGGTTCATAGTTTCAATCTACCCTTATGGGAACACCACCTACAGAGCAATAATTCAATGAGTTGACAAGAAATTATGGGTGTGCTGCAACCTGGATTTAAGGGTTTTATTTGTTTCTCTTTTACACAACTCTGCAATAAAAGTGTCTAAAATAGCTTACTTTTAAGACATGATAAATGAATTCGATTTGATGTTTATGTAAAATCAACATTTAATTGTACCAGCCTAACGTATGTAAAACCAACGTGCCTACCTTCAGCGGAGGATATAAAGTTTATTTTATTGTTTTTCTGAAACACAAGTAGTCATACCAATATGTTTTCTCATATCTGACAAAAATAATGCACAGCCAATTTTAGTTTACAGACAATTAATGTTAACGTAGAAGATGTTACCATTTTATATTTACATTATTCTAGTCCTGGTTGGATTCTAGAATTTCAAACAAAGGCTGGGCCATAGGGTTGTCCTTATGCTCCTCCTCTGAACTGTTGCTGATTTAGTGTTGTTTTTGCAGGCGCCTGAGCATCAGCACAAGTAAAGTAAACTCTATGTTTCTTATGGGGGTAATGAAGGAATCCATGTTTCCAGATGTGGTCTTCAAACAAGACAGTCTCTCTCCTACTGTGATGGCTTCCAGGGCAGTGTTACTCAACAACCAATGGTTAAGACCTGGAAAGTGGGTTTCTGGCCTAGATACTTGGTTTGGCTGATGGGAGGCCCCCTCAATAAACCCCAACAAAATCCCTTATCTGGGCCTACAACTCTAAATCAAGAGTGATTGAGGCGAGCACAGACCATCTGCAGAATGCTATTTCATATCTATCTGGCTCTTTGGTCCATAGCGAGATTCAGGGTCACATTTACCTTAAGTAGTAAAATATTCATCCACAACACATGCCCCATAACCCAGTCTGGCTGCAGGTGGCAGATGTCTTCCAGAACTATATGCTATGGAAGAACTAAAGGTTTGAACCATGCTGCCTATATCAGGCATGAATTCAGGAGTCCTATGCCTATGGCCACATATACAGCCGGAGTGTACCATCCTTCCAGGACCCAAGCATTTGAGAGGGAAAAGACTGTCCTATTGCTAAAGATGGCATAGGGTCCCCCTGGCAAACCCACTCCAGATGGCACTGATGGACCCTTGTGCTGGCCCTGGAACAGATTAAATGGCACAGAAGGTCTTAAAAAGATGTGAGCTGGAGGGCCCATGCTCCAGCAAGGAGATAGGATGCTGGCGGAAGCTTGTGGGTAGTTTTGAGGCCCCCTCACCTTCTGTCCCTGCCAACCACTCACCACAACCACTGCCACCTTTGCTGCTCCTTTCTTGCTTGAATCAAGTAGGGGCCTAGTTTCCTGCCAGGTTCCACAGCAGCTTTTAGTGGCTGGAGGAGAAAATGCAGCTTGTGCCTGTAGCTCAGTCAAGTGTGTGACAGGCTGAGCTGCAGGGATGAGGACAGTTACCAGATGTGTGACATTTGGCAGCTCTGCGTTCTCCCTTCTGTGAAGTGGGGCCCAGCTTAAAGCACCGAGACTGTTAGAAGATGAGCAATAGTGGCAAGGCCAAAGAGTGAGGCAGAGCTGAAATAAGATCATAGGCTGATGAAGGTACTTGGATGAGGATCTCTAACGGGCGTACCTCCATTTACAGATGGATAAAGAAAGGGGCAAACAGATAAAGTAACTTCCCCAAGGCTACACATACTACATGATAGAACTGGGAACAGAACCCAAGAGTCCTGATTCTCCATGCACTAGACTATGTTGCTGCCCATTAAAAATGGATCCCTTTCTGCTCTGAATTCACACATCCACTGGCATAAGTAATAGAAACACTAGCCAGGTTCCTTGCATAGAAAGGCAAGCCACTCAGTTTAAATGGACTTTGTTTTAATTCACTTATTTAGAGGCAACTGTCATTATTTCCTTAGGGTGGCGGAGGGAAGGGCAAGGATATACAATAATGCACCACATTGTTTTCACTAGCCTGGGGGAGAAAAAACACACAGTATGTGTGTATGTGCCTGTGTGTATACATATAGAATAATACATCTATATATACACAATATATATACACACACACACACACACACACACACTTTGCCTAGACTTGTTTACAAAATATGTAGCATTTTCATACCATCCAAAAAAAAGTACATGATTTTAAACAAATTCTAAAGAAATGACGTTATTGGTAATTTACATTTAAAATCTAGCACAAAAATTCCAAATGACAAAACAAGATTTTGCTACTAATCAGTGCTTCTAGAAAGAGAAACAGTTCAAGTTACCTTTCAAGAAAGAGAAACAGTTATTTATCATATGATGTAACGGCAACACAGAGGGGTTCTGTTTTGTTTTTAAATTAATCACCTAATTTAACCTTTAAAATTACAAAGAATTGAAGTCAATTTATAGGTCAAGTGCAGTAAATGTTCCTTGAGCACAAAGCAGCACTAGAGAAAGTAACAGGGAAGGTGGCGGCTGATTGGATTCAAAAGGGAGGCAACAGGGTGGCTTTCTTCAATGCCCTCACAGATCAGTTTCCATCCTAAAGCACAGGTTCTAATGAAGACTATGTTTAAAGAAGGGGTCACACAGAGTTAAAGCTTTGGCCTTTCAGCAGTTTGATAAATGCTTTTTTTAAACCTGTACCCTGTGAGTGGTTGAAGCTCTTGCAGGGGCTTGTCATTGAATGAAGCCATAAGAAGGATCTTGTAGACAGTTCTGCCAATAGGATTTACCACAGATGCATGACACTGCAGTAGGGGCAACTTTTGAAACGTTTACTCTGGGGAAAAGGTGTATTCCAAAAGGTCCCAAATGGCTTGAGAGAATGTAGCCCAATGAATCCATTACATTCAGAAATTGAATTGCCACCTTTGCATTACATGCTTGTGATCCAAGCAGGCTGCAGAGTCAAAAACATGCTACTAGCAGAGGGGCTGACTACAGCTGTAAATTACTGCAGTCACGCACCCAGCAATGCCTTACAAGTGTGGCCTACAGGAACCTTGTATTCCATGCTAATTCATCTGGGGTCATGAGAGTAGTGAGGGGAAAATGGAAAGATGGGATGTAGTATCACAGTATATTTGTTAAACAGACCTTGATCAGGAGGTTTCTATTTTATGGGGTGGGCTGGTATTTTAAACAGGAAACTCTACCTCATGAGACTGCAAGTAGTCAGGAGACCTATCACTACAGAGTCTTCCTCGCGCTGACAGTTTAGCACGCTAAGATTTTACATCAAAAGGTAATTTACAGAACAGAAACCAGTTCAAGTTATGCTGAACAGAAAAATGTAAAAGGTGGATGAGTGGGTAGAGATATATCATCTGTGACTAAGCTAGTGAGGACCAGAATCAGAAGCATGAAGTTAGGAAGCATTCAACTTTAACAAAGAGGCCACACTGTGTTAGGGATGGGGCAGTGTGGTAGTTTCTCCATTTTAGAAGCCAGTTACAAAAGTCGCTTTTAGGGAGGTGATAAGACTGACCTACTCATAAGTCCTTTTTGGGTTGAGAGGAGAGAATGAGAGAGTCCAGATCTCCGAAGTGGCCTGTGGAGTCCAGATGGGAGCTTAGTTTTGTAAGGGGACAGGTTCAGTTGTGTTCAATGTGCCTAGTAACTAGGAAGCATGTCCACTGGAGGCTGTAGTTGCAGGGGACAGAGTTTACTCCAATATCTGTGAAGCATTCCATATGCCAATGCCCAGGCTGGCACATAAAGCAAAGTATTTAATCTGACACATTTTATGTCAGGGCTGAATGCAGCTCAGAAAGGCATCCAAGGAGGCACCCAAGGAAGTATATGGAAAGGGAACTCAGGTAGATGGGGACAGTAAGGGGTTATGGAAACACTCCAAAGGTGACTCAAGGCTTTACATGAGGACTGTCTGGGTGGAGGAACAGATAGCATGGGGCACCTCAGAGCTGGAAGCCCTCCATGGGAGCCTCACACTGCTGGAAGATGTACTGCTGCTGGCTGAGATCTACTTGTGGGGCAATACTGCTGTCCTCGTCCTCTGACCCAAAGTAGTGCTCAATCAGATCAAAGGCCTTCTGATAGATATCCTGGTTCTCATGGCTCTGCAAGAATTCAATCTTATCCAGGCCTATATGGGAAAGAAGCAAACAAAAAGCACAGGTCAATCCAGGACAGAGACACATGCTCTCCCCCATCCCACCTGCTAGAGCAGGGGTAGGCAAACTTTTTGGCCTGAGGGCCGCATCGGGTTTCATAAATTGTATGGAAGGCCGGTTAGGGGAGAGGGTCGTGGCCCAGCCCCCACCTCCTATCTGCCCCTCCCCGACCCCCGCTGCCCCATCCAACCCCTCCTCTAATTCCTGACACACACCCCGTGACCCCTGCCCCATCCAACCACCCCTTCTCCCTGTCCCGATTGCCCCCTGCAGCTCCATCCAACCCCTCCTCCTTCTTGACTGCCCCCCCAGGACCCCTGCCCCCATTCAACCCCGTTCCCCCCCATCCCCTGACCACCACCCCAAACTCCCCTGCCCTCTGTCTAATGCCCCTGCTCTGTGCCCCCTTACCACGCTGCCTGGAGCACCGCGCAGCACAGAGCAGTGGGTCAGGCCAGGCTCTGCAGCTGCGCTGCCCCAGGAGCTCACAGCCATGCTGGTGGTGGAGCAAGCAAGCTGAGGCTGCGGGGGAGGGAGAGAGCAGGGGAGGGGCCAGGGCTAGCCTCCTGGGCCAGGAGCTTGGAGGCCGGGCAGGATGGTCCTGCGGGCCAGATGTGGCCCGCAGGCTGTAGTTTGCCCACCTCTGCACTAGAGAGAACAAGCTTCTGCACCTCCAGAAAGAGCTCCATTGCAGAAGCTCTTCTCTCTTCCACCGCAACCAAAAAGACCAGGTTCTGTTACATAGGTTCTTTGTCTCCCATTGCACATCAGATCATGAGGTAAAGCTCTGAGGATCTGAATAGCAAAGCCTGGAAACATTTTCATGATTAGACTGTGTCGGGAGTATGCCTGCTGTAGTAGTGTTCACACAGTGCTTGTGTGTGCTGGACCTATTACTCTGCATGTATAATGCAGCTGAACTACTGCAAACAGTGTTTAAAGTGACCTGAAAAAAAGTGTGTGTGGGTCTATCACCTTCTCACCTGCCTGTCCTCCAGCTCAGCAATTAATTCTGTTAACCAACACCCAAATCAATGCTGTCCCCACATCAGTTCTGCTCCCTCCATTCCCCCACTCATCAGTTCTGCCCCAAACAGCCCCACCTCTGCTCCTCCTGGGTACTTCACTTCCCTCTCCCAGCCATGGGAGGACTGCAGTGGTGGTCCCCTTCTCCCACTTCCCAGACCAGGAGAGGAACCGAGGATCTGTCCCATCATTCACAGGAGAGGGAGGAGAAGGGAGCAGAGCTGCTGGGCTCTTTCTGCTTCCTCCTCCTCTCTTCTGAGAATGGTATTGGTTCCAGAGGAAAACTCTGGCTGTTTTCTGCACTAGGTCTAATTAGCTGCTCTTCCCCAGGAACTGGGCAAGCAGGGAAAGCAGCTAAGCAGAGGGACAGTTCCCCAGGGCAGTATTAAAAATGTGCATTGCACACAGAGGCATGACAAAATCAGGCCTAGTAGTCTGGAAGCCACTACAGCATTTTCAGAAGCATTGTCTGCAGACGGATAAGAATCTGTAACATCAAGCGGGCAGAACAGGATACCAAACATCAAAGTCCTGGACCAGTACTGCATGATCAGTGTTGAATCCCTAATCATACAGGCATAGCTTTGCTGGGCTGGTCACTTTGTGGATGGATGATATGTGATCCCCTAAAGCCATATTTTACGGACAGTTGAAAAAGGGAGCACGTATACTGGCAGGCCAATGTAAAAACAATATAAGGAAACTCTCAAAGTTCATCTAAAAGTTACCCAAGTTAATCCAAACAGATGAGAAGCTGCTGCCAGATCAGGATGAGAATAGCAGAACAGAAAAAGGCAAAGAGAAGAGTGAGCAAAGAAAGCAGACTGTGGCAAACCTGTGTGGCCACATCTGCCTTATGTGTGGAGCCCTCATTGGTTTACATTCATACAAAAGACACACTGAAACAAACTGACTCTCATACGTTGACAAGGACAGGTGACTCCACCTGTGTCCAATTCTGGGCACCACACTTCAGAGAAATGTGGACTAACTGGAGAGCAACAGAATGATAAAAGGTTTAGAAAACTTGGCCTATGGGGGAAGGTTAAAAAACCTGGGCACGTTTAGTTGATGAAAGAAGTCTGAGTGGGGACCTGATAACAGTCTTCAAATATGTTGAGAGTTGTTAAAAAGAGGATGGGAATCAGCTATTCTCTATGTCCACTGAAGGTAGGAGAAGCAGCAATGGGATTAATCTGCAGCAAGGGAGATTTAGGTTAGATATTAGGAAAAACTTTCAAACTAGAAGGGTAGTTAAGCTCTGGAACAGGCTTCCAAGGGAGGCTGTGGAATCCCCGTCGCTAGAGGTTTTTAAGTACAGGTGGATAATCTGTCAGGAATGGCCTAGGTTTACTTGGTCCTGTCTCAATGCAAGGGGCTAGACTTGATGATTTGTCAAGTTCCCTTTCAGCCCTATATTTCTACAATTCTATAAGATGATACCCGCCCCCTCTCTGAGTACAGCTTTTCCCTAAGTAGGCCACAATCCAGCTATTGTTTAAGAAATTATTGCTCAACACAACTGAGCTCTCCAGCTATCACTCAGTATTTAATATCCCAGTTTCATTTATCTTAGCATTTTACAGAGTCCATCACCATAGTACCTAAGCACTACTAATAAGTAAGCTGAGAAGCTCAGCAAAGATTGCCTCCAACTTCATCTACATGCTATTAATATCCTGGACCATTACCAGGCAGGCCTCAGGCAAAAAAAAGATACTGATGATGGCAGATTGAAGAGGATCAAGGATAAGGGCCAGATATGCACATTCATATGGCTGGACCTCTTCAAAGCAATTAATATAGTTGTCTATGGAATCCTGCTGTTCAGTCTCAGAAATATGGCAGGGATTAGTGGAACTGCATGTGATGTGTTCAACTGTTTCTCTTTGGTTTCATCCAGACTGTCCTGATGGGCATCAACTCCTTCAACTTCAAATCGCTCACCTGTGGGATTCAGCATTTAATGCTAAGAGGCAGGGAAACAGCATGAAGTAAAATGCCAGAAATACACAGATGACACTCAGATTCTCAGAGACTTGCCGGGAACTAAAAGACAAACACGCACTGGAAACCAATTAGAATAGTACTAATATGGAGACAAAACAAACCTGCAGATGCCCTTAATGTTGGATTAACACAATTAATGTGGATATACCGAATCATCTGTGATCTGGTTCAGTTAGAATGGTCCATATTCTCTAAACCCAATTCTGACAATCCAGAAACCCAACGGAGGCAACTCCAAACTTGTCAGATGGAAGTAGTACTAAGCCCTGGCTGATACAGAAATGGATTGCCCAGCAGAGTAAAAGGTCAGGGAACTTTTCTCCTAACACCAAACTTGAGGCACCAAAACTACCCATTTATGTCACCAGGAAGGCATCCAGGAATACTAAATATTGGCTAAATATTGGAAAATATGGATCCTTTCCCCCCCACTGACAGGTATTGTGAGTGTGCCCATATTATTTTCCAAGAACCTCAGAAAAGAGAATAGGCTAAAAGAAAAATATCACAAACTGGAAGTGACTGTGTTCCAGGCAGAAAGAGAGCCCTTTTCCAGGAAGCACAATAGTGCTTCATGCGTCCTCCAAGCTATCTAGGGTGCTTTGCACCCTGTCCATCAGCACCCTCAGGTCATTTGGATCAAAGCCTGCTCTTCACTAGTATCAGCCTTAGAGGAGTGGGGTGACTTCTCCATCCTCTAAGGACATGCCTTTGCCCCTTTGGAGTGTTGGCATTTCAATGTTTTTGAGGATGTTTTAGACATCCTGTTAGGGAATACAGAGGAATCTAAAGGGGAAGGAGATTCAAGGCAGAAAATGTAGAATGCACCAAGTCAGAGCAGAAGGCTGGATGGAAGAGGGACCTTGACCTCATGCAATTGATGAAAAAGACATGGAATGAAGAGCCTCATGGAAGTACATAAACACCTTCAATCTGATAGGGAGGTAAGCGGACACACAGTAGTAGAATCATAGAATCATATCAGGGTCGGAAGGGACCTCAGGAGATCATCTAGTCCAACCCTCTGCTCAAAGCAGGACCGACCCCCAACTAAATCATTCCAGCCAGGGCTTTGTCAAGCCTGACCATAAAAACCTCTAAGGAAGGAGATTCCTTAGACCCACCTCCCTAGGTAACCCATTCCAGTGCTTCACCATCTTCCTAGTGAAAACATTTTTCCTAATATCCAACTTAAACCTCCCCCACTGCAACCTGAGATCATTACTCCTTGTTCTGTCATCTGCTACCACTGAGAACAGTCTAGAGCCATCCTCTTTGGAATCCCCTTTCAGGTAGTTGAAAGCAGCTATCAAATTCCCCCTCATTCTTCTCTTCAGCAGATTAATTAATCCCAGTTCCCACAGCCTCTCCTTATAAGTCATGTGCTCCAGCCCCCTAATCATTTTTGTAGCCCTCCGCTGGACTCTTTCCAATTTTTTCACATCCTTCTTGTATTGTGGCACCTAAAACTTGACACAGTACTCCAGATGAGGCCTCAGCAATGCTAAATAGAGAGGAATGATCACGTTCCTTGATTTGCTGGCAGTGCTCCTACTTACACAGCCCAAAGTGCCATTAGACCTTCTTGGCAACAAGGGCACACTGTTGACTCATATCCAGTTTCTCGTCCACTGTAACCCCTAGGTCCTTTTCTGCAGAACTACTACCTAGCTGCTCGGTCCCCAGCCTGTAGCAGTGCATAGAATTCTTCCGCCCTAAGTGCAGGACTCTGCTCGTGTCCTTCTTGAACCTCATCAGATTTATTTTAGCCCCAACCTTTGTCTAGGTCCCTTTGTATCCTATCCCTACCCTCCAGAGTATCTACCACTCCTCCCAGTTTAGTGTCATCTGCAAACTTGCTGAGAGTGCAGTCCACGCCATCCTCCAGATCATTAATGAATATATTGAACAAAACCGGCTCCAAGACCGACCCTTGTGGCACTGCGCTTGATACTGGCTGCCAACTAGCCATGAAGCCACTGATCACTACCCTTTGAACCCGATGATCTAGCCAGCTTTCTATCCACCTTATGGTCCATTCAGCCAGCCCATACTTCTTTAACTTTCTAGCAAGGATATTGTGGGAGATGTACCAAAAGCTTTGCTAAAGTCAAGGAATAACATATTCACTGCTTTCCCTTCATCCACAGAGCCAGTTATCTTAACATGGAAGGCAATTAGGTTAGTCAAGCATGACTTGTCCTTGGTGAATCCATGCTGACTGTTTCTGATCACTTTCCTCTCCTCTAAGTGCTTCAGAATTGATTCCTTGAGGACCTGCTCCATGATTTTTCCAGGGACTGGAAGTTCCTGTAGTTCCACAGATCCTCCTCCTCCCCCTTTTTTTTTTTTTACCCCACTGTCCCTCTGAGCCTGAGGGAATAGGAAGAAAACTAGAATATATGGCACTGCCTGAACAAAGGCACATGGAAAAGGAGGGTGTATGGACTGGACTCCTCATTGTTTTTGTGGAAAAGGAGGGTGTATGGAAGGACCCAAAAGCAGAGAGCTGGTATTAAAGGCCAGGTAATTTACAGGCCCTCCCCATCCCTACTCTCCCACAACTGTAAGAGACATTCACACCCCATAATCTCTCTCACCATTGCCCAGGGGGTGAGGAATCAGTTGCAGACAAGAGATGTCTGGACCTGAGCTAGAAGGTACCAGGATCCCCCAAAAAGGAAGACAGCTGAAGGGTGACAGAGACTATGCCACACTGAATCTACGGAGCTGTTACTACAGCACCAGGATCAAGTGGTATCAGCACCCGCCAGGAACCCCCAATAAGAGCAGCAGATCATAAGCTATGCTATAAGCAAGGCAGGGAGTTGTTTTTCTGCCTGGATTTCACAGATCAGAACTGGGAGGAGGTTAGAATAAACGAAAGAGGCCTTCTAACTGTAGGATTAAATAAGCAGAGCACAGATCCTGAACTGTGTCTGCTCTGAAGAAAAAATATTGCTGTTGAGTGCCACCAACAAAACTCATAGGGTATGTCTACCCAAGACATGAAGCCCAGATCTATGGGACCCAGGCTTGTGGGCTCGTGTTTCCAAGCCCATGCTTGAGTGTTTGCATTTGGGCCTCATAACCGTGCTGGAGCATCCATAATGCACATGACCTGACTCAGAACTTCAGCTTCTGTAAGCATATACTATCGTATCCCCAGGCTCCTATGCCTTCATCAGCCTAAGATGTTTGTGTTTTTTTCTATAATGGGTTGTGGAAGAACTTGTCTGCCCATCCTGCAGGAGTTGGCTGGAAGTGTTTTGGGTGGTTTTAGCCCAGGAGCGCATCCAGACAAGCCATTTTGTGTCTGCACTCTTGCTGCAGCCAGGAGCCATCATGGATTCCACCCAGGTGGAAGAACTTCTCTATCTCATGCTCTCAGTCCTATTTCGAGACACAGCATCTGCAAGATGCTAATGGACTTTTCAGTGGCAGGTTTTGAGCTGTGGAAGGCACCTCTCATAGGAGGATACTGACACACCAGCCCCAAGCCAGCTTATGCTGCTCACATCTCCTTTCGCCTTAGCTGCAGACTCACTCTGCATAGACTGGCACTTCTGGATCAGAGCCACCAGCAGAGACAGGTGGGGTCACATTGTTATGCAGACCTGGGATGACCAGTAGTGGGTCCAGAACTTTTGCATGAAAAAGTGGACATTTCTAGAGGTTTGCAATCAGCTTGTCTCTGCCCTCCAGCACAAGGACACCCACATATGGGCAGCCATGCTAGACCAGAAGCAGGTCACTAGCCATCTGGAAGCTGGCTACCCCAGACTGCTCCAGTTCCATGACTAACCAGTTTGGGGTTGGCAATTCATCTGTGGGGATTGTTGAGAGTCCATCAGGAGTGTGATTTACCCAAAGGCAGTAAGCATAAGAAACATTCCTGAAATAACTGCTGGTTTTCGGAGAACGGGGTTTTCAAACTGATGGGGCCACTGATGGGATTCATGTGCCTATAGTTTGCCCACTGCAAGGAGCGCTATGCCACAAAGGATACTACTCCACCATTATGCAGGTTGACCACAGGGGCAGATTCATGGACACTAACATGGGATGCATTAGCAGCGTGCATGATGCCAGGGTGTTCCAGAGATCAGGACTTTACCTTAATGGAGAAACTAGGATATTATTCCCACCAAATAACATTGTTATAAATAAAATTACTGTCCCCACTGTTATTCTAGGGAAGCTTGCTTACCCTTTGGTGCCATGGCTTATAAAGCCCTGCCCAAATTTCAGAGGATCTGGCAAAAAAAAGGTTTAATTGCACACTCAATTGCTGTAGGTTGGTGATAGAATGTGCATTTGACAGACTGAAATCCCATTGGTGCTGCCTCCAAAATAATTTGGCTGCCAATGTCATTAATACAGTCTGAATTATTGTGGCATGCTGTGCCCTACACTGTTGGAAGACAGTATACTGGGCTAGACGGACCATTGGCCTGACCCAGTATTGCCATTCTTATGCTATAATATTTGTGAGGAGCAGGGGGAGCCTTTTTGCCAGGAGCGGACTCAGGACACTTCAGAATATCTGAACTGGTATATACAGCCGACAGTGCACCTGTCATGACTGGTGCTGGATCCAGATGCACAATGGAAATCAGGAAGGCTTTGTGCACCCACATAATTCATGAGGGGGAATGAAATGCCATATGAAGTGGTGCGTGTGATATTTTTGTAAATACGTAGGTGCTGTGTATCATGAGTTCTGTAAAGACGTTTATGAAGTGTATGAAGGTATGTTATGCATTTTATCAAACTGGCAATGTACTGTCATGGACAGTTTATGAATTATCGTAATGACAATTTGTAAATTTTTATTATGAAACTTTGACCTTGGGTATGAGCTGACATACGTTAAAGTTTGTGCCCCTGTTATCATTGCATATAATAAAATTTGTTCTGGTCGTTTTATGTGCAAATCCAACATTTTATTTCACACAGGTATTTAAATGTTGCAACAATCAGTAATGCAGACCAGCTGCCATTATGGTGTGCAGCACAATAGTATAACTTAACTTTGACCCTAAAAAACCCACTCAAAAGGTCCATCTTGGACTTTCTGGAACATTTTGGATGTGCAAAATGCACCTGAACAGGAGAGGATGAGTGCACAAGGTGCATCTGTCTGTTCAGTGTGCCAATGTTTGCCTGTGACATGCTCCAGTCCCCTCCTGAATTGTCTAACTCTAAAGGATGGGTGCTCTGCAAGGATCGATAGTGGTAAGGGGACTCAGGCTGTGGGTCTGGAGCAGAAGACACTGGTTGGTAGTGGAGCCTGCAGTCTGGTAGCCATCAGCTGCAGTAAGTAATTGAACATCTGCTTCTGCTGCACTCTTTATTCCTTTCTCAACCGGCCATCATGCTCCATAAATCTGTCTGCCATTCTCTCCTTGCACTGGGCAGCCTCTCTCTCTCTCTATCTTTCCACCCTGGAAGCATCTTTATCTTTTTGGTAGTCGAGCTTGATCTCCTGGACCTGGATCCGCTGATTCTTTTTTATTGAGCAAGTCTCCTATCCGCTCATCTTCGGCTCTTTCTCTTCCCCTGCTATAGGTGGTCTGCAGACCCAGGCTCCTGGTGCCTATGGCATTGAAAAGAGAAAGACAGAACATTATTTTCTGAGCATGGTAAAAAAAAAATACATTAAGCAGTTTATTAAAGGAACTACTACTTTCATTCGTCAAAAGATGCATACTTTTAAATCAATGGGCTGTATTCTACTCTATTTACACAAAACACTGTCCACTTCAGAAATCCTTTGGAATAGCAATGAAAACCGAAGACATCATGTTAAGACACACATATAAAATTCAGTTCTAATTACTTCTATATCCCCCTTTTTGGGGGGAGGGTAGAGTCTATGAAGGGAAGTTTGGGGCGGGGCAGGAGGGGAGATGACTTATGAGTGATCTAGTTACAAGCAATGATTGTTCAATCCTGTCAGGCAGGGCCAGCTCTGGAGGTCACTGATAGCCATCAGTGCTAAGAAACTATTTCAGCATCTAGTGACTAAATACCACATTGCAGAATGGAGTGGGGTCCTCAGGACTTATAGAGCGGGACCTAATAAGTATGCCCTATCCTGGAACGTAACAGACTGTCTGGGGTTCCTCTTCTGTGAGAAGTCTACTTTCATCACCAGCCAGAAATGGTGAAAATTTGTGATTAAAAAACAAGATACTGAATTTGCATGAAGATGCAGTACAGCCTCCTTGTTACACCTTGTATCCATGCAAACACCCGACTCACTGCCATTCATTGGGAATCCTAAGACTTACATGCTCTGCTGTAGTTTAGACTCATGCATTAAAGCCCACAATGGACAAAACACACACACCACAGTTTTGTTTGGACTCGTAACAGCCCAGTTTTTTGGGAATCAATTCACAGGCATCTGGGAAAAGTTTGTTCACGGATGATTTATAGAATGCACTGTACTGCACGGGAGGGTATGTGAGACTGTGAATTGTGGCGCACCAACCCATATACATACACCAATCAGCGAATAACTAGTAAAAATTTCATAACTGGTTGTGTAATTTTTCCTCCTTTTGCTGCATTCATTTTGAATCCAATGTGGCAGTGGGTGGTGGACCCTAAGTGGAATGGCATGGGTCCCATCCTGAATGAAATGCACAGAAATCCTGGCTTGCATTAATAATTTAATAGGCTCATAAGCTGGAAATCCTTCCCTATCATATACTAATAAAAACAAACATGGCAGCAGAAACTTACCAGGCTCTGGTGCTTGTTCTCATGCCAGGTCTGCAGGGTACTGCTCCACAGGGCTGTCCCTGAAAAGGTCCTCTGAGTATGGACACACACACAATGTGCTGTAGCTGCTCCAGCACCATGGCTTCTTCGGTTACGGGTCTCGGCTCCAGTGCGACTTCTTGCTCTTTATCTGGCAGCTTGCTCTCCTCAGGTGGTCCCTGTAACATGGGGGTTACAAGGTTGCCATTGTCACTCAGCAGCATCATGCACCACTGGGGCTCAGTGCAGTTCCCAATACATGGCCAAATTCCTTGTAAAAGGGACAGGAAGACAGGGGAATACCCAGAATTGTCATCAGCATTCTTGACTTTCTGGTAGTCTCTCTCAGCCTCTTGATCCACCCTCTGCATTGATCTGCCGTCCAGTCGATCTCCAATGCTGCCAATCGCTTGAATATTGTTTTATATACAAGGTTATTTTTCATGCTCTTACCGAAGTCAAATGTCTGCTTGCCTCATGTCAGAGGTTAACTAGAATCCGTCGGCATTCCTCTGGCCAGCTAGCCTTGCACTTGATGCAGGACTTCATCTTGCTGCTGGCCCCAGCAAATACACATGAGTTCTCACTGTGTTTGCTGTTTCCAGGTGAGCAGTCCACATGGAAATGAAGCTGTTTTTAAACCAGGAAGTTGCTTCCGGTTCCTGGGAAGTGAGTTTGGAATTGAAGGGTTGGGAAGTAAAGCTCCAGGTGATTCATGGATAGTGTTGGCAGACTCTCCAGAGACAAGTCTGGCGACCCAGACTTGAGCTGCATCCACAATGCAAAATGCTTGGGCTCTGAACCACACCACAGTAGGATTCGGGCTTTGACCCCCTTCCCCTTCTCCCCTCCTCCCCAGCAGTGTCCACTGGACTGAGTCAAGAGGGGTTACTGGCTCAAGCCAAACTAATTTCTGCGTGGACGGAAGGAGGGCTTAACTTTGAATCTAAGTCTGAGACCTAACTTAGTATGCTGTATAGACGTACCCATAATTGGCACAAATGAGTAAAAAGTAAATATGCATATACCGCTATGACAGAATGTATCCGTGTCCACACCCTACACACTATTGTAATAATCTTTGTATAAGACGGGTCTTTACCATCTGAAAACTCATAATTTGCTGGTCAATACTGTCCTGATAAAACATGTGGCAACAGTGTATATGAAGTTATAAAATTTCCCCGTACAATGTTATTAACACATATTCCAAACTAAGGTTGGCGAACAAGTCTGTCTCAAACAAGAGAATGTGTGTTCTGCTTAATTTGAATTTAAGCAGTAAACAGAGTCATCAAGCAGGAAGGGAGTTCAAACAGATGGGAAAACTTGCAGGGAATATCCTTACACATAGACACAGTCTTCTGAATCTCAGCTGAAAATGTTTTCCAAGAGGGGGACTGACACTATAAGCAGGAGGAATAAATGCCCCAAGGGACTCCCTTCTCTCTTTCTATCCATCAATTCACCACATGAGAAGGGACAAAAGGAAGCAGCCATTAAACAGAAGAAGGGGTCCTGATCTATGAAGTTTGGCCTGTAAGACTGCTAAGAGAGCATGTGGTGAGAAAAACTTTGTTTTGAATTTAACAATTTGTTAAGTTAGGCACTAGTTTTGTTTTACCTTTATTTTTCTTGTAACCATTTCTGACTTATGTCTCATTACTTGTATTCACTTCAAATCTCTCTCTCTCTCTGTAGTTAATAAACTTATTTTTCTGTTTTATCTAATCCAATATGTTTAAATTGAAGTGTCTGATGAACTATGTGGCACAATGAACTGGCATATTATTATCTTGAAGTAATGGATTTAACACACTTGTATTGTCTAGGAGTGGGCGGGGCAGTACAGAACATATATTTCTGGGGAGGATCTAAGATTGGGAGTGAGTTGAGGTCCCTGTACTATACCCAAGACTGGTAAGAGCCAAGGTGGGGCTGGCTGTACTGAAGCTCACACACAGACATAGCTGGGAGTGACTTACACGCTGTTTGTGATCAGTCCAGACTGGAAGCTACAGCAGCAAAGCAGTGTAAAGGGCAACCAAGGTAAGAGGGCAGGCGTGAAACTGCTCATTATTATAGATTGTACCATGGCTATGTCACAACTTCCTCCACACTGTATGTGGGCAGAGCTAAACCAGGAGATGGAGCACACTGATGGAAAAGTTCTTTTTCAGGGGGTTATGATGAGTGAGATAATGAAGTACTCAAAAGCACAGCGCTCATGATTACTGCCATAACACCTATCCTCTACAGAGATTATGCTCTTACCATATGCTTCTTCAATAAGAGCACAGTAGGGATTAATGCCAGTGCCACTGCGCTTGGCTTCCTGCTCTCCGAGCCTCAGGATGTTCTCCAGCCCATTCAGTGCCACCTGCACAATCTTTGAGTCCATTACTGTAAGGAGGTCACAGAGCGGTTTGATACATCCCAGTTCTACTAAGTATCTGAAAAACACCATACACAAACATGGTCAATCATTCGGATCGAGGTAACCTGTGTAATTTATGAGGCCATACTGTCCAGTGTTTAGTGTAGAGGACTGAGAACCAAAATAACTTGGTAAGACACTAACTCACTTGGGTAAAGTATCATCTATGTGGGCCTCCACCAGCTCAGCTTTAAAAAGGTAGAAACTGTGAGACTGCATTTGAGCAGGGTTTGTTCATGTACATAAACCAAGAAGAGCAATGTACCAGGGATTGGCTGGCTCAGGGGTAGGAAATTGGCCTTTGAACCATTCTTCTCCAGTTCTTTATTGGAAGTTGTTACATTTGGATTGTGATGGACTCTGTAAAATGAGCTGGAAGGTGAAGGTGAAAGGAGAGAGATTTCTGTTACAAGCACCAGCCTCACAATTGGTTCTCTCGTGGGCACTCTCAGTCAAGGCCAAGGATTGAATGGACAATTCATAACTGAATTCACCTCTGGAAGTGGTCTCTGACCACTCCAGAGGAGTGAGATACATTGGAAAGAGACAGCATAGGGAAATTGGGCACTTCAACTGTCTGTTCTCAAGAAAGAGGCTTTCCAGCTCCAGGGTTCTTCGTATGGTACTTTTCACATAAACATTACATCCATTTAAACATTCAGAGCAATTTTCAGTGCTACTTACTTGATCTGTTCAGCAGAGCCTCCAGATGTTGCATTTGTTATTGCCCAAGCAGCTTCTTTCCTTGTCCGAAATTCAGCTGTTTGCAAAATATTTATGAGGGCTGGGAAAATGTGGGCATCTATGACGGTCTGCAAAAGGAAATGACATAAGTTAAGTGTGTCAACTACAAATAGAAATACAACAAAATCATCCATTGGGACGGAGGAAGGATTAAGTTTAACCACGCAGAAATAGAAAAAGAACTTAAGGATTACTAGGGCACCACATGTTTTGCATGGAATTTTCTAGGAATCCAACACAGCATGACAAATCATTGAGGCAGGAGCCCTTGCTTCATTCCATACACATATTCAGAGACTACTTCCACCTAACCCTATGAACTAAATCTGGAATTCTACTCAATTTTTTTTTATTTTTTTTATTTTTTTTTTTTAAAACAAGCACACCCAAATCCAGTGCTGAGGGATGGAAAAACTCAGCCTTAGCTCTGACTTTTCTGTCTGGAATCTTTCATGTCAGAGTCTTCCCAGTGGGGATGTTCCCCATCTCTACAACAGGTGGAGGCAGACCAGATCTTTGGCTCTGAGCATGGGCTTAGGAGTGTCCCTCAGGAAGAACTCTCTAGAATGATAGTATTTCCCTTCGTTGAAAGCTAACCACATACGTGTTATAAAGTCCTATTCAAGTGAAACCATTTGCAGTATGGCTTTGACAAGAAATTTAAATATTTTCTCTAGGAACACACACTTCCCTTTCAAAATTACTTAGCACATGAGCAAAAATCAGAAAAACTCTGGACATAATGCAGTCATACAAGGGAGCCTGACAAAAGATTCTAGAAAGAAAATTCACAAAGAAAGACTGATATTTTTCATTCTCCATCCTCGCCACATCAGACAGCCTTCATAGTGGATAGCAGAAAGCAGTAAAATCATCCACTGGGATGGAGGAAGGATTAAATTTAACCATGCAGAAATAGAAAAAGAATGTAAGAGTTACTAGGGAACCACATTCCGTAACACCCTCCTACCAATCCCTGCATTTGTGAAGGAGAGAATGGGGATGGAAGACCATACAGTGGTCCTGCAGATTTCACTGTTAAGATCTCTCTGCCCATAATACCATTGCTCTTTTCGTGAAGTGAATAGCAACATTCTTCAAAATGTTTTGCATCAATACTGATGCAAAAGCGGTTAGTAACATTATAAACTTGCCTTAACTGAATTTTATGATATTTTCAATTATGTTCATTGAAATTATGCTTAAACTATGTCAGCTCATATGCCCACATTTTTATTTGGTTGCTTCTGCGATGTAAAAGGGTATAAACTAAAGAAAGAAAATTTTAGGAATCCTTTGTTTTCTGTCATTGAGGGTATGTCTACACTTCAATCCTGTTGGAGACCACAGGATTGTACTCAGAGCATCTCCATGGCTACATTTTATTTTTAGTGCACTAAACCAATCAGCGCTACTGCGAGTATGTCTCCTTGAGCTGAGAATTACAACAGGTTTGAAGTGCAGACCTACCCAGACATATCTTGAATAGCAAGCATATACCTAAGGCTTTGAAAGTATCAAAGATGAAAACTCTCTAGAAAAAAAAATCTGTATTTGTGACCTCCAATTCCATTTACACAGACATTGGAATGCAATTTTACAACTTCAGTTTTGCTTCTAACATATATATTATATTAAAAAACATACATTTAAATAACTGTAATTTGTACCTTGCACAGAATATTTGATAGGAGTCTAACTGCAAACTATAAAAGTAATTACTACAAATAATAAGGTATACATATAGGAGCAATCTACTGTTTAAAAAAAAAAAAAAGAGGTCTTAAAAACCAGGACACTTTTTTCCTTGTTTGAAAACATCCTAAACTATTTGTGTTTTAGAATGAGATCTGCATATGAAAATAAGCCAAAGATTTTTTTATTTTTATTTAAGGTGCCCCAAAAAGAAGTGGTGTGCCAGGTGTATTACCAAAGCCATAAAACATAAGCTAAAGGCCTCTATTGCTTTCTAAATTCTCCATCCCCTTCCCTCCTCTCTGCAAAGAGAAAAACCTTAGTTTTGTTTAAAAACACATCTCACTAACAAATATTCCTAGAAATTCTTATTAAAATTAACTTTTTTTAAACACTTAATCATTAAAAGAATGAAGACTTTAAGGGGAAAAATTATACTTGGGAAATGTTTAATAGAAGTTATTACTTAACTCATGATTCCATTTAAAAGTGAAAACTTCTCTTTATTCTCCAAAATATTTAAAATAGAACAAGGTTTTAAGTTATTTGTAAATATTCTGTGTTTAAATGCAAGCATTTTATATGACAGTTCCCTGATATCACTGCTAAGTGAATAGCCTGATACAGCAGTGCCAGGAAGCAGTGGGAGAGTGGTCCTACTGGGTTCCAGGAAGTGGACGGGTGCAAGTCCGCCCATTGTTGAAGGACCCTTCCCAAGCCTTAGGGGAAGATCCACAAGTTTCAGGAATTGAAATAAATTACCCTGGAGGGGAATGTAACGGGGCAAGTGTGAAGGGTCAAAAAAGGGTACCTGAAGGGGACACCGAACAGAGAACCCCAGACAGCACTCACTGCTCCTCAAAGGTGTCAAGGGAGCTGGCAGACGCCATCCTGAGGAACTCTGCAAAAGGGGCAGGCATCAGGGATGGGGGTGAACCACGTCAAGTATATGCCTGTGTTCACGGCTCCGTGGAGGAGCCACCAACTAATATCCCCATGGGCCTTGGGACTAGGGTAGAATATAGGTTGGCCCACTGGGGTTCCTCACCCTCAACAAGTGGCAATAGATCCCGCCACTTCATATCGGGGTGCGACACGAGGGAGAGGAAATGAAGGATGTGTATCACGAGCATGTACAGATGTTTCCTTGGCACGGTGCGGAAGCGAACTGGCTGCAAATCGTGCAGCTGGCTCGCAGTGAACAGGTGGGACTGTTGGGGCTGGGGGTCTCATGGGCCAGGGGCCTGATGAAAAGGTCCAGAGGCTGTGGAGTGTAGAGTGGGCAGGGAGAAGCCTCCCGCAGGATCTGGTCGAGGTAAACCTGAGGAGTGGGCAGAAAGGCTGCCCTCACCACCCTTTGTACTCCACAGGGCATATTTCAGGAGAGCCCCCTGCACTGAGTGAGTGTCAGGGGATCCACCCAGTCTCCCTGGTCTTAGTCCAAGAGGTCTCCGACTTTGGTGACTTCTGCCAGGACAAACCTCTGGTGCACCGAGGGGAAAGCTGATACCTGCACGCTAAGTTGGGGATTGTGTAGCAGGGGCTCTGCGAGGAGATCCACCCTCTCAGTAGCTGCCATGGACCTGATCGCCAAAACCAGCTTCCAGACCTGGAGGAAGTCCTGGTATTAGACTGGCAACCCAGTGAGATCTCGTGGAAGACCTTTCCCATGGAGATAAAGGAGCTGCCGGTCATATCAGAGCTGTTGGGAGGCAGTGGAGGAAGATGTGCACCAACATGCTCCAAGCCGGACTATCTGCACCATAGAGGAGTCTCTGCAGGGCCAGGAGGCGGAAGACATGGATCTGCATGCGCAAGCATGTCAGTCCCTGTCTTGCCTCCTCAGGGGGAGATGGAGAACCCCCACAGAGACCCAGTGCAGTCCTGGACAAAAGAACTCCAGAACCAGCTTCTGGATATCAGCCAGGAAACCTGAAGCTGGAACCAGGCTGTTGAGCTGGTGCCAGAGTATGGACAGGAACAGCTGGTTGAGCAACAGTGCCCTCCCCTGCAGGAAGAGGCACCAGAGTTGTCCCATCCACCTCGGCAGCCGCTCAGACACCCTGCGCTCCAACCCCAGCCAGTTCTCCAGCGGAGAAGGATATGTGGCAGAAAGGTAAATGCCAAGATAGAGCAGCGGACCCCCGCTCCACTGGATGGCTTGAAGCACAGGTGGAAGGGAGCTCACCTACCACCTGTCCCCGACCACCAGGCCAGAGGTCTTGACCCAGTTGACTCTGACGGAGGAGGCTGCTGGGTAGATGGCCTGGCAGGTCTCCACCAGACCCAGGTCGCCTGGGTCTTGGACCACAAGCACGTCATCGGCATATACCAACAGGACTAGCCGCAACTCTGGCTCATGGAGTACCAGCCCCGTCAACCTCCGATGGAGGAGACAGAGGAAAGGCTCGATCGCAGAGCATACAGCTGGCCTGACAGCAGACACGCGATTCACCTTGTGCCCAAAACTGACTGGCTCAGTCAGGGTCCAGTTGAGCCTGACCAGACACTCCGCGGAGGCATACAGCACCTGGAAAAAACCTACAAACTGGGACCTGAAACCGAACACTCGCAGCATGCCCAGGAGACACCATGGTCCACCCTGTTGAACTTCTTCTCCTGATCCAGGGACAGGAGGGCGAACGACAGACCATCCTCACACCTGAACTCCAAGAGATCCCAGACCAAATACAGATTGTCAAAGATGATACGGCCCGGAACGGTGTAGGTCTGATCGGGGTGGACCACATCTGCCATCACTGACCCCAGCCGCAGCGAGATGGCCTTCGCTACGACCTTATAGTCCATGCTGAGGAGTGAGATGGGATGCCAGTTCCGAAGGTTGCGGAGGTTCCTCTCCTTCAGAAGCAAGGCAAGCACAGCTCGCCTGCACGACTAAGGGAGGACCCTGCTCCCCAAGGACTCGGCCTGTGGGAGAGTGGTCAAGGGGAGATATATAAGCCCTAGGCTAATTAAGGCCTGGTTCCCTGTAGACTAAGGAAGGTAACTACAGGTTAATTGGAGCACCTGTAGCTAATGAAGGCCCTGTCAGGAACCTAATAAAACCCCCCTGCTTCAGGCAGACAAGGTGGTGCAAGGAAGGAGAGAGTACTGGAGTTTAGAAGTGTGTTGCTAAGAATTGAAAGATCAGAGAGGAAGGAAGGGAGGACAGGGAGACTCCCTCTCCCAGCGTTAAGGACCGAGGGTAACCCTACCCAAGGGAGAAGAGGGTAAGAAACTTGCAGGGATTGAGAGGGGCTGGGGCTCAGAGTGAGGAGCAAACCCAGACCCCTTCCCCACTTCCCTCCTCTACCACCTTCCCGGGCCACTAGCTTGGCCCTCGGCTCCCCCAAGAGCAGGGGCAAGGGATGGTGTCCTAGCCCCCCTGCCAATAAAAGCATGAGACCCACCATACCAACATTGGCCATTTTGTCACAACAGTTACATGTAGAAATATAGAATCAAATAACCTTGCTGTAACTACTTACTAATATAAAATGCCATTTTAAGATGATTTATATTTATGAATTAACTTCTTTCCCAAACTCAGAAACCACCACCTTTTCAAAGAACTTTTCTTCTTAAAGACCCTTCCCTGTTAACCATAAGTTTAAAGACTTAGGCTTGTCTACACTTAAAATGCTGCAGTGGTGCAATTGCACTGCTACAGTTGAGTCATGATAGTGCTTCAGTGAAGATGCTACCTATAGTGACAGGAAAAGCCTTCCCATCAGCAGAGGTACTCCACCTCCCCAAGGGGTGGTAGCTAGGTTAATGGGAGAATTCTCCCATTGACCTAGCACTGTCTATACAGGGGTTAAGTTGTTTTTCCAAGTAGCTGATTCCCAGATTAAGGGGCTGCCCTGAAGTTAAATAAATAATAATTGGAGATATACCTATCTCCTAGAACTGGAAAGGACCTTGAAAGGTCATCAAGTCCAGCCCCCTGCCTTCATTAGCAGGACCAAGTACTGTTTTTTGCCCCAGATCCCTACGAGGCCCCCTCAAGGACTGAGCTCACAACCCTGGGTTTAGCAGGCCAATGCTCAAACCACTGAGCTATACCTCTCCCCTAAAAAGAGGTCTCTTCACATTTTTTTGTAAACCACGTATTAACAGGATGTGATTCTGTATAATGCCTATTTAGTACTGGAAAAAAATCTGTTTAATATTGTCAAAACAAAGGGAGCTTACTGCTTCTGCCCTCTTGCCCAGTTGAGAGAGAGAGAGTGACATAAAAGCTGCAATTTCTGCAGCATGGAAGTTGGTTGAGGTGGTCATGTAGCACTGCTATCTAGCCATCAAAAAGGACAAGTCATTGGACAAACTCCCACCATGTAAGGACAGTTCTGAAGAGCATGTCAAAAGAACATCTTGGTAAACAAAGATTTGGTTGTCTTTGCACATAAATTAACTAGATATTGGATCACCATTATAATATTAATGGAAAAATGTGGATGAACTACTTCTGGCATTCTTGAAGGGCCCACTGGAATCTGAGCTTCAACAAGACCTTATTTGTTCCTGTACCAGGAAGAGGTCACTACATAATCAACTGTGTCTGTAGTTCAAACTATCTTCCCTGCACAGAGCTGTATACATGCCAAGGCAATGAAGACGGTGGTAGCCCACACACTCTCAACAAAGATCATATTGATGAACAAGTTGATTATAATGATGTTGACTAGCAATGTCACCAGTGCTTACTACATTATGTACATATCTGTATAAAATTATTAGATTTTGTTTTACTCTTTATATTATTGTGATGCTTTGAGATGACAGAAACCCAATTTTAGGTCTTGAAATAATACACAGACATTAAACTTACAGAAATAAATACAAATACATTTCAAAGCAGTCATTTTAATATGCTCACGATGTCATTGTTTATATGGTAACGGCTCTATGCCATACCTCATCTCAACGTAGACATAAGCAGCTTTCAAATGCTGTATGATGTGCATGTATGTAGAGAGGATATGTTAAGTCAACCACATTGGTGGTGTTTTCCTATATGATTCAAATGCCGTATTGTAGCTGTGTTGATCCCAGGATATAAGAGACAAAAGGTGGGTGAGGGAATATAAAAGATATTATATTATAATAAAAGATATTACCTCACCCACCTAGTCTCTCTTATATGATTCAAAGTTAAAGTTGCATTACAGATGTAAGTTTAACAAGAGTTTTAAGCCTTGATTTTGTAAGAAGGTCATTGATACAGCAAAAATTAAATCAAAATGTAAATGGAGTATGATTTGAATTTTTCATGGTGATTTGATAAAAATGAATTGGCAGAATAATAAGAGTTCAAAAATCACCCCTTCTGGCAATTTTTCAATGGATTGTCTCATTTAATCTTTCTCCACATTGTTGCCACCTATATATAATTGATATGGTTGAAAACAGCACATGAAGAACATGCATCTATAGAGCATTTAATAAACTTTTACAAAAAATGGAAAATGTGCATAAAGCCAAACCCATCATATATGACAACATATCTGCCATGGTGCAAATCCTCTGCCACTGTTGAGAAACAAGAGAGACTGAACAAAACAGAAGCTTAGCTTTTCTTGCGTTGGGAAAGAGGATAACAGGAGTTCATATCTCAGCTCTTCTAACTGCTATTTATCTGTACAGACACTTTATTACCCTTATGTAAGAAACTGAACCCTGGTCAACCCTTTTTGGCAGCAAGCTCCAACCTGCCACCCAGTGACCTGCAAATTTTCATCAGAATAGGAGATAAACGCTGACAGAGGACCCCGGCCCTGGAATCCAATTGGCAAAATGTTGGGGTCCTTATTGGTTCACAGCTTCTATATAAACCCAGCACAGGAACACAAAGTGGTCTCCCTATTTCAGACTGCTACTTCTGTGATACTTGCTCCTACTATTTGCTGCTGATGTCCTGGTAACCTGACCCTGCCTTCTTCCTGACACCTGACTCTGGTTTGCTCTCTGGCCTTTCTCGTGCTCTGATCTCCTGGTAACCTGACTCTTTCCCTCATAGGACCTGGCCCCTTTTCCATGGTACTGGTACAGGGCCATGAGGAATGTGTGGCTCACAAAATCCTGGACTCTCAACATAAATGTGGCAGGCTCTTGTACCTTGTTGACTTGGAGGTGTATGGTCCTGAGGAGCATAACCGGGAACCTGCAGAAAATGTACAAGCCCCAGTGCCTGTACAAACATCCCATAGGAAGCAACCCAAAAAGCCTGGTCCCACATCGCCATGAGAGTGCCCATGGGGAGGGGGTGATGTCAGGAACTGCAGGCCTTAAATTCTGGTTGACGGGACTCTTTGGTGCTAATAAGCTCCAACCTGTCATCCAGGGACCTGCTAACTGTTGTCAGAATAGAGGATCCCAGTCCCTGAATCCAATTGGCAGAGTACTGGGGGTCCTCATTGGTTCACAACTTCTATATAAACTAGGGCTGTCAAGCGATTAAAAAAAATAATCACACTGTTAAACAATAATAGAATACCATTTATTTAAATAGTTCTGGATATTTTCTACATTTTAAAATATATTGATTTCAATTACAACACAGAATACAAAGTGTAGAGTGCTCACTTTATATTTATTTTTTATTACAAATATTTCCACAGTAAAAAACAAAACAGTATTTTTCAATTCACCTCATACATGTAGTGTAATGGAATCTCTACCATGAAAGTTGAACTTACAAATGTAGAATTTTGTACAAAAAAAAACTGCATTCAAAAATAAAACTATGTAAAACTTTAGAGCCTACAAGTCCACTCAGTCCAACTTCTTGCTCAGTCAACCACTTAAACAAACAACTTTGTTTACATTTGCAGGAGATAATGCTGCCCACTTATTTACAATATCACTTGAAAGTAAGAACAGGGGTTTGCATGGCATTGTTGTAGCTGGCACTGCAAGATATTTATGTGCCAGATGCACTAAAGATTCATATGTCCCTTCATGCTTCAATCACTATTCGAGAGGACATGCGTCCATGCTGATCATGGATTCTGCTCGATAACCATCCAAAGCCGTGTGGACTGACATATATTCATTTTCTTCATCCGAGTCAGATGACACCAGCAGAAAGTTGATTTTCTTTTTTGGTGGTTCGGGTTCTGTAGTTTCCACATCAGGGTGCTGCTTTTTTAAGACTTCTGAAAGCATGCTCTACACTCATCCCTCTCAGATTTTGGAAGGCACTTCAGATTCTTAAACCTTGGGTCGAGTGACGTAACCTATCTTTAGGCATCTCACATTGGTACCTTCTTTGCGTTTTGTCAAATCTGCACTGAAAGTGTTCTTAAAACGAACAACGTGCTGGGTCATCATCCAAGACAGCTAGAACATGAAATATATGGCAGAATGCAGGTAAAACAGAATGGGAGACATAATTCTCCCCTAAGGAGTTCAGGCACAAATTTATTTAATGCATTATTTTTTTTAACGCGTATCATCAGCATGGAAGCATGTCCTCTGGAACTGTGGCCAAGGCATTAAGGGACATACGAATGTTTAGCATATCTGGCACATAAATACCTGGCAATGCTGGCAACAAAAGTGCCATGCGAATGCCTGTTCTCACTTTCAGGTGACATTGTAAATAAGAAGCAGGCAGCAATATCTCCCATAAACGTAAACAAACTTGTTTGTCTGAGCGACTAGCTGAACAAGAATTAGGACTGAGTGGACTTATAGGCTCTAAAATTTTACTTTGTTTTGTTTTTGAGTGCAGTTATGCAACAAAAAAAAATCTACATTTACAAGCTGCACTTTCACGATAAAGAGATTGCACTACAGTACTTGCACAAGGTGAACTGAAGAATACCATTCTTTTGTTTGCCATTTTTACAGTGCAAATATATGTAATAAAGTGTGCACTGTCTACTCTGCATTTTGTGTTGTAATTGAAGCCAATATATTTGAAAATGTAGAAAAACATCCAAAGTATTTAATATATTTCAATTGGTATTCTATTTTTTATCAGTGTGATTAAAACTGTGATTAACTGCGATTAAATTTTTTTGAGTTAATCATGTGAGTTAACTGCGATTAATCAACAGCCCTAATATAAACCCAGAAGGGAAACACAAAGTTGTTTGCATAACAAGGTTCTCCCTGCTTCAGACTGCTTCCCTTGCAATACCTGCTCCTACTGATTGCTGCTGATCTAGTAATCTGACTTTGCCAGCCTCCTGATCTTGGTTTGCCCTCTGGCCTGTCTCAGACTTTGACCTCCTGATATAGGATCCAGCCTGACTCCTGCTCTGACCACTAGGTCAGACTGCCCACATCCTGGTCTTGACATCTTATTGACTAAGCCTATGACCCCAATCCATTTTTAAAAGTAAATTACTAAAAAACATATGCAAGATCACTACAGGTGGCCAGGAATAGAACCCAGGACTGTAACATGATAAATGTGATCACTGCACTTTACCACCTTTCAGATGAACAAGTTTTAGTTACCACATTTCAAACCACATTCCTGTCCAGAAGCCAGGAATACAATCCAGGATTCCTGATCATCAGTATTCTACCACTGGCTATAAAAAGTTGTATAAACCACTAAGGAAGTATATATCAAATGCTCCATTGGCTGTCTACTTATGTAGTTCAAGCAGTAAGAGTCTATGCTAGGGAATGGAAAGTGAAGGGATTCAAATCCTGGTACTTGCCTATGTGGGGCCTGTTATGGTTGCATGTGATTCACACAGTGAGAAGACCTCACACAGGTTTTGTACTTAACTGTGACGACTGACGACTCATGGCTTTGCCGCTCACATCTGTGATTACATGGTAAATATGAGTAATGGTTGGCAAGTGTGTGTGTGTTGCACTGGGAGATGTGTTGAGTTGTGTCTGGTGCTGGCAGCAGGGTTGTGCTGAGAAATTTATATTGAATTGCGCGGGTGGTGAATAAGGGGTATGCTGCCCTGGGAGGCTAAAATGTGTTTGGGATTATTGTATCTGCTTGTTGTGTGCGTGGTTGTGCTGATTTGTTTCAGAGTGGGAGGGAGGTGCTGCAATGGGAGATGTGCTGATTTGTGTGGGTGGCCATTATAGGTGTGGCAATTGGGTTAAGTACTCCATCTGTGCAGTCTCCCTCATCCAACCAATGAAATTGCTGCATGCAAATTAGCTACAGAGTAAGAGCAGTGATTGGTTGCATTATCTCTGATATCAACAATCAGACTCTTGGCATGGCACAGATACAACATACTTTACTGTATCTGTACACTGCAAAAGTATAGTTTGTGAAGCCAAAATGGCAAAGAACCTAAAATTGGGATGGTAATAGAGCACAAAACCCAGTGATGATTCAACCTGGTGATATTCTGAACAGAAAGAGCCCTCAAACATTCTTGTAGCTGTTTCCATCCTTCACACTGACTCTATAGGCATAACAGTCGTCAGTGTGACACAGAGTGACATTCCTGGAATCTTTTTATATTGATTACCTGTAAACTATGGTGCAAGAATCCCCAAATTTCACATTTCAGTCATTTGTTGCACATTTGTGTAACCCACGGGTCAAATTGTATGTTGTGTTGCTCCCGCGGTGGGCCCCTCTATGCCCAATTCAGAAAATGAGTATGTTATTACTCTTGGATTGATAGCCTTGTTCTTTAGCACAACTTAAAAAATTATGCTTTTAAATTCTGGTGGTCTTTGGTTCAATTCCCAAGGTCGAACAAGATGGCATTTGACACATTTACACATGTCACATACGGAGGGTTGACAGGTATGCTTTCATGGTGGCAGGGATGGAGTACCTAGAGGAAGGTGAAACGGAGTACATAGACCTGCTGGTGGAATGCAGGTACTCTGCTGCTGCAGCCGCACCTAGCTGTATCCAGTTTCCAGAAGTCCAATGAGAAGCTATGGTGTGTTTCAGGATGTGCATGATGACAGACTGACAGGTTATGTCACCACTGATATATATGTAGGGTTGGCTCTTGGTATACTTACTTTCCGTAATTTTTAAATGGGAATAAAAGTTTATAGAAACATTTAATCGAGGCATGTTATAGCCTCTCATACCCCTCAGAAGGGTCGACAGTCAGGATTGGCTTCAGCAGCGCAGTTTCTCCTTCTGATTCCCAGGCAGGTGCAGCTCCCCTTCTCCCTGACTCTGGGGAGCTATCCACTGAGGTACACCTAAAGCTGCATAAAAATTAAGAAATTAACAAACAAACTATGCTTAGTGACAGATTAGGTTGCATCTGGACACATCCCATCCACTGAAAACTTTAAAAGTATGGAAATAAAAAGGGGAAAAATTCTTGCATTCCTTTCCATCTTCATATTGCCTACAATATTGTTGATAACACATCAGAACACTCCAAAAGGCATTCATTTCCCATCTCCAACATAAGACTTAACTGTGACCTCATATGCTGTTATATCAATTATACATATATGTGCATATGACTCTCACATTTCATGCATTTTGGAAGTTATTTACCTTAACACTGATGAAGTCAATGCTAAGGTTTTTTGATGGAGTGTTAGTTTGATGAAGTTGGTATTGATTTCTGGTATCTTTTCAAGCTGGGAAGTGAAAGCCTTTGGAGTGTGTTACTGACAGTGTTGTAGGCAACATGAAAGTGGACACCAAAGCAGGAGTCTTTCCTCTTAACTTCGTATTTCCATGCTTTAAAGAATTTGGATGGATGGGATGTGTTCTGATGTCATCTTAACTGTCACTAAATGTAGTTTTTGTTTGTTAATTAATATGGTTGAGGTAAAGCTGCTGGATGTTGGGTTTACTGAAACATTTAATTCTCTGCTCAGTGTGCAACAGCAGAGAAGATTGCTAAAATATCATGGTTTGCATTAAGAGAGGGATTACTTCTAGAGTGCTAGCAGAACTTTAAGGGGTGCCTATATGTTTCTAAAGCCTTGTTCATACTTAAGATATTAGTCACCTGTGAAATCACACGTAAATTTGTACCAGTGCCGTTTAACCTGGTACACTGGTAAAAAAGTTCTCCAGCATAACAAAAGTGTATTCAGTTACTTGACTTTGTGAAAAATTCTCTTTTTAGCCTAAAAATTTCTAGGCCTGTTTTTTGCCCAAGGATGAATTTTTTGCAAAGTTTGCCCAAGAGTCAAATCCCATTAAGAACAAAGAAAATGAATAAGAACATTTTTACAATCTTTTCTTTAAAAATCAGGTCAGCAGTGTTTGCCTGAAACCCCCATCTCTATAAGCAGGTATTCCTGCTGGGAAAGAGTTATGTGAGTTTTGTTAATGGTACAGCTAGCTCATTATCACATCTGGATATAAAGTGAGGCTGGAGTAGCTCTAGGTTGGACCCATCATGTAAGCTGAGCAGCCCTGTGGAAGGAAGCATTTGAGCAAGTAAACTTAGGGGGTGACGAGGAGGAGGTTTGTAATGGATTTTGTGTTTCACTGAGTTCCTTTTGTGAATAAAACCAAATCCCAAGAAGGGAATAATTTTAACTCACCACAAGTTGTGAGGGCTGTTTAAATCAAGCTGGAAAAGGGACAATTCTGTTTTATCTCTGAATTTTGATTTTAGGACAGCCTTCACAATGGGGTATTTCCTGTCTCCATGACAACCACAGGCAGACCAGATCTTTGCTTGGAGCCTGGCCTATGGCTGTCCTTCAGGAAGATCTCTCCAGAACAACAGCCTCATTCCCCTCTATTCAGCATTGGTGAGACCTCATCTGGAGTACTGTGTCCAGTTTTGGGCCCCACACTACAAGAACGATGTGGAAAAATTGGAAAGAGTCCAGCAGAGAGCAACAAAAATGATTAGGGGGCTGGAGCACATGACTTATGAAAGGAGGCTGAGGGAACTGGGATTATTTAGTCTGCAGACGAGAACAATGAGGGGGGATTTGATAGCTGCTTTCAGTTACCTGAAAGGAGGTTCCAAAAAGGATGGATCTAGACTGTTCTCAGTGGTAGATGACAGAACAAGGAGCAATGGTCTCAAGTTGCAGTGGGGGAGGTTTAAGCTGGATATTAGGAAAAACGTTTTCACTAGGAGGGTGGTGAAGCACTGCAATGGGTTGCCTAGGGAGGTGGTGGAATCTCCTTTCTTAGGAGTTTTTAAGGTCAGGCTTGACAAAGGCCTGACTGGAATGATTTAGTTGGGGATTGCTCCTGATCTGAGCAGGGGGTTGGACTGGATGACCTCCTGAGGTCCCTTCCAACCCTGACATTCTGTGATTCTATGTCAACTGGGCATGATGCTTTCAGTGAGAAGAGGAAGAGATCTGCCAAATGTGAAGCTGAAAGGTGAATATTAGGATATGTAGATCAAGAATCTGCATATTGCCAGAGGACCAATGTGTGTGACGAACCTCAAAATTCTGTTATATGACAGTTATGAGAGATTCTCATGGGCTTCTTATAATGCAGTATGACTGCAGTCACTAACTTGTCTTTCCCATGCTCAAACCATCATGTAAAAACATTAGAATATCCTTTGTCCTGATATGGATTCCCTGTAACATCATCTAAACTCAAGTGATACATACACATTATTTGTGAATTTCCTCAGAGATGCTAGGAAGGTGTTTATCATCTTCTTAAAGTAAGTGATTGTGGTTCCTTATTCTCAGCTTCCCTGATAATAGGTTGGACAACACTGAATATTGGTTTAGGATATGTCCCTGTTGCACTATGTTTTTTCATTACATGTTGAGAGTTTGAGAGGAGGTTCCAGTTAAACATAGGGGATCACAGCCTCTGCTTTTGCATGTCTTCCTCACATCTTATATCCACACCTCTTCTGGTTTTCCAATTGGACCTGAATGCAAATATCAATAGGTTTCCAGCCTGGTCTGGGAGGCACCTAAAGGCTAGATGATGTAGAGTGCATTCCCTTGTGTCTTGCTGAGCCAGCTGAAATTGTCTTTCCTTCTTGATATAGAACCCTGGGTAATCGACTGTGAGCTTTTGCCAAGGACATAAATAAGATAGTGCTGAAGGTTTCTGACTTTCTTAACAGCGATATACACACCGCTATTTTGAAGCATCATCTGCTGGAAATGGAGACGTGAAGTTGATGGTCCCTATCATGAGAAAGCTTATACTCAACCTGGAGTACATGCCTAACCTGGGCTGTAATTGGCCCTTCCACTTATTCACTCAAAGCCATGTCTCTGAAGTTTTTTCACAATGGCTGCTGGACACAGCATAACATGAGAAGGTTGCCCAGACAAGGGTAGATATGTATCCATTTCACTTGAAGAGAGGGACAAAATGGCAATTTGTAAATATCCATGTAGAAGCTGAGTACCTCCTTTCTGGACATTTTGGAAAATGCTTCTTGTAACAGAAGCTAAGTTATCTATGGTGACTCTCCCTGATTAGAAGTTCAGTAGATCGCCAGGAGGTGTATTTTCGTATTCTTATTGCTGTAATATTGGATTCTTGTGCATTGTCCAAAATATCTGTCTCTGCAGGGAACTGGTTCTGTTGTTTCAATGTCCAGGAGATGGACTATTGCACTCTCCATCCGGTGATGGTATGAATGGTTTTGTTGATGTGTTGGTTTACTTTAACTTACTTTGGGGAAAAGGTAAGCTTGTCCCTTGGACAATGAGCTAGTTCTACTGAATAGTCTTCGCTAGTTATCTCAAGTACTTGAAGTGGTTTACTTTCAGGTGAGAGCCCACCCTGAAGTGCCCCTCATGGGGGGAAGGGGAGAGGAAATCTGTTCAGATTTGGAAAACCCCAAACAAAAGAAGCTTTTGAGGTTGGATGGTTTTCCAGAGAATCAGACTCTTGCTCTTCCTATTACCAGGGAAGGCAGCAATGGCATCCTCCTACCATGTAATCTCTATGCAAGAACCTGGAGGAGCAGTGGCTTCGAACATCTGGTGAGATAAGACAGTCTGAAGATTCTCTCTCACTAGAAGGAGAGACAGACTTAGTCCCTTGTCCAAAGCCTCAGTGTCTGCTTTGTCTCGATGCTCTCCTCAAAGAGCTTACCAACAAAAAAACTGAGAACGATATTCCAGTTTCTTCAGGCAGAGCCACAGGCCCCTAAGATATGCCTTTGGTAATTTTGAATGTACAGCAAACTGGAGTTAGGTAAAGCACCAGTCCCAAAAATGTTGCTTGAGAAATCTAGTTTAAAACAGAGTTTATGTAGGGTTTTTTTTGCTGATGCTCACAATGGGCTCCTTATTGACTACTGCAGGCAACTCTCTGAGGATTCAAACTACTGCATCCATGTTTAGTCTGAGTGATCTTATTCTCCTCTGTAGGTTTGGTGGGAATACTCCTTCAGCTAATCTGACTACAGAAGCCATAGCAGGCTTCTGGTCTGGTCTCAGAGGAGGGAGCTTCCATGCAGCCTGCTCAACTGTCTCAGCATGGACCTCATCCACACACAGCCTATGATCTGGTTTCACCATCACCTACTGTCTGCCATTTCTGATGCGGGAGAAGCTGAAAGTGCTGCCCTTCAAACTGTCCTCAGAAAGAAAGGTGTTTCCACCCCCACTCCTATTTTCTTTTGAGGGCAACTACACCTGTATTTCCCCCTAGTGGTTCACCAAGGGCATCCATTCTCAGGGTCCCCTGGCTGCCACCTCTCATGAGTTGAGACTCATATCTCTCTCCCTTCTGATTAGAGTAGTCCCTCTTCTCTTTGTTATTCCCAGCAAGAGATTTTCTGCCCAAACAGGCCTGTTTGTTTCTCCCCTCAGAGATGGTACACAGTGCAATTGCCAACAGTTATAAATTACCACCCAGCACTTCCTATGCAAGTCTATTTTATTCTTAAGGTAAAAACCATTACAGAGAAAACATTAAAATAATAAAAGCCTATACGCATACTAATAAACTTACCAGAGATCACCCCCATTGCTTCCAACATGTGCTCTTCAAGGCGAGTCTTTCAAACACAAAAGCAACCCCCTTTTGTGGTCAACATGTCCATAGAATCATAGAATATTAGGGTTGGAAGAGACCTCAGGAGGTCATCTAGACCAACCCCCTGCTCAAAGCAGGACCAACACCAACTAAATCATCCCTGACAGGGCTCTGTCAAGCCGGGCCTTAAGAACATCTAAGGATGGAGAGTCCAGAACAGACTCAGCTCAGAACTAGCATACTTATGAATAGTTTAGTCTACCTTTATACAGTTCAGGGATCTCTGATCTGGAGTTTCCAGGAGCAGATAATCAGTACATAATGGGTTCTTCTCCTCAGGGATAGCTTCAAAAAGCCTCCTAGGAAACCCACTTCACACATATTGTCCCAAACAGTCCTCTGAGGTTCCTAACATTTACATTAGTCATGTCCCTAGAAAAGTTGCATACAATCCTACAATAACACAAACAATTGTATTTTGAATACAATGGACCCCAGAGGTATTAACCTAATTGAATAAAGTGTAATTTAAGTCAATAAAGTTTATTCAGGACCCTGCAGGAAATTGCCGTCTGTCACAGGCAGTTTTGAGACAAAAACCTCAAAGCCAATGAGGAAACTTGAGATGTTTAGTTTAAAACATTTTTTAAATCCCCTGAAAGCTCTGCCACAAAGTGAGACTTGCAGTCTGTTACAAGTGCAGACTGGAGGCAGACAATTCTGGAGAGTTCTTCCTGAGGGACAACTCTAACCCCAGGCTCAAAGCCACCAAAATCACCAGCATAAACACAACTATGCTGACAGAAGAGTGCATCTGTTCACCATAGCTGATGTTGTTTGAGAAGGTGGTATTATTGTGCCAGCAGGACTTATCCTCTATTGGTATATGCTGCAATTACATTGGGGGGTGGGGATGGGAGTGTGTCTCTATACCAGCATAGCTATGGCTTTGGCACCGCAGCCTCTGTAGTGCAGACGTGGCTTTTAAATGAAATTTGTTCCTACACTGTAACACTGAAGACAGCATGGTAAAAGATAGTTACCTTTTCCGTAACTGGTGTTCTTCGAGATGTGTTGCTCACATCTATTCCACAATAGATATGCATGCTCGCTACATGCACCGATGTCAGAAGTTTTCCCCCTAGCAGTACCTGTAGGGAAGCGCCCCTAGCAACCCCTAGAGTGGCGCCTCCATGGTGCAGTATAAGGGGCACTGCATGCTCCCGCCGCCACCCTCAGTTCCTTCTTGCCAGACAACTCCAACAGAAGGAAGGAGGGCGGGATGTGGAATAGACATGAGCAACACATCTCAAAGAACACCAGTTACGGAAAAACTGAATGTCTCTCTCTCTTTTGGTCCAAGACTTGAACGACTTGCAAATTTTGCAGCAATTGCTGAGATGGGTTTCACCCAAAAACAGTGTAACCAGTCCGCGTGCGGATCACTCACTGACACTGGTCACCTACGAGTGTCGCATGACTTAAAACCCAGGGCACGGGGCATGTCAGGGAGGAGAAGTCCTCAGCTTGAGGATCAGTGCTTTTCAATATCTTGGTAAAAACTGTTTTTCATTTTAGTTGAGCTGGATAGGCTAAAACAAGGTACAATGGTCGTTGGAATGAATTTTGAGGGAATGTAGAGAAGAAGAAATTAAGCAAGTATTTGTCAGAGTGGATTTCCAGATTAGGTGGTGAAGTAAAGAAGCGTTGTGTGTTTAACCAAAATTTGGCGGTTGGGGGAGTATCTAACCACACTGGGTGTTGAGGGGATGAGATCACAGGGGATTGGTGGTTTTTGTGTTGTTTGTTTGCTGATCGGGCTCTCTCCCAGATTTTTTGTAGCAATGTTGTCTTCTTGCATTTAACAGCATTTTGCTTTCTTCTGGCATAACTTTTCCTCCCGTCTCAAGTGTATGAATTTGAAAAAAAACCTTTAAAATGTTTTAAGCTAACAAATTCCATAGCAGAGATGGCAGCATTGTTAAAGCCTTCCACAAATACAGGCTGATCATATATAAACTATAACTGCAATGCCATCTGATGGGCATTCCTCCTACACTGAAGGACAAAGATCACTAAAGGAACATAGCTGGGTACGTTACCTGGATCTGCGCTCTGTTTCCAGCTGTAATGTTGGATATTGTCCAACATGCCTCCTTTTTGATAGACTCCTTAGGGCTGCTCAGCAAGTGCAATAAACTCTGCAGAGCTGAGCAATTCAGAATTACCTGAAGAGAGAGAGAGAGAGAGAGAGAGAGACACACACACACACCTTAGACTGTGTCATAAACAGATAGTTAAGGGTTAATGCCTCTTTTAGCTGTAAAGGTTTAAGAAGCTCAGTAAACCTGGCTGACACCTTACCAGAGGACCAATAGGGGGACAAGATACTTTCAAATCTTGGTGGAGGGAAGTCTTTTGTTTGTGCTCTTTGTTGTTGCTGTTCGCTCTCGGGACTGAGAGGGACGGGACATCAATCCAGGCTCTCCAAATCTTTCTGAATCAGTCTCTCATGTTTCAAACTTTTAAGTAATTAGCCAGGCAAGGCGCGTTAGTCTTATGTTTGTTTTCTCAACTTGTAAATGTTTCTTTTTGCTGGAAGGATTTTACCTCTGTTTGCTGTAACTTTGAACCTAAGGCTAGGGGGGGCCCCACTGGTCTATAGGAATCTGATTAGCTTGTAAAACATTTTCCATTCTGATTTTACAGAGATAATTTTTACCTTTTCTTTCTTTAATGAAAAGCTTTCTTTTTAAGAACCTGATTGATTTTTCCTTGTTTTAAGACCCAAGGGGATTGGATCTGGACTACCAGGGATTGGTGGGGGAAAGGAGGGGGGATGGTTAAATTCTCCTTGTTTTAAGATCCAAGGGGTTTGGATCTGTGTTCACCAGGAAATTGGTGAAGTCCCTCAAGGCAACCCAGGGAGGGGACAAAGTGTGCCCCAGACACTGGAATTCTGGGTGGTGGCAGTGTTACCAGATCTAAGCTAGTAATTAAGCTTAGAAGTGTCCATGCAGGTCCCCACATTTGTACCCATAAGTTCAGAGTGGGGAAAGAAACCTTGACAGACTGTATCCGGAATACACAGCCATTTGACACAGGCAATCTCTAAAAGGAAAAGATCACCACCAACATTTATCTAGCACTTTTCACCAGATGTTCCCAGAATGTTTCACAAAATAGTAATTAATCCCCTTGTTAAGTAAATAAATGTTGTCCTCATTTTATGGACAGGCAAACTGATGCACAGAGAAATTAAGTGATTCAGTGCAGGGACCATGTGTTCAATATGTATTTATACAGCATCTAACACAATGTGAGGTCCTGGATCCAAATGTGACCCTAATGAACATGAAGGAGGTTTTGTTTTTTGTTTTTATTGGTTTTCTTTTTGCACTGAGACTCCTTAAACAGACAGGCTCTGCATTTCTTTGGCTCTCTAGTTCCCTGCCTCACTGTCACAGCCTGTGAGGCCTGGTCCACACTGTAACTGACTCCTGGATTCCAGTTGTGAACACCAAGATTCCCCCTGGAATGGATTTCTGTGACTGAGTTATATACGAAAGAAGCTGGTTGTTAAAAACAACAACATTAACATAACCCTCAGATAAGGGCTATAAACAACACACTGTAACAATTAGAAAGATCACACATCTGTCTGAAGCACTACTTCTGTTAAACTGAAACAGTGTTTCTGGTTGCTATTAACCGGTTTTCCTACCCGAACTCAGTGTTATGAAACTGAAGATATATCAAAATGATGTATTCTCATACATAATATGTCATCAGTGAACTAATTATTGGGTTAGGAAAAGACAGTTACTTTTTCCGTAACTGGCGTTCGAGATGCGTTGCTCATGTCTATTCCACAGTAGGTGTGCACCAGTGCCAGAAGTTTTTCCCCTAGCAGTACCGGGTAGGGGGGTATAAGGGGAGCTGCGCGCTCTTCCCACCCTCAGTTCCTTCTTGCCAGACAACTCCAACAGAGGGGAAGGAAGACGGGGTGTGAAACAGACATGAGCTACACACCTCGAAGAACACCAGTTACAGAAAAGGTAACTGTTTTTTCTTCTTTGAGTGATTGCTCATGTGCATTCCAAAGTAGGTGATTGCAAGCTATATCTGTTGGAGGTGGGTAGGAGTTCACAAGTTCCCAGGATGGTGTACCGCACTGCTGAACCCAGCATCATTCCTGGTTTGGGAGTCTATCACATACTGTGAGGTGAACGTGTAAACCAAAGACCACGTGGCAGCCTTACAAATGTCCTGTATAGGGACATGGGCCACGAAGGCAGCTAATGAGGCATGTGCCCGCATCAAGTATGTCCTCACAATGGGCAGCGGCGGGACACCCGCCAGCTCATATCAGAAGCAGATGCACAAAGTGATCCAGCTGGAAAGCTGCTGAGTGGAAGTCAGCTAGCCCCTTGTGCACTCAGCCAAGGTGACGAACAATTGTGAGGACTTTCTGAATGGCTTGGTTCGCTCGAGGTAGAAAGCCAGTGCCCGCCGCACATTGAGTGGGTTGAGACGGCACTCGTTACTAGTGGTGTGAGGCTTAGGGCAGAGGACTGGTAGAAAAATGTCCTGACTCATGTGGTAGGCAGAGACCACCTTCGGCAGGAATGCGGGATGTGGGCGGACCTGGACCTTGTCCTTATGAAAGCCCATATACGGCGGCTCGGAGGTCAGGGCCTTGAGCTCCGAGACCCGCCTGGCTGATGTGATAGCAACCAGGAAGGCCACATTTCACGAGAGGTGATACCAGGAACATGTGGCTAATGGTTCAAATGGGGGGTGCCCCATAAGATGAGGCAGCACCAGATTCAGGTCCCATTGCGGGACCAGGGGCTTAGAATATGGGTAAAGCCCGTCCAAACCCTTCAGGAACCGGCTGGTCATAGTATGGGAGAACACAGTGTGTCCTTGCACTGGGGGATGGAAGGCCAATATGGCCGCCAGGTGCACCGACTGACGAGGGTGCCAGGCCCTGGGCCCTCAGGTGGAGGAGGTAACCAAGGATAAGCTGAATCGGGGTGGCCGGTGGAGACACATCTTGGTCTGTTGCCCACCTAGAAAACTGAGACCACTTCGCCATGTAGGAGCGGCAAGTGGAGGGCCGTCTACTTTCGAGGAGGACGCACTGAACCTGTGCTGAGCATGCCCTTTCCTTGCCACACAGCCACTGAGCAGCTATGCCGTAAGGTGAAGAGCTGCCAGGTTGAGGTGGAGGAGGCTGCCCTGGTTTTGAGAGAGCAGGTCTGGGGGGAGCAGCAACAGCCACGGCGGAGCCACCGGCAGGCCCGAGAGGGTCCCGTACCAGTACTGCCTAGGCCATGCTGGGGCAATGAGGAGGACCCTGGCTTTGTCAGTCTTTATTTTCACCAGGACCCTGCTGATCAGTGGGAATGGGGGAAAGGTGTAGAGAAGCTGGCCTGATCAGGCCAGGATAAAGGCATCAGAGATAGCGTCCCTTCCTAGGCCCCCCCGGAGCAGAACCGAGGGCACTGTCTGTTCTGCCGAGTCACGAACAGGTCCAGCTGGGGAGTTCCCCACCTTTGGAAGAGCTGGTGGGTCACTTCTGGGTGTAGAGATCACTCGTGCTGAGAGCAGAAGTTCCGGCTCAAGTGATCCACCCTCACGTTTTGGGCGCCCGGCAGGTGAAAGGCTTTTTAGGTGGATGTCGTGGGCTACACAGAAGTCCCACAGACTGAGGGCTTCGTGGCAGAGGGCAGAGGATTAGGCCCCACCTTGCCTGTTGATATAGAACATCGAGGCTGTGTTGTCCGTGAGAACCCTAACTACCCTGCCATTCAGGTGTGAGCGGAAGGCCATACACGCAGCCACATCACCCTGAGTTCCTTGACATTTATGTGAAGGGTCAGGTCGTGCGGTGACAACAGGCATTGGATCTGAAAATTCCCCACATGGGCTCCCCAGCCCAGGTCAAATGCATCGGACACCAGCTCCAATGACAGGGCCCTGTCCCTGAACGGGACCCCTTGGAACATGTTGCTTGGTGCAGACCATGACCACAGGGAGATGATCACCGAGTTCGGCACAGTGAGGACCAACTAGCTTCTGTATATAGTATGCATGGAACAACCACAGGTGAAGAGATTTTCAAAAGTTGAAAAGTCACTCTCTCAATACAACCTGCAATGGAAACAACTGAAGTGCATTACAATCAATGGAGGTAGAAACGTGGGGTTCTAAAAAGGGTTTGGTTGGACAAATCTACAAAACTTGCGAAAGTGTGGGCTGTCCCAAGCCTATGATTTTTCACTGCATTCTTCATCAGCAAGCATTGCGCAGGAAATACTTGAATTTGTCATGTGTTATGGAACCCATAGTTTCAACCGTGAATTTCATTCACTTGCATGGACTTAACCATTGTCAGTTCCAAGCATTTCTGGTGGAAACAATCAGAATATCATGGTTTACCCTACCACACTTCAGTTCGATGGCTTAGCGGCGGAAAGATTTTGACGTGATTTTTTTTAGCTTTAAACTGAAATAGAAATGTTCTTAAATAAAAAAACCCGACCTTTATCTTTACTCACAAACAGTGAATGGCTTTGGAAATTAGCTTTTTACGTAGACTTGACCAAGAACATGAATGACTTCAACATTAGACTACAAGGGGAAAACGAGCTTATCTGTGATATGTACACCCAGGTGAAATCATTTAGGCAAAAACTAGTTCTTTTCGAGTCCCAACTGATGAGAGACTGCTTTGCTCATTTTACATGTTGTGAAAAGTTCCACCAAGAAACTGAATCACAATTCCCAACTAGGTTTGCACAAGAAATCATTTCTGATCTGAAACTACAGTTTCAGGAGAGTTTCTCTGACCTTGATGTGAATGCAGGAGAAATATGGATCTTCCAAAACTTATTTCATTGAGATCTTGAAAAACTGTCACCTGAACTTCAAATTGAAGTGATTGATCTGCAATCCAATGACTTGCTGAAGGACAAATATAAGGAAGGAAATCTGGTAGAGTTCTATAAATGCCTGCCAAGTGATCAATATGCTCATGTAAAAAACCTCTGTCCGTGGATTAATGTCAGTGTTTGCCACTGCTTATGTGTGTTAAACATTTTCAATGATGTAATATGTGAAATCCAACTACAGATCGACCTTGTCTGATGAACATTTACAATCAATTTTGATGACAGGGAACACTAATTTTGAACCACAGCTAAATACAATCTTGTCAGAAAAATATCAGTACCATACTTCTCACTAATCCTAAAATAATATTTCTTTTTTTTTTTTAACGATTTTGCATATATTTAATTTTTCCAGTCACTTCGGCCCGCGAAGCCCCTTCAGAAATCTAATATGGCCTTCACCTCAAAGTTTGGAGACCGCTGCCTTAGACTCTTCTCTATTGCGCTCCTGGAGGGAGTCCTCGAACTTGGGGAGAAATCCCCAGAGATTAAATTCACAGCTACCCAGGAGAGCCTGATGGTTTGCTATTCTTAGCTGGAAGCTTGACGACGAATAAACATTTCTCCCAAAAGCATCCAGCCTCCGAGAGTCTTTGTTCTTAGGGGTCAGGACTGGCTGCCACTGCTGCTCCCTGTGGTTGTCCGACTCAAGGAGTTGGGCGCTGGGTGGGTATATAAATTTTCGTGCCCCCTAGTGAGTACACAGTACTTGCGCTCCGCCTTCTTAGAGATGGGAACCAACGAGGCTGGTGTTTGCCACTGGGCATTTGAAATTCTTGCCACCCCTTCACGGAGCAGTAAGGCCACCCTGATCGGTGCCAAGGAGGACAGCATATTGAACAGGGAATCTGAGGGCTCCTCCATCACATCTGCCTGGTGGTGGAGGCTCCTGCCACCCTTTTTAAGAGCTTTTGGTGGGCCCAGTAGTCCTCCTGTGTGAACAGGGGAGGGTAGGGCTGCAATCAGCTCCTTCGGACAGGGCGAGGAGGCTGGTGCAGTGCTTTGGGTGTCAGCCGGCACTGGAAGATCCACCACCTGGTCGGACTTTGGGCACGGCACCGAAGATATGGGTCCCACCAACTCCTTGCTTGGCGGTCTACGGATGGAGGCCAGTGGTGCTTCCGACACCTCAGCCACCAAGTGAGTCCCCACGGGGGGCTGTGCTGGGGGCCACGGTGCCCGCTGGTACCACTGGGCCGGACACGACGCTCAGTGCCACTGCACTTGCTGAGGCACCTGTGGGGCTGGCTGATCAGGCTGGCTAGCCTGGCCTGTAAACAGGCGACTGTGAGTGGAAGCCAGGATGGTGTATGACCCGCTGCTGCCTTTGGACCGGGATTGGCGGCAGTGCCAGGATGTACATCAACCATGGGACCGCAACCTCAAGACGGAAGAACAGCACCGATGGTAAACTGTCTCGCAAGGTGCCAGCGATTGACACCCGAAACTACAGTGCCTTGGCGGAGACTTGGAGCAAGAGCCTGAGCAGGAAGGGCGTCGACGGCCATGCCGCGACCGACTGCAGTACCTCCTTCAAGACGAGGACCATTGGCAATGCCCGCCACGGTCCTATCAGTATTCGCTCCACGAAGATGAGCAATGCAAGGAGTCCCGATCGGATGACATCCATCCAGATAGCCTGGCCAGCGTCGAGGGCGATCCATATGGACTGAGCCCTGAACAGTCACTGGACGGTGAGTGGTGTTGGGAACATTCCCTCAACTGAGACCAGTATCAGGCCAGCAGCGACTGCAGCAATCCCAGCGGCGGCGTGCCTCTGGAGCGTGGGGCCGACATCGGCGGAGCTCCAGGCTCCGGCATGGACATAACGTCCATAGGCGCCTGGAGGGCTTCAGGCATAGATGGCTTCTGGACATCCGGAGAGGCCTGTTCCTAAGGGACTGGGCTATCCCGCTCAACATGAGTCAGAGGACTACCTGACATGGGCCTAGCCTCTGTCCCAGACGTCCCTCGGTGCCATTGCGAAGAGGGAGTCTTTCCGGTCCTCTTGGCATGCCCCATGGAAGGGGAGTGGTGCCAACTAGTTGGAAGGTACCAGAGGGTCTCCGCATTCCGACACCGCCGTGCTGGGTACCAGTTCAGAGTGGCGTGCTGGGGTCGGGGCCAGCGCTGACTCCATCAGGATGGCCCAGAGTCTAATGTCCCTTTCTTTTTTAGTCCAGGGCTTGAATGACTTGATGTTTCACTTTTTGCTGATATGGGTTTCTCCCAAGCAGCGTAGACAGTCTGTGTGCGGGTCACTCCTTGGCATAAAACGCCTGCAAGAGCTGCATGACTTAAATCCCGGGGCATGGAGCATGCCCCAGCCCAGGCTCACTAACTAACTAAACTTAACTGAAAAGCTAACTGGCTACAGGTACTACTGAACTAACAACAGTTCTTCTGGGGACAAGCTGCAGCAAAGCTGGAGCTGAGTAGTTCCGATGCACCTTCACTGGTGGCAAGAAGGAACTGAGGGTTGGGGGAGCACGCAGCTCCCCTTATACTGCACCAGGCATGCGCCACTCCAGGAGTTGCAAGTGGAGCTCCCCCCTAAGGGCACTGCCAGGCGAAAAACTTCCGGCACCAGTGCACGTGGCGAGCACGCACACCTACTGCGGAATACACATGAGCAATCACTCGAAGAAGAACCTGGGTTTCAGCTTTGGCACAGACCACAAAGAAAAAGGAATTTAGTGCTTTCAACCTAGAATTTGGAGGACATTAGGCCACATCATAGAATCACCACAAAATTCAGCATAACAGGTAGCTTTTGCTTGGGACAGAACTAAAACTTCTAAAGGAATACTTAGAAGGTGCTGCAGGTCAAGACTGACCAGCATCTGCATACCTGTATGGGAACCCAGGATTGGAACAGCATGGTCAGGACTGAATGCAGTGAGGGAGGTTTGCATGAAAGCTTGAAAAAACACATGTTCTGCTGCAATCAGTTCCCTGTTTGAGCTCCAAAAATGACAGTTTTTAATAAAAGGAAAACGTTGAGGCTTGTGACTACATAAATTACCCCTGCTAACTAAGAGAAAGGAAGAAGGTATTACAAGACAGTAATAGCAGAAGCTATACCTGGGTCTGGATATCATCCCCTGTCACAATGTTCCCGACTGCTCGTAAGGCAGGAGATACCACTTTGTAGTCACCGTGCCTACAAGTCAAAGCAAAGACTTAGATTAAGCAGCACAAAAGTATCTGCACCTCCACCCTTTAGTCAGGGCCCACTGACACCTTGCTAGACCTAGGAGAACTCTCCTGCCAAGTTTGACTGAAATTAGCGAATTTGTGTTTTAGAGTTAGAAGCAAGCTAAAATACATTTTGATTTGCAACTAGTAGCTTTTACATGTCTGACACTTAACTAGAGCACAGGCTTTAAACAAAACACAACCACCAACACACTGGCCATGATTTTTAAAAGTAAGTGCCTCAACTTCGACTCTTAATTCTAAACTCTAAAGGCACCTGAAAAAATAGCCTGGTTTTCAAAGAACACCAAGCACTCAGGCTTCTCTCATTGACTTGGGATCCTACCTCAGCTCTTGGCCATTGCTGTCTAATCCACTGCAATGTAGGAATATGGTGATGAAACACAGCTCTCAGAGGTTATAATCTAATACATATAAATTTGGTGAAGAATAATTCGCTGTGGTAGGAGTACCAGTATTTTCCTTGACAACTTTATCAAAACTAAAAGGAAATTTCCAGATAAACTGATAAAGACTATTAAATCAAATTTGTAAATGTATCTCAAAAACTTAGGGTGAAAATCTTTAAAGGTACCCTATTAGCTTGTGAAATGATTTTCAGAAGTGCTGAACATCCACAGTTGTAATGGATAGGAGCTGCTCAGAACCTCTGAAAATCAGCCGTCTGAAATCTAGTTAATTTTAAAAGTGTAATTAAAGTACTCATATAAGTCAATAGTGTCACACTGTTACAAAAAAGGTAAACATCATTCTTGGATGTATTAGCAGTAGTGTTGTAAGCTGTAGGAAATTTGTTTCTGTATGAAATCTGTTGCTTCACGAAATACTCACAGCATGGAAAACAACTTACTAGCTATAAAAGGGAAACAATGAAACTGACTGCACACAAAACGCTGCCAAATGCACAAAATATACTAATTACAAACAAACAACAAAATCTAAATCTCTAAGGGCAACTTTAGTACACATTTTTGGTCACTAGTTCCTTAGAATTTTTTTTAAATTGTTAAGAGGGGGTTTTACTAGTCACTGAGCGTAAATTAGAATTTCTTTTTCATACAAAACTGTATTTCCCTCTTCCCCTCAACACAAGACAAATTATTCAGAACAGACAAAAATAAATGATTCATGACTATATCTTTGATTGGACCACATTCTGGCAAGCAAAATGTCCTCCTGTTAACAGAATTTCTGTTGGAGTGGCAGGGACCTTAGGAAATTATCTGCATCTAAATCACCTGAAATTGTTAATTCTGATAAAGTTTGATTAATTCTCAAGTTTCTGTATCTCTTTTCTCATTCTTTAGTGATTCCAACATTAGAGGATGGTGATATGGCCCTTAATAGGATGGAGAAAATTCTAGGAAATATTTTATAATTCCTAAGAGATTAATTGTATAAGATTCTCTAATATGCAAAATCAATATCCTTTCTATGAAAGAATGAAACAACTGTAATATTACACTTCCACAGGCTGAGCTGCCTGCTGTTATTCCTGGTCATTTTGTGTGTCTGCTCAATAGAAAAGAGTCAGGAAAATAATTTAGAGTATTTAAATAAGGGTTTTACTGACTACCACATATACTTATTTATGAAGAAGTCAATCGAAAATGTATCATGCATATTTGAGAAACGTTTAGGAATAGAAGAGAGCTGTAGCAAAAACATTTTTAAAGCAGTTTATAATTAATTATTCTATACCTTAAATTGAATGCATCTATTGCTTCCATAGGAGGTGATTTTGCTTTGTTTCTTTTCCTGACCCGCATGTTCCTTTTCAAAGACACACTATTGGCTCAGTTCAATTTTGGTATGTACCATGACTGGAAATCAGGTTACCTTATCAACTCTTAGATCCATTCTTAAGGAACAAGTTATACCTATTTTTCCAGAAGTTTCACAGACTATTTTTTATTTTTACGATTGATCAATGGTACCATTTTAGTGAAGATCAAACTGAGAAAAAGTAGAAATGGTACTGTTTCCTCTAATGATAAGACGGACATTAAAAATAAAACAGTAAGTAGCATCTTTTTCAGTGATTTTCTCTCATACTGCATTTTTAATAAGTGATTATTAGGTTCTGTTTATTACCAGGTTATCCTCTAGCCATTTTAGTCAGACAGTTGTACATTTTAGCAAAAGAGATGTCTATTTTCTTATATCTTTACTGCTCCTTCTTTAATACAAAGCCCTACAAATTGTGTAATGTAGTCATATCTTGAGGTTAGAGAATAGACTAAGATGTGTATGAACTGAATTTGTTTAAGTCTCATTTTTGTAACTTCTATATAAAATAAACTGTTGTACCAAATTTCAGTTTTAACAGGACCTTAAAAAGCTATTTTTCAAAATCAAGTTCTTTCTTTTTTAAATATATTGTTCATACTCTAGAAACTGTTTATACTCAGTATGAAAGACTAAACGTTTTTCTGAAAATTTCAGCATAAATTTTTAAACTTGGATGCCTAATATCAGGCTCCTAAGTCCATATACAAGTAACAAAATAAAATGCCAAAATGTATACAAGTGCTGATCACCCACAATTCCCATTAAAGTCAAAGGGAGCTGCAGGGAGTCTGCATTTCAGAAAAAATCAGTCCACTTTTACTCAGGGGTCTGAACATGATTTAGAAGTCTAATTTTGGGCACCAAGGATTGAAAATGTTGATTAAATTTTTAACCCCTTCGTTCTGAAGTTGATTTCAAAACCCAGTCCCCTCAATTCTCCTATGCCCCAATTTATTGCACAAGAAAAGTAGCAATAAAGTCTGAGAATTGCTCTTGGTCTGTAACCCTCAAGTTCACCCACTTGCTATTGATAGCTCTTCTGCAGCAGCCTTTGAGAAGAGCAGGGACTGTACAAGCCAGGAAACTGACTGTTTAACCCTACTGTTGCAAGAATTCTACCTAACCTTACTATTGTAGAAAGCTGAGCTGTGAGGAAGGTGTAAAAAGGTAACAGTGAGTAATACATTTGTTTAAAGTGAAGTTCTTACATTAGCAGCTCGACCAGTCTTCTGCACACTCCTGCATCAATCACAGCTTGGATTTTATCATTAGGTCCATCAGACAAATATGACAGCGCCCAGCAGGCATCAGCTAGCACATCTGTGTCATTGACAAAGAGCAGCCAGGACAGTACACTCAGACAGGGTGCAACCTACATTAAGTAGAAAACGCAGATGTATGAACAGTGGAATTCAAAGGACCAAGACAGCTGGTAGAAGTATTCTAAAAGCAAGTATTGCTTTTGACTACTGAGCAGTAGAATATGGAGGTAATCTTTCTAGAAAACTTGGAGAACCTAAATACTTCCATGCAGTGTCCAATCTACATGGGGAAGCAGGAGTGAATTCTGTTTCAACCTCAGATGTGCAGACATGATCAGACACGTAGCAGCATATGTCACCGCAGGAGAAATTGGGAACATCAGTGTGACATTCAGAATCAGTTATATGCTTTCCAGCCCCTGCATAAGTTGCAGCTATTATCACTAGTGCCCCATAATGTTTTGTCAGGTCCTGGACTATCCAGCAGCAAAGTCACCAGCTTAGTATAAAACTGTCTCACCCACTTTCAGACCTATGCTATAAGTAAAATGGCATGAGCTCAAAGCAGTTTGGCATTAGGGAGAGGTCATAAATACATCCATGCAGAACCCCACAACTTCCTGTTAGACTAAGCAACTCAGCAACCATCCTCCCTGTATCACTTGTGGCAGTGCCCTACGAAGCCCTGCCAATACTGATTGCTCCTCCTGGTTCAAACTAGATGCATGCTGTGTACATACCATGTATTCCTACGAGTGCATAGTAAATGCCAGACTTTGCTCAGTGTAAATAGGTATGGCACAGTATTGAAGACATAATGGGTAGGATTTCAGACAGTTTGTTCAATACTTCCCATTCCACCAACACCAACACCTCCCGAAGTGTGTCAAACACTCATATAATTGGTGCTCTGATCTCCAGAAGATTGCAAGTCTTCATTCCACATACTAGGTTAGCAGGACTAGTTTTCAAACTGATTTTTTCATAAAATATCTTTCTCTGAAAAATACTAACCATTCAAAACCCCCACTTTTATCAGTTGTCTAAGAGGTGGACCTGGAGGTACCATTTTAGTTCCTTGTAGAGAGCTGTCCACATCACAAAAAAACACCATCTCGGTGCTAATTCACACACACACACACACACACACACACACACACACACACACACACACACACAGTCTCAGCAAGAGAGGGCAAAGAGTAACTGAGTCATGAAAAATAACTCCCTCTCTTTTCTAGAAGTGGTGTCCATGTTAGAGGTGAGACATGTTGGCAAGGGCAGTACACGAGAGAAACTTGCACTGCAGCTGACTATATACTGGAACTGATTCTATGAATCAAGAACTTTACTTCCTAAGCTGTCAATCTAAGCACATTTCAACAGCACTAAGCACACTCAAAAAAAGCCTGATTTGTAAGAAGTCTGTTCAAACAGAAATTTTGAAAGTCCCAAATGTTTCTGCTGCTTCGTACTAAACAAAACAATGCCTTCCTTTCTTCCTTATTTATGGACACCATCTCACTACCTCTCAAATCCTTGATTTCTTTAATACATTTCTTACCTTGGCAAACTCTGGAGGAGGATTCTTCCCTCTGCAGAGGTTCGATAGAGCCCACACAGCATTTCGGGTCATGGTGAGACGGTTCTGTTTTGAAAGTAATCTGAACATTAAAAACAAAACAGTCAAGGTCTTGACTTCTAAACTCAGTCCAAGAGCAAAGCACATTGTAGTGCTGTTATTTCAGATGCATGAAGCATTTAAAGTGGCCCAAAGTCCAGCTTAGAAAGTTTACATTAAACATGTGTCACTGGTGAAATAAGAATCAGGGACACATGCTCCCGCCTGCAGAGCCACTCCCTGTGGATTTTGCTGTGGCATTTTCCCAGGCATTTTTGATGTGTCAAAGATGATGTTTGACCAAAAAAACTGCTATTTCGTTAAAAGAGCAGGATCTCCATGAAAGTTTTCAATTGATTTAAGAGCTCTGCTCCTCAACCGACAATGTTTTTATAGAGAACAAGATCTTTGAGAAAAGCAACAGCAATTGGGTCAAAGATCTTGTTCTTCATGAAACAGTTCTGCTGGCTCAATAGCTCTACCACTCCTAAAATAATCTAAACAATTACATAGCAATCCTGGTCTTTGTGAAAGTAACAACTACTATGCTTTTTAACTGGCTGAATAGTTTCATCAGATCTTTGACAGAGCTTGAGCCAGCTAAAAAAGTTCACAAAGAACATGAACTGCAACTAAACCACTACTTTGATAAACAGGATCTTCATGAAAGTGGAATCTGTTTTCATTAAAGAAGCAATTGTTGTGTCAAAGCTTCATTTTTAATCTATCAGCACTATTCATTGTAACTAAATCCTCATGTGTAATGGTTAGCTGGGGGAGGAGAACTATGTGTTTCCTTTTCAAAGAGGAAAACATATGTGGCTTGACCTAGGCTTTCCCAAATACAAAAGAATAGTAACTGTGGTTCTTCGAGACGTGTGGTCATTCCACTCTTAGGCCTGGTCTACACTACACGTTTAAACCGAATTTAGCAGTGTTAAACCGATTTAACCCTGCACCCGTCCACACAACGAGGGCCTTTATATCGATATAAAGGGCTCTTTAAACCGGTTTCTGTACTTCTTCCCGATGAGAGGAGTTGCGCTGAATCGGTACTGCCATGTCGGATTAGGGTTAGTGTGGCCTCCGGGCGGTATCCCACAGTGCACCATTGTGACCGCTTTGGAAAGCGATCTGAACTTGGATGCACTGGCCAGGTAGACAGGAAAAGCCCTGCAAACTTTTGAATTTCATTTTCTGTTTGCCCAGTGTGGAGCTCTGATCAGCACGGGTGGCCATGCAGTCCCAAATCCAAAAAGAGCTCCAGCATGGACCGTACAGGAGATATTGGATCTGATCGCTGTATGGAGAGACAAATCTGTTCTATCACAGCTCCGTTACAGAAGACGAAATGCCAAAGCATTTGAAAAAATCTCCAGGCTATGATAGACAGAGGCCACAGCACAGTGCTGTGTGATAAGTGTAACGGAAAGCCAAAGAATCAAATGGACGCTCATGGAGGGAGGGAGGGGGTACTGAGAACTCCAGCTATCCCACAGTCCCGGCAGTCTCCAAAAAGCATTTGCATTCTTGGCTGAGCTCCCAATGCCTGTAGGGTCAAACACATTGTCCGGGGTGGTTCAGGGTCTCTCTCAATTTACCCACCCTCTCCCCCCCACCCCCCGCCCCGTGAAAGAAAAGGGAAAAAAATTGTTTCTTGACTTTTTTCAATGTCACCGTATGTCTAATGCATGCTGCTGGTAGACATGGTGCTGCAGCACTGAACAGCAGCATCCTCTCCCCTGCCCTCCCAGGTGGCAGATGGTACACTACAAAATGACTGATAGCCATTGTCGTCATCATCACGCGAGTGCTCCTGGCTGGCCTTGCTGAGGTCAGCCGGGGGCACCTGGGTAAAATTAGGAATGATTCCCGGTCATTCCCAGCAGATGGTATAGAACGGCTGGTAACCATCCTCATCATAGCAACTGGGGGCTGAGCTCCATCAGCCCCTCCCCTTTCATGTCTAAAGAAAAGATTCTGAACTGCCTGGACTATCATAGCAGCAGAAGGCTGGGCTCCTCTTCCCCACCACCGTTTAATGTCGTGCCTGGACTATCATAGCAGCTGGAGACTGCCTCCCCCTCATTTTATCTCACTAAAAACTCAGTGTTTCTTATTCCTGGATTCTTTATTACTTCATCACACAAATGGGGGGACACTGCCACGGTAGCCCAGGAGGGTTGGGGGAGGAGGGAAGCAACGGGGGGGGGTTGTTGCAGTGGCACTCCCTAGAATGGCATGCAGCTCATCATTTCTGCGGGATCTGACACGGAGCAGCTGTGCTCTCTGGTACACAGAGTGCTGTGCTCTCTAGTACACTTGCCCCATAGTCTAGGCAGGACTGACTCTATTTTTAGATAAAACATAAAGGAAGGAATGACCCGGGGAGTCACTCTCATTTTTGTCTTTGCGCCCCCAGCCAACCTCAGCGAAAGCCAGCCAGGAGCACCCATGACAGCAGCAGACAGTACAGAACGAGCGATAACCGTCATCTCATCGCCAATTTACAATGGCATGGCAGACGGTACAATTGGGATGGTAACCGTCTCTGCTACCTTGCAAAGGCAAATGAATGCTGCTGTGTAGCACTGCAGTACCACCTCTGTCAGCAGCATCCAGTACACATACGGTGACAGTGACAAATGGCAAAACGGGCTTCATGACTGCCATGCTATGGCGTCTGCCAGGGCAATCCAGGGAAAAAGGGTGCAAAATGATTGTCTGCCATTGCTTTCACGGAGGAAGGAATGAGTGACGACACTTAACCAGTATCACCTGCGACACTGTTTTTGCACCATCATGCATGGGGATCTTAACCCAGAATTCCAATGGGCGGAGGAGACTGCGGGAACTATGGGATAGCTACCCACAGTGCAACACTCCAGAAATCGACGCTAGCCTCGGTACATGGACGCACACCACCGAATTATTGTGTGTGCACTCGACTTTACACAATCTGTTTTACAAAACCGGTTTATGTAAAATCAGAATAATCCTGTAGTGTAGGCACACCCTCTGTGTGTGTATATGCCCCATGCAAGGAAGAGCTGATTCTTTAAAACAGCAGTGTCTACTTGGGTCATGGATGTGGCCTGAGTACTCTTGTTCCCCACAGCAGAGGGCAATTTAGGGCTGGGTGGTTGGAATCTGCACTCCGTTCCTTCACCTATAAGAATCCTATAGATTAGAAGCAGGACTCCTATTAGCAGGCCTGAAAGGCAGATTGTGGAATCTGTGTGGACAACATATTGATTCATAGATTTCAAGGCCAGAAGAGACCACTGTGATCATCTAGTCTGACCTCCCATAGAACACAGGCCATAGAACTGACCCAAAATAATTCCTAGAGCAGATCTTTTAGAAAAACATCCAAACTTGATTTTAAAATTGTCAGTGATGGAAAATCCATCACGATCCTTGGTAAACTGTTCTAATGGTATCAGAGATATCAAGTTAGTTTGAAAAGATCTATCTCCCATAAATCCATGTTGATTTGCATTACATCACCTGCCATTAACTCCTTATTAATCAAGTTCCTTATCAGCCACATGCGTCTGACGAAGTGGGTATTCACCAACGAAAGCTTATGTTCCAATACTTCTGTTTGTCTATAAAGGTACCACAGGACTCTGTCGTTTTTTACATATCCAGACCAACACGGCTACCCCTCTGAACTAATCCCAGAGATGCACAGCTTCCTGGCCGAGGAGAGAGCAATCTGGCACCCCTTGCCTGTTGATGCAGTGCACTGCTGTGGAGTTGTCCATAAACTCTCAAATAATTACATCCTGGAGGAGGAGAAGGAAAGTTCTGCGTGCTAGTCAGATAGCCTTGAGTTCCTGAACGTTTGTGTGTAGGATAGCCTCCTGGGGAGACCACTTCTCTTGAATCTTCAGGTGGTTGAAATGTGCTCCCTATCCCTAGGTGGATTCATCTATAAATAGAGTCTTTGCTGGTAGAAGTACTAAAAAAGATATTCTGCTGTGCACCCAGTTAGATCTCTCCACCAATCTATTGAGGATAGGACTTTGAGGAATCATGACCACCCTGTTTAGCAGATACATTCATCTCAAATCACCCTTGCAAAGGCTGTTGAAGGTGAAGCTTGGCATGCTGGGTGGCATATGTTGCATTTTGACATGTGCTCAGATGTCTGAGGCAGGACCTCAGCAGTGTGCTGGGATGAGTCTGGAGTTAGTTGATGAGATAGAACATAGTTTGAAATCTCTCGAGGGAGAGACACTCTTGCCAAGCTGGAATCTAATAGCTCTATGATAAACTCTATATTTTGACCCAGGATCAGTGTGGATTTTTCCCTGTTGATACTGAGTCCCAGCATGGTGAAAAGGCTTAGTATCCTCTGAAGTGAGTCAGTCACTTGCTGGGGGGTAGAGGGAAATTTTCCCAAAGCTAGCCAGTCTTTTAAGTAGGGATTCACTTGGGTTCATTGTTGTCTTAGATAGGTGTCCACCACAGTTATGACATTGGTGAACACCTGTGGAGCCATGGAGACACCAAAGAGTAGGATTCTGTTGGTAGTATGATGTCCCTGTGAGAAATTTCAGATACTTACTGTCCCTGGATGTGCTGAGATGTAAAAGTAGGCAGGGTCTGAAGATGAAGAGCCAGGAACCAGTCAATGGAATCTGGAGAGGGGATCCTATTCAGAAGGGTATCCAGTAAATGAGGGATGCAGGTATTAAGACAACTGAAACAGAGGATGGATCTCCAACCTTTTTCTCCTTTGAGATGAGAAGGTTACTTAAATGTAGCTGGAGGTTCTTCAAGGTGTGTGGTCCCTATCTGTATTCCACTGAGGGTTTATGCGTGCGTGCCATGTGTCCAGAGCTGGATAATTTGAAAGTAGTAGTAGTATCCATTGGTCTACGCATGCATCTTAGCTTTGTCTCATGGTTTTGTCCAAGGCAGACAAATCACATCTCCAGTTCCTTCACCACCACAAATTGAACAGATCCAAAGTAGAGGGAAGGAGGATGGGAAATGGAATATAGATATGGACCACATATCTCAAAGAACCTCCAGTTACATGCAAGTAACCTCCTCCTCTTCTTCGAGTGATAGTCTCTATTGTATTCCTCTGAGGACCATTAACAAGCAGTACCTAATTTGGAGGAAGGTGTGAGGAAGAGGAAGGAATAGTTGAGCAGAGGACAGCTGCACTGAATGAGGCATGTTGCAGAGTCCTGCACCAAGGTGTAGTGAAGGTATGAACTGAACCCTGCCCTATATGTCTGGAAGCAGCATATTGTGGAAAGTGACCGCAGTCAACATCTGGGCTCTTGTGGAATGGGCTCTCAGCCCAAGGGGTGGAGGCAGTCCTGACAACTGATAGCATAGTGTAATGCACTCTGAAGCCTACTTGGAGATTCTGTGTGGAGATGGCTTGCCCCTTAATCCTCTCAGCTATAGCAAACAATCTAGGGGTTTTCCTGATTGGTCTCGTCCTTTGCAGGCAGAAGGCCAAGGCCCTGTGGATGTTGAGAAAAAGACGGTTATTCACCTTTGTAACTACTGTTCTTTGAGATGTGTTGCTCATATCCATTCCAATTAAATGTGCGCATGCCGCGTGCATGTTCATCAGAAGATTTTTACCCTAGCAACACTTAGTGGGTTGGCTGGGTCGCCCCCTGGAGTGGCGCCGTTATGGCGCCAGATATGTACCCCGCCGACCCAACGGCCCTTCAGTTCCTTTTTGCCGGCTACTCCGACAGAGGGGAAGGAGGGCGGGTTTGGAATGGATATAAGCGACACATCTCGAAGAACAACAGTTACAGAGGTGAGTAACCGTCTTTTCTTCTTCGAATGTTTGCTCATATCGATTCCAATTAGGTGATTCCCAAGCCTTACCTAGGCAGTGGGGTTGGAGTGAGATGTTGCAGAATGCAAGACTGCTGAGCCAAATGCTGCATCATCTATGGACTGTTGAACCAATGCATAGTGAGAGGCAAAGGTGTGAATCGATGACCAAATAGCTGCCCGACATATTTCCTGGATGGGAACATGGGCCAGGAAGGCAGCAGATGAAGCTTGAGCCCGAGTAGAATGGGCGGTGAGGTGGCTAGCCGGAACGTGAGCCAAATCATATATGCAGGATGTCACCCTAGATGAAATTCGTTGGGATGAGACTGGTAGGCCTTTCATCCAGTCTGCCACAGCTACAAAGAGCTGAGGTGACTTTCAGAAGGGTTTTGTTCTCTCAATATAAAAGGGGAGAGCCCTGCGAACGTCTAGGGTGTGCAGCTGTTGTTCCAGACGCGATGGGTGCGGCTTCGGGAAAAAGACTGGGAGAAAGATGTCTTGATTGACATGAAAGGTGGACACCACCTTAAGGAGGAAGAAGGGGTGTGGTCGCAGCTGTACCTTGTCCTTATGGAATACCGTATATGGGGGGGTCCGCTGTCAAGGCCCGAAGCTCAGATACTCATCCTGCCGAAGTAATGGCGACGAGGAAGGCTGTCTTCCAGGAAAGGTACTGCAGCCAACAGGTAGCCAGTGATTCGAAAAAAGCACCCATAAACTTGGCTAGCACCAGATTGAGATCCCAGGTAGGGGCTGGGCATCTGATTTGAGGGTACAAATGTTCCAATCCCTTGAAGAATCTTGAAACTATGGGGTGAGAGAAGATTGATTGGCCATTTTCTCCTGGGTGGAAGGCGGAGATGGGCTGCCAGATGCACCTTTATGGAAGAGACGGCTAGGCCCCGTTCTTTCAGGACCCAGAGGTAGTCCAGGACAGTAGGAACGGACACCTGCCTGGGGACTGAGTTACACTGAGCGCATCAACAGGAGAAATGCTTCCACTTAGCCAGATGTGTCATCCTAGTGGAAGGCTTCCTACTGCCCAAGAGCACCTGTTGGACCGAGACAGAGCAACACAACTCAGACTGTCTCAACCATGCAGCAACTACGCTGTGAGATGAAGAGACTGCGGGTCCGGATGGCGAAGCCTGCCGAAGTCCTGTGTTATGAGATCCGGACAGAGTGGCAGGGGAATCGGATCTGCCACTGAAAGGTCAAACAACATGGTGTACCAGTGCTGCCTCGGCCACGCTGGAGCAATCAGGATCAGGTGGGTGCTGTCCCTGTGGCGCTTGAGTAAGACTCTGTGGACGAGCGGAAACGGTGGGAAGGCATAGAGTAAGTGCTTCTTCCACGGGATCAGGAATCCGTCTGAGAGGGAGCCCGGGGAGCGTCCCTGGAATGAGCAGAACACTTGGCATTTCCTGTTCTCTCGGGAGGCAAAGAGGTCTATGTGGGGAAACCCCCACTTCTGGAAAACAGAATGGATGACGTCCGGACAAATCGATCACTCGTGAGACAGGAAGGATCTGCTGAGGTGATCCGACAGTGTTCTGGACTCCTGGGAGAAAAGACGCTACCAAATCGATCGAGTGGGCTATGCAAAAGTCCCAGAGGTGGCAGGCTTCTTGACAAAAGGAGGGAGGAGCGTGCTCCGCCCTGGCTTGTTTATGTAAAACATGGCCATTGTGTTGTCCGTGAACACTGACACACAACGGCCTTGGAGATGGTCTCGAAACACCTGGCATGCTAGACGGACCGCTCTCGGCTCCCGCACATTGATGAGTAAGACCAGGTCTTGAGGCGACCAGAGGCCTTGAGTGCGAAGGCCCTCGAGGTGGGCACCCCAACCCAGAGATGACCCGTCCGTGGTTAGGGCCATCGAGGGTTGCGGTGGGTGGAATGGCATCCCTGCACAGATTAGAGTAGGGTTTAGCCACCCGGTTAGGGAGCCCAGAACCTTCCGGGGAATAGTGAGCACCGAGTCCAGGCTGTCTCTGTGTGGTTGGTATATTGAAGCAAGCCAGGTTTGAAAGGGACGGAGGCATAGCCTCGCGTGCTTGGTCACGAAGGTGCAGGAGGCTATGTGACCTACAGCTGAGGCAGGTGCGCACCGATGTTGTCGGGAAGGTTTGAAGACCTCGAATAATTGAAGCCACTGCTTGAAAACGCGACTGCAGGATGCAGGCTCTGGCCAGATTGGAGTCCAGAACCACTCCGATGAAGTCTATTCTCTGCGTGGGTGTCAGAGTAGACTTCTGTGTTGATCACCAAGCCTAGGCTCCTGAAGAGGTCTCTGACGATGCGCAGGTGCTGCGACACTTGTAACTGGGGAAGTCCCTCAAATGAGCCATTCGTCGAGATACGGGTAGATGTGTACACGATGACGCAGGAGAGAGGCAGCAACTACAGCCATGCATTTTGTGAACACACGCAGAGCCGCAGAAAGGCCAAATGGAAGTACAGTGAACTGAAAGTATTGATGGTTGACCACAAAACGGAGGTACCATCTGTATGGTGGGTAAATTGCAATGTGGAAATACGCATCCTTCATATCGAGGGCGGCATACCAGTCTCCCAGATCCAGGGATGGGATAATGGTCCCCAGGGTTACCATGTGGAACTTCAGCTTTATCATGAATTTGTTGAGTTCTCGCAGCTCTAGGATCGGTCGTAGATCTCTCTTTGCCTTGGGGATTAGGAAGTAGCGAGAATAAAACAAACTGGAGGCGGTATCCCACTTCCACCGTGCGCAAGACCCAACGATCTGAAGTTAGCTGGGACCAGGCAGGGAGGAATTGGGAGAGGCGGTTGAAAAAGGAAGGAAAAGGATCCGGCAGAGCAACTGGTGGGCCGCCCTTGGGCGTCCCATCAAAAGTTCTGCTTGGGCCCTGCTGGTGGTTTAGGGGGCACCTGATTTTGACCTCCCTGAGGGCCAGACTGCCTCCGACGATTCCCTCGGCCAAGCCTTCTGCTAAAGTCCTGATGCAGCCTAGGCAGAGTGCAAGGGCGGTGTGGCTGGGACCGGAAGGTCCTGTGTTGGGTCACTGGCGTGTGCATACCCAGCAAGCACATTATAACGTGATTGTCCTTCAGACTTTGCAATCTGGGGTCAGTCTTATCTGAGAACAGGCCCTGGCCTTCGAAGGGCAAATCCTGAATAGTTTGTTGCAATTCAGGGGAAAGGTTTGATACCTGGAGCCAGGAGATATGCCTCATCGTCACTACTGACGCCAGAGTTCTGGCTGCAGAGTCCGCTGCATCCAGAGAGGCTTGGAGGGAGGTTCTTGCTACTTTTTTACCCTCCTCAAGTAGAGCCGTAAATTCTTGACAGGACTTCCGGGGAAGAAGCTCCATAAACTTCCCCAAGGACACTCACACGTTAAAGTCTAAGTCAAAGGAGGCTAGGCGCATGGACCTCATAGGCCGCAAAATATACTCGGCCGGGTGCCTCCAACTTAAGGTGGCAAACCAACAAGCTACCAGCCTGCGATGACACCGATGTGTATCTCGATGGCCATGGCAGTGCCGATAGATCCTGGGAGGGCGCCACTGTTCTGGATGCTCGATCCCAGGGCAGTACCGGGGAGAGGTACCGGAAGCTATAACGGTACCGAGAGCGAGACCGGGACCTTCTACCGTAGCAGTGCTGGGAGATCGACTGGGATCTCAAGTCCTTTTGTCTGGAGCGACTGCGGGATACACGGTGACGAGAGCCGTGCCGTGAGTCGGATCGGTACCGGGAATATCTGGCCGGCAAACGAGATGTCGAATGGTGCCGCGAGTGCGACCGTTACCGCGATGGAGAGCGGTGCCGGGACTGTGAGCAGCGCCGGGAGCGGGAACGGCGTGATCGAGAGTGTCTGTGAGACCATGATCTTGAACGACGTCTCTCTGTTGGACCAATGGACGGTGGCCTTACTAGGGCCAGTTTCCTGCGATGGATTGTATGACCTGCACTGGCAGTGCTGGGGGTTGAGGCCGTGTGGACTCTGTCATGGCGATGAGCTCCCTTGCCGTGGAAAAGGTCTCCGGTGTAGAAGGGAGGGCAAGCTCAACCACAGCATGAGCCGGGGAGCTGTCAGGCACCGGACTCAACGGCCCCTGTGGGACCGGAATCGACGGTGCAGCGCTCAGTGGAGCCGCAAATCAGCGGTGCCACAGTCGACGGTGCTGTGGTAGATGACGGTGCCAGACAAACCATCTTCGAAGAGCACTCCTTCTGCAGAGCTGAAGCAGCTGGAGCACTATGTTGCTTCCTGGGTCTCAGGGACAGGGAGCGGTACTGAGCAGATGTCGGTGCCGGGGCTCCTTCTCGGTACCGGAGCAGTCCGGGGCCGAAGGGGCGCTCCTTACGGAAGCAGTCTTTTGGGCGCTCGGTACCGACACTGCAGGACTAAGTGCCGACTCCATGAGAAGCTGTTTCAATCAAAAGTCCTGCTCCTTCTTCGTCCTTGGTTTAAACGACTTGCAGATGCAGCACTTATCAGTAAGGTGGGATTCCCCTAGGCACTTGAGGCAGGAGTCGTGGGGATCCCCTATTGGCATCGGCTTTTGGCAGGCCGAGCACAGTTTGAATCCCGGTGCCTTGGGCATGGGCCCGTACTGGGGTGGAAGAAAGGGGCTAATCCCCGATCCCTCCTTAAACTATATACACTAACTATAAATACAACAACTAATACTAACTATAATTACAAGAACTACAAGTAGCTAGGGACATGGAGATCAACAAAGCCGAGCTCCACAGTTCCAACAACCGTCACAGGCGGTAAGAAGGAATTGAAGGGCCGTTGTGTCGGCAGGGGTATATATCTGGCGCCGTAACGACGCCACTCCAGGGGGCGACCCAGCCGACCCACCGAGTGTTGCTAGGGTAAAAATCTTCCGATGAACAGGTACGTGGGATGCACACACCTAATTGGAATCAATACGAGCAAGCACTCGAAGAAGTAGTGAAGGCTCAGCTCCTCTGCTGAGGCATGAGGCTTTGGAAAAGAAAAAGGATGTTACTCATCTTCTTGTAACTGTTGTTCTTTGAGAAGTGTTGTTCACGTCCATTCCAATTAGTTGTGCGCGTGCCATGCACACGGTCGGAAACTTTTTCCCTCAGCAGCTCCCATCGGGTCTGCCAGGGAGCCCCCTCGAGTGCAGCGCTAAATATAGGACCCTGACGACCTGACTCCCCTTCAGTTCTTTCTTGCCGGTTACTCCAACAGAGGGGAAGGAGGGTGGGTATTGGAATGGACATGAACACCACCTCTCGAAGAACAAGTTACAAGAAGGTGAGTAAGTCTTTTCTTCGAGTGATTGTTCATGTCGATTCCAATTAGGGGACTCCCAAGCTCTCCCACGGGGGTGGGGTCGGAGTTAAGGAATCACTGACTAGAGCACTGCTCTATCAAGAGCTGCTTCGTCCCTAGCATGCTGTGAGATGGCATAGTGAGTGGCAAAGGTGTGCACTGAGTACCAGGTCGCCGCTCTGCAGATCTCTTGGATGGGCATCTGGGCCAGAAGAGTGGTGGAAGAGGCCTGAGCCCGTGTCAAGTGGGCCATTATAGCCAGGGCTGGAACCTTCACAAGGTCATAGCTGGTACGGGTATAGTCTGTACTCCAGGAAGAGATGCGCTGAGAGGAGACCAGAAGTCCTTTCATCTGGTCCAGCACTGCTACAAACAGCTGGTTTAATTTCCTGAACAGCTTTGTGTGCTCAATGTAGAACGCTAATGCCCTCTGCACATCTAATGAGTGAAACTTTTACTCCTGTGTGTTGGCGTGCGGCTTGGGGTAGAAAAATGTCCTGGCTGAGGTGGAATTGGGATACCATCTAGGGGCAGGAAAGCTGGGCACGGCCTGAGTTGTATCTTGTCCTTGTGGGAGGATATGTAGAGGGGGATCGTAGATGAATGCTTTTAGCTCTGATACCCTCCTGGCCGATGTTATTGCAACCAGAAAGACTACCTTCCACGAGAGATACAGAAGGGAACATGTAGCGACCGGCTTGCATGGGGCTCCTATAAGTTTAGCTAGAACCAGATTGAGGTCCCAAGTCGGTACAGGTGGCCAAGACTGAGGGTATAAGCATTCCAGGCCCTTAAGGAAACGGCCCACCATAGGACTGGAGAAGACTAAATGTCCCAACTTTCCAGGGTGGAACACTGAGATGGTCGTGAGGTGCACCTTGATAGACTATCCAGCCAGGCCTTGCTGCTTCAGAGGTAGTTAGGACAAATGGTATAGATGATTGGAGTGGAGATGCTTGACTAAGATTACACCAGCATGAAAACCCCTTCTATTTGGCCAGATCGGTGGCCCTGGTGGAAGGTTTCCTGCTACTAAGGAGCACCTCCCTCACCTATTATTCCATGCACTGGAGCTCCCTTGCATTTAACCATGAAGCTTCCAGGCTGTGAGGTGCACGGACTGGAGGTCTGGGTGAAGCAGGTGGCCGTGGTCCTGCGTAATCAGATTGGGAAGGAGCAGCAGCGCAATGGAGGTGCTGACTGACAGTTCCAGAAGTGTAGTGTATCAATGTTGGCATGGACAAGCCGGAGTTAGCAGAATTACCTCTGCCTTGTCCTTGCAGATCTTGAGGAGAACCTGGTGGACAAGTGGTATCGGAGGGAAGGCATATAGTAGACAGCTCCCCCAGTGCATCATGAACGCATGAGAGATTAATCCCAGGCCATGTTTTTGGAAGGAGCGAAATGCTGGACACTTCCTGTTGCTTATTGTGGTGAATAGGTCCACCTGGGCAAACCCCCACCATTGGAAGATGGAGTGGATTATGTCCTTTCAGATAAACCACTCATAACTGCGGAATGACCTGCTGAGGTGGCGTGCAAGCTCGTTGTATGCTCCTGGGACGTAGGACACCTCCAGGTGAATGGAGTAGGCTACACAAAACTCCCACAGGTGGAGAGCCTCCTGAAAGAGAGGAGAGGAGCAAGCTCCACCCTGTTTGTTTATGTAGAACATGGTGGTGGTACTGCTGGTCATTACTGCCATGCAGTGACCTTGCAATACTGTAAAGAAGGTCTGGCAAGCTAGTCTTACCGCTCTGAGTTCCTTTATGTTGATGTGGTGCAAGATCTCGGACTGCAACCACATGCCCTGAGTCTGTAAGCATCCTAGGTGTGCCCCCCCAACCACGGTCTGACATCTCCATTATTAAGGTCATGGACGATTGAGGGATGGTGAATGGGACTCCTTCACAGACCATGCGAGGGTCCAACCACTATCCTAGGGTGTCTAGGACTCGTGGTGGTACTGTTACTACCGAGTCTAGACTGTTCCGACCCGGGTGATAGACTGTAGCAAGCCAAGCCTAGAATGGTCTAAGCCTCATCCTGGCATGGCCTACCACACCACCATGGTGTCCCAAAAGGCTGAGGCATGTCCTTGCGGCGGTGGGGTATTGTCTGAGGGTCTGAATGACATGTGTCAGTGTTTGGAATCTGGGTTGTGGCAGGATGGATCTTGCCTGAGCCAAGACCAAAACCGCCCCAATGAACTCTATTAATTAGGTGGGTGACAGAGTTGTTTTATCTACACTGAGAATGGGAGACAGCCTCTGGAAGATCTCTCTGACTAACGGAATATAGGACTGTACCTGCTCCCTGGAACAGCCTTGCAGGAGCCAATCATCTAATTAGAGGTACACTTGTACCAGTCTCTTTCGGAAAAAGGCTGAAATGATTGACATACACTCGGTGAACACTCAGGGGACTGCTGATAACCTGAATAGAAGCACTGTGAACTGATAATGTATGCAGTTGACAACAAACCTCAGGAAACGTCTGTGCGGCGGCCAGATGGCTATGTGGAAGTACACATCTTTCGTGTCGAGCGCAGCATACCAGTCCCCCAGATCCAGAAAAGGGATAATTGGGCTCAGGGAGACCACGTGGAACTTCAACTTTACCATGAACGGATTGAGTCCTTGCAGGTCTAAGATGGGTCAGAGATCCCCCACCCCCCTTTGCCTTGGAGATTAGGAAATAATGGGAATAGAATCCCTTCCCCCTTAGCTCCTGAGGAACCTCCTCCACCGCTCCCATGGCAAGAAGTGTGTGCACTTCCTGGATAAGGAGATGCCTGTGAGATGGGTCCCTGAAGAGGGATGGGGATAGGGGGTGGAGGGAGGGGAGGAGCAGAATTGGAGAGAATATCCCACTTCTACCAAGTGAAAAAGCCAGTGTTCCGATGTTAATAGGGGACCATGCACAGTAGAAGTGGGATAGGCGGCTCAAAAAACAGGGAGCTGGGGGAAGGATTCATAATCGTAGCTGGTACACCATCTTCAGGTGTCCCTTCAAAACCCTTGCTGGGTCCCCGACGATGGCCTGAGGGAGGGTTGGAACGCTTACGCCTGGAATTCTTGCCCCTCTGGTAGTAATTATCCTGCCTTGGGAGGGGTTGGTATTGCCTCTGCTGTTGCACTGGCTGAGGCTTGAAGGGATCTCTCTGGGTAGCAGTTTGTGCATTCCCAGAGACTTCATGGTTGCCCTGGAATCCTCAAAGCAGTGGAGTTTTGAATCAGTTTGATCAGAAAACAGTCCTGCACCCTCAAAGGGAAGGTCCTGCAGGGTCTGCTGAACTTCCGGGGGAAGCCCGGATGCTTGGAGCCAAGCTGTTCTCCTCATGACCACCCCTGACGCGATGGTACGTGCCATGGAGTTGGCCAAGTTGAGTGAGGCTTACAGGGATGTCCTAGCAACTGCCATCCCCTCCTCAACCAGAGCTGAGAATCATAGATTAGAGTTGGAAGAGGCCTCAGGTGGTCACCTAGTCCAACCCCCTCCTCAAAGCAGGACCAACACCAACTAATTCATCTCAGCCAGAGCTTTGTCAAGCTGGGCTTTAAAAACCCTCTAAGGATAGAGATTTCACCACCTCTCTAGGTAACCCATTCCAGTGCTTCACTACCCTCCTAGTGAAATAGTTTTTCCTAATATCCAAACTAAACCTCCCCCCACTGCAGCTGAGACCATTGCTCCTTATCCTGTCAACTGCCACCACTGAGAACAGCCTAGCTCCATCCTCTTTGGAACCCAGTTTCAGGTAGTTGAAGGCTGCTATCAAATCCCTCCCTCACTCTTCTCTTCTGCAGACTAAACAAGCCTCTCCTTGTAAGTTGTGCGCCCCAGCCCCCTGATCATTTTCGTTTAATTTCATTCCGTTTCGAGAACTCAGACTTTGACTCAGTGGGAAGTAACTCCTTATATTTTGACATGGAGTCCCAAGAGTTAAAATTATACCTGCTGAAGTTGAAGCCCCTGCCACTGCCTCATCAGGCAACGACGAAGAAAAGGCCAGTGGAAGCATAGGGTCATCATGGCCCACCATGTGCTCCAGTTGATCCTGGGCAGCATTGGTGCCAAGTGGCTCAGCGTGATCCAATGGGACCTTAGATGTGGATGGATCTGGGGCTGGTTCCGATGTGCCCTGTGTAATATGTGGGGGTGATCTGGATGGAGCCATCTCTGTGGTACAAGGGGTGGTTCTGTCTGCTGTGACCCTACCTGGTGATGCCCCGATGTAACGGACCTAGAAACCCTAGAAAGGGTACCCTGGGCCTGATGGTAAGTCCAGGGGGTTCAGAAGAGCCACTGTGAAGCAGGCAGCCATTGAGGCTGCCAGGACGAAGGAGCATGTCTCCTGCTCTTGTCTGTGAGTAGTGGGAGCCGTCCTCAGAGTCAAAGGGCGATGACCACAGTGGTGCTTAGGATCGCTGCGCTACTGGTCGGTGCCGAGAATAGGAAGTTGGAGATCGGGGCTGCAACGGCCATGTAGATGAATGGTGCTGGATTTCCCACAACTCAGACCACTGCTCCAAATCCGGTGCCAGAGAGCAGCTCCTATGTTCCAGTGCTGTAGCACGGTGCCAGGCGATAGAAAGCGATCATGACCAATGCTGATTTCCCGGTGCTGGAGTTCACAAGCAACATGCTCCCTGCATCTTGCTGTCATGTACTCGGCCCAGTGCCAGGGGTGAAATAGACCCTGAACAGTGCGGGTCTGGAGAGGAAGGTGGCCTCATCATTCCCGGTTTGCCTCTAGATGGCACATGTGTAGGAGGTGCCAGAGGCTTGTCTCTGACAGCAGGGGGCTGGGGTAGAGTACTTTCTATGAGGTTCCTTGCCACTTCACAAGTATCTGGAGTGGAGGGAGCTTCTAAGCAGTAGAGGCAGCATTGGTGCTTGTCACTGACCAAGAATGAATACAGGCAGGAGGTGCAGAGCTTGAATCCTGATGTCTTAGGCATAATCCAGTACCCACGTGTGGGTATGTACTACCCAAACCAAAGACTCCAACAGTGCTGAGAAGAAGGTTGGTGCTATGGACCTTTGTGTGAGAGCATTCAGTGCCATGACTCTTGGTGCCAAAATGCTTAGTACCAGCATGACTGGTGCAGAAAATGACATCTTCCTAGAAGTACTGGATGCAGTGCTGTTCTTGAATTGAGAAGAGACAGTCTGTACTGACCTGAATTTCAGTACCTTAGCACTGGTATGGGACTCCACCTTAAGACTTTGAGAGGGGTGAGTCTAGCAGAGGCATTCTGCCCTCTCTCTGGAGAAGGAGATGGAAAAAAGCTTCAACTGGTAGAAAATACAGCAGCATGTGTGTAGAAGATACGGGGGGGAGAGGGATAGCTCAGTGGTTTGAGCATTGGCCTGCTAAACAAAGGGTTGAGAGTTCAGTCCTTGAGGGGGACACTTAGGGATCTGGGGCAAAATCAGTACTTGGTCCAGCTAGTGAAGACAGGGGGCTGGACTCAATGACTTTTTGGGGTCCTTCAAGTTCTGTGCAATAGGTATGGGTATCTCTCTGGGCAGCCAGTGCAGAGACCATCAAATACAATTCAGTTCCAAATCTCATTCCTGCAATCCACTGTAATAAGAACTGCTGACCAACAGGGAAGACACACAAGAACATTCACAGAAGCTGGACCTTCCCTCTGGTACCAGGATGGATAATTTTCTTTTTAAATAAAAATCTGATTTTTTACTTATATGAAATGGTTTTATTTAAATAAATTTTTTCTTTAAAAATAATCCTTTATAGAATTAAGCTTGAAATATATCAAGGTCTAAACTTACTACACCTCTATCTCTATATAACGCTGTCCTTGGGAGCCAAAAAATCTTACCGTGTTATAGGTGAAACCACGTTATATCGAACTTGCTTTGATCCACCGGAGTGCGCAGCCCCGCCCCCTCGGAGCACTGCTTTACCACATTACATCCAAGTTCGTGTTATATCGGGTCACATTCTATCGAGGTAGAGGTGTATGTGTAACTGCAAGGTTACACATACCACATATTATCTATAATTGTCAACGTTGTCCTGTCACGTCTGGCCAGTGCAGGTCCTTCAGTACTATTGCCAGTATCTCTAACAAGATACAAAGTAAACCAAAACAGACTTACTGCAATAGAGTGGGTAGGATTTGGCAGTCCAACACATAGTCTCTGCACATGGTACTGTCTCCAGCAATGTTGCCAAGTGCCCATACTGCCTGTGAAGAAAGAACAAAACACTTGCTTTTATTTTTTTGACTCAAGCAAAGTTTTCCTTTATAGTGTATGTGTATGAATAAGAGATATTCTGTGCTAATGCTGACATTCTAGCTAACTTACAGATGAAAATATATTCCAGTTGTTAGGTACGGATATACAGCCAGGCTCACTAACTGGCTCATCAGGAAATACCAACAAAGGGATGTTCTTACTAACAAGGGCCAAAACAGTAATAGCATTTCCTGAACATTACAAGGGGATCCATTCTGTACATAACCATATTAGGAACAGTGGGAGAAAAGAATCAAGACCCAAATGCCTAGCCAAATCCATAGCCAAACCAATATTCAGAGCCCAAGCCTCAAGAATCTTATAAGTTCCTTGGCATATACTCTTAGAAAGAAAGCCAGGTGAAGCAGAACCCAAATATTGCCTACAAGCTGCACACTGGACATATATGGTAGGAAAATCAGGACAGACTGTCCAACAAGCTCTTAGAATGTACTCGGGACAACTTTTTGTTTCAGAAGGTGGAGGATGTAACTGGAGTTGGCTATTTTAGATTTGATTCTGACTTACAGAGAGAGAACTCTTGCGAATCTGAAAGTGAAAGCAACTTGGGTGAAAGTGACAATGAAATTATAGAGGTTCTGATTCTAAGGAAAGGCAGGAGTGAGAGCAGCAAAATAAAGACAGACTTCAAAAAAACAGACTTCAACACACTCAAGGAACTCCTAATTACGATTCCAAGGGAAGGAAATCTTAGGGAAATAGGAGTTCAGGTGAGCTGGCAGTTTCTAAAAATACAATATTAAAGGCACAACAGCAAACTAACCTGATCTGGAGGAAAGGTGGGAAGAGAAGTAAGAGACCAATATGGCTGCGTCAGGTACTCTTTTTAAGGAACTAAAAATCAAAAATGAATCATGCAAAAAGTGGAAACAAGACCAAATTGCTAAGGATAAGTATAAGAATAGACAAAAACAGGAAGACAGAAGCACAAAATGAATTACAACTAGCAAGGGATATAAGAACAGGTTCTATAAATATATTCGAAGTAAGAGAGCAATGTAGGAAAGTGTAGGTCCATTAGTCAGAGTAGGAGAACAAATAATGGATGCCAGAGAAGGGCAAAGTGTTCCTTTTACATCTCAGCTTTCACTAAAAGGTTAATTGAGACCAGATGCTTAAATTAATATTAAACAATAGGGAAAGAACAGAACAGGTTAAAGAATACTTGGATAAGTTAGATGTATTCAAATTGGCAGGCCCCAATTAAATTCACCCTAGTACTTAAATTAGCCAAAGCAATCTCTGAACCATTAGAGATTATATTTGAAAGTCAGAGAATGGGTGAGATCCCAGAGGACTGGAGAAAGGACAACATAATACCTATCATCAAAAAAGGCAGAAAAGGAGACCTGAGGAATTACAGACCAGTCAGCCTAACTTGATACCTGAAAAGATCCTGGAACAATTTATTAAATAACTTGTTCATTCCTGGAGTAATAGCAAATAGAGATTTGTCAAGAACAAATCATACCTAATCTCCTTCTTCACCAGGGTAACCATCCTAGTGGATATGGGGGGAGAAAGAAGCAGACATGATATATCTGGAATGTAGTGAGTCTTTTGAAACTGTCCCATGTGACATCTTCATAAGCAAACTAGGAAATTTGGCCTAGACAAAATGACTATAAGGTAGGTGCACAAATCATTAAAAGGCCATGCCCAAAGAGTGCTTATCACTGGTTCACTCTGAAGCTAGGTAGATGTATCAAGTGAGGTGCCACAGGGTCTGTTCTAGGTTCAGTACTAGTCAATATTTTCATTATTAACTTGGATATTGGAGTGTAGAGTATGCTTATAAAATTTGAGGACAACACTCAAACTGGAACGTGTTGCAACCACTCTGAAGGACTGCATTAGAATTCAAAATTATCTTGATAAATTGGAGAAATGGTCTGAAATTAATATATGGAGATATACCTCTCTCATTGAACTGAAAGGGACCCTGAAAAGGTCATTGAGTCCAGCCCCCTACCTTCACTAGCAGGACCAAGTACTGATTTTGCCCCAGATCCCTAAGTGGCCCCTTTGAGGGTTGAACTCACAATCATGGGTTTAGCAGGCCAATGCTCAAACCACTGAGCTATCCCTCCCCCCAAATATATTGAAATTCAATAAAGAGAAGTGCAAAGAACTACACTTAGGAAGAAAAAATGTTGAAAGGAAGGCAGAAGGGGTAATTGTTCTGCTCTACTCAGCACTCATGACACCTCAGCTGGAGTACTGTGCCCCAGTTCTGAGTACTGCACATTAAGAAAAATATGAACAAATAAGAGACAGTCCAGAAGAGAAAAGCAGAAATAAGAGGTTTGGAAAATATAACTTTTGAGGAAAGTTTGAAAGCACAGGTCACATTTTGTTTAGAGAAGAAAAGTTTGAGGCGGGCATAGTTTTCAAATACATAAAATGCTATAAAGAGGATGGTTGGTGATCAATGTTCTCCATATCTACCAAGGGTAGGATGAAAAATAATCATCTTAGTTTGCAGCTAAGAAGAGTCAGGATAAATATTAGGAATAATTTATTAATTATATGGATAGTTAAGCACTAGCACAGATTACCTAAGGAAGTTGTGGAATCTCCATCACTGGAGGTTTAAGTTTGGACAAACACTTTTCCGGTATGGTCTAGATATATTTAATCCTGCCTCAGCATGGGTGGATGGACTAGATCATCTCTTGAGGTCTCTTCCAGCCCTATATTTCTGATTCTGTGTGGTCAGTAGCAGATGTCAATAAAGGAGATGTGACTTCTCTGTCCTGAGATTATCAATACTCCTTTTTTATTTTATTTTTTTTAAATTTACTTTTGGAATGATGGTATGACAGTTGTGAGAGCCACTTGTCTAAATTAAAAGCACAATACTGGGTCTCATCCAAGAAAGCTACCAATTTCATAAACTCATCTGACTGGATATAGTAGCTATTGGGAGGTCTACTTTAATGGACAGGAAGTATAAGGACACCTTTTGCAAGGGTTCAGTATGGGTAAGGATGTAAGAAGCAGAATGCTCCGCATTTGTACAGTGCCTAACACAACGGTTCCAGTGTCCAATCCATGACAGGGGGTCTTAGATGCTGCTGCTATACTAATGAACAACAACGAGGTTCCAACGTTGTGTTCTATGAACTTTTGGGATTGGTATAAGGGTTGCTTCTTCAAGAAAAAAATTTAACAATGGAATTTGTACCTAACTTCCTTTTTTTGAACATACTGATAATATTACACTGCAAAGACTTGATATTTTGCTTGGAAATGCTTATACATCCAACATTAAGGCTCTCTTCTAGGAATTCAAGGCTGTGATTCATTTGTTAAATATGGTAGTTAAACCATGGACTTTGCTTCATCCAACGGAATAAGTTCTATTTGTTATCTTTTTAGGGTCCATGAGAGTGATAATCACATCATCCAAGTATCCATTTTGAATCATTGTGGTCCTGGATAGAGGACTGGATTTTACAATAGTAGACCTCTTCTGTGAGACACACACACTTGAAGGTCCAGTGCTAGATTCATCAGGTTTGAGAGTCATAGCATCTTAATCTAGGAAGGCTGTAACAATATTCCTGCCATCTCTCAAACAGAGCTGTAAACGGGAGTTTCAGAGGGCGTTCTCGTGGAGGAGCAGGTTTTTGTAGTTTGCAGATTGTATTGTGTAGAGAGAGAGTGTGTGTGTGTGTGTGTGGGTGGATGGAGGCTGCTAGGGGTAGTGTGCTGGGAGAGCAGCTGAGCCCTGATTAGGGGGTGGGGCTTAACTGATTAAGGGTCCTATAAAAGTAGCCAGCCAGTCAGGCAGCAGCACAGCAGCCAGCAAACAGAGTTGTAAACAGGGGAGTTTCAGAGGGAGTTCGCAAGGGGAGTTTGTGGGGGAAGCTAAGAGACCTAGACAGAGGAACTGACAGGCTAGTAAAGGGAGTGGGTGGTGGTCTGCCAGTGTTCCGGTGCCAGTGTTGGGGATTTGTGTTGTGTTGTGTTTCTTGGACACCAGGGTTTAGGTGGGAAGGCTATGACTGATACAGAGGTAGCAGTGAAAGACACAATGAGGATGACTGGATGTGGAAGCTGCGGCATGTACATGATCATGGAAGGGGTACCTGAAGAGAGTTTTGTCTGCATGAAGTGCCGCCTGATAGAGCTGATGGAAGAAAAGATCCGAGGACTGGAGATGCAGGTGGAAACTCTGGTCGAGTTTAGAAAGAGGTTCGAGCAGATGATGGAGCACAGACACGAGGGGGCTGAAGGGATAAGCTCAGACTTGCAGATGGAAGCAGGACCAAAGAATTCTGAGGAGAGACTGCTGGGTGGGGAAAGTGAACAGTGGAAGCATGTGACTAAGAGAACCAGGCAGAGGAAAAGATGGGCCAGTGAAGGAGAAATAGAACTCAGGAACAGGTCTGCAGAGTTGGAAAATGAAGAAAGGGCACAGCAGGTGGTCGCTGAAGAAGAGAGAGCAAGGAAAAAGAAGAGCTGTTAGTCCTACAGGAGGAGGGGAGGAGTCAACGGAGGCAACACCAAATATAAGCCCCAGGATGATTGCAAAGGTGAATAGGAATCGAGAAGACTTGCAGCCAGTGGGTGCAGGGGATAGACCAGAGAACCACACTGTCACCAGGAAAAGGCAGGTCTATGTGATTGGAGACTTCTTACTGAGAAGAATAGACAGGCCTGTAACTAGAGCTGATCGGGAGAACAGAAGGGTGTGCTGTCTGCCGGGTGCTAAGATACAGGATGTGGACCTGAGGCTGAAAAGGATACTAGCGGGAGCGGGAAAGAATCCGTTGATTGTCCTTCATGTGGGAACGAATGATACAGCTAGATTCTTGCTGGAATGTATCAAAGGAGACTATGCCAGACTGGGGAAGACGCTTAAGGAACTCGAGGCTCAGGTGATCTTCAGTAGGATTCTGCCGGTTCCTAGAGAAGGGCAACAAAGGTGTGACAAGATTATGGCAATCAACAGATGGCTCAGGCAGTGGTGCTATGAGGAGGGCTTTGGGATGTACGGCCATTGGGAAGCATTTATGGACAGAAGACTGTTCTCTTGGGAGGGACTTCACCTGAGTAAGGAGGGAAATAGACTTCTAGGATGGAGGCTCACCCAACTGATTAAGAGAGCTTTAAACTAGGAACTTGGGGAAGATGGTTGGGAGATGTCCAGATCTCCATGCCGGAATTTAACCTTGAGAGTGAAGAAAACAAAAGTAAGAGGGGATACAGCTGTGGACAGAAGAATTGACATAAGGAGAAAGGGTAGTGTAGATACCAGACTAACAGGTGATGCTGGTGGAAGAATGTCTGTGCCTAATTGGGTAAACAATGTCAGTGAAGCCAAACGGCAAAAATTAAGATGTCTGTACACTAATGCGTGGAGCCTAGGGAACAACATGGAGGAACTAGAGCTACTGGTGCAGGAAGTGAAACCGGATATTATAGGGATAACAGAAACATGGTGGATTAGTAGTCATGACTGGAGTACAGGTATTGAAGGCTATGTGCTGTTTAGGAAAGACAGAAATAAAGGCAAAGGTGGTGAAGTAGCATTGTACGTCAATGATGAGGTTAACTGTAAAGAAATAAGAAGTGATGGAATGGACAAGAGAGTCTGTCTGGGCAAAAATCACACTGGGAAAGAAAGCTATTAGAGCTTCCCCATAGATAGTGCTTGGGGTGTGCTACAGACCGCCAGGATCTGATTTGGATACGGATAGAGACCTCTTTAATGTTTTTAATGAAGTAAACACTAATGGGAAATGTGTGATCATGGGAGACTAACTTCCCAGATATAGACTGGAGGACAAGTGCTAGCAAGAATAATAGGGCTCAGATTTTTCTGGATGTGATAGCAGATGGATTTCTTCACCAAGTAGTTGAAGAACCAACAAGAGGGGATGCCATTTTAGATTTGGTTTTGGTGAGTGAGGATCTCATAGAAGAAATGGTTGTAGGGGACAACCTTGGTTCGAGTGATCATGAGCTAATTCAGTTCAAACTAGATGGAAGGATAAACAAAAATAGATCTAGGACTAGGGTTTTTGACTTCTCAAGGGCTAACTTTAAAGAATTAAGGAAATCAGTTAGGGAAGTGGATTGGACTGAAGAACTTGTGGATCTAAATGCGGAGGAGGCCTGGAATTACTTTAAGTCGCAGCTGCAGAAACTATCGGAAGCCTGCATCCCAAGAAAGGGGAAAAAAAACAGACAGGAGTTGTAGACCAAGCATCTCAGAGGGATGATTAAGAAAAAGCAGAAAGCCTACAAGGAGTGGAAGAAAGGTCGGATTAGCAAGGAAAGCTACCTTAGTGAGGTCAGAACATGTAGGGATAAAGTGAGAAAGGCTAAAAGCCATGTAGAGTTGGACCTTGCAAAGGGAATTAAAACCAATAGTAAAAGGTTCTATAGCCAATATAAAGAAGAAGAAAACAAAGAAAGAAGAAGTGGGACTGCTAAATACTGAGGATGGAATGGAGGTTAAGGATAACCTAGGCATGGCCCAATATCTAAATAGTACTTTGCCTCAGTCTTTAACAAGGCTAATGAGGAGCTTAGGGATAATGGAAGGATGACAAACGGGAATGAGGATATGGAGGTGGATATTACCACATCTGAGGTAGAAGCCAAACTTGAACAGCTTAATGGGACAAAATCAGAGGGCCCGGACAATCTTCATCCGAGAATATTAAAGGAACTGGCGCATGAAATTGCAAGCCCGTTAGCAAGAATTTTTAATGAATCAGTAAACTCAAGGGTTGTACCATACGACTGGAGAATTGCTAACAGTTTCTATCTTTAAGAAAGGGAAAAAAGTGATCCGAGTAACTATAGGCCTGTTAGTTTGACATCTGTAGTATGTAAGCTCTTGGAAAAAATTTTGAAGGAGAAAGTAGTTAAGGACATTGAGGTCAATGGTAATTGGGACAAGTTACAACATGGTTTTACTAAAGGTAGATGGTGCCAAACCAACCTGACCTTCTTTGAGAAGGTGACAGACTATTTAGACAAAGGAAATGCAGTAGATCTAATTTACCTCGATTTCAGTAATGCATTTGACACGGTTCCACATGGGGAATTATTAGTTAAATTGGAAAAGATGGGGATCAATATGAAAATTGAAAGATGGATAAGGAACTGGTTAAAGGGGAGACTCCAACAGGTCATACTGAAGGGGGAACTGTCAGGCTGGAAGGAGGTTACTAGTGGAGTTCCTCAAGGATCAGTTTTGGGACCAATCTTATTTAACCTTTTTATTACTGACCTTGGCACAAAAAGCGGGAATGTGCTAATAAAGTTTGCGGATGACACAAAGCTGGGGGGGTATTGCTAACACAGAGAAGGACCGGGATATCATACAGGAAGATCTGGATGACCTTGTAAACTGGAGTAATAGTAATAGGATGAAATTTAATAGTGAAAGTGCAAGGTCATGCACTTAGGGATTAATAATAAGAATTTTAGATATACATTGGGGACACATCAGTTGGAAGCAACAGAGGAGGAGAAGGACATTGGAGTATTGGTTGATCACAAGATGACTATGAGCCGCCAGTGTGATATGGCCGTTAAAAAAGCTAATGCGGTTTTAGGATGCATCAGGCAAGGTATTTCCAGCAAAGATAAGGAGGTGTTAGTACCGTTATATAAGGCACTGGTGAGACCTCATCTGGAATACTGTGTGCAGTTCTGGTCTCCCATGTTTAAGAAGGATGAATTCAAACAGGAACAGGTTCAGAGACGGGCTACTAGGATGTTCCGAGGAATGGAAAACCTGCCTTATGAAAGGAGACTCAAAGAGCTTGGCTTGTTTAGCCTAGCCAAAAGAAGGCTGAGGGGGGATATGCTTGCTCTTTATAAATATATCAGAGGGATTAATATCAGGGAGGGAGAGGAATTATTTAAGCTTAGTACCAATGTAGACACAAGAACAAATGGGTACAAACTGGATACTAGGAAGTTTAGACTTGAAATTAGATGAAGGTTTCTAACCATTAGAGGAGTGAAGTTCTGGAACAGCCTTCCAAGGGGAGTAGTGGGGGCAAAAGACATATCTGGCTTTAAGACGAAGTTTGATGAGTTTATGGAAGGGATGGTATGATGGGATAGCTTAATTTTGGCAACTGATCTTTGATTATCAGCAGATAAGTATGCCCAGTGGTCTGTGATGGGATGGGATCTGAGTTACTGCAGAGAATTCTTTCCTGAGTGCTGGCTGGTGAGTCTTGCCCACATGCTCAGGGTTTAGCTGATAGCCATATTTGGGGTCGGGAAGGAATTTTCCTCCGGGGCAGATTGGTAGGGGCCCTGGAGGTTTTTCGCCTTCCTCTGCAGCATGGGGCATGGGTCACTTGCTGGTGGATTCTCTGCAGCTTGAGGTCTTCAAACCACAATTTGAAGACTTCAATAACTTGGACATAGGTTAGAGGTTTGTTATAGAAGTGGATGGGTAGGGTTCTGTGGCCTGCTTTGTGCAGGAGGTCAGACTAGATGATCATGTTGGTCCCTTCTGACCCTAAAGTCTACGAGTCTTGTTCCTGTCTTTTCCACTGCTCCCCAAAACCGTACAAATGCTGGATGGCATATAGCAGAGAGATTGCCCAACTTTGCAAGAGGTCATTCTCCACCACACATCCTGGGTCCTGACACAAGGAAAAGTCACAGGACACATTACTGCTGTTTCCAGATCACCAGCCCATTAAATTGACAAACAATGTATGAGGACACTTCTGGGTGTTCCACTCTGCTTATTCCAATTTCTGCCATGCAAGTCTTGGTGTTCATCTCCCATATGATGGGCAATGCAGATAGAGATAGGAATGTTTGCTCTGTCCAGAACAGAAGAAGTTGATGTGTCAGGACCTTAACAACAAAAGGGGAGGGTGAAGTGGGAATATGTGAGCACTTGTTTAGCACAAAATAAAGATGTTGAGAACAAAATTAATCAAGAAACCAAACAATGTGAAGAGAAGAAATTCTTTAATTGCCAATACACCAATGCTAGGAGGATAATAAACTAGAAGAATTGGAAATGTTCACTTATGAACATTAAATTTAATCTAGTTGGTATTACTGAAACCTGGTAGGAGGATTCACACATTAGGACATTATTTAGGAAGGATCAAGTGGGCAAAATTGGAAACGAGAGTGGCACTCTATGCCAAAAATGGCATTACTTGTTTCTAAATCACTGACAACTAAAGATGATGGTCTTCAGTGTTTATGAATCAATGTTTTAACAGATAAAGTTCAAGATGGTGTACCAGTAGGTGGCACCTACAGACCACCAAATCACACTAGAGAATAGGGTAACCAGCTCCTTAAGATGCTATATAATGTGTAGGAAAATGGGGGACTTCAGTTGAAATGGCATATGCTGGAAGTCTTATGCTCCCAGTACTGAAGGGTCGTTGAAATTTCTAAACAGTACAGACAACAGTTTTCTAAGTCAAGGAGTGTTGCATCCAGCAGGGGGATTTCTATATTAGATGCCACCTTGACAGATAAAAAGGAATTCATCGCAGTACTTGTCATAAACAGATAGCTAAGGGTTAATGTCTCTTTCACCTATAAAAGGGTTAACACCAGTAACCTGAAACACCTGACCAGAGGACCAATCAGGAAACAAGACTTTTTCAAATCTGGGTGGAGGGAAGTTTTGGGTGTGAGTCCTTTGTCTTGTGTCTGTGCCTTCTCAGCTCTGAGAGTGATTTTTCTATCTCCTGCCTTTCTAATCTTCTGTTTCCAATTTGCAAGTACAAAGATAGTAAGACAATAGGTTTATATTGTTCTTTTTTGTATTTACATGTGTGTAGTTGTTGGAGTGTTTTGAATTGTATTCTTTTTGAATAAGGCTGTTTATTCATTTTTTTCCTTTAAACAATTGACCCTGTATATTGTCAACTTGATACAGAGCCTATTTTTAATGTCTTTTTCACTCTTTTTTATATAAAGCTTTCTTTTTAAGACCTGTTGGAGTTTTTCTTTAGTGGGGACTCCAGGGAATTGAGTCTGCAGCTCACCAGGGAATTGGTGGGAGGAAGACGTCAAGGGGAAAATCTCTTTGTGTTAAATTTACTAAGCCTGACTTTGCATACCCTCTGGGTGAGGGGGAGAGATTAGATCTCTCGGTACTTGTGTTTCCAGGACTGGAAGCAGGGAATCTCCTAGGGTCGTCCAGGGAGGGGAGCCTGGGAGGAAGTACCAAGGAAACAAGGGGAGGGGGTTATTTCCCTTTGTTGTAAGGCTCAAGGCATCTGAGCCTGGGGGTCCCCCAGGGAAGGTTTTGGGGGGACCAGAGGGTATCAGGCCCTAAAAATTCCTGATTGGTGGCAGCGCTATCAGATCTAAGCTGGTAATTAAGCTTAGGGGAATTCATGCTAACACCCATACTTTGGATGCTAAGGTCCAGATCTGGGAAGAAATGTTATGACAGTACTAAAAATGAGTGGTAGTAGTGCAAGTGACCATGACTATCATATTTGTTATGTGCAAACAGAATAAAGTTCTAACCATTACATTAATACACAAACTCAGTGTTTTAAAAAAGGGCCAAGTTTACAAAGCTGGAAACAATTGAACCAAATGAGTTGGGAGAAAGAATTGAAACAGAAAAAAAGTGAATGATAATTGGAAACTGTTTAAGAATAGTTTTACTAGATGCCCCAAAAGTCAATCCCAAAATTGAAGAAGGCCACAGTGGTTACAAAAAAGAAAATCTGACTTAGAGGAAGTAAAAGCAGCTTTTCTCTGTAAAAGATATATATAAAAATAAAAAATAGAATAATGGGGAAGTTGATAGCAAAGAATATAAATCAGAGCAATAATAAAAATTGGTAATAGAAGCAAAAGGACACAGAGAGAAATATATGACCAGCAGGGTTAAGCACAGTAAGGCATTTAAGTACACTAGATTAATAGATTCTAAGGTCAGTAGGAACCATTGTGATCATCTCTTCTGACGTTCTGCATAACACTGGCCATAGAACTGCTGCAAAATAATTCCTGTTTACGCTAGTGCATATTTTTTAGCAAAACAGCCAATCGTCATTAAAAAATTGCCAGCGATGAAGAATCCACCACAACCCTTAAATATGTATATTGTTCCAACGATTAACTATCCTCACCGTGGAACAAAAGGAATCCCAACAATAGTACTGGTCTATTACTAGAGGGAAACAATAGAATTGTCAGTAATAATACAGAGAAGACAAAATTGTTCAATAGACACTTCTGTTCTGTATTTAGGAAAAAAAACATAGTCATATCAGATGATGATTAAATCCTTTCCATTCCCACAGTAACTCAGAAGGAGGTGAAACAGCAGATACTAAAGCTAGACGTTTTTAAATCAGCATGTCCGGAAAACTTACGTTGAAAAGTTTTGAGAGAGTTATCAAAGAGCTCTCTGGACCAAGGATGTTGATTTTCATTAAATTCTGGAATACTGGGGAAATTCCAAAGGACTAGAAGAATGCTAATAGTGTGCTAATATTTAGCAATGGAAAACAGGCCTGTCTGTAATGACACAGGTTGTCCTGCCACTATAGTTAAGGATGCACCATAATCTCTGTTTAAAGGTTGCCCTTTTTAAGTTCTCTAATGGACACGCTTGGTCAGTTTCCTTTGAATTTTGGTGTGTCTCAGGCAAGTGAAGGGTAGGGTTAATAACCCAAATTTGGGATCATTCGAGTTTGGGGTTGCGGAGATATATGTCGCCCCCTGCCTCAGCCATTTTCCAAAAGTTTCTATGTGGGTTTTTTTGTGCAGAGGTAGAGATTCAACTATTAATGTTATGCAGGTCAAAAAGGCCTCAAACCTATTGAGAATGGTATTTAAGAAAATGTCCATTTTCACAGTGTACATGTGCTAATATAGAAAAAACAGCTAGAGAGTTTCCATTCCTGTCATTTTATATGCTTTAAAGGTGACTCTTGTAATTGTTCTAAAATCCAAACAGTTACGCAGATTGTTCTGAAATTTGGTGTTCCTCACAAGAGTGTGGGGTAGCATAAGTGATCTAAATCTGAGTTTGACCATGGATTACAGCTCCTCCCACCTAAAACCGGTTTCCTTCTGCTCCCTTGTACTGTTAAACTGATAGGTATTAATGACTGGCTGAATTACTGATCTCATTGAGACGGATGGCTGTGAACTCTCCTTTCAATTAACATAACTAAGAATAAGTTAATGACACGCCCCCACCTAAAGCAAAAGGAGTTTTGGACTAAGTGGCTGGAGGTTATCACAATTTATGAGTCATGTGTGTGTCAATTTTATTTTGCGCAGGGATGAAATCCAAGTATTTGGGGAAATAATTAAGACATGTGAATGCTTCCTAGGAGGGGAGAGGTACTGGGGGAAGTGGATTTGGGGCTGCAGCAAGATAAGGGATGTTTATGGAGACGGAGATAAATGGGGATGGTGTGGTAGGGAAGGGGAGAGAGGTTGGGGTCTTAGGTGAGGGATGCTTGTCACCCTTAGCTCTGCCAGTGCACCCCAGCCCCCTGAATTCCACAGCTCTTCCAATACAACCTAATCATCCAGCATCCCCACCTTTCTGTACCCCATATCTCTGCCAGTGCATCCAAAATTCCCGGCAGCCCCAGTGCTGCCAGTACATCCCAATTCATACACAAACCCTGCACACATGCACCAATTCACTTAGACTGTGAGCTTTTTGGGGCTGAGATGTCTCTGCTATTATTACAGTGTCACAGAAGCACCACTATAGGTAAGGTTCCATCACAACTGCTGTCTCTAGGTCCTAAGACTGACATGCTGTGTCAGATTCTTTTGAAATTTGGTGCGCCTCAGGAGGGCGTAGGTAGGGGAGGCTTTGGCCCATTTGAGCTAGGATCTGAAGAGATACAAGACAAGATACAAGATATTTATATTATATATATAGATAAAACTCATGTTGCTTGCTACAAGTTGTCTGTTATAAATCTTCCCCCCCCCCACCCCCCCGCACACACACCCCTTTTCTCCTTTAATAGTGACAGACAGAACCCTGCAGGTAAGAGTAAATGGGTTGTAAAAGGAGGTGAGGAACTTATACATTTCAGCAACTATGGGGCTGGCAGAGTAAAGGCATATATGTTAAGAGTGCTTATTGTGGCATTGCTGAAAGGGCAGTGCTAAGTTTGCATAGGCAATCTTAACTGTGCATGTCTTGGTTTTCAGAAGTTTGAGTTTTGCTCGATTCAATGTTCTGCACAGAGATGACATACCACCAAGCAACATTCATTCTGCGGTAACATAGTTTGTTACTAAGAATTAATGCCAATCAACATGGGCTTATGGAACTAACCTGATAACTTTTCTGGTGAGATTACCAGTCTGACTCATAAAGGTCATAGTGTCCATTAGGGTGGATAAAAATCAGATTTTTTATAGGTTTTTTTCCTCAAAAAGCATTTATCTAAAGATAGTTTTAATTAAGACACATTATAGCTCAAAGATATCTCATCGTGGAATAGGGATTACAAATTCTAATTCCATAGTATGAGAATATAGTCATGTAATGTTTAAGAAAAGTTTTGTAAATGAGTTCCAATAGTTCATGGATTAAAGACCCTATCGTATGGGATTCCAGGGGCTTCTGTAGAGAGTTTAGAAGAGAACATCAGAAATGCTTAGTTTTGCAGTTCTCAAACTGTGGATTTGTCTCTCCAGAGAGAACATGCTTGTTAATAGCAAAAATGTATTTAAATAAATAAATAAATAAATAAATAGATAGATAGATAGATAGATAGAGGTGAGAGATAACAGACCTCAACCCTATTGTCCCTCTGCAAATTTGTGTACACAGAGTCAATCCCTTATCTCTCTCTAAAAGTGCAAAGTTTCAAAAAGTTCAGTGAATAGAAGATTGTTGGAGGCGGAACAGATCCGGACAAGTAGTCGTCTTGAGATAAATGTGAGAAGGGAGGGACAAGCAGTAGAAACAAACGTGAAACTGTTTCAGCAGCATATTCCAGAAGTCTTGGTCTTTCTGAGTGTAGCCTTTATTGATTTGAGATCTACCATGGCATTCTCTCACTAGAAGGGAAAGCTTATAATGGCAGCAGGTCATAAAAGAGACCCAGTAGGGGAATAAGAACCATTCAAGAAATATAGGTTTGCTGATGATGTTTTAAAGAAAGTCACACCAGTGAACTGGTGGAAGTCACTTAAGCATTTGGATTCAGAGAGACTGATGAAGTGATAATTTCACTTTTAACAGTAGTATCTTCTTTTGCCAGTATAGAAAGAAAATTTTCTTCATTCCAAATTGAGAAATCATTTGGGACCTGAAAGAGCAGGAAAGCTTGTTTTTCTTTTCCAGATTATGAACAATCAGGAAAATGAAGGTGAAGACAAGTGAATTAGCTAGAGAACCCGATGTTTTAAGTTTCTCATGTTGACCTGGCTGACAATTGTTTTTTTGTTAAAAATAATTTTAACAAAAACAAATCTGATTTTAAAAAACGTGAATGTTTAACTAAATTAAAACATTCAAATGCTCATTGTTCAAATACTATGTTTGCTGTTGAAGAAAAAAATCTAGAATACTTAATGTTGTTGTTTTAGTTAAATAAAACAATTTAAATGTCTGTCTGGTGGTGTTCTTCTCCTAACACAGCATGGCAAGAAAAACCTCCAAATATTAATGATTAACGAATTGGAGATAGTTCACCTCCCAATGATTTCATAAATATCTGCTTCAATTGCCTTTGGTAAATGAAATAACCAAACAATCATTCATTTTCTGATATAGCTGTAAAACTTATCTGAAAAGTTTCCAAAATAAAATCACTTTAAAAATGTATAGTGTGTACCTTCTAAAAATGAAACCTATATCTACCTCTGAGTTGAAGAATATGTATTAAGGTTATAACAACCAACAAGTATGCACTTTTATATAGAAATCCATGATTAAATCAAGTCTTTCTGACTAGTGATTTAAATCATGATTTAAATCAAATACACTCTGGTGTCCATGCAGCAGTTTTTCGTAAGGCCGCTGACTTGGTACCACGCAGCATTCTGATTAAAAAACTAGAATACAAAAAGTCAGTGTGGTTGAAAACTAGCTAACTGATAGGTTTCAAAGTGTAACTGGGAAATCTAGAAGCACTTGTGATTTTTAGTGGGGTGTCTCAGAGATCGGCTCTTCATTCTACACTATTTAACAGTCAATGAACTGGAAGAGTGATGCTGTAGCCAAAAACGCAAATACAATGCTTGGATGGATAAATAGGTGAATCTTCAGTAGAAAGATATTACTTCTGTATTTGGTACTAGTGCAGCTGTTACTGGAATATGGTGTCCAGTTTTTGGTTGGCAGCTTCCTTAGTGTGTGGGGTGTTTACTGGAGGGAAAAAAAAAACCTCCTAAACTGAACCCCACCACCACAAGTTCCACTATGCTGGAACAATGATTTCTGCACAGGTCATCAGCAGGGTTAGGAACTTTAGACCCACAGCACAGATCTGCATCATCTGAGCTAACAGAATAAGTGGTAACACAAGTAGGCTGTTCTCACCAGCCACAAGAGACAGATATAAGAGTCTTTACGAAAGGGTCTCACATACTTGCTAACATAATATAACATAAGCTCCATCCCGTCATTCAGTTTCAGAATGGAAAGAGGTAAATAGTGGTGTCCCCCAGGGATCTGTACTGGGACCTGTGCTGTTCAACATATTCAAATGATCTGGAAAAAGGGGTAAAGAATGAGGTGGCAAAGTTTGCAAATGGTGTAAAATTTCTCAAGATAGTTAAATTCAAAGCAGATTGTGAAGAGTTACAAAGGGATTTCACAGAATTGGGTGACTGAACAACAAAACGGTAAATGAAATTCAATGTTGCAAATGCAAAATAATGCATATTGGAAAACATAATCCCAACTATACATACAAAGTGATGGGATCTAAATTAGTTGTTACCACTCAAAAGAGATGTTGCCGTCATTGTGGATAATTCTCTGAAAACATCTATTCAACGTGCAGTGGCATTAAAAAAAAACCCTTAATGTTAGAACCGTTAGGAAAGGGATAGATAATAAAACAAAAAATATTATAATGACACTATATAAATCCATGGTGCTCCCACATCTTGAATACTGCGTGCAGTTCTCATTACCTCATCTCAAAAAAAGATATATTAGAATTGGGAAAAATACAAAGAAGAGGAACAAAAATGATTAAGCGTATGGGACAGCTTCCATATAAGGAGAGATTAAATAGATTGAGACTGTTCAATTTATAGAAGAGATTATTAAGGGGCATATGATAGAGGTCTATAAAATTAGGAATGGAGTGGAGAAAGTGAATAGGTAAGTGTTATTTACCCCTTCATGTAACACGTGAACCAGGGGTCATCCAATGAAATTAATAAGCAGCAAGTTTAAATCAAACAGAAGGAAATACTTCTTTACATAACACACAGTCGATGTTTGCAACTCATTGCTTGGGGATGTTGTGAAGGTCAAAACTATAACTGTATTCAAAAAAGAATGAGCTAAGCTCAGGGAGGATAGGTCCATCAATGCCTACTAGCCAAGATGGTCAGGGATGCAACCCCATGCTCTGGGTATTCCTAAGCCTCTGACTGCCAGATGCTTAGAATGGATGACAGGGGATGGATCACTCCATAATTGTTCTGTTCTGTTCATCCTCTTTGAAGTATCTGGTAATAGCCATTGTTTAAAGGCAGGATACTAGGCTAAATGGACCATTGATCTGACCCAGTGTAGTCATTTTTATGTTCTTATGTTCAGAGAAATGTAGAAACTCAACTGGTTCAATTCCAAACTCTGGATGGGTGTTTGCTCTAGTGGCTATAAATTATTTTGCCCCATACTTCTCTGCTCTAACACCACTTCCCCAACAACTTCTGTCACATTCTCTGCTTGCTGTACACGCCGCTAAATCCTGCCTGGTCCTCCTATCCTCATCTATCACTCCCACTCATCTCGTGCCAGCTGGGGTGGCACTAAAAGCATAGGAGACAATCTCCCTAGTCTGAGTTCCTGTGTTCCATACTACAAGTAACAATTGCAGGGAAGGTCCTGCTCAGCCTACAGGTCTGGGATGTAGAACGCTAAACTGCTCTACAGGCGTGGCGCATGCTAGTGAAGATGGAATTTTGGAAAATAATGCCATTAGCCTCTAACAAACCTCTGAGTATGTGCAAACTAATTTTCAAAGGCTTACAACTTAGCCAAATTTGGGTGGATTTTCACAGGGACAACAGCAGGCACAGGCCTGACATTAGGGCAGACTCCCTGTCAAATTTCCAGTCACTTCTCAAAAAACAGGAGGCACAAGAGTTTTTCAATTAAATGGTTAAAAGGATTTTTAATATAACATTTTCCCTAATCTTGTTCTCTGAATCAGCTACCTTGTTTTACCTGAAACTTTTCAGAATAATTCAGCTGGAGACAGCCTTCTAGCATGAAATTTTTTTGACTCATCTTAAGTTTGGCAAACTGTAAGCAACTAGAAAGAGGGTCTTCTAATGGAAAGTTTTAGACAACCTTAATTATAAGAAGTACTACCAACGCCATTTATAACAAGAACAGGTCAGTTATACAAAGTGATCTGTATTACCTGACAAAATGGACTAATTTGAACATGCATTATAACACAACCAAATGCAGTGTCATACATCCAGGAACATAAAGTAGGTGACACTTACAGAATGGAGAACGGTATCCTTGTAAACTGTCACTCTGAAAAGAACAATGGGTAATGGTGGATAATCAGCTGAATACGAGCTCCTAGTGAGATACTGTAGATAAAAGGTTTCATTCAATTCTTGGATATAATAAGCAAAGAAATATCTAGTATAAGAAGGGAAGTGGTATCACCTCTGTATACAGCATTGGTGAGAGACCATTACTGCAATCATGTCCAGATCTTGTGATCTCAAATCACAAAGAAATTTTAAAAAATTAGAAAAGGTTCAGAAAAGGGACAAATTATTTGAGGATGGGAAAACACACACTATAGTGAAAGAATCAGGAAAGTTTGATCTATATAGCTTACCCAAGAGAGTGTTAAGAAGTTACTCGATCACTGTTTCTAAGTAGCTACATGGGAAGATAGAAGACTCTTTAATTGAGAAGACAAAGAAATAACATCCAGTGTCTGGAAGCTGAAGTTTGATAAATTCGGTCTAGAGATAAGGTGCACATTTTTAAAATAGAGTAATTAACTAATGGCACAACCTATCAAGATATGTGGTGAATTCACCATGACCTGAAGTCTTCAAATCAAGATTGGATGTCTTCCTAAAATATATGCTCTAGCTCAAACACAAGTTATAGGCTTGATGCAGAAATAATTGAGTGAAATTTTTGGCTGACGTTATGCATGAAGTCAAGCTAGATGTTCATAATGGCCCTTTATAGACTTTAAATATATTAATTGAGTCTGCAGAATACTTAACTGTCATGTACAGAATCAAGATTGAATGCTGTATTATTCCATTTTAGTCTCATCCTACGAAGAGCACTACTAGTTCCTTAAATTTGTATTCCCTTTCAGAACGTTTCTCTTAAGACATGTAATAGATACACAGCAAACACTGGTTAATGTTACTCATTCCTACAGGAGAAATACAATGATCAATAACATACATTTCTAAAGTACCGATTCAAATACAAACAAAGCAATATAACCCTCCTTGGACGGTAGGAACGTGTTATCCCTTTTTAGAGATGACATATATTAACCCATTGACAACAGGTATATGACTGTCAAATATACCATTTTGAAAAAGTAAGAGGGGCTGTTACAACTGCATATGCTAGCAAGTTACCACACATCTATCACAGATACAGGCAATTATACAGAACTCCCCTCCCAATTCATTCCTCCCTCCAGAAGCATCTGATTCTCTTGCTAGGTTAGTTCCTGCTCCCTTGTCTAGGAAGACTCAAAGGTATCACTCTTGAGTTTTACCTGCTCCTGTACATCTTCAAACTCTGAGCTGAGAAGCTCTATGAAGATAGGGACAGCTCCTGCTTGAATCACAATCCGAGTCTGATGGGAATTTCCAGAGGCAATGTTTGTCAGCACCCAAGCAGCTTCAAACTAGAACATGAAATACAGGGGCAACATTCACTAGCAGCATTCAGTAGCATACACAAGTAGCAGGAAGTGTAAACATCTTCTATAAAAAATGAACATTACAGAAAATTATCGTGTAACTAAACAAATTAATTGAGCTAAATTTGCAAACATTTTCAAGAATAGGGATGTAATTTTAATATATTAATGAGAGATGATTTACAGAAACAATATAAATTTTCCATGGCATCTCAACCATCATTTATTTTTGTTATGAAGTTCTACAAAAGCTTTTACTTTGTTCCATTCCCTTTACTCTTTGCCAAAGGGACCTATATACAAGAATGGAACCCTTACATAAGAGTTTTCACACAGGGATAATTCTCAGAGCCTCTCAAGTCTCCCCGTTCAATGCACTGGTCAGCCATCTACCCGAACATGCACTCAGAACCAGAGATGGAAAAATAAGTCTGCTTGATACAAGCTTATTGATACATGGAAGAAAGAATCTATTAGGAACAAATCTATTAGATTTTAGAATATATTAGGAACGAATATTACGATTTTCCTAACCGCTTTCCGTGGTGTTTCCTTCTAATTATGACCTGATACTACTCTACAATAAGGAATTTAACATTTCTTTAGTTACCCCTGTATCACTGCTAGGATTTATTAGTGCATGATGTATTTAAACACAAACGCACACGCACACTTAGTTAAATTAAGATCTTGAATTAACAAAATCCACATAATTAAACATTACAAATATTTTAAATAAAAACAATATTATTTAGGTTAAAATGTATGGTTTCGTAAAACATTTACCAGAAATGTTTACTGTGTCAATGGAAATGTCCCACCCACCACAATTTGATTTGGTTCCCAAAGTCATATGGAAATGACTATATTTGCACTAGCACATTGCTACAATGTGCTAGTGCATGAGTCAAAATAAGATTATCTAGAAACCAATTTACAGTACAACCAAAGAATTATAGTTGAAATGCAAAAAAGAAAACAGCATCAATAGCTGAAAAGTAAACAAGATGTTACAAATTGTTCCAATTTTAACATTAGTAATGAATTTTTAAATATAAATTATTCTTTATTCTTCAATAATATCCCTTAAAAGGTTAATTTGCTTGACAATACCACTATTCATGGCTTCAGTACTACGGATCTATCCTGCAACAGTCACTAACCTGCACATTAGAATTAATGATTAAATCAAATATAGTAAAGGCATACACAGAACCATACGGGGATAAAATCAGGGCTCAGCAAGTAAGAGGAAGGTCTGTTTTCAAACTGCAATTTTTAACTTTCTGTTAATAATTTGCATTTGCAACTTTCTTAAAATAAATGTGCATTGTTCTGTGACAAACAGGATAGGCTGCAGTGAGGCTTCTGGTATTTCTGATGTCAGACTGCAATTGATATCTTCAGTGAACTAGGAAGCAACAAGGAGAGTTCACAGAACAGGGGAGGATAATTTCTTTAAAAAGAGACAGTTAAGATTAAAATTTATTTACATTCCTGTAATTTTTCTTCTCTGAATTGGGCACCTGGTGCTCCATCATTTATTATAACTGAGTTACTTTTACTCATCTTCCAAGCAGAGACTCTCCTCTTTTTTAAACACACCCCCTCACCCTCTAGCTTTACAATGTACAGCCATCAAGTGGAGCTGCTCAGAGCACGGATAGCATCTCCAACTCCACCACCAAATGCACAAACTGAGAAGAAGTTATATGGCCTCACTAATAAACATTATGAATGATTAAGCAATCTCCTGGCAACGTACTTTTACTTATTCACTTATTGTAGAACAAAATTTAAAAGAGACTTACAGCAAAGCCTGAACCCAGTATGAGGGAATCAAGATTTTCCATCTTTCTACAGAAAAGATAAATAGCTACATCTATTGCTAGTGTCCCAGTATATGATTTGCCTCTGGAAGAAACAGGAATACTCCCCTTACACTACCCCCTGCCCCCGCAAAAAAAAATCTTAAAAAATGTAGGGGATGATAGTAGTGATGAAGACCAGAGTTCGGCATGAGCATTCATGCTGGAATCTCATGAAGTAATGCTGTGTGTGCTTTAAAGCTTTGCTGAATTGGTTTTACATCTTGCAACAAAATGATGCACTCTCCTCCCTTGATGCAGACATTTTAGTGCAGAATCACAGCCCTCTGATTTGTCCACTGAAGCTCTCAGGTTCACAGCATAAGAACTAGACACTCAGCAATAGCACGTCGATGAAAGCTGCTGTCAGATTCAATAAGATGGCAGGGTAGGCTGATCTGGCATGAAAGGAAAGTGGAAGGAGATGCACCTCAACCTGAAGTGTTCAACTGTTTTGGTGGTCTACTGGCACATGCAGGCTGACAGTATTGGCTAGGCCGATTGTTAAGAAAAGCAATCAGCAAGTGTGGTAAGAAGGCAGTCTGGATTAGACTACATTGACCAATGAGAGGCCAAACAGAAAACAAAAGATCTATTGGCACTAACAGATTAGCAGTGTGGGCTAGGTCACTTTGCTGCATATTATGAAAAACAGAGAAAGCAATTGTAAAATGGAGGACTAGATTAGGCCACGCAGATACATCCCCTTATCTCCCTTAGGGTGCCAGGGGAATAGAGGGTTAACTGTCACCAGCAGGCTGCAGTCTAGGCCAGACTGCTCTGCTGACTCAATGAGACAAAACCAGTGTGAGGAGTGACTGAAATATGAAGAAATGGCAGGCCAGGCCATGCTGCATAAACCCACTTCTGAAGGAGAGGTCTGGGGAACAAATATCTGTGCACATAACCCTGAGCCTTCTCTGATGTAATGGTAATTGGTACTAAGTATGGGGAATGGAACCATTCAAGTATGGGGGGGGGGTTGTTCGTTTCTTTTAAACGGAGAGTTTTCAAGATACCAACAAGGACGAGCTAAGTCTCTTTGGGTATGTCTACACAACAAAAAAACAACCATGGTTGGCCTGTGCCAGCCGACTTGGGTTTGCAGGGCTTGGGCTGCGGGGCTGTTTCTTCGCTGTGTAGACTTCCGGGCTCTGGCTGGATGCTGAGCTCTGGAACCTTGCGAGATGGGAGAGTCCAAGAGCTCAGGCTCCAGCCCAAGCCCAGAACTTCACATTGCAATGGAACAGCCCCACAGCCCAAGTCAGCTGGCACAGGCCAGCCACAGTTTTTTCTTTACTGTGTAGACATACCCTTTCTGGAACGTCTGGGGCAACACACCTGGTTACTATGGCAGGCTGAAATCGATAGGGCATCCTGCACAGTAGGTTACAACTCCTGGATACCATAATTCATCCCAGATTGTTTTTTTCAGAATACCAGCTCCTGCTACTTAATTTCTACTCCAAGCAACTAAAGGCTTGCCTGCTAAGTTGCTGCTGTTTGAGTCAGCCCTTGTTGCCAAGTTTCACCTTGAGGGAGGGCATGAGTAAACAAGGAGCTACTGGCTTGGAAATTTTGCAAAGCTGTCCAAAATTTCTATCCCAAGCAGCCAAAAGTTTGCCTGCCATACTACTGCAGAGTGGGAGAGGTGGTGCATTACTGTACAGCTGGGCTGCAAGCAGAAGCCCCTTTGATCTTAGCTGGGTCTGCTACACTGTGAACAAGGACAAAACAGGTAATATCTGGCAGACTCCTGTTGTCAAAAACCCTCTGCCAACTGGGGGCATCAAGACGAAAAAATAAAAACCAACAGAAAAAGCTCTTGCCTGGAGACAGAGAGGCATAGCGAAATCTTCTGTTTCTTCAAGTGAGGCAATCATTTATCTGAACAGCTTCTCTCGCTAGTAACTACATTGTGAAGCTAGAGGAAATTCCTGTATTTTTGGTTATTTGGGGGGGAGGGGGAGAAGATGAGGAAGACAAGAACTCCTTGCTCAGAAGATGAGGAATAAGTCAGGTGTAATAGGTTTCAGAGTGGCCGCCATGTTAGTTTGTATCAGCAAAAAGAATGAGGAGTACTTGTGGCACCTTAGAGACTAAGAAATTTATTTTGAGCATAAGCTTTCATGGGCTAAAGCCCACTTCATCAGATGCATGCAGCTGAAAATACAGTAGGAAGATAGATATAGATATATACAGAAAACATGAAAAATGGGTGTTGCCACATCAACTCTAATGAGACTAACTGATTAAGGTGGGCTATTATCAGGAGAAAAAAAACTTTTGTAGTGATAATCAGGATGGCCCATTTCAAACAGTTGGCAAGATGTGAGCAACAGTAAGGGGAGAATTAACTTGTGGAAATAGTTTATAGTTTGTATAATGACTCATCCACTCCCAGTCTTTATTCAAGCCTAAATTAATGGTGTCCAATTTGCAAATTGATTCTACTTCTGCAGTTTCTCATTGGAGTCTGTTTTTGAAGTTTGTTTGTTGAATAATTGAGACTTTTAGGTCTGTATTTCAGTGACCAGAGAGGTTGAAGTGTTCTCCGACTGGTTTTTGAATGTTATAATTCTTGATGTCTGATTTGTGTCCATTTATTCTTTTATGTAGAGACTGTCCGGTTTGGCCAATGTACATGGTAGAGGGACATTGCTGGCACATATCACATTGGTAGATGTGCAGGTGAATGAGCCTCTGATAGTGTGGCTGATGTGATTAGGTCCTATGATAGTGTCCCCTGAATATATATGCGGACAGAGTTGGCAACGGGCTTTATTGCAAGGATAGGTTCCTGGGTTAGTGTTTTTAATGTGTGGTATGTGGCTGCTGGTGAGTATTTGCTTCAGGTTGGGGCGCTGTCTGTAAGCAAGGACTAGCCTGTCTCCCAAAATCTGTGAGAGTGAGGGATTATCCTTCAGGATAGGCTGTAGATCCTTGATGACAAACATCTACAAAATCTCTATCAAGCGTTCTTACAACTACAATACCCACCTGCTGAAGTGAAGAAACAGATTGACAGAGCCAGAAGAGTACCCAGAAGTCACCTACTACAGGACAGGCCCAACAAAGAAAGAAACAGAAAGCCACTAACTGTCACCTTCAGCCCCTAACTAAAACCTCTCCAGCGCATCTTCAAGGATCTAGGACTATTCTGAAGCATGATACCTCACTCTCAGAGATCTTGGGAGACAGGCCAGACCTCGCTTAGCCCACGAAAGCTTACGCTCAAATAAATTTGTTAGTCTCTAAGGTGCCACAAGTAATCCTCGTTCTTTTTCCAGGTGTAACAGATCATGGAGCACCTGATGCCCCACAGGGAAAAAACGTATCTCTACCCTCTACAGACCAGTGTATGGGACGTTTAACACATTTATAGGCTTAACTTAGTTTACATTTTGCCTTCAATGCTCAGTATAGATTCAAACACAGGAGATGTAATTTGCACAGTAGGGTAGCCAAAATTTTGCCCAATTTAGGGCTGCATTTACAATGTGTCAGGATGTGGAGGACTGCATCTACGCATAACGAAGCACTATTTCACCTATTCTTATCTTACATACAGAAAAGTGGTCCATGGAGATTACAAATTCCAATCTGAAGAAGTATCAGAGGGGTAGCCGTGTTAGTCTGGATCTGTAAAAGCAGCAAAGAATCCTGTGGCACCTTATAGACTAACACGTTTTGGAGCATGAGCTTTCGTGGGTGAATACCCACTTCGTCAGATGCATGTAGTGGAAATTTCCAGGGGCAGGTATATATATGCTAGCAAGCAAGCTAGAGATAACGAGGTCAGTTCAATCAGGGAGGATGAGGCCCTGTTCTAGTAGTTGAGGTGTGAAAACCAAGAGAGGAGAAACTGGTTCTGTAGTTGGCAAGCCATTCACAGTCTTTGTTCAATCCTGAGCTGATGGTGTCAAATTTGCAGATGAACTGAAGCTCAGCAGTTTCTCTTTGAAGTCTGGTCCTGAAGTTTTTTTGCTGCAGGATGGCCACCTTAAGGTCTGCTATAGTGTGCCCAGGGAGGTTGAAGTGTTCTCCTACAGGTTTTTGTATATTGCCATTCCTAATGTCTGATTTGTGTCCATTTATCCTTTTCCGTAGAGACTGTCCAGTTTGGCCGATGTACATAGCAGAGGGGCATTGCTGGCATATGATGGCATATATTACATTGGTGGATGTGCAGGTGAATGAACCAGTGATGGTGTGGCTGATCTGGTTAGGTTCTGTGATGGTGTCACTGGTGTAGATATGTGGGCAGAGTTGGCATCGAGATTTGTTGCATGGATTGGTTCCTGAGCTAGAGTTATTATGGTGCGGTGTGCAGTTACTGGTGAGAATGTGTTTCAGGTTGGCAGGTTGTCTGTGGGCAAGGACTGGCCTGCCACCCAAGGCCTGTGAAAAGTGTGGGATCATTGTCCAGGATGGGTTGTAGATCCTTGATGATGCGTTGGAGGGGTTTTAGCTGGGGGCTGTATGTAATGGCCAGTGGAGTCCTGTTGGTTTCTTTCTTGGGTTTGTCTTGCAGTAGGAGGCTTCTGGGTACAAGTCTGGCTTTGTTGATCTGTTTCCTTATTTCCTCGTGTGGGTATTGTAGTTTTGAGAATGCTTGGTGGAGATTTTGTAGGTGTTGGTCTCTGTCTGAGGGGTTAGAGCAGATGCGGTTGTACCTCAGTGCTTTGCTGTAGACAATGGATCGTGTGATGTGTCCGGGATGGAAGCTGGAGGCATGAAGGTAGGCATAGCGGTCGGTAGGTTTTCGATATAGGATGGTGTTAATCTGACCATCACTTATTTGCACCGTGGTGTCAAGAAAGTGGATCTCCCGTGTAGATTGGTCCAGGCTGAGGTTGATGGTGGCGTGGAAGCTGTTGAAATCGTGGTGGAATTTTTCCAGAGTCTCCTTCCCATGGGTCCAGATGATAAAGATGTCAATGTAGTGTAGGTAGAGAAGGGGTGTGAGTGGACGAGAGCTGAGGAAGCGTTGTTCCAGGTTGGCCATAAAGATATTGGCATATTGTGGAGCCATGCGGGTGCCCATAGCAGTGCCACTCATCTGGAGATATATCTGAAGAAGTTATTCATCTTGTGCAGTAAGGATGGTTCTTCGAGATGTGCCCCCCTATGGATGCTCCACTGTAGGTGTATCTGTGTCCCTGCGCTGCTGATTGGAGAATTTTGGTAGCAGCGTCCGTTCAGCTCACGCATGCACTATCTCCCCCTTGTGGTCTGCCATGAGGCTAACCAGCACTGTGCAGGCGAACCCTCCTCAGTTCTGTCTCTACTGCAGAGTGTATTGTGAGAACTCCAAAGGAGAGGGGAGGAAGGTGAGTCATGGAGCACCCATAGGGACACACACCTCAAAGAACCACTGTTACTGCACAGGGTGAGTAACTTCTTCTCTTCTTCAAGTAGTGTCCCTATGAATGCTCCACTGTAGGTGACTCCCAAGCAGTATCCTCCACTGAAGGCTGGGGCTTTGGAGTCAAGTCTGTGATGGATGACAGTACCGTGGCATCTTCAGCAGAGTCCCCAAGATGTTAGTGTTCTGCAAAATGTATGTGCAGATGCCCAGGTAGATGCTCTTCAGATTTTTGATACAGGGATACCCTTGGAGAAGGCGACAGATCTCGCAGAATGTGTGCAGATTATAAATGGGAGTACAAAATGACGAATCTGATAGAGTTGGATACAGTCCAAGACCCATTTATAGAGTCTTTGAGCTGAAATCACTGGGCTTCTAGACTTGTCCACGATGGAGAGGAAGTGTCTTGGAGATTTTCTAAAAACCCTTATCCTATCCAAATAAAAGGTCAAAGCTCTCCTTACACTGAGCATATGGAAGATGACTTCTCTATTATCCTGGTGAGGTTTGAGATAAAAGGCTGGAAAATGAATGAGTTGGTTCACGTGAAATGTGGAAGTTACTTTGGGGGTGAACTTCGGATGTGGTCTAAATGCGACTGTCAGGAAAGAATACTGTGAAGAGGGAATGCGCCATTAGGGCAGCTCTCTCCCTATCCTTCTTGCCAAGGTAATGGCGGTCAGGAATGCCATCTTCATGGGAAGGTGAGTTAAAGTGCAAGTGGCCATGGGTTCAAAGGGCAGTCTAATCAGTCCTTTCAATAGTAGATTGGGATCTCATTGTCTGGTAGGAAGCCTAGATTGTGGAAAGAAGTTTGATACGGCCTTGAAAAACCTCTTTATATAGTCGGTGAGAAAAAACTGAGTACTCTTCTACCTACTGGTGGAAGGTCACTATTGCTGCTAAGTGTACTTTCAGCCAGCTAAGACAATCCTGATTTCTTGAAATTCAGCAAATAGTCTAGGACTATGGGTAGAGTGACTGTATCCAGGGTGACTCTTTGGACTGGCATCAGATCCAGAATCTAGTCCACATCTATACGTAAGTACGAGGGGTAGTCACTTTCCTGCTGTGTAATATCACTTCCTGTACCTCTTCAGAGCATGATGTTTCTATATGCTGGAACCATAAAAGAGCAGGCTTTGAGCCATAATATCTGTAGGTTGGGATGGAGAGTACATCTCATTCTGGGAAAGGGGGTAAGAAGTGGTTGGAAGAGTCAATGGTGGACACAGCACCAGCTGTGTCAGCTAAGGGTACCATGATTATCTTGGCCAGGTGGAAGCAATCGGTATGATTGCTTTTTCTCTTTTTATTTTCAACAAGATTTTCAGCAATAGAGGAAATGGAGGAAAGGCATAAATAAGGCCCTTCTCCCATGAGAGAAGAAGAGCATCCCTCATGAATTGCTGGCTGATGCCCGCTCTGGAGCAGTACTATGCGCATTTCTTGTTCTGGTAAGTAGCAAAGAAGTCTACTATTAGTGCCCCCCATTGTTGGAGTCAGTCATGGAGTATCACTGAGTCTATCTCCCACTCGTGGTCATGTGGGAATTTGTGGCTGAGACTGTCCACTGTTGTGTTGAGTACTCCTGGTAGGTAAGCCACTGATATTGTAACATTGTGGGAAATGCACCAGTTTCAGAGTTTTAATGCTTCCATACAAAGAGAGGGCAACCTAGCACCTCCTTGATGGTTTATGGAATACTTGCACATTATATTGTCCATCATGACTATGGCTCTATGTTTGTCACAGATTCCGTGGATTTCCATGACTTCTGCAGCAGCCTGGATGGCCTGGAAGCCGCCTGAGCAGCTCAGGCAGCCCCTGGAGCAGTCGCACTGGCTGCTGCTGGGGCAGTGTCGGGCCCCGCCGCCCCTCAGCAGTAGGAGTTGGGAGGGGCTCAGGGCTCGGGTGCAGGGCCGTGCTTACCGGGGGCTGAGGGCCCTCCCTGGAAGGGCGACAGGGAATCCCCTTCCTCAGCTCCTAGCTCTATGTGCCTCCTCTGCCTGCAGGCACCACCCTCAGTTTCTAGCCAATGGGAGCTGCAAACTGGGGCTTGGGGTGGAGCCGAGGCAGCACTGTGCAGGAGTGGTTTGATTTTGGTGAGCATCAACAGGAGTTTGTCTGTCTATGTTGTCTTTGTTCAATCTACAAACTGAAATGAACTATGCTTGGAGACATTTCATGCAAAGGCTGGCATGAGCTATCACTGATGTGCCCCAGAAGCTGAAGGCAATGTCTGGCCGATACCTGAGGGCTGGATGGCACTGTCTTTATAAGTGTGGCGAAACAGAGGAATCTGTGTTGTGGGAAGAGCACTCTCGCTCAGAGCAGAGATCAGCTCCTATGAATTCTAGTCTCTGTATCGGCATTAATGTTGATTTTTGTGCATGGATTTGTAGGCCCAGATTCTTGAATAGATCCAGAGTGGTATGGATAACTTGCTGGGCTTCGAAGGAATGCCCCCTGAGGAGACAATCATTCAGGTAAGGTAGAGCATAGTGCCCTGGGAGTGCAGGTGGGCTGCCATCACAGAGAGGACCTTGGAGAATACTTGGGGGGCCAATGAGATGCCAAAAGGGAGTATCCTGTACTGGTAGTGGTCCTGGCCTAGGGTGAATCTGAAATATCTTCTCTGACATGGTATGATCGAAATGTGGAAATAAGCATCTTGGAGGTCGAGGCTGTGAACCAATCTCCTTTTTCTAACATTGGAATAATCATCGCCAAAGTGACCACCTTGAAAATATTCTTCTGCCAAAAAGATTAAGGTGCTTCCAGTCTCAGTAACAGAAGGTGGATTTCAGGTGATGCTGACAGCTTCTTGAATTCACCATATCCACAATGATCAAATTGGGAGGGAAGGGGCACGCAGCTGAGAGAAGGGAAAGTCTATCTTTCACTGGCAGGTAATAATTTATATTGTCCTGCTTACATGTTGGCAGGACCAGTGCTGGGGTCTGCCATATGAGTTTTGCAGGTTCCAAGGCGGCCTTGTTATTAGGAAGGGCTACTCTGAACAATGCAGAGGGGTGCAGAATGTCCAGTAGGCTTATGGTGTGACCTGGTCACCTCTTGTAATGGTAGTTGTAACACATCTGCCACCCTCCGAGCTAGCTCCTAGAAAAGCTTGAAGTCATCTGCCAACGACAGAGGGGGGGTATCACTCTCTCATCTGGCAATGAAGATGAGAAGTTGGTCTGCTTGGTAATCTCCTCCTTGACTTCAGGCTCTTGTTCCTCTCTTAACTGTTCAGGGGGCTCAGACATCCTCAACACAGCAGCTGAAGGAGGGGTCTAATGGGTTCCTGATAGGCCAACCTAGAGCCATGGGAGGCCCAGTGTCTATATGCCTGCCAAGGGTCACAGTAAGGCCACTGAGAGGGTGAGAAGGGCCTAGGGTTACCAATTGTCTAATTACACAAACCCAAACACCCTTGCCACTCCCTCTTCCCTGCCCCTTACCCAAGGCCCCACCCCACTCACTCCATTCCCCCTCCCTCTGTGGCTTGCTCTCCCCCACTCTCATCTCACTTTCACCATGCTGGGGCTGAGGGGCTTGGCGCGTTGGTGGGGGCGAAGTGTGTGGGCTCTGGGCTCGGGTACAGGTGCAGAAGGGAGTGCAGGGTGCAGGCTCTGGCTGGGAGGTGCTTACTTCAGGCTGCAGCACAACAGGGCCAAGGGAAGCTCCCTGCCTGCCCTGGTCCCACACTGCTCCTGCAAGTGCCACCCCCGCAGCTCCCACCAGTCGCAGTTCCCAGCCAATGGGAGCTGCAGAGTCAGTGCTCAGAGTGGGAACAGCATGCAAAGCCCCCTGGCCTCTCCAGAGGCCGCAGGGACAAGCTGGCCACTTCCGGGAGTGGCACAGGGCCAGGACAGGCAGGAAGCCTGCTTTAGCCCCGCTGCATTGCTGGACTTTTAGTACCTAAAATCCCCCGGTTTGGTTTCAGTAGCCTCCGGGAGATGGGGCCTGATTCCAGGAGACTCCTGGCAAAATAAGAAGGCTTGGCAACCCTAGAACGGCCCCAGAGAGAATGCTACCACGGCAGCCCATACCAAGGAGGCTGGGGGTCAGATGGGCAGTACAGCTAAGGTCCATGCTGAAAATGAGTACTGTAGGGTAGATGAGAGGCATTGTGGGAGATTATGTCCTCTTGTTCATTGCCTGACTCAGCACTCAAAAATGGGGGTGCATGGCATGTCGTCACTAGCAAGTCTGGAGCTTTGGATGGACTCAGCAGCAGGGCCCTGGTAACAACCAGAGGTGAATCCAGTTTGTCAGACAAAAGGTCTGTCACATGCCAGAAGTCCGACAGTGCTACAGTCAGTGTAACCAGTAGCATTTGGCAGAACTGAGACATATGCACTGAAGGAGTTGGTGATGCCGTCCTGATCGCAAGGTTCACTGGTGCATGGCATGCAGACAACGGTATCAACGTTGTTGTCTGCACTGAAGGAGCCTTCCCTATGATGGATTCTCTAGTTTTCTTGCACTGAGGCAGTACCAGGGATTCTTTGCTAGTGCCCGTCGGGTCCTTAGGTAGCCAAACGTGTTCTGTCAGGGTAGTACTGTGTGAGCTCTTGGTACCAGATTTAGATGGCTTCAATGATGTTAGTACCGATGATACTGAGGGGGCCAGAGATACTTTTCGGCTCGGTCAGGGCTTGCTGTGAGGATTCACAGGCCTTTTCATAGAGGTCTTGTGACAGTGGTTCATGGTTGACTTTTTAAGCTCATCTCCCTTAGATATAGAGTTGTGGTGAGGATTCTTGCCATTCGGAGCCTCGGTGCAGCTTAAAGGGTGGTTGGAGGGCCACTTCCATTAGGAGAAGCTTGAGTCTCAGTTCTCTATTCCTTCTGGATCTGGGTTTCAGTTGTTGGCCAAAACCACACACTTCTGTGGGATATGGTTCTCTCTCAAGCAGCAGACGCACTGTGAATGTCAGTCAGTCACTAGGACAGATTCTTTGCAAATGAGACACTTCTTGAAGCCCAGTGAACCAGGCATACCCCCGTCCATGAAAGGCGGTAGGGCAAAGAAAAAGTTTAACATAAAGGGTTTTTTTTTAGCTATATAAATAAATAAAAAGTGAAAAGTGAAAGAAGAAAAGGGAGCTCTAAAAAGATTAGAGAAACAATTAATAATTCTATAGAATGCAATGATCCACTAACAGTCAGCTAAAGCTCCAACTCTAGCCACGGGCAGCTGAGAAGAGTTCACATGTGCAATGCTGGTTAGCCTCTTGACAGACCGGGGGGGGCGGGGAGGAGGAGAAGAATGAAAGACGGCACATGCACAGGTCAAGTGGACCCTGCTACCAAAATTATCTGATCAGCAGCAGAGGGATGCAGATACACCTACAGTGGAGCATCCATCAGGATACTGCTCAAAGAAGAAGCAGTGTTTCCCATTACAGTGGAGGCCACCTAGTGCAAGAGTATTGTGTGAAGAGATCCTAATATATCACACCCTTCTATTACAGAGGAAAGAATCCATGGCCTGTACTGAAGAACTCCATAAGGCAGCATTTAACCTGCACACTGCACTGAAAAAGTACCGGTTATTGTATGAATTTTGAAAGAATATTTATTCCACCCCACTTATTTTTTAAATTCAACTACCATTAATCTGTGTAGACTTGGTATGGTTAGGCCAGATTTCCTTCCTTTCCCTCTATTTTCTACTGCCCAGGAAAAAATTCCAGCTACAATGAACCAGAGTGAAAGTGAAAGGAATTCCCAAGGCACAGACTTGTGGCAAGGGAGATTTAAGTTCTATTCTAAACCATAATCACATTTCCAAAACTAACAAGAAAAGTTACAGATTTCCTACCTTTATCACCTTGGAAGTTATCTATATTCAGGTCTAAATTTTTCATTCTGGATTGGCATAAAAACAGTTGCTAACCTGCTCTGTAACTGTTGATCTTCAAGATGTGTTGCCCATGTCCATTCCACTTCAGATGTGCACACACCCAGTGCACCAGAGACACAGATTTTTCCATCAGTGATACCTGTCGGAGTGGCGTATGCACTCTCTGCTCCCTCATACTGTTACACAACAGTATAACAGGTAGAGCCACCACAGACCCTGTCTCCCCAGGTCCTTCTTACCAGACAGACGCTGATAGAGCGGTGAGAGGGTAGGTCATGGAATGGACACGTGCAACATCTCGAAGAACAACAGCTACAGAACAGGTCAGTAACTGTGCTGTCTTCATGTGATTGCACATGCCATTCCACTTCAGGTGACTCATAAGTAGTTCAATCCAGAGGTAGGTTTCAAAGTCTACCTGAACGAGGATTGAAGAACTACTCATCTGAACTTGGCAACATCTCTGGACTGCTGAGATACAGCATAATGAGTTGCAAAGGTAGGTACCAATGACCAAGTTGCAACCCTACAAATATTTGCTATAGGCACTTGAGCCAAAAACACTCCAGAAGCTGCTTGAGATTTTGTAGTCGGCACTACCACTCTGCTTGGAGAGGGAATATCAGCAATGTCAAAGCACATACTTAATGCAGGATGAAATCTTCTGCACTGAGACTGTAAAGCCTTTCATCTTGTCTGCAACTGACACAAACAACTGTGAAGATCTGAAATACCTCATTTTAAGTAAAAAGCCAACGCCCTTCTAGCACTCAAGGTATGCAATCTCTCCTCATCCTTATGAAAATAGGACTTAGGAAAGAAAGTTCCTAAATATATGGCTTGATTGAGGTGGAATTACGATATTACTTTAGTCAGAAATTTCAGATGTGGATGAAAGTACAACTTTTCCTTATAAAAATCTGCACAAAGACGTTCAGCTACCAAAGCTCATAACTGCCTCACTCTTTCCACAGTAGTAATAGCTGCCAAAAAATGCTACCTTTCATAGAGCTATACAGCAAATAGCAAATAGCCATGGGTTCAGAGCGAGGACACATCAACTGACTTAGCACCACATTTAAGTCCCAAGAAGAAATGGGATCTATGACGCAGGGATATAACCTGACCAGACCCTTTAAGAATCAGACTGGCAATTGGAGGTGGAAAGTAAAAATAGCTGCCAGGTGAATTCTGATTAAACTAATCAATAGGCCTTGTTGACCATAAGGAGACTCATTTCCACTTCAACATATAAGCTTACTAGTAGAGGGTGTTTTGCACATTCCTCTGCCTTACCCATGGAGCATCCAGGCCATCAGATGGAGAGCGAGTACTCCTGCAGGTACTGTAACTGCATGACAAGCTCAAACTGACTTTAACCAGCCTGACAACTTCGAGATGAAGTCTGGCATATTGAACCACATACATGCAGAAGGTCGTGTGTCCCAGTAGTCTGAGGCAATTTTTTACTATTGTAAACAGATGAGCTTTTAGATCTATGGAAATGTTTAACATTGTCAGGAATCTGGCTTGAGATTAGGAATGCCCTGGCTACTGCAGAATCCTATAATTTGTTCTCTGAACTGGGAAGACGACTGACTAGTCCTCATTAATCAACAGATCTGAACTCCAAAGAGGAAACAGACCCTGGATAGATCTCATAACAGCCAGTCATGTAGGTGAGGAAATACTTGCACACCTTGTTTCCTTAGGAATCCTGCAACCACCACCGTGGATTTTGGCAGCAGACAGGTCAAAGAGTAGGACTGTAAACTGATAATAGATGTTGTTGACCAGAAGTCTTAGGAATTTCTGGAGTCTTGGATGGATTGCCACACAGAAATATGAGTCATTCAAGTCAAGGGCAGCATACCAGTCACTGGAATCCAGGGAGGGGATGATGGTGGCCAGGGCAACTGTTCAAAACCTTATTTCCTTTATATATTTGTCCAAACTTCCCCGGGAGGATGGCCTGAGACCTCATTTTGCCTCTGGAAACAGGAAGTAATATGATTAAAAACGCTTCCCTCATTGGGGGGAGGGTGATAACCTCTTCTAGAGCCCCCAAAAGAGAAGAGACTGCATTTCTCAGAGGACACCCTCATGACAATGGTCCCTAAAGAGGGACGGGTCAAGGAGGAAGAGATGGAAATATACTGCCAGGTGTATCCCCATTCCTCACTACTTCGGACCCAGCATCTCTGGTAATATGCAAGCAAGCAAATAGGAAGCAGGATTCTCTATTTTTTCCAACAGGGTAAGGAGAAACTTGAATGCTATGATCTGGTACTCTGTGCTTGACAAGACCATTCAGATAGTTTGGGTTTCCCTGATTGTTTGGAAGAATCTGCTGAAGAAAACTGATAAGGAATTGGTCTTCTCCCATGGTTCTTTCCTTGTTTTCTAGATTGGTCAGGCTGTCTTAGTGGAAAAGGCAGGTATCTATGTAGAAACTGAGGGTGGAAATGCTTTCTTTTAAGGAATGGTATGTAAAATTCCCAATAATTTCAATGTGGTCCTCAAATTTTAAGACGGTGGAGCATCTCATCTAGCTTCTACATGAATGTAGGACCTTTGGAGGGGAAAGCCTGTATCCTCTGCTGGACCTCCTGTGGAAAACCCAAGGACTGAAGCCATAAACATCTGTGCATAGATACTGCAGATGCCATGACTTTAGCCACTAAATATGCCCTAAGGATGCTTGCAGAGAGGTCCGGCTTGCCCTTAGTCTAACAGAGCCTGGAATTCTTGTCTTGCATCCTTTGACAACTTATCTAAGAACTTCTGCATATTATCCCAGACAGAGAAGTCATATCTGGCCAACAATGCTTGTTGGTTAGCAATGTGAAATTGTAGACCAGACGTGGAACACATTTTCCCACCAAAAATGTCAAATTTCTTTGCATCTTTGTCTTTGAGGGTAGAAAAGGGACAACCCTGATACACACTCATTTACTGCCAAGACACCAAGGAACCTGACGAGGGATGCTCATAGTCTTAAGGATATAGTACCTTCTTTATGTTCTCTTGACTGTTGGAGGCAGCAAGGATGGCATATGCCACAAGGACCTTATAGGCTCTAGGATGGCCTTGTTGATAGGGAGAGAGACTCTAGAATGACCTGCTAACTCCAGAATGTCCACAAGTCCATGAGGACTCTCCTGGACTATCTCAACAGGGATCTCAAGAGAGGTAGCTACTCTCTTTAAAAGGTCTCTCTAAGCTCTGTAGTCATCTTAGACTAGTGATGTATCTCCAGGAGCAACAATCTCATCAGGCAATGACAAAGAGAAATGCAAAGGAGGCTTAGGCTGATCCTCCTGCACTGTAGTGAGTGTATGTTTCGTAGCTCGGAGGCTTAAAGGGTTTCGCTCAGTACTGAAGCCATACTCCTGGACCTCATCATGTGAGTTAGGATGCTGCCTGGCAGTAGATCTAAAAGTAGAATATCTGGAAGCAGGAGGTATGCCTCAAGGGTTCCAACAGGGCTACGGGTATGGCATAGGACCCCAGCCTTGAATGTTCCAAGGTTTCCTTAATCTGGACTGTCTTGGGACACGCAATAGGAACCAGTAACGAAACTCTCTCAATGAAAAAGGGAAGTGTCATCATCTATCTCAGAAGGGAAGGGCACAAGAATTTAACTCCGACTCTGAAGACGACCCTGAGTTGGCTGACCATGGTAGTGTGCTATATCAAGCAGTGCCAATGTCTATGGGTGCCATTCCTGATATAGCAGTAACAGGGATATCGGTACCATGGTGCTGTTTAGGAGTGAACCTACACTCAAGGTACCAAGGACTGACCACAAGCCTGAGGTAAGTCCATCCTCAGGTCCTGAAGACAGCTCACCTGGTACCAAAGTATCTCCTGTACCACTGGGCAGTCTGATACTGAAAGGCAGAGTAGATCTTGTGCTGCTGCGTAGGCCTCCAGCATCATCGGTACCAAGAGGCTTTCTTGCTTTTGATGTTGTTGCACAGAAGTATTCGAACAGGTCAGTACCAGTGAGCATCTCTTGCCAGAGGACATACTCCCTGTCCTCCTGAGTACTTACCAGGGACTTCAATCATTTAGTGGAGCTAAGTCTTAGCTCCTTGGGTGATTCCAACCTCTTGTGCTTCTTCATCACCAGGGAAAGGGATTGGTGCAGGCATTCCAAAGCAATATCCAGTGGGACAATTCTCAGCTTATGCTGAAGTACTCAGTGCATGCCCCAAGAGGGAAGACTCAGAAGGCTGATGCAGGTGATCCTGCCTCTGTCTTTGTTTATCCAAGGCTTAAAGTCTCCGCAAATTTGGCAGCAGTCTCTAAATGAGGGTCGCTCAGCAGCTTCAATTTTTTGCAGCCATCACAAGGTTTAAACACTGGAAATCAAGGCATATCTTGGTACTGGGCTGTGGCACCCCATAACAATAGTGAACCAATGCCAAAGGAAAAAAAAAAAACAACAAAATGAAATTTATATTAATTTAACTATCTAAAAAGTACCATTAACTATTGACAGAAAGATAAGACATTCCCTGTAAGGGATGAAATCTTGCAGAAGCAAGCTGACATGCTCCAACTACTGATCACAGGTGGTAAGAAGGAAATCAGGGGGACCTAGGGTGGCTCCACACTAGGCAGCAGAGGATGCATGCGTCACCTTGGCAGATCATGCCAAAGAAACTCTTGTGCGTTGCGCATGCACATACCTGAAGTGGAATGGACATGTGCAATCACACATAGGAGAAACAAGACAATAGTTCACTGGTATTTCATCTTTCCAGGCTGGCATTCAAATCCTATTTCTGATACAGAAGAAAGTCAATGTGGTAGTCCCCATCCTAGCCATCATACTATGATCTGACATACTCAGCCTCTTCTCAGAGGCCTAAAGCTGAAATTGCAGGAGTCCTTTGAGTTAAGATTCAGTTTCATTGTTATAGCTTGGGAGGAAGGTGGTGGCTTGCTTAATGTGTACCTGCTACTAACATCCTGACATTAATTTTCATGCTCACCAACTCCATTCATAAAATAGAGGGGGGAGGGGGAATATTGTGCACCTGTAATGTACAATTTTCTTTTCGTTTGAGGAACTCCACAAACCTGGCCACCACTCCTGGTGTGCTGATCACTTCATCAATAGGTGGATTAGGCTCTGTTTAAAATAGAATGTGAAATTAAATACATGAATCTCTTTGCATGGAAATTCCCAAGTGACACCCCCAAAATCCCATTATGTTAATTTCTCTCTTTGTCAAAGAAAATTACATTTTACACTAACATTACTTTGCCCATATCAAGGACAGGGATTTATATCTGCCATAGAAAGTGGAATACAGCACCATGATTTTGGGGATAGCTGGGGGGGGAGAAAAAACACACACACACACACACACGAAAATAAGCTGATTCACAAAACCAACAGGCTCATTTATGAAAATGAAAGACTACTTCCTCTGCAGAGTCATTTTGACACATGTGCATGTGGAGCAGCTGTCTTACAATTTTCCAGAAAGCAGCATGTTTAGGCCACACAAGCATCACCTAGGTCAAATTGTTGTTGTTGTGAGGATAAAACAGCCCAAACCATCTCCTCTCCATTTAATAGTCATAGATTATAGGCCACAAGAGACCATTACAATCACTGAGTCTGACTTCCTGAATAATACAGGCCATAAAACCTCCCACAGGAATTTCTGCGTCAAGACCATAACTTCTTTTTGCCCTTTAGTTTAATCTTTCAGAAAAGATCTGGTCTTTTCATTTAAAGATGTCAAGTGATGGAGTATCCGCCACACCCATAAGAAAGTTGTTCCAGTGGTTGATTACCCTAATTTGAAATTCTGCACCTTATTTCTAGACTAAATTTGTCTAGCTTTAGTTTTCAACTATTGGATCTCATTCATTTAGCAGAAAATGCATAAAGAGCCATCTACTATCAGAAACCTCTTCTCCATGAGGCACTTTTAGCCCAGTCAAGTCATTTAACTTTCTCTTGGATAAACCAAAACAGACCAAGTTTCTTAAGTCTCTCATGATAACACAGGTATTCCAGATCTCAAATCATTCCTGTAGCATCTTCTGAATCTTTTCCGATTTTTCAACACCCATTTTGAAGTACTGACACCAGAAGTGGACAGACTATTCTATAGCAATAGTCTAATGCCACGAACAGAGGTAATAACACTTCCCTACTCCTACTTGACATTCTACTTCTTACAAATCCAAGGATCATGTTTGCTCTCTTAGATACAGCATCATACCGGAGCTTATATTCAACTGGTTATCTACCATTATCCCCAAGTCCTTTTCAGTGTCACTTTATTCCAGGATACCATCTTCTAAGGGTGATCTACATTCTTTATTCCTAGATTCTCCCAGGAGGGGGTAGTCAGGGGACAAGGAGGTGTGGGCCTCAGGCCAAAAAGTTTGCCCACCCCTGCTCTATGCTGAAAACCAACAGAACTATAATCAAAACCAGAACTTCAATGCCTTTGCCAAGTTCACACTTTCCCAACAGTTACAAAACATTCTCAAAACCAGTGCTGCCTACGGTGTCTTAGACAGCTCCATCAGTGACCACTACCTAGTTTACTGAAGAAATGTAAGTAGTGATATCATCATGGACTATAACTGAGGAGAAAATATCTGAGAGTAAAGGGATCTTTAATCTATTTGACAAAGGCATAACGAGAGTCAGTGGTTACACGTTAAAGCTTGGCAAATTCAAACTGCAAATAAGGTGCAGATTAAGTAAAAGCATTTACAATTCTCTATTTGAAATATTTAAATTAAGAAAATATGTCTTTCTAAAAGACAGGCTCTAATTCAACTAGAGGACATTGAGTTTAAACACAAAAATTACAAAGTGAAATTATATGGCCTATGTTATACAAGAAGTAAGATTAGATCACAACAGTTCCTGCTCCTAAAAACCTATGATTCTAAGATATTCATATGGCCTCCAAAACCATCATAGCTGAGGTCCTCACTAACATTAGCGAATATTGTGACTAAATGTGATTGTTTCACTTTTTACCTTGCCTCCCCAACTCCATTTCTTTGTTTTATTCACTTGTTCTCTATCTTAGATTATAAACTCTTTGGGTAAGGGATTGTTCTGTCACATGTGAATAGTCTAATGGCCTAATCAGAGTTTCTAGGTGCTACAATAAAAAATGAATGATTTACCCTCACATGGTAGGGAAGTATTATCCCTATTTTACAGACGGCGACCCAAGATGCAGATTGAGGGATCTGACCATAAATTACACTAGAAAGCCTGTGGCACACCCACAAGTTGAATGATAAGGCTATCCATTCTTGACAATACTCTCTATTCCTCTGCTTCAGTCACGGTACCATAAGCCTCAAAGCATAAGAAACCCATGATAATCTAAAAACTCTTTGGATCTGAGGAATGCAAGTGTACTAAGGTGTGCTTCGAAGTGAATATCTTTTTCTTCTGGCTGAAAGGATAAAGCTTGCACAGATGGAGTTCCGCCTCAAGGAGTGATCTATTCAAGTGCTAAAGGCATACCAGTTGATCAATATTTTAGCCTTATAAGAGGCACAAGATTTAAAGCCCAAACTTCCTGTGGGACTCTGCAGTCCCAGAGGTGGGAAGCCACTCAAGTGGAGGTAGCAGTAGCTATGAAGCTGACTGTGACCCTGAAGTGGGTTAGTGTCCAAAAAGCACACAACACTGGTTACAGTGAGGATCCACAACAGTAATGCCAGGAAACAGAGCAAGCCACACAAGGAGGAACTAGAAATTTAAAAAAAAAAAACTGCTCTCTTTTAAAGTAATAAAAAACTAGCATAACAAATGAAATAAAGGATGGGGGAGGATTATAGAGTCCAAACCAGAGGAGACAGCAGCCAAGACAAGAACAGTCAGACCCACAGATACTTTTAACCTGTCACACTGAAAATTTGGTTCTGAGCAGGCGCATTCAAGTAGTCTTAATAATCAATGCTTTCCAAAAGGATCTAAACCAGCACTCCCTGTGGGCATGATCACATGGGAATCTGCAGAGGAATTTGCTCAAGATGTAGGGTTGTTGTTTTTGAAAAAGCATGTTCAGGAAAGTTTCTATACATGTCGTGAAGGAATTACTGCCCTGATGTTAGAATATGTAGAGAGACTGGCAGGGGTTTGAAAACTATGGTGCTAAGATATCTTTCAGGTCACAAAGACAGTTCACTACCTCATTACTAGAAGAATGAGTGAGTGAGGGGGGATTTGATAGCAGCCTTCAACTATCTGAAAGGGGATTCCAAAGAGAATGGAACTAGGCTGTTCTCAGTGGTGACAGATGCCAGAACAAGGAGCAATGGTCTCAAGTTGCAGCGAGGGAGGCCTAGGTTGGATATTAGGAAAAACTCTCTCACTAGGAGGGTGGTGAAGCCCTGGAATGGGTTCCCTCGGGAGGTGGTGGAATCTCCATCCTTAGAGGTTTTTAAGACCCGGTTTGACAAAGCCTTGGCTGGGATCATTAGATGGAGTTGGTCCTGCATTGAGCAGGAGATCTCTTCCAACCCTAATCTTCTATGATTCTATTATACTAGCTGGAATATAAAATATATCCCCCCACCTCAACGTTACAAGTGTAAGCAGCTTCAGTACTCACCTTTTGAAAGTAGCTTCCGGAATTTCTGAGTGGCTGAGAGCTGCTGCTCTGGGCTATTGGAGAAAATCATCTCAATCATATCAGAGGTGATGACGGCACTCTGGGATTACACAGAGAAAGCAAACTAGTAAATTTTGGATTGAATTCAAAGGGAAGAGATTAGAATAACATTTGCCAACTGTGCTATTGAGTTTAATACTATGTAAGAAGCTAGCCAACAAAAGTGATATTATCGACTGTTAATGTGATCATTCAAAGGGCTTTAGATGGTAGCGCACTATTTTGTGAACCTTTCATCTCTAGAATCCAAATTTTGTTAAGCTATATGAGCAAAATTAGACATTTTCCACATCACAAAACCACCATATAACTGGCAGTATCTTATCAGGAGAAGGAAGAGGAGGGTTGAAATAGTAAAGTTATTGATATATGGGTGTTCGTGGCTAGGATAAGTCAATGCCTAGACCTGTCCATTATGTTTGCTTCAAGCCATTTTTGCAGCACCTCAATTCACACAACCTGTAATTTTAAAAAAGTATAAATGATTTTAGTTCTGGTGAAAGACAGACAACCTTGATGACTGAATTCCTGAGCCTGAACCTCACAGCAGCAGTGCTAGCTCTCTTACACTACTGTGACCAATGTCCTTCAACTTTGATCTGGAGACTTTGTCTACAGCAGGAAAAAAAGGATGCACAGTTCAGCACACATGCAGGTCCACAGGTGGAAGTAGTGTAGAAAGGGCTCAGATCTTCTGACCACCAAGTCATTGAATCCTACTCTAAGAGGGAGACAGATGAAACAGATAAAAATACCTGAGCTTTCTCTGCACTTTCACTTCCACTAGTGAAGAATTATTGGTCTATATTTTGCAAGATAGGTAATTTAGGAGAAGAGGGGAGTTACATTTCAACAGCCCCCTCTCTCTCTGAGATTTTCATGGATGCTAATTTGAGATATTTGCAACTGTAGTTTTTAAAATTAGCACCTGTCCCATTTAGAGTGAAACACCCTCCCATGCTTTACTCCATGTCCATTTCACATAAGCTTTAAAACAAATGGTTACAGCTTTCTATCACTACTGACCTGGGATAAATTTTAGGAGATCTAGCTGTGTGAGTCTCTATCTTGTTAGGGATCCACTGAGCCATCCAGGTTACTCCATTAATGAGTTTTTGGCAGAGCAAAGCAAATCTGCACACTCATTTCAATGGTATTTCTCTGTATGTAATGCAATAACTTTTGAAAACTACAACCACTGAATTCCAAAATGTCAGGGAATGTTCTTAACATCAATGGGCAGATCCCTAGTGATTTTGGTGAAAATCAGTGACTCTTCTCGGGGTTCCAACATTGAGTCACCTTAATCCCCCGTATTCAGCGCAAGACAGACTTGCTTGTGCTCAACTGTGTTTCAGCTCCCCAACACTACCACTCTGAGAGCCACTCAAGCACCCTCCTCTGGACTATGCCAAGCCCTTAAGTTGCCTTTGAGGTTAACAGTAGTTGTACCCCCATTCCCTTAGCCCCTTTGAAGCATTCCCCTGTAGTGTCCAGCCCCTTATCCACTGAACATTCACAGAAAAACCAGGTCTCTCGTTTCTAAAGGCCAGTGAACACACCAGCTTGTATGATTCAACTCAGGATCAGCCCTTAGTTTAATATCAGACACATATTTATACTGAAAACAAGTTTATTATCAAAGATTCAAGACATAGTGAGTAAGGATAATGAAAACAAAAGGTTACATATACAAAGTCATAACACGATTTCTACAGACTAAACCGAACAGGCTAACCTTCTGTCTTAAGACGTTTATCTCATTCCAAATGTCCCCTGCATCATTTTAACCAAGGCTAGTTGTAATCCCATTTTCATGAAGGTAAATCACACTGCCTGATTACTTCTTAGTGCGGGATGAAAGAGCATCTTCCTTATTCTCCATATATCCTTCAGAGTTCACTGTCTGTACCCAGAATCAGGATAACACCCTACACACCCCCATGGCTTATTTTCAGGCATGCTGCCTCCCTGTTGATTTCACAACCCCCTGATGACTTCATATGCAAATGACTCTCCACTGTGTTAGCTTATAATGCTGAATTTACATGCTGACAGAGACAGGTGAATAAACATCTTTTGTCTGACAGAAAACCTGTTTGTCAACTCTGCCTTGATACAGACTTTAAAACATGTTTTCAATAGCTCCTTACATTGTATGTGTACACACATTTCACAATATTAGCAGCCACTAGTGGGTTCTATGCCAAACTAAACAAAGCATGATTTTTAATCACATGTGCGTTTAGATGTTCGGCTGCATGAGTGCTGTCCCTGTGTGCTGTCCCAGCTCTGAGCAGACAGTTTGCACAGCAGACCTCAAGCAAACCACCCAATGACCACAAGACCCGTTAAGGCACGAAGGCACCCAAGCAGGTTTATTGTTGACAAAATATGGTACTGGTATCCTGAAGACTGTACTGGACCACTAATACACCTCTACCTCGATATAACGCTGTCCTTGGGAGCCAAACAATCTTACCGCGTTATAGGTGAAACCGTGTTATATTGAACTTGCTTTGATCCATTGGAGTACGCAGCCCCGCCCCTCCGAAGCACTGCTTTACCGCGTTATATCCAAATTTGTGTTATACCGGGTGGTGTTATATCGAGGTAGTGGTGTATATGTATGCCCATAACAATGGACGCAGCTCAATCAGTGGCAGGACTTCCCACTGCTCTCTAAACTGGCCAAAGACGCTCCCTCTGAGACTCCATTTTATACATGAGTACAAACAAACTACATATTGCCCCTCTGACGTAGTTAACACCTATTAACATAGTCAGTTACCACCCATCACTTGTACATCTCTGTCAATGACACTGTCATCCTGACCTTATCTTTAGGAGGAGTCAGTGTGTTCCTATTACCTTTGGGGAAAGTGTACTATTCTTGGTAAGGGGTATTCTGGTACCACCCTTCTGGAATGTGTTTGCATGTGTATTTTGTGCCGAGCATTTCTTAGGAATGTGTGTTTCTGCAATATCAGCCCTATTCTTGTCAGATTCTGTGAGCAGGGCCTACTTCTTGCTCACATCTTAACTTCGGTTTATCGCAGCAAAGTTCTGAATGCTATTTTAGTCTAGGCCTCATACCAGGCCTCTGACAGAAGGGCTTAAGTTTCAGGCCTTCTCCCTAGTACTATATATTGGCAAGTTTCTCTGCATCACTTGGCCTCAAGAACAAAATCCATAAAGAGTTGTTTCAGACAGCACATTTTACCCAGAGTTTTCCTGGAAAACCAACCAGTCTTTCCACCATGGTGTCAAGTATCAGAGGGGTAGCCATGTTAGTCTGGATCTGTAAAAGCAGCAAAGAATCCTGTGGCACCTTATAGACTAACACATGTTTTGGAGTATGAGCTTTCATGAGTGAATATCCACTTCGTCAGATGCATGTAGTGGAAATTTCCATGGGCAGGTATAATATATATATGTGCAAGCAAGCTAGAGATAATGAGGTTAGTTCAATCAGGGAGGATGAGGCCCTGTTCTAGCAGTTGAGGTGTGAAAACCAAGAGAGGAGAAACTGGTTTTGTAGTTGGCAAGCCATTCACAGTCTTTGTTTAATCCTGAGCTGATGGTGTCAAATTTGCAGATGAACTGAAGCTCAGCAGTTTCTCTCTGAAGTCTGGTCCTGAAGTTTTTTTGCTGTAGAATGGCCACCTTAAGGTCTGCTATAGTGTGCCCAGGGAGGTTGAAGTGTTCTCCTACAGGTTTTTGTATATTGCCATTCCTAATATCTGATTTGTATCCATTTATCCTTTTCCGTAGAGACTGTCCAGTTTGGCCGATGTACATAGCAGAGGGGAATTGCTGGCATATGATGGCGTATATTACGTTGGTGGACGTGCAGGTGAATGAACCAGTGATGGTGTGGCTGATCTGGTTAGGTCCTGTGATGGTGTCGCTGGTGTAGATATGTGGGCACAGTTGGCATCGAGGTTTGTTGCATGGATTGGTTCCTGAGCTAGAGTTACTATGGTGCGGTGTGCAGTTACTGGTGAGAATATGTTTCAGGTTGGCAGGTTGTCTGTGGGCGAGGACTGGCCTGTCATCCAAGGCCTGTGAAAGTGTGGGATCATTGTCCAGGATGGGTTGTAGATCCTTGATGATGTGTTGGAGGGGATTTAGCTGGGGACTGTATGTGATGGCCAGTGGAGTCCTGTTGGTTTCTTTCTTGGGTTTGTCTTGCAGTAGGAGGCTTCTGGGTACACGTCTGGCTTTGTTGATCTGTTTCCTTATTTCCCTGTGCGAGTATTGTAGTTTTGAGAAGTCTTGGTGGAGATTTTGTAGGTGTTGGTCTCTGTCTGAGGGGTTAGAGCAGATGCAGCTGTACCTCAGTGCTTGGCTGTAGACAATGGCTTGTGAGATGTGCCCGGGATGGAAGCTGGAGGCATGAAGGTAGGCATAGAGGTCAGTAGGTTTTCGGTATAGGGTGGTGTTAATGTGACCATCACTTATTTGCACCGTGGTGTCTAGGAAGTGGACCTCCCGTGTAGATTGGTCCAGGCTGAGGTTGATGGTGGGGTGGAAGCTGCTGAAATCGTGGTGGAATTTTTCCAGAGAGTCTCCTTCCCATGGGTTCAGATGATGAAGATGTCATCAATGTAGCGTAGATAGAGAAGGGGCATGAGTGGACGAGAGCCGAGGAAGCGTTGTTCCAGGTCGGCCATAAAAATACTGGCATATTGTGGGGCCATGCGGGTGCCCATAGCAGTGCCACTGATCTGGAGATATATATTGTCATCAAATTTGAAATAGTTGTGTGTGAGGATAAAGGCACAGAGCTCAGCAGCCAGTTGTGCTGTGGCATCATCAGGGATACTTTTCCTGACAGCTTGTATTCCATCTGTGTGCGGGATGTTCGTGTAGAAAGCCTCTACATCCATGGCGGCTAGGATGGTGTTTTCTGGCAGATCATGAATGCACTGTAGTTTCCTCAGGAAATCAGTGGTATCACGGAGATAGCTGGGAGTCCTGGTGGCATAGGGTCTAAGTAGAGAGTCCACATATCCAGACAGTCCTTCAGTGAGTGCCAATGCCCGAGATGATGGGGCGTCCAGGATTTCCGGGTTTGTGGATCTTGGGTAGTAGATAGAATAACCCTGGTCGGGGCTCTAAGGGTATGTTGATTTGTTCTGGTGTTAGTGTAGGGGAGTGTCCTGAGTAGATGGTGCAGTTTCTTAGTGTATTCCTCAGTGGGATCTGAGGGAAGTGGCCTGTAGAATTTGGTATTGGAGAGTTGTCTGACTACCAAAAGAAGGCCGCCAAACCTGTTCATGATGACAACAGCACCTCCTTTATCAGCCTCTTTGATAATAATGTCAGTGTGGTTTCTGGACCAGTCTACAGTGGAGGTCCACTTCCTAGACACCACGGTGCAAATAAGTGATGGTCACATTAACACCACCTTATACACCGAAAACCTACTGACCCCTATGCCTACCTTCATGCCTCTAGCTTCCATCCTGGGCACATCACACGATCCATTGTCTACAGCCAAGCACTGAGGTACAACTGCATCTGCTCTAACCCCAACAAAATCTCCAAGCCTTCTCAAAACTACAGTACCCGCACAAGGAAATAAGGAAACAGATCAACAGAGCCAGACGTGTACCGAGACGTGTACCCAGCCACACCATCACTGGTTCATTCACCTGCATGTCCACCAACGTAATATACGCCATTATATGCCAGCAATTCCCCTCTGCTATGTACATCGGCCAAACTGGACAGTCTCTATGGAAAAGGATAAAGAGACACAAATCAGATATTAGGAATGGCAATATACAAAAACCTGTACGAGAACACTTCAACCTCCCTGGCCACACTGTAGCAGACCTTAAGGTGGCCATTCTACAGCAAAAAAACTTCAGGACCAGACTTCAGAGAGAAACTGCTGAGCTTCAATTCATCTGCAAATTTGACACCATCAGCTCAGGATTAAACAAAGACTGTGAATGGCTTGCCAACTACAAAACCAGTTTCTCCTTCCTTGGTTTTCACACCTCAACTGCTAGAACAGGGCCTCATCCTCCCTGATTGAACTGACCTCATTATCTCTAGCTTGCTTGCATATATATACCTGCCCCTGAAAATTTCCACTACATGCATCTGACGAAGTGGGTATTCACTCACGAAAGCTCATGCTCCAAAACGTATGTTAGTCTATAAGGTGCCACAGGATTCTTTGCTGCTCTTTCCACCATGTTTCTCTGGTGCAATCTGATCCATTACTATGCATGTTATATCTGTCCATTTTAAAATATAAGCTCTTTATATTTAAAATATAATCTGTCCATAAATTGTAAAGTGCCAATCCTGCCTATGGCACTATCTACCTACCAACCATTTTATTTACACAGAGAGAGAGAGAATATGCATGCAGAAATTCTGAAAGCATCATGCTCACTTACAGAAGTCATCTCCATGTTGTTCAGTTGAGCTTCATGAAAACCTCCATCTGACATCACTTCCTCCTCTGCTTCTTCCTCAGCTGTAGCAACATTTCTCCGCTTAAATAACTAAAAAGGAAAAGATTCGAAGTTAGTATCAGCAGTACAGAAACCAAGGCTAGCTTACATTCAGAATAGCACATTAGGCTGCAATAGCACTGACCCATGATCACCTAATCACTGTGCAGAAACAAGTAGTGACAGGTGCATATGGAATATTCCAAGACTATTATATAGAGATGTGACAGACGCTATGGAACCCTAGAATATCCAAAGACATTGTGTTAAATTTTTTAATGATATATGTACTTTTATGGGCTTGCCACCAATTGTATTACTGGTTCAAAGGGTGAGCTCAAGGATGCTTTCTACAGGAACTAAAAGCACTAAGGGGTAATTAATGCAAAACCTTAATGCTGAATCAATACAAGTAACAAGAATTATGAAGCTTCACCAGCGTCCCCGTGGAAAAGACCCACAGATTAACATGGCCTGGTCTTAACAGACAATGGACTTGAACCTTCATAAAATATCAGCCTTGACCAGAGAACTTGTTCGCTCACACTTGATCCAAGAACTAACAGGAGACTGATCAAGAAAGGCAGGCCCTGTGGAAAAGACCTGGAGCACTTTAAATCTCCCAGAATCTCCATGTGGAAGATGGATTGTCATCTAGTAAACAAGGCATGCATATAATCTGTTTTTAAGATGTTTTCTCTAAAACGCTTTTGTTCTGAACAAACAGTACTTTGATTTATGACAGCTGGTTGATCAGTGACCCTGGGAGAACAACTGCAAATGCTGAACTGAAGTCAGATCTGCTGAGGTGATCACAGTTAATTGAGTTTGCAGCCTAACCTCCAGTCTGGAAGGAGAGGATCATGGAATTCTGGCCTAAGAAAGGTAAGAACTACAGACCCAAGAAGTGTGCCCTCATGGAGAGTATAAGGGGGACAGAGGTGCAATTAACTCAGGAACTGAGACAGATATATTTGCTTAAAGTTGTGGTTCCAAAAGAACACTGGAATCAAGTAAGTCAATGGACTTCTGAGTGATTATAGGAAATAGTCAAATTCAATTTAAAACCAAAGCTTAGTAGAGGATTAAAAAGGATTCAACAGAACCTAGTAAGAAAAGTCTAAACACACTTTCATTTAAATTTAAAAAAAAAAAACTCTTCCCCTGAAGGTGCTGAGGAAACAAACCTAACAGCATGACTGTAACAGAAAAGAACAAACTGTTCTCATCAGAAACTGACCAGAAACAAAGTCAAATGCAAAAGAAAATAAGCACATTATGATGAGCAGATTACATTCTAAACTTTTATTCATCTGACTAATCTAAGGCCTTGTCTATGTTACAAATTTATGTCGACTCAGTTATGGCAGCGTACAGCTGCAACAGTTAGTACATCACTAGTGCACACGCATACTTGGTGCCTTGTCAGCAGTGCTCGTACTCACCATGAGCACTTTTTCTGATGCAATGTGGTGCAGCATGGGTGGGTATGCCAGCATGCAATTTGCCAGCATCTAGAGCACTGTCTTTTGGGAAGTTCTGGCAATGCATGATGGGGCTGAAACGAGTTGTGCAGGGGTGACCAGCAGTATATGGTCAGCTTCTCAGTTTGCAACTGTCTCCAACCCATAATGTCATCTGTATCCCATAATTTTTGCATCTTTTTTTTAAAAATCCCACAATCCCGCAGTAGATCAAGGGGCAAACTAGGACAACTGGTTTCCTCTCAAAGAAGTCTGCTCTGTAATCACCAGTATGCTAGCATGCATGAATTTATCAGGTCAGGAATAACCAGGGGGGCAGACATTTTCAAGAAAAGCCTTCTTTTGAGGACTGGCTATAGTTACAAGAGAAGAGTTCTGCAATACCTGTTCCTCCCTTTTCTGCTTCCGTAGCTGAAGGCCCTCTTCCTCTCGCCTACGACGCATTTCATCAGGATTCAGAGACTTGTTCTTGTAGCTCTTCAACCGGAAGTTCTCTTTTCCTGAGGTTGTCATGATTTCTAGAATACTGCAATTAAAGAGAGGTGGGTCATATCAACAGATTTGTTTTCAGGAACACTGCTTCCAGTTCTTCCTTTATTACTGCTGTGGTTAGCTACACCTCCAGGCATTGTTCCCATCCTGACTAGTGCTTCTGGGAGAAGGAGAGACTGTTAAATGAAGGCAGAAATAGTTCACAGGACTTGCATACACTTCATATGTCACTCAGACTCACAACAGCATGAAAGTACTAGTACAGATGATGCCTGAGATGCTCCAGGCTAATAGTAAAATACAGGACTGTCTTACTTTTGGGTGCAGGTTAAAGTGGATACTTAAGACTAGTTTATTTGGGTTTTTAGTAGCTGCTTACTTAAAAACAGTCCTAATATTTTAGAACTCTGTTACACAGCGTTAATGGATTAAAAAAAGATAGTTTATTTGAAATTCACTCTCAGTTTAAAAAACAAAAAAGTTTGTCTTCCCTCCTTTTTGAAAACCAAAGGACTTGCCCCAGCTAACCACACAAAACTTAACGTTAATTTCTGTGTCATATCTATCTCTCTACAGAATCTCCCCAGTCACAGCACAAATGCCTTCTCTTCTGTAAATCTTGCTCTCTCAGGCAGCTTTCCCATTTCTCTCCATTTCATCAATTCTCCAACTTTTCAAATTTCATCTGAACTTCACCTCTTTTCCCTTCTCTCAGTCTGCTATTACACTCTAAAGTTTTGGGGATACAGTTTGTAGGAAAGAAGCTAGGAAGAAATAAAGCTGTATTTTCACTAAAACACCAGCGAGTATCTTTGAAGTTTACAGTTTATGATATCAAAGCACATACACATCTTCTCTTCTTGGGTAACTGAGAAGACCAATAGTAAAGGTATGAGTCTGGCAGTGGTCATTGTTTATTGGAGTTTCATATATATTTGCTGAACTGTGGGGTTACTGAGCCTGACCCAAAATCCTGAAGTCAGTGGAGAGGCTCTATTTAAAAAAATTGTGCTGTGAATCAGATCTTATACCTATTCTCTCTTCTAACATTTCACTTAAAATTTTGATACGGTAAACATAGAATTCTCATTTTCTGAATGTTTCTATGCCTCTCATACAGATGCAAAATTTCCAGCAGGCCCAGATTTCAACAGCATTATACTGCACAATTCAGGTAGCTTTGCTGATGAATTTAGTTCTCATGTTACACACTACACTGGCCCTTATTATAGGGAGCTTATAACGCTTCTCTGAAGCCCCAGTTATTGTCCAGTGGCCTAATCTGTTGTGACAAATATGTTCCCAAAAAGTTTCACAAGCACAGATATTGCAGGCTGTGGAGTGATCTTATGCTGGCTGAATTGAAATGGAGAAATAAGAGTATAATGTTATCTGTAGGTTCTGAAAATCTCCCATCCCTGTGCAAGACAAGTTCATTTTCCACTTCAGCACATAACAATTATAATCCAGCCAGTAGTAAGTCTACTCTCACCTTTGGTTGTTTCAGTTAACAATAAGTACGTTAACATAACTTGATTAAAAATAGATTAAGGCAGCACTCAGTAACTTAAGGGGCTCTAGTGAAAGACACCTGGTAATATTTTCGGTAACGATGCTAAACAAATTCTGGGGACCAGAAGTGGCTTCTGTTAAGGACAAGGTCATGGGTCGCTATGCCTAATGGTCAAGGCAAGAGGCTGTTCTACTGGCTGGAGCAGGGGTGACTAGGCTTAGTGGCCACAGTCTGAATCAGAAGCCCAGTTACAAAGTCCAGAACTGGAGCCAAGAGCCAGAAATGAGAAATGAAAGGTCAGAGTTAAGAGTATCAGTCAGAGCAGGGGCAGGAAACCAGGAACCGGGGGGAAGAAACCACTGGTGGGAGCCTGGAACAAGTAGCTGAAGGCAGGAGCAAGGAAGGAGCTGAGAGCATGTGCAGGACCAGAAATACAGCTGCAGGCATGGAATGCTATTCAGTGACTAGAGACCCCAGGCTGATGGAATCTTCAGCCAATCAGGGGACCAGGTGCATTAGCTGAATCAGCTGAGGACAATGAGCTGCATCTGGGTTCAGCTGTGGGTCCTGGACAGCTTATATGTCAGAGCCATTTAAGGCCCATTGTATGTATTATTCTGCTTGAATTCCAGGCTGACGGAGTGCAATTAAGGTACAAATAGTCACTAAGAAATGTCACCCAGAGCTGCTGTATTCAAGATTAGTCAGTCATAAATTGGACTGAATTTAGCGCAAGATCTGAATTTATAACCATTAATGACTAGACTCCCACCTCACTCTGCTCACATTCCTCAGGGAATTTTTTAAAATACAAGTTCCAAAAACAGATCATCCAGAATCTTCAACGTTGTTTCCATACAAAATGTTGAAGTCTTAAAAATATGAATAAAACTTTCAAGTGTTTTTTTTTTTAATTACATGATTTTTTGTGATACTCTTGGAAACATTTCTTTCCTTCACCAATTTTGTAAATAAATTCTCCATGTGCATTAAAATAAATCTTTGAAGTTTCCATGTTGGCAAATTCTGACACAGAGTACTTGTCTTTGTAGCACAATGAATCGTGTACTGGAATTCTAGAGAAATAGGGATAATTCAACAGTTGTGGATTTGAGCTCCACTAAAGTCAAGTTTCGGCACAGAAAAGAGCCATAAGAATGATTAAAGGATTAGAAAGCATACCATACCGTGACAAACTCAAGGAGCTCAGTCTATTTAGCTCAGTGGCTTTCAGCCTGTGGTCAGCAGACCTCTGGGGATCTGTAGACTATGGGTATGTTTACACTATCAGCCAGATTGGTGGGTAGCAATCGATCCCCGAGCGCTCTCCCATCGACTTCTGTACTCCACCCCTGCGAGAAGCGCAGGCAAAGTCGACGGGGGAGTGGCAGCAGTCAACTCACCGCAGTGAAGACACCATGGTGAGCAGGTCTAAGTATGTCGACTTCAGCTCGTTACTCATGGAGCTGAAGTTGCTTAACTTAGATCGATTCTTGCCCCCCAGTATAGACCAGGCCTATGTCTAAGGGGTCTGTGAAAGGTTGTCGTTACCATAGAACAGTGGTTTTTAACCTGAGGTCCGCAGACTATCTAAGATTTCCAAAAGGGTCTGCACCTCCAACTGAAATTTTTTAGGGGGGTTCAAAAATTTTAAAAAAGGAGAAAACCACTGATTCAACTTAACCCTTCTGGCCTTGGAATTTATGGATCTGGGAAGCTCCCAATCTCTTGAATTAGAAAGATCTTATGCATTGACAAGAAGCTGTTTCAGAAGTGATTCATTGTGTATCCACACCCAGCTAGAGCCTGCTTACTCCATTAGCTATAGCCAGTGGCTCAGCTTCATGATGAGCTTTTCTGAATGGAAAAAAAAAAATTAGGAAGTATATTCACTGATGTAGCAATAAGGCACTAAAAGGAGTAGCATTGACCTTTGACTGAAACACCAAACCAGTGTTTAGTAACAGGAATATAGGAATTCCAATACCAGAACTGACCAGGGATCCACCTAGTCAATACCTTGTCTCTGGTACTGGTCAGTACCAGGTGTTTCAAAGAAAAGGGAAAGACAATTATAAAATAACCTGCTCATAGGAGAACTCTTAGCAGTTAGAAGTCAGCAAAGTCTTCTTACATTCAGGGCATACTTAAAAAAAAAAAAGATAAATATAAACAAACAATCTGTATAAACCTCTCTATAAATGTTAAGGCTAAGACTTTATCACAGTTACTTTCAGGTAAAAGTCACAGACATAAATAAAAATTCACAGAAGCCATAACCTGTTTGACTTTTACTAAGAATAATGAGGGGGAAGGGGTTGATGAGGGATGACTGAAGCCTGAGCCGGGAAAAGAAAGCTAGGGGGGAGGGGGAACAGGGTGAAGGGGGTCAGCACTCCCACCATGCCTCAAGTCCCCCACCATCACCACGAGACAGCTCCAGGGTCCCTGATGACTGACAGCTCCAACCCGATCACCCCAGGGCTGAAGCAGAAAATGTCTCAGAGATCTCTCAAAGTCACAGAAACCGTGACTTCCATGTCAATCTTATTCTGAATATATGTCTAATCCTATTATTTGAGTCTACCAAGGTGCTTGGTCTCCCTCTCCTGTGACTCCAAGTTCTATAAGTATATTATTAATTGTGTAAAGAAATATTTTCCTCTATCTCAATTTTAAATGTGTTGCTTTTCAATTTCATTGATTTCCACCTTTTTCTTGTATTTTGACAAAGGGTAAATATGGCCACCCAATTTTATTTTCCTTTATCATATTCCTTTTAACTAGTCTTCCTTTTAAGCAGTCTCAATCTTGTCAGTCACTACTCATCTGTCTCTGGACCCACTTCTATTTCTATTAGATCTTTTACAGCTGGGGCAACTAGAACTGCACACAATATCCTAGCTGAGAGCTTAGCTATTTACATTAAATAGAAAAAGCTTCATTAATGCAGAGTTATGGTGGCCCAGTGATAGCGCATGTCCTTTCAGAACAACAAGTTCAGCATAACAGATTTCTGAAAACCAGGAAAAACAGCATTAAAGTAAACACCAACACAATCTTAACTTACCCACCCTGGAGCTGGCAATACCCACTCGGAGTTATTTGCATGCATTCCAGCTACATTCATTGTGTTACGTGTAGCTGAATTGAACGATGGAGAAGTAAGCTGAAGCAGCTTCGAAGAGCTGTGATTGTGTTATGAGGAGATCTGGATCGAAGGCTCTCCCTCCGCTCCAGCATGTTATCAAAAGAAAGAAGTGCCTGTATACCTCGAGGTTCCAGTCTGGATCATTTCAATACAGAATTGTGAAGGGTTTGTCAGCAGCAGGGCACCAGAGTCATCTTGTAATGGATATTGTCAGTAGAGAGGTATGATATGAGAGAAGTCTGTGGATTTAATGATGAGCAGGGGACAGCAAAGGGCTAAGTGGTAACCTGGGTGCAAATATGAAGAAGTCGTAAAAGGGTATGAAGTGGTTATTAAATTTTATAAGTGTGGTATTCTGCCAGGGAAGTAGGCTTAGTGTTTGAGCACAGGTCTAATGCAGGTGGCACCTGTCCATTTCAGTGAAAAGGCAGAATGCTAGACTGTGTGATATGGGCATTGTGGGACATCACTCAAAGAGGGGAGAGTTAAGACTGTATGGGTGTTTACGTTCACTCTATTTCCTGGTTTTCAGAAGTCTGAGTTTTGCTGAACTCAACATTCTGAAAGGGCATGAGCTATCACCAGGCATCCTTATCTCTGTGTTAACTAAGCTTTTTGCCAAGGACTACATTAACCCAAATTAGGAACCTTTTTGTTCATACCTGTAGCTTCCACACAGGGAAGTTACAGTGCTGGAGTTTGGTGTGCACCGGCTTTCACACCCCAAATAGTCTGAACGGTGGGCCAGTGTAGACAATCCCTCAGTTATCTAAGAAAAAACAACAGAGCTCAATAGACAGAACCACCCAAACAGAGTTCATAGATTCCAAGGCCAGAAGGGACCATTGTGATAGAGTGTCTAGTCTTACCTCTTGCATAACAAAAGGAATAGGACTTCCTAAAAATCATTCACAGAACAGAGCTTTTAGAAAAACACTCAATCTTGATTTTAAAATTGTCACTGATGGAGAATCTACCACAACCTTTGGAAAGTTGTTCCAATGGCTAATTACCTTTATTGTTAACGTATGTTTTATTCCCTGTCTGAATTGGTCTAACTTCAACTTCCAACCATTTGATCCTGTTATAGCTTTCTCTGCTAGACTGAAGAGCCCATCATTAAATATTTGTTACACATGCAGGTACTTATGGAAAGTAATCAAATCACTCCTTATCCCTCTCTTCGTTAAGCTAAATAGATTGAGCTCCTTGAGTCTATCACTGTAAGACAATTTTCTAATCCTTTAATCGTTCTCGTGGCACTTCTGTGAACCCTCTCCAATTTATCAACATCCTTCTTGAAATGTTGACAACAGAACTGGACACAGTATTCCAGCACTGTAAGACAAGGTCTAATAAAGAATTCCACCCTGTTGGCTGCAACACTTTTTTAGTTAGGAAACTGTCATCTATAATGTTTAGAACAGGGGTAGGCAACCTGTGGCAGGTGAGCTGATTTTCAGCGGCACTCACACTGCCCAGGTCCTGGCCACCGGTCCAGGAGACTCTGCATTTTAATTTAATTTTAAATGAAGCTTCGTAAGATTTTTAAAATCTCATTTACTTTACATACAACTGCAGTTTAGTTATATATTATAGACTTACAGAAAGAGACCTTCTAAAAACATTAATGTATTACTGGCATGCCAAACCCTAAATTAGAGTGAATAAATGAAGACTCAGCAATCCACTTCTGAAAGGGTGCCGACCCCTGATTTAGAAACTCCAAGGATATGCTAGTACTGGCAACATGAGACTCCGCCATATGTCACTCAAATTCAAGACCCCCATAATCAGACAGTTTTATTTCCTGCATATTATAGATAGGTGCATAAGGAGGCACTTATCCTGGTTCCCTATCATGATTTGGTGGTCTGTAGCAGACACCACTTAATATGCATGGTTGAGCATGAATACATCTACAAAGAGAGCAGTAACAACAAAACAGTAATGGAAGACATATAGATAGGGGAAAGAAAAGGTACTTCATATTAAACAGGATTGGTAATAGAAATAATTTGCTGGAATAAGAAAAAGATACTAGGTCTAAATAGATGGAAAAACAGATGCTCCTCTTAATCCCCAGAGATGGATATTGCTTTCCATTAGGAAATGGAGCTATTACTGAATCTTTATGAAAAGATATGCCAAGAATGAAGATATCGACCTCTGGGGAGATACTCAACTTGAGGCTTCTTCTATGGTATTATGGGTCCTGCTACTGCAGCTTCCCAATGTCTAACTTCCAAAGGTGCTTCCCATGATTAACAACAATGACCAAAGCAAGAGAAGTGCTGCTCATTATGAAAGGTGCCAGGAAACTTAAGTTTTAGAAAAGAAAGGGAGACTACTGACCCCAATCCTCCTGTACCAGCTGTGAAACCTGCAGAATACTAACCCAAATATTTCCATTCTATGGCATACACGTATCTTTTCATCTTAGAGTTCCTGAATTCATTCAATGCTTAAAATTCTCCATGCAACCTTGTGTTTCTCTGTGGTGAGCTCTGAAATCCACACTCAAACTTAACTTTGAAACGTGAATTATGAATGTGGTGGACTCCTTTGCTAGGACTGTGATTCTCCAAACCACCCTAGAATGAGACAATTATGGTGGCTATTTTTTCTTATCAATCTAGAAAGTAGAGTTTGAACATGTTACCAGATATATGGACCAAAACATTTTTTTTACATATTCCATTTCAAAAAAAGTTGAAAATTTTCATCTGAAAAAGCATTTAGTCAATTTCCTTCACCAAAATAATTCAGCTTTTCAAAGTTAAACTAAACAATTTTGAAGTGAAAAACTGGAGTTTCGGAATTAAATGGCAGCAAGGAATTGAAACTCATCCTTCAGTACCCAACCCTATGGTAAAAAAAAAAAATCTAATGGCCTGTAACTGAAAAGTGGCTGGAGCAACCTTCTTCAAATTTAGCAAAGTCTTCTCAAACTTAAACATAAATCTGGCAATGCTGTATCCTTAACGGTTTCCCAAGCCAAAGTTATGTGGCAGCTAAACACAAAGTTTGCCATGGAATATTGCTGCTCCCCCATTCGTTATGGCACCACACACACATATCCCACCTGACAGAACCATTACTAGCGCGGCTGTTCCTGAAAGGGGCACAGGCTAAGCACGGGCAGCCTACCCAGTCTTTAGCGGCTGGTTCCCACGGGACATCACAGCAGGACCCGGTAACAACACGGGGTGGAGTCAGTCATTCTCCTCATCACCCCGCCCCGCCCGCAGCGCGCTGGGGGTGACGCGGTTCCCATCCTCTGCAGGGTTTGCAGTTTGGTTCAGGCTCCCAGCGCCCCTGCCCCCCACCTGCCCGCGGCATCCCAGCCCACCCCCCATCCCCCGTACAGCCCCGCTTCCCGGCTCTTCCCTGCCTCACCCAACGGCTGCCCCGCCCCGGGATCCCCTCGCGCGCCCGCCGCTCCCCCGTTCCAGCCCCGCCAGTGGGTGGCAGGCGCGGTGCGCGGCCCTCTCCGGGCCAACAGCCTCCCCCGCTCACTTACCTTCTGCCCGGCCCAGCCCGCGGTCTCCGCTCTCGGGCCCGAGGCGCGCGGGCGCCCCTCCCTCCCGCCTGCCCCGACCTAGCCGCAGCGGCGTCCACTGCGCTTGCGCGCGGCTGTCTGCTCCTTCCTACGCGTAGGTTCCGGCCCCGCCGCACAGCCCCCTGGGAGATGGAATCCTGGGTGGGGAGTACCGAGGCCGCCCGGTGCGGAAGTCGAGTACCCAGCAACCCCGTCCCGCGAGAGCCGCATGAGACGGTTGCACGGAATGTCAGACCGAGAGGACCAGCTTCCCAGAATGCAGCGCGCCGCTAATGTGCGGCCGCGCGCCAGCAGCAGGAGGCGTCGCTGGTGGTCGGACCAGGGCCGTCCTGAGGCATAGGCAACATAGGCAGCTGCGTAGGGCACCTGAAAATTTGGGGCACCACTGGGTCTTAGTGTCCACCCTCTTGTTTTCCTATCCCTGTTCTGACCCTTCCTGCAGGCTCCCACAGATGGCTGCGCTAGCCTGGTGAGTCTTCCTTGGGAGGGAATCTAGTAGTTAAAAGTGAAAAAACCTCCAGCCTGCCAGACCTATTAGCACAACATTGAAACTGTTAAAGAGACATTCAAGGGGTAATAAAGCCATTTAACAGGCATTTGCCAACCCCAAGGTATATGCTGACAGGTTTCAGAGTGGTAGTCCTGTTAGTCTGTATCAGCAAAAACAAGGACGAGTCCTTGTGTCACCTCAAAGACTAACAAATTATTTGGGCATAAGCTTTTGTGGACTAGAACCCATTTCGTCTGATGTCCATGAAAGCTTATGCCCAAATACATTTTTATACTGTCAGTTTCTGACTTTACTGACAAAAACAGTTGTGCATTAATGTAATATTTACACAGAACATGTCAGTCTACAGGACCTTAGTTTAAAATTTGCTTTAAAAATATTTCATTAGTGAGCTAGTGAAGATTATAAAATCACATTTCTAAAAAATGCTTGCATAGAGTTTTAGATGCACAATCATCTTTAGCCTTAAATGCGTGGATCTTCAGACATACAGTTTTTTAAATAAATCCTTCAAAAGACCTCCCTTATCTAAAATACACATTTTAATTACTATATTTAAAAAAAGAGGGGTTCCAAGTCTTCCTGTCCTTTCTGTCCATCCCTTCACCATCTCTCCCCCCACTCCCCACTGAAGAGAGCCCTTAAAGGGACAAAAGTCCTTCCCTTCCAGATAGCTGGACAAAGAGTTTCCCTTTCTTTACTTCTGACTATCCGACGAACTAGTTTTAAAAGAACCCTCCAGCAAAATCAGTACCTTAGTAAGACAAAATCCTTGTTATACCTAAAATCTTTGGAAACATATTTTTTTAAAGTTGGGGAAATTTCATAACCATGTCTCTTGTTATGGAGATCACACAAAGTAAATTACTGTTCCCTTTTTCTAAAAGCAATGAACATTGTTATGAACACACTAAACCTCTCTGATTAATTTAAAAGGATGTCTTTGTTTCAGTGAGTTAAATATGTAGTAATCTGGAATGCTGGCTTAAGATTTGAGTACATTTAAAATATAAATTCAACTTAGAAATAGTGAATAAGAAAATGTAAAACAGAGAAGAGCTGCATCATGTATTCCATTATATGTAATGTTGTGTTCAGCAGGACAGCTGACTCACCCTTACTATGAAGTTTTTGCAAATAAATCTCTGACAAACTTCAGGGCATATCAAAAAACCTGTGACTGACATTTTTTATTCCCAAATTTTAGTGCTTTTAATTAGGTACTTTCTTCATGTCCATTCTGCATGAGGGAGAGGGCATGGACTTCTCTGCGGGGAACTGAGACTCTGGCCTGGTCCACAGTACACAGTTAAATCGATTTAAACAGTGTTAAATCGATTTAACGCTGTACCCATCCACACTACAACACACTTTAAATCGATTTTAAGGGCTCTTAAAATCGATTTCTATACTCCCCAACGAGAGGAGTAACGCTAAAATCGATATTACTATATCGATTTAGGGTTAGTGTGGACAGAAATCGAAGTTATTGGCCTCATCATTTTACAGTAGCTACCCACAGTGCACTGCTCCAGAAATCGACGCTAGCCTCGGACCATGGACGCACACCACCGAATTAATGTGCCCTAGTGTGGATGCATAAAATCGATTTTATAATATCGGTTTTATAAAACCGGTTTTAGTTATTTCGATTTTATGCTGTAGTGTAGACGTAGCCTCTCTGCCACCATGAGGCAGGCCGGGCATCTCATTATCCTTTGCTGTCAAGTCCCTCCTCCTGCTCCCCCACCAGGCTGTGAGCTTGGGCTGCCATCCGGCACAGGGGCACCAGTTTAATAATACTGCGTAGGGCCCCATAAATCCTAAGGACAGCCCTGAGTCGGACTAGTGGCGAGTGAGCGTAGCGCGCCGGGATTTGGCCGCGTCTTTGTCCCGAGTCTGATCTTTCGATAGTAGCGGGCGCTGCTGCCTGGTTCTACCCCTCCCCCACCACCAGGGTGCGTCAGGGTCGGCAAAGGTCACAGAGCTCCTTTAAACGCCCCATCCCCCCAGAAGTTCTCCCCAAAGAAATGATCGGGGGGCTGGGGCACATGACTAGTGGGGAGAGGCTGAGGGAACTGGGCTTGTTTAGTCTGCAGAAGAGAAGAATGAGGGGGGATTTGATATCAGCCTTCAACTACCTGAAAGGGGGTTCCAAAGAGGATGGATCTAGACTGTTCTCAGTGGTACCAGATAACAGAACAAGGAGTAATGGTCTCAAGTTGCAGGGGGGGTGGTTTAGGCTGGATATTAGGAAAAACTTTTTCACTAGGAGGCTGGTGAAGCACTGGAATGGATTGCCTAGGGAGGTGGTGGAACCTCCTTCCTTAGGAGGTTTTTAAGGCCCAGCTTGACAAAGCCCTGGCTGGGATGATTTAGTTGGGGTTGGTTGGTCCTGCTTTGAGCTCAGGAAAGTGTGTGAGATTTTGAAAAATTGTTCTAGTCTGAACTGAGACAAAATTTAAAATCTCAAAATCCATGAACTACCAATCCAAAACCTTTTTTGATTCAAGTTGCTTGAAATATTTTGTTTAGATTTTGACTTTATGTCATTTTAAATTTTTTTACGATAGTTAGCTTAAGTTTCTAAACAAAAAGTTGTTTCAAACCAAAAATGAGTCATCTGACGCCATTGGGCTGCGTGCTCAGCAGGAAACACAGCGGCCTCTGGTGGCTATGTACTACAATTGCAGGTAATTTCTGCAGTCCTGATGATCACCTGACCTTAAGGTCTGCAGAAATGCATGAGAGGTAACTTGCATATACGAGTATAACAAACCCTAGCGTTCAAAAATCATGATATTGCCTTAAAATTAATTTTAAGATGAAATGTTGGTATTTCTTTAGTTGCCTTCTAATGTTGGCATGCTTTGGATTCACATGTTCAAGCTTTTCTCTACAGTCATAAGCAGCTAGAAACTTAAAAAAAAAAAAGTAAAGCTGAGACTCTCAGGGAATAACTCATGTCCTGTGGTGTTCAGTTATTATCACACAGCACTTGAGGTGCTTGCAAAAACATTTCTTTATTCTGAGTCAGATTCCAGCTGGCTGTGTATAGCAACAAGAGCTTCATAGCACCTTGCCCAGACTCCTGCTCTGGAAAACTCAGCCCTTAAAGCCAGTCTTCCCTCCAACACAAAATTTAATAAAAAATAATTAATTAATATAACACACAAATACTTATTACCAACCTAATAGCTAAGCTTATTAAAAAATATTCAATTTGTTTTTGAGGTGCCTTGCACTGTCATTTGGATCTGGGGGGGTCATCAGGAGCATCAGCACTACTGCTGTTCAGGTGGCGGCAAATCTGCTTGTTCTGGTTATTTTATGTCCTAGGACTCAGTTATCTCAATGTGATGCAATTGTTGCTTGTCTGAGACGGTCTCCAGCAAAACAGCTGACTCAGGTGCCCCATAGCTCCCTCCATTCTGTGATTTGTCACCTGTTCCTCCTTTGCATATGTCAATCTGGGAATGATAACCTCTAATGACCACAGGGCTATCTTTTCTAATACTACTGCTGTTTGTTCCCCATCACAGATATACATAGCATTATTTTCATGAAGTAGTGGCAGTTTGCAGGATACCAAATCATATTATTATTTCATTTTATTGTCTTGTCTGTCCCTTTATACATCTGCAAGTCCCCAGTGACTGTGACATCTGTTTCTAACAGTGCTGATTTTCTTCAACAGGCTACTGAAAATAAGAATATGTCAGCAGGTGCACCAATGATGTATTGGTAACCCATTCTGTAATTCTGCTGTGCTAAATACAGAGCAGAATCTAACTCTGCAGCCTATTTTAGTAGATACTTGATTATTTTCACAGTTTTCCATCAGCTGCTTAGATTGGGGATAATGAAGACTAACAATTACATGCCTAAACCTGTACTTCATTGCAAAATGCTTTAATTCATGCCCACTAAATTGTGGCTTATTGTCACACGTTGCTATGTCAGGTATGCTATGTGTAGCAAAAATAGATTAGGTGTAGTATCGTCTGATAAGGCTATTTTAGGGAAGTGAGAATAATAGTTTAGGACAAATACATAATCAGTCAATGTAAACCAGTCTATGCCTACTTTGCTACAGGGGCTAATTTTTTCTCTGCCACCAACATGGGCTGTTTTGCTCAATTTGGCCTGTATGTTTGACATATGCAACAAGCCTTAACAGCTTCCTGAATGTCACTGTTCATTTGATGCCAGTGTAATGTGTCTCAGGCCCATCTGAGATTTTTCAGTCTCTAAATAACGTTTGTACGCTGTTACCATAATTTTCTGTAACAACTTTGGATTTTTCTGCAACTGCATTTTTACTTTATATTTTCTATATTTTAGTTATAATGCCTAAATACCTTCGTGAATATGGCCCACAGTGCCTCTGGTCAGCTACAATGAAGAAACAGAGCAGTAAAAATACTTTTACTTCTGGCACTGTGTTCTGCAAACAAGAAATGTTATCGGTTCTACCAAACCCAAGAATACTGAATCTTCACGAGTGTCATCTACTGGTTCCATATCTGTCAACTAACTACTTACAACATTATATTGGAGTGGTAACACAAAAGCCATAGTTAAGGAATTGTGTATAACAGAGGATAAGAATGGAAATATCTGCTAAATCTTTTACTTTAGAGAAAAATAAAAAAAAAGAGGCGTTTGAGTGCTTCTGCTGTTTTGCAATAGGTTTTCCCAAATAAATCTGTCACAAAATTAAATAGCAAAAGAAACTTCATTAGCACAGAGTTAAGAGTGCCTGACAATAGCTTGTACTCTTTCAGAATGTTGCATTCAGCAAAATTCAAACTGCTAAAAACTAGAAAAGGCACACAGTTAAGGTAAGGCCCGTGCAATCTTAACTCTACCCCTCTTTGAGTGGTGCCCCATAATACCCATAATGCACACACTCATACTCTGCCTTTTCACTGTAATGGACAGGCGGTACCTGTTCTTGCACGATGCTCAAACACTGAGGCTTGGTCTACACATAAAAGTTAGGTTGGCATAGCTGTGTCAGTCAGGTGTTGTAAAAGTCCACTGTTGGGGGTTTGCCCCTCTCTGGGGCAGCTGAGAGCCAGGCCACCTCACTACACAAGCCCGGTGCATTGGTGAATTAGCCTGGTGGGTCAGGAAACAGCCAGGAGCTCAGGCCCTCAGGCAGGGGCTGAGCCAATAGTCTTGTCTTGGAGGCCCAGGCCCTAGGTTGGGGAAGGGCAACAAACAATAGTTCAGGGCTCAGACCCTCAGGCAGGGGCTGAGCAAACAGTTCAGTAAATTAAGAAGCTTAGGCTCCTGGGCCTGAGCACTGGGGTGAGGGGGAGACTGCCACCCATGAGTGGGGTGGCAGGGGGGACACAGAGCCACCCACTCTTCTACATCCCAGCTCAGGGCCCTGCTGCTGTGTCAGTGGGGAACTTGGCCACAACACACTGACATTGGCTCTGAGTGTGCTGCAGCCAGATTAGGGTCAGCTGCCCCCAGGCTACTTCCAAACTCCCCCTCTAACAGTACCTGTGTCTCAGCAGCAGCTTCCACAGCATCCCACACCATGGGCTCCTCAGGATACTGAGCAAGGGGTAAACTGGGCAGCTCCTCAGGGTCCCTTTGTACCAGTCAGCTTAAGCGCTCTTCTAGCATCTGGTCAGCATCCAGTCTCCACAGGTAAGGTCAGTCACAGGCAGCAGGCGTCTCCCCAGCAGGAGCTAAGACATCAGCATCTGACCTCTCTGGCAGCCAGGCAGCTTCTGAGCCCTGGGGCTGGGCTTTTATACTTCCTGCCCTGCGCCGTGATCTCTGAGGGGCGGGCGCAGGCTCCAGTGACTCCGCCCACTTTGGCATCCGTAAGGGCTCGTCCCTCTCTGGGGTGGCTGGGAGCCAGGCTGCCTCATTCCAGGTGTCTTTGTTTTTTTCACTAACCATACCCCATGCAGCAATCCAAATTTCAAGGCAATTTGAATAATAATATGGATTTTAGAGCACTTAGAAGAGTTGTCCTTTAAACAGAAAGTGCTTCTCAACCTTAATTATGTCCCCTATACAACATTTTTTTCAAAGACTGTATGCTACTCGCACTTTAAGAAAAAGAACTTGTAAAACTGTATATAATAGCGTCATCTGGTGGCTCCCAGCATAACAGTACTGGAAACCAATTTACAATCTTAACTCTCCTAGCCACTGGTAGACTTGCCAAATGTCACTCATTTCATGTTACGTTCATGCATGCAGGCCATCTCTTATGCATTCAAGCAGACCACACTGAATATGTTCAACTAGACTGCAGAAACAGCTTGCAGGTACAGTTCGTGGCCACCAGAAGCCACCATGGTGCCTGCTGAGTAGATGGACAAGTGGTCTCTGTTTCATTGCTTTCCCTGCTGGAAAAGCAAGCAGTGGAGGCATTAGACAGAAGGGGAAGAGTGGGGGGCTTAGTACCGGCCCAGTGCTTTCTACCTAACTCCTAATTGCCCATCACTCCATTCAACTGCCTCCATCTTTTCCCAAAACACCCCCTCAATCTCCCACAAAGTCATCCCCATCTTCCTCTTGGACACTCCCACAAAATCAACTTCCATTACCTTTTGTCCAACTTCCCACAGCCACCTCCACTCATGTAGTCCTTCCAGTAGCCCCCCAGCCACACCTATCTATTATCCAGACCCTCCCACAAACAAAGCTTCCGCTCTTTCACAGCCTAGCACACACTAACTCCTCAGACAATCATTAGCACCCACCCACCTCCCACAGCTACTAAAGTTTGTGCAGTTCCAGTTCTTACTCTTGTTGCTGCCTAGAACAAAGTGTATGGACCTTAGGCTGAAGTTTGTGGCCATATGCAAATTATTTGCAAACATATGCATTATTTCCTGCACTTATTTACATATTCACAAATAATGGCAGATGGAGCTGCACAAAATTAATCAGCTGTGCAATGGTGATTTGTAACATGGTGTGTGTGCAAAAACTGTCGTATCATATATACTATATCCATAACAAAACCATAGCTGGAAGATCTTACAGTCTAATTGTATGAATTAGTTGTATGAATGAAGTAAAGTATACTATACAGAACAGAGGACACACAAACTCAAGATACAGAATCTGATCCTGCAGTGTTTACTCAGGCAAACTAAGACTGACTTAGTGGGAGTTTTGCCTGAGTGAAACCTATAATGATCTGACTCATGGACAGTACAGTTAAAATGCCTCATAGTTTTGTGCAGTTTCATGTGACACTTATGAACTTCAGAGAACAGTTGCCCGGTTCTTGTTTCTTTATTCCTTTTGCAGTCGAACACAACAAGAAGTTGTATTGATCATACAAAACCCAGAAATAACACTGCATCTTCATGAGCATCATCTATTGGCACCTATCTATTAACTATTTGTTTTGCTAAGCCAGTTTTAATAGTAACACTTGTTTTTTGAAAATCGATATATAAGCCTTCTTTGCCTGGATTTTAACAGAATGTTTCTGGCTCACCACCAACCTGGCATCTCCCTTCTAGGAAAGGGAGGGATCTCTTCAGTGCAGAGATAAGATTAGTCTGCAGTGAATCAGACACAAACACTCACTATTAGGCCTTGTCTACACTACTCAGTTTTGTCAACAAAAGTCCAGTTTAGTCAAAAAACATTGGAGGTGTACGCACTGCAATGCTCCTTCTGCTGACAAAACTCTCCAGCTTTCCCAGCAAAATAAAACCACCTTGATAAGAGGCATACAGCTTTTTCTGGCAAAGTGGTAGCATAGATGCTGTGCTTGGTTATATTGCTGTCCCACAATGTCCATCCTGACTACTCTGGTCAGCAATTCAAACTCTGCTGCCCTGCACCCAGGTACACAGGCATTTGACCCTCTCCCTTTAAAGGCCCAGGAATTTTTGAAATTCCACTTCCTGCTTGCTTGGCATGGACAGCTCACATCACATCTTCCCAGCTGACCATGGCAGTTCCATGCATCAAACGCTCTCCCACTTGGAGCACACCTGAGTTTTTGGATCTGCTGGCACTGTGGGAGAGGGGGCTATGCAATCCCAGCTCCACTCCAGCCGTAGGAACTTCAGTACCTATGGTCAGATTTCTCATGGTATGTTGGATAAGGGCTATGAACAGGATAAAGGAGCTGAGGAAGGCGTACCAGAAGGCAAGGGAGGCAAACTGTTGCTTTGGTGTTGCACTGAAGACCTGCCACTTCTATAAAGAGCTGGACACGATCCTTGACAGCAACACCACCTCTACCACCAAGAGTCCTGTGGATACTTCAGCAAGGCTGGGGACGGCGGACAGTAGACTCAACCCTGAGGATGAAGTCATAGTCAAGGAGGTCGAGTATGAGGATTATGTGGAGCACACCACAGGGTCATCCGGTGACAAGGCCAGTCAGGACCACTTTTCCACTCCAGAGGGGTCTAGCCAGTCCCAGCAGTCCATCTCTGGCGTGCATGATGCAGGAGAGGAGAGTCCTGCTAAGTGATCTTTTTGAGTTGACGTTGTTCGGTAATTTGAGGTAGAGCTGTCCTTTGCTCTGTATATCCTAGAACCGGATGAAGGGATAGAAATGTACAAGACTAACTGCGCATGTGCTTCACATTCCCCTGTTCAGCTAAGCAGTGTGGCAAAACAGTGTGTTGATGCACACTGAGATTTAACAGGAATCCTCAAGAGACATCTCTAGGAAACTTTCCTGGAGGTACTCACTGATTCTTTGCTGAAGGTTCTTTGGCAGAGCTGCTTTTTTCCTTCACCCATTGTAGGAAACTTTCCTGTGCCAATCAGCAGTCACTTATGCAAGGACTGAAGTGGTACACAGGTGATCAGCATAGACACCAGGTCGGAAGCTGCATTCATGCAGGAGATGCACCCTTGCATCCTTGCTTACCCTGAGGAGTGAGATATCAGCTTCAAAGACCCCCCCACCTGTGGAAAATGGTGGCAGAATTTACATTATTGTCCTTAGTCGCCTTCACTGATCCCTTTAAAAAAAACACTAGACACTTTGTCCCATCTTGAGCACACAACCTTCCTCCTCCCATGGGCCACTGCCCACATTTAGGGTGTTTTCCAAGATGTGTGCTTGCCAAAGGACAGTGAGAAAGTGATTCGTATATCAAAAAAGGTGTATTTTACTTTAATGAATCAGTGCTGTGTGTGAACTAACAATCATGCCTTTGTTTATTGTTTCTTGCATTTCTGCAAATGTGGTCTTTGGGGGAACCCCCTAAACACTGGTGGAGCACCTTGGCCAGATAAGGAAGAGACCAAGGTGGAGCAAGAAGGACGTGTTCCAAGAAGTGTTCGAATCCTCAGAGGCTAAAAAAAGAGAACATGGAGTGGAGAGAGACCCTGAAGGAAAAATTTAAAATAGACAGGCAGGAGAGCAAGGAGTGCATTGTAAAGCAGTGGTTCTCAATCAAGGGTCTGCGGCCCCTGGGGGGCCATAAGCAGGGTTGGCATTAGAGTTGCTGGAGTCCAGGGCAGAAAGCCAAAGCCTCACCGCATAGGCTGAAGGCCAGGGTCCCAAGCCCCGCCACTCAGGGCTGAAGCCAAAGACTGAGCAACTTAGCTTCTCGGAGCCCCCTGGGCAACTGCCGTACTTGCTACCCCCTAACACTGGCCCTGGCTTTTATATGCAGAAAAGCATTTGTTGTGACACAGGTGGGTGATGGAGTTTTTATAGCATGTTGGGGGAGGGCTCAGAAAGAAAAAAGTTGAGAACCCCTCTGTTGTAAAGGACCAGGAATGGATAATAAAAGTGATGGAGGAGCCAACACAGATGCTAATCACGCTCCAGGCAGAACACATATGTGCTCGTTCCCCCTACTCCCACCTCAGTCAATACAGAACTGCTTTACATGCCCTCCCCAAACTCCTCCCACATATTCCTTGCAACTTCCTGGAATGTCTCGGTACCCCATTCACTCCAACCCTTTGGATAGTTTCCAAAATGATAGCTGAACTTACACATAGCTATGAGAGCCTACACTGCCCTGCATTCTTATCTCCCTTCCCACCAAGCCTTTTGTGTGTGTTGTTAATTGGAACTTAATAAAAACAAATTCTCTGAAAGATAACCGACTTTTATTTGTCTCCTTGAAATGGTGGTTGCTGCTGGTAGTAATACATAGTAGCAATCTGATCGTTTGCTGACTACAAATCCCAGTCAGGAATAATCACAATTTTCATACAAGGCAGCAAGTTAACAAAGCATGGCACAGACCTGGTGCTCATTGTCAAAATGTTGCCACAAAGCTTCCCTGATTCAAATAGCCCCCCACTGTGCCCCTTTAATAGCCTGGGTATCTGGCTGCTCAAAATCTGCTGCCAGGCGATCCACCTCCATGCTCCAATGCAGGGGAAACTTTTCACCCTGAGCCTCACAAATATTATGGAGTGCACAGCAGGCTGCTATGACCATGGGAATATTTTCCTCATTTAGGAATGCCATAAGGGCAGTGCCAGCATGTTTTTAATCTGCCAAAAGCACTTTCTGCGGTCATTCTGCACCTGCTCAGCCTATTGTTGAAGTGCTCCTTGCTTCTGTCCAGGTTTTCCAGGTAAGGTTTCATGAGCCATGAGAGTAGGAAGTACACTGGGTCTCCCAGGATCACTGTGAGGATTTTAACATCCCCCACTGGAATCTTATGATCTGGAAAAAGTCCCTGCTTGCAGCTTTCTGTACAAGCCAGTGTTCCTGAAAATGAGTGTCATATGCTCCTTCCTGGACCACTTTGCGTTGATGTCAGTGAAACACCCACAGTGATCCAGAAATGTCTGCAATACCATGGAGAAGTACCCCTTTCTAATGATGTACTCTGCTGCAAGATGGTCCAGGGCCAGAATTGGAATATGCGTGTCATCTATCGCCCTCTGCAGTTAGGGAATCCCATTGCCACAAAGTCATGCACTATTTCACGCACACTGACAAGAGTCATAGTTCTTCATAGCAGAATGCAATTAATGCCCCTGTACACTTGTGATAATGCAGCCCCAACGGTGGACTTCTGGACTCCAAACTGATTTGTGACTGACCGGTAGCAGTCTTGAGTCATCACGTTCCACACAGCGATTCACCAGGCACTTCTCCACTGAGACGGCAGCTCTCAGTTTGGTGTCCTTGCACCACAGTGCTGTGGTAAGCTCTGCACACAGTTCCAGGAAGCTGGCTTTCCCCATCTGAAAGATCTGTAGCCACTGCTTGTCATCCCAGACCTGCATAACAATGTGATCCCACCACTTAGAACTTGTTTCCTGAACCCAGAACAGACACTCCACATGTTCAGTTGCTCTGTGAATGCCAGAAGTAATCTGGTGTTGTTTCTTTCCATGACACACAGCAGAGCAGGCAACTCTGATTCCTGTTCAGATTAGGAGTTCATGATATACTGCATGACCATCCACAATATGTTCATAACAGTGACCACAACAATAGAGAGCTGTGCGGGATCCATCCTTTCAGACAGAGATGGCTTGCTGAAAAATGCCATGAAACGCAGTCAGAAGCCCATGGAATGATGGGATGGAAAAAAACTGGATCATGGGACATAGATCCTGCACCCATGATGCACTGCCATCCACTCCGCCTTCCCACAACTCCTAGTGGCAAAAGGTGGCAAGTAGCAAGTAGCACTGCACTCGTTGATGCTAGAGCACCAACTGTGGATGTGCTCTGCTGACAGGAGTGTTGTGTGAACATGCACAAGGGATGTACTTATACCAGTTTTTGATTGTCGGCGTAAATTGCATCAACAAAACATGTGTAGTCTAGACAAGCCCTTAGTGTCTATTACTGGAGTTCATGGCAATAGGATCAGAGGACACATTGATAACTAGGCCAGTAAAAGACACAGTATGATATGGGCAGTAAGAAATCAAGTTCTAAAGGTGTAGGAGTAGGGATCTTCATTGGAGAATTCCAGGAAACATGAAAAAGTCACAGTACAGTACTTTCGGAAACTCTGAGAAATGTTATTGTTATTTCTCTAAGCACCCAGTACTGAAGAAATGAGTCAGCTCTTCTCCTGTTTTTTTTAATTAAATATCACTCTAGCAATGACATTGTTAATAAATACAGTGGAAGAATAGCTCTGTAAGCTGAGCCATGTGGTCACATGCCTCAGCATGCTAGTTTTATTTTTAACATCCAAAGTCACTTGATATACCTTTCTACTTGGGCTTGCTCTTTTGCCCCCCATTCTTGCCTTCTACTTATCCCTAATCACCTCACTTCAACCCAGCTGAGAAAAACCAAGAGAACAAGTGTCTTGGATATAATCACAGCGACTGTATGATCAAGGTAAGGCTTTACAAATAGGAAACAGTCTTGTTTTTTATTAATCAAAGCTTATGCTAATACTACACAGTCAAGCCTTAATCAAGGTTAAAATCTACAAAACAATCTCAGTAGCTAGAGTTAAAAAAAAAAACCCTCACAGCCAAATTTTTCAAAAGCGTTCACTCATAGTTTCCTATGTTAAGTATCCTCACACCTTCTTGTCAAACCGTCTTAAATGGTCTATCTTGATTATCACTACAAACTTTTTTTTATTCCTGCTGACGATAGCTCATCCTAATTAATTAGCCTCTTAGAGTTAGTAGGGGAACTCCCACCTTTTCGTGTTCTCTGTATGTATATATATCTCCTCACTATATGTTCCGTTCTATGCATCCATTGTAGTGGGCTGTAGCCCACGAAAGCTTATGCTCAAATAAATTTGTTAGTCTCTAAGGTGCCACAAGTACTCCTGATTTTTTCACTCATGCTAGGTGGCCCTGCTTTTGGATGCTTAATGTGAGGTACCTTAGCCTAGATCCACAAAGACTTAGGCACTGCAAAGCTCAATGGTGCAATGCCTAACTTTTAGGTAACTTGCTGGGCAGTGGACTTCTCACCCTGTATGAGGGGTATAGGCTCCCTACACAGTGTATGGGGAGAGTTAGGTGCTTAAGAATGGGGTTCACAGCAGCCAGCAAGCTGAGTGGGTAGCTACCTCAGACAGCCAGTAGAAAATGCTGTGGAGAAGGGCTAGGCCTAACCAGTGTTAGACACAACTAAGTTTTTTGGGTGCCTATCTCTGCTCAGGGTTCACAGCCATGGAGATAGGCACCTAAGCAAGGTCATCTCTGTCTCAAGAATAAACAGAGAGACTTCCATGCTATCGTAGCCAATAGCCTGGTGGTTAGAGTACTCACTTGGGATGTAAACCTGTTTTAAAATACTTGCTTTACCTGATTTGGAGCAGAGACTTGAACCTGAGTCTTCTGTATCCCCAGTGAGTGCCCTAGCCACCAGGTTATTCTCAGTCTCTCCTGTTCAAGCTGTCCACTTTGTATAAATAATTAAAACAGTTCATTGGAGCAGGGACTTAAGTCTCCCATGGCCTAGCTGAGTGCCTTACCCACCTGGCTATCAAGTCAGTCTCTTTTTCTCTTTGGCCCAATTAATATTTAACTGTTTAACACAAAGTGGAACAGTTGCAACAGGGGAGAGAGACGTAGCCCCAGAATACGCAATAGCCTGGTGGTTGGGGCACTCCCTTGGGTGGTGGGAGACCCATTAAGTCCCTGCTCCAAACCAGGCAGGGTAGAGATTTGAAAACAGGTCTCCCATGTCCTGGGTGAATGCCGTAAGCCTGAGCTTTTGGGTATTCTGGGACATACACATTTTTTGCCAATATTCCTGCTCTGGCTGCCTCAAGCCATCTGGGGGTCCTGAACCAGTAAGCATGTTCTGAGAACCACCTGTGGAAATGTAGGCACCTAGTGGACTATACTACAGAAATAGTGACACCTAGGGAATTTAGGTGCCTCCGAGTTTAGGTGGCAGCTGAGCAGGGGATTTGAGGATCTCAGTGGTGCCTAAATGTTAGGTTTAGGCATCCCTTTGTGAATCTAGCCCCTTGTGCTTGATTTCTTATCACCACTGAAAATCAAGTATAAGATATCTCAAACTGGATTCCACATTATAGAGACACCCTGTATCATTGAACACTTCTGAAAATATTGGTCTTAAGCTTCATTGTTTTTTTCTCATGATCTGTACAAAATATGAATATTTTTAAGGGATCAGAACAATTGCACCATTTCTTGAACAGTGCTGGTTAGGTGATGTGTGAATGGCAAAACACTTTTCCTTTCTAAAGGGTCAGATTCTGAATTCAGTTACCTTGTCGTAAATTGAGATTAGCTCAGTTTAAGTCAGTAGAGTTACAACACTAATTGAGATTTAAAAAATCCTCAAACCATCTCTAAATTGGAATTTTCATGAGGTTGCAGAAACAGACAGGTGAAGGGCCCTTTGGAGTTTCAAGCATTGTAATTTTCAAAGGGTTTTGAAAATGGAATTTTAGAAAACATCCAGATACATGAGGAGCTGGAGAAGCGTCAGGAATATTATTATTATTTATTTATATTATTGTAGTGTCTAGGAGAGGACCAGGACCCCATTGTGCTATGCTTTGTACATACAGAACAAAAAGACAGACCCTGTCCCAAAGCACTTAAAGTCTAAGTGTAAGACAAGAGAAAACAGACGGATACTGACTGACGGTGGAGTATAAAGAAACAATGAGACAATAGTATTTAAATAGACCAGGCAGACAGGATGGGAGAAGGGTATAACACACAAGCAGAGTGAGCAACGATGGTAGCAAAAATCATGTCACTTCCATGATTTTTTAGGAGGATGCGGCATCAGCTGAAAGGAAAGGGAGGGGAGAGTAAGAGGGAAAGATGTGGAGTGAAGCTGAGGTGAACAGATCCCAGAGGAGGGTTGGAGCAAACAGCCAATCAGCACAGGACAGAGAAAGTCAGAACATTCTGCAGTTTTGACTGGAATATCCAGGGGACCCAAAGTCTCTGCTTTAGCAGCTACTGCCCCTACAGGACAGAGTCTTTGGTTGACTCCTCTTTGCAGCTCACATGGTGCTGGGGAAGGGAGGCACTGCCTGGGTCCTAGTGCCCCCACAGTGAAAAGGAAGGTCTCCCCTGCACAGTTCTGAATCCAGTAGGGTGTTTTGGGGATGGAAGGCACTGGCTGGGCCCATTTTACCCCTTTCTCAGAGAGCTGCAATACCTGCTTTGGCTGCTTCTAGTCCTATCAGGTAGAGACTCTGGCTGGCTCCTCTGTATGAGTAGCTTTGTGGAGCCTTGGAGCAAGCTGTTCATATGATTTATCCATTTTAGTTAGTTTTATTGGGAGACATTTCAATATCCATAATGCAAAGCCTCACATTTTTAGCCCAACTTAGATTCTAAAGGTAACATAATAAATATAGGCAAAGCCAGTAGCACCACCTGTAATTAGGGTTGGTTAACAGTGCATTTTCGATTAATAACTTTGCCGAACTTTAACTGTTTGGATCAAACTTTTCCATGCTGGTATTTGGCTTAGGCTAAGTTTTGTGTGTGTGTGTCTGTTTGTTTGTTTGTTTTGTTTCAGTCAAAACCAGTCAGCCTCTTCCCTAGAAAAAAAGTTTAAAAAAATCTTGGCAATATTCTTATTAGATTCATATAAATGTTAAAAAAAAATCTTATTGCTGTTTTATTGAGAAGCTCAAGCCTCTGAATGCTGTAGAACAGGAATTTTAAATTTGACAGCGGGGGGTCACCCTGGTAGCAGAGGTGTGCCTTCTGTCATCCCTATATAATCTGCCAAAACTTGGTCAAGTTATAAGCCTCTGGAAAAAAAAGCTGTTTGCACACACTGGGGGCATGTCCACACTAGAAACGCTACAGTGGCACAGATGCAGTGTGGCAGCTGTGTCTCTGTAGTGTAGCCACGTACTATAGAGACAGAAGAGTGTCAACAGAACAATTCTTCCATAAATCTAGCAGTGTCTACACTGGGGATGAAGTTGGTTTAACTACGTTGCACAGAACAAATATTTTCACAGTCCTCAGTAATGTAGTGAAGTCAACCTGATTTTGTAATGTAGACTAGGCCTCAGGGGTTTATTAGAGTTTGGGAGCATTATTTGCCAAAGATTCTATCTACACTGAGCATGTTCTATCCCCACAAAGCTCCTAATGTGTCACACATGTGGTAGTTCCACACAGCAACTGAGAATGTTGTATCCCATGCATTACTGGGGCTGACCAGGACTTTTTCTGCAACTGGTCCTTGCAGGCTGGGGGGGCTATTGTGGTGCCAGACAAGTAGTAAAGACCTCTATTCCTTTCATCACCATATACATTTTGACAGATTTCCATGTCTGCTTTTTGGGTTATGTCTCACCCTCTGGTCTCATTTTTGGACATGTACACATTTGATGCAGCTGCCATTTTGAAGCTTTTTTATTTTTTATAGAGAATGTTAGAACTGCTTGAATGTGGTTTTTTTCACATTTAGAGATACTTTAAAGGTTAGAAGAAAAAAGATTTTTTTTCAGAAGAAAATGGGCTTTTTACAAACTTTAAATAAAGTTTAGTAAACAGAGGAATAAAGTGTTAAGACATAAATATGCCTTTCTACAGAAAAAATACTTTTAATGCAGTTTTGAAGTAAAGACATTAAATATTAGTAATAAAATATGTATTTTTAGAAATAACAATTGTTATGGATTTAGGTTGTTTTGAAATAAAGTCTGAAAAATAATGGTATGTTTTTTAAATAAAGGCATCAAATATTAGTACCAGAACATGCGTTTGTAGAGAAAATAAAGTGGGGTTGGATTAAACAAGACACAAAGTAAGAGAGGCTGTAGAACAGCTGAGAAAACCAAAAGCCTTCCAGCCTATTACAAGAAAGAGAGAGAGAGAGAGAGAGAGAAAGGAGAGAGGCTGCAGAGAAAGTTTTAAAACAGGAAAGGAAGAAAAGCCTATGTCACTGCCCAAGCGGCAGAGAGAAAAGAAAAGTAGCTTATGCCTTTAGCTGTCACTAGCCAAATGCCAGTAATTTCAGGACAGTCAGCATTGGACAAGCCACACCTGTTGCCTGAGCCAATCAGAAGCTATTCTTTAGACACGTCCTGAACCATTTTTAAGAATATACTTTTTTGCAAGAGCTTTTAAACTGGGAGTCTATAGGTTGTGATCATGACCTTTTGCAAGACACCTACAGACTCCAAGAAGCCTGAATTGCCTTTGGGTGCACTAGCATGTGTTCAGAAGAAACCCAAGCCAGGCAAGTTGTTTTGACTCCTATAGATTCCTAAAACTACCATGATTTTTTTCAAAATCATCACTCTGATAATATTGTTTTTCACCAGAAACACCTACAAGACCTCCTCATGGTAACTGGTAGTTGTCATTGTATATATGTATATATATATATTTTTTTTTAAAGAAATATAATAAGGGGTTATCTGTTGATCAGATTTTAAAATTTTATACAGATGACTTAACAGAAAATGACCACAGGGTGGTGTAGTTTGTAAAAGGAAAAAAAGTGGAGCATGTCCAGAGGTGTCCCAAACACATTTCAACATGATCAGACCTGTCTTTCATGTTGTGAGTTGGAAGATTTACAGTCTGGCTTTGATAAGCAGTTTTAAAAGCACCAGCTTTCTTTGCACACGGCTAAACATACTTGTAAGGGGTATCGCCTCTTAAAAAGGTAGTATCTTGGTAAAAAATACTACTTTTTATGTGCTGTTTTCAAAATGTTTACATAGGACTACTCAGGAGGAGGAAGGCCTATTTTCAACGTGTAGGATTTGGTGGTTGAAGCATTTAAATCCACCAATAGATGCCCATAGGGTTTTTTAGTAGTATCCTTAAAAGCTTCCAAAAAGAATTGTGTCTTACCATGGGTACATTTGACGTGCCAGCGTGGCAATTTTCTGTTTGTTTAGTGAGTTTTTTAAGAGAATCATGTATTTTATATTTCAATTAATTGTATGACTCTCTTTTCCCTGGAAAAAACACATTTTGCACAATGTACATAATATTTAGTTTCCTGAGGTGTATGTATTTTGTAAAGGCTTTCTTGATTTCATTGCTTTCAGAAGCAGATTCCATCAGGACATCTATAATCACCATATTCGCTTTATTACTAGGAAATAAACATTAATTCTTAAGCATCAGGGGGTAGTTGTGTTAGTCTGTGAGGTTTTTTACCCATGAAAGCTTGTGCTCAAATAAATATGTTAGTCTTTAAGATGCCATCGGACTCTTTGTTGTTTTTATTCATTCTTAAAAGTACCAGGTAAACCTTACAAAAATGTGATATAAGGAAATACATGTAACAGCTCTTCATACAACTGTTGCCAACAAGTCTAACACCTCACAATATTTCAGGCATGCAAAACTGTCTATTACTATTTTCTAACAATTTTTTTAAAGAATTTTCCTGAATTTGAAAGGCCACAAAGCAAATAGGAAAAAGGATGGACAAATTAGATGTGATTCTGTGTAATAATCAATACCTTTTTGGCAAGGTTGTAAAATCTGCCTTGAGGGTTCTTTTATCGTAAATGACTTTCTGGGTATTTTAAAGAATTCTTGTCTCTACCAATCAGTGTTTTTTCATCCTCAGAATCCCATGCTGCTGTATCACAATCTCTTTTAGATCTTCCCCTTCAGGATTCAAACAGTAGTCCTGGATGAGAGCTTTAAATTCCCAAAATTAATTTTCTCAGTATTCCCCAAGTTCAGCATGCTCCTCTTTACTTTTGTACAGGTCTTACCTCCGGCTAGTGTATACCTGTATGTTGTAGGCCCTGCAGATATAGACTCCACAATGTTCATCTGCTGGTATCTTGCCAGTCAGATCACCTAAATAATCCCCTAGGCATGGGTTCCACTCCCCTTCTTTACTCACAAAAATCACAGAATCAGTATCATAGTACAGACAACACTCCTGTAAACAATTTAACAGCCAGTAGAGCTCTAGCCTGACATAAGTGGAGGTGAAGTACAGTATGAACACGTGTTGCTGGAATGGGTGCACCAGAGTTCTGTTGCATACTTCCAGCACACTATGGCCATATCATCATCGTTAAACTTGCACAAATGACTCTTCATAATAAGACGCAAAGACGTACCTGATGAGTTTGTCGAGGTCTGTCAGTATACTGGTGTTAGACTCGTTCACTGGCCAAATTTTCCCTACAAGGAATTTAAAAACAGCTTTGAGATTTGTCCTTTTGCAGGGTTCTCTTTAATCTTGCTTAGATGTAAATGCATGACTTCTTTTCCATAGTACTCTGTAGCATACTGGGTTTTTTTCAACTCATCTGTATGCCAGTGAAGGAAACCAAAATCCTCTTGTTTCTGTTTGAGGTGCATTTTAATGTAGTTTGAAAACATTGTGTCAGAAGACCAATTAAAGTGCCAGACTTCATACATTTCAGTGATCTTGTACCCTTTGTCTAAAGCCTCCAGCAGCTCTATCATGCACCATGTCCCTGCTACAGCCCTCTCCTTCTGCCTTTGCGTGCAGGATTCCTTTCATCTTGTTTCTGCATAACAGGCACATAGGGGAATACTGTTTTACCATCAACCCTATATGGTAGGGCAAGGAACTGCAGGCTTCCTGGAGGGTACACTTTAACTTTGGCAATACCAATTGTGATGCTCTGACCTCAGGGGAACACCCAGCACCCCCACGTTCATCCTTGTAAAATGATTGTGTGATATCCAATGCAGAGTTTGTCACGTTGGGTGTCTTCGGAAGGCTCATGATGTACTGAATGTTGTTATAGTGATGTTATATTCATTGTTGTTGCAGCAATGTTATAATAATGTTATAGGTTATAATATGTATATAGTCATGAGGCTGAAAATGTGTCTTCATGGTTTAAAAGAAGCCCAGGCAAAAACTCTCCAAGAGGAGAGAGGCAATTCACACCTCATCAGGGCATGTATGGGACAGACCCAGCCCAGCCTCACAGGAATAAAGGACGCTGGCCTAGGCAGCAACAAAGGATTTACTGGACTCTTGAGTGAGTTGCCACCATTCCTTTGGTCAGTTTGGGACTGCGATGAGGTAATACTCACCTGACTCTAAAGGGGAGGGGCAAAGCCAAGAGGGGAGAAAGAACATGATAAAAGGAAGAGATGTTTGCCTCTCTCTTCCATCTATATCTATAGACACCACACTAAGTGACAGAAGTGCTGATCAAAGGGGAGAGCCTGGCTGAAGAGCATCCAGCGAGCCTATGGTGAGAAGCATCTAAGTTTGTATGGGCACTGAAAGTGTTAAAATCAGCTTAGAATGCGTTTTGCTTTTATTTCATTTGACCAAATCTAACGTGTTATGTTTTGACTTATAATCACTTAAAATCTATCTTTGTAGTTAATAAATCTGTTTGTTTATTCTACCTGAAGCAGTGTGTTTGGTTTGAACTGTGTCAGAGACTCCCCTTGGGATAACAAGCCTGGTATATATCAATTTATTTGTTAAATCGACAAACTCATATAATCTTGCAGCATCCAGCGGGCATAACTAGATACTGCAAGATGGAAGTTCCTAGGGTCGTGTCTGGGACCAGAGATATTGGCTAGTGTCATTCAGTTGCACAATCCAAGGAGCAGCTCACATGCCAGAGGCTGTGCGTGAACAGCCCAGGAGTGGGGTTTCTCACAGGAGAGCAGGGTATGGCTGGCTCCCAGAGTTGAGGATTGGAGTGACCTAGCAGATCACCGGTCCAGTTAACACCAGAGGGGAACATCACACCAATGGACTGTCTGAGATCTCCAAAATCCTCCCACATCATGACAGGGTGCCCCACAGGATGTTTCTTAGTATTGTTAACAAAAGGGCAGAAGCTGGTAAAATGATAGTAATTTGTTTCCTGGGCTGCAGTTTGTAATACAGACAGATAGCGTTTGGTCTACCTCTGAAAGTAGGACAAGAAGCAATAAGCTTAAATAGCAACAAGGGCAGTTTAGGTTGGTGATCAGGAAAAACTTCCTGTCAGGGTGGTTAAGCTCTGGAATAAATTGCTTAGGGAGGTTGCGGAATTGCCATCTTTGGAGATTTTTAAGAGCAGGTTAGACAAACACCTGTCAGGGATGGTCTAGATAATACTTAGTCCTGCCATGAGTGCAGGGGACTGGACTAGATGACCTCTCGAGATCTCTTCCAGTCCTACGATTAAGATGCATCACTTTAAAAATAAGCAAACACTATTTTTGAAATGCTAGGGTAATATATCTTAAACATTTTTTCCTGCTAAATCTCCACAAAACATCCCTTAGATTATAAAGATTTACAACATTTAGATTTTTAAACATTTCAGAAAGAAAGGGTGTGGGGAAGAAATAGCATTCTTATCTCTTAAAAAATGTTATACATATTCTATAAAGTATCTAATGCTTTCTTTACAGTTTACAAGTAATACATTTTAGAGCAGTTTTTCTCTGGCAAATCTTTAAAAAGCAAGTAAACACTTTTAAAAAAAGGCTAGTATATTATACAAAAACTTCTATGTACAGTGTCAGTCTTTTCATTCATTTGTTTAAAGAGATGCTTTTCTTTTTTTAAACAGGCCAATGGTCCATAACCACATCCCTTGGTACATTGTAATTGGTTCCAAAAAAATACAGTTTTAGAACATGTGTAAAGAATAGCTTCTGATTGACTCAAGCAAGAGGTGTGGCTTGTCCAGGGTTGACTGTCCTGAAATTACTAGCATTTGACCAGGGGGAAGCTAAAGGGATAAACTGATTTTCTTTTCTCTCTGGCGCTTGGTCAGGGACACAGGCTTTTCTTCCTTTCCTGCAATTTTAAAACTCTCTGCAGCCGCTCTCACTTGATTTTCTCTCTCTTTCTATAACAGGCTGAAAGGCTTTTGCTTTTCTCAGCTGTTCTATAGGCTCTCTCACTTAATGTGTTTAACCCAACCCCAACTTTATTTTTTTTAAAAACAAAGATGTTCTGTAACTAATATTTAAAGGCTTTATTTCAAAAACTGTATAAAAATATTTCTCTCTAAAAAGGCCTGTTAACACTTTATTTCTGTTTGCTAAACTATTTAAAATGTATAAAAAGCTTTTCTTCTGAGGAAAAAAAAAAGTCTTTTATTCTAACCTTTAAAACGTCTCAAAATGTGGAAAATACCCAAGCAGTCCTAATGTTTCCCATTAAAAAATAAAAAAAATTTTCAAAATGGTCACCACATCATGCGTGTAAATGTCCAGAAATGAGATCAGAGGACAGGACATAAACCAAAAGGGGACATGGCAACCTGTCAGTGTATTTGGTGGTGGAATGTACGGAGCTCTTTACTACTCAGGCACCTGAACTGAGATCAGGGAGTCTGTCTCTTCTGTGCTTTCAGTGCCCTGGCAATGCCCAAGCAGCATGTAAGACAAGGAGCGCACAGCCTGTCTCTAATGAGAAGTGAGGAACACAGGTGGGGCTGGAAGTAATAGGAGTAGAAGGGAACCAGGGCATAAGCTCAGCGGAAGGGATAATAGGGGCTGTTGTAACATGGACAATAGCTGGGGATAGGAAATGGGAACCAAGGAAGAACAGGCGTCAAAGGAGAGAATAAAGAGGACTAGAAACAGGAATGGAAGCTGGGGTATAGGGGCAAAAGGGTCTATAACATTCAGGAGAACACTCCTCTCCAGAACCTCTAACTGAACCCAGAATTTCTGGATCACTGCATTCCTCTGCTGTCTAGAAATAGCTAGCTGTGACTCCTACTGACAAAATCTGTCTCATCCTTTTTGTGCCTGGTTCACGCAGAGCCTGCTATTGTTCTCATTCCATTTACTCAGTTTTTCATGTGGTCGAGGTCTGTGCTTTGCGTCTAAGGAAAGGAAAGGAATTTGGTTTTCATTTTTAAAAACAGCTTACTTAGAAATTACTGTCTCAGTTCTGGAGTTAGCTGCTCCTTTGTGGTCTTCTCAAGGGTGCCCCTTTAAGTCTTACACCTCCAGCCTTCACTTCTGTATGGGCAGATATCACAACACTCTCCCTCCAAACCAGCAGCTGAGGCTTGCAGTGCCTCTACTTCAGTGATTGTTCTAGCAGGTTTAACCTTAGTCCAGCCCTGGCTATTTGTTCTCTCTCAGGGTTACCAGGGGCCAGCCAGCTTTCACAGAGCACAGTACATTTACTTTAGGAAAAAGCATTACAGACAAAACATCATAAAATGATGTCTACCCTCGCTAGTTGCAGCTTCTCTTGCTCTGTCTGTAGATTCCTCTCTATTAATATCTTCCAGATGGAGACCCTGGCAGGTTCCAGTCCTTTAAACCCTTCCAGCAAGGTTTGCTTTTTGTGTATCGCCTCATGTCAGTTTTTGGTTCAAAATGAGGGACTTAGCTAGTTTAGGCTGACCCTTTATATCAGGGGAGGACAAACTATGGCCTGCGGGAGGCGGGCAGAGAATCCAGCCCATCAGGGATTTCAATCTGGCCTGTGGGATTGGCAGCCCCATGGCGCAGTGGGGCTGAGGCAGGCTCCCTGCCTGCCCTGGAAGCAGCTGGCACCACGTCCCTGTGGCCCCTGGGAGGGGGTGGAGGCAGAGAGCTCTATATGCTGCCTTTGCCTGTAGGCACCATCCCCCACAGCTCTCATTAGCCAGGAACAGGGAACCACAGCGAATGGGAGCTTCAGGGGTGGTATCCGCAGGCAGGGCAGTACACAGCAGAGCCACATGCCTCACTCTACCCCCAGGAGCCAGTGCCGGATGGGCTGGCCACTTCCAGGAGCAGTACAGGGCCAGGGCAGGCAGGGAGCCTGCCTTAGCCCTGCTGCATGTTGCCGCCACCCCAGAGTCACTCACAGTAAGCAGCGCCAGGCCAGAGCCCACACCCTGAACCCATCCTACACCCCAATCCCCTACCCCAGCCCTACATTCATAGAATATCAGGGTTGGAAGGGACCTCAGGAGGTCATCTAGTCCAACCCCCTGCTCAAAGCAGGACCAATCCCCAGACAGATTTTTGCCCCCAATCCCTAGATTTTTGCCCCAGCTCCCTAAATGGCCCCCTCAAGGATTGAACTCACAACCCTGGGTTTAGTAGGGCAATGCTCAAACCACTGAGCTATCCCTCCTGATTGCCTTCTCTGGGCTTTGGCCACTTTGAGACGCTGGTGAGGCAACCCAGGCCCACTCACTACTCAGGGTCCCAAAGCAGGGACCCTATAAATAACCCCAAGCTGTTTCCACTTCTCATGTAGCCCTTTCCTTTTCACCATTCCCTCAGGACCTCTCCCCATACCACTTTCCCTGCAGAGTTTCACTGCCTTCCAGTCCTTCTTCCCACTTCTGATGTCAACCAGCAACTGATACACATCTGCTCAGGCCCTGCAGCCCCTTTTAACTGAGCCTGCTGCACTCTGATTGGCTGCCTCCCTGCAGCCTCTCCAGGCAGGCCTGACCGACCCATCTTCACTGCTCCTTTTCTGGAGTGAGGTGTGGTTGAACCAAGAGGCTTCCAGCAGAGGGCCTCAGAGTGCCTCGTACACCCTGTCATACAAACTTTATTTTGACTGTTCAGAATTGATGATCATGCTATAAGTGTTTGGAAAGATCATTTTCTCTTAATTTGCCATCAGATTTCAGATGATAGTGCTGCACTTTTATTCAAAAGAGAATTTTCATAAGATTTTACAGTAAGATCTTGGATTTGACATATGAGCTCAATGTCTTAAGTTATCAGTGATCCACACATAGCTAACACAGCAAACAAATGTACCACTTTTGGTCCATCAACTAAAGCTGATTTAATTTAGGATAAATGCAGTAAAAATAAATCATAATTCATTTATAAACTATTTGTTATTGACAGGAGCAGCGCCAGGGTTTTTGCCGCCCTAGGCAGGGGTCCTTCCACGCTCCTGCTTGGCAGCAATTCGGCAGCGGGGGGCCCTTCCGTGCTCCCGGTCTTCGGGGCACTTCAGCGGTCTCCGGGGCACTTCACCCGGAGCGAGTGAAGGACCCGCCACAGAATTGCCGCCAAAGACCCGGAGTGCGGAAGGACCCCCTGTCATAAACAGATAGCTAAGGGTTAATGTCTCTTTCACCTGAAGCACCTGACCAGAGGACCAATCAGGAAACCGGATTTTTTCAACTTTGGGTGGAGGGAATTGAGTGTCTTTGTCTTTGTTTTTCTGGCTGCCTGCTTTTCTCTGAGCTTTGGAGAAGTAGTTCTACTTTCTAGTCTTCTGTTTCTAAGTGTAAGGACTAAGAGATCAGATTGTAAGTTCTATGGTTTCTTTTCTTTGGTATTTGCATGAATATAAGTGCTGGAGTGCTTTGATTTGTATTCTTTTTGAATAAGGCTGTTTATTCAATATTCTTTTAAGCAATTGACCCTGTGTTGTATCATCTATATACAGAGAGAACATTTGTACTTATTTTTCTTTCTTGTTATATAAAGCTTTCTTTTAAGACCTGTTGGAGTTTTTCTTTACTTCAGGGAAATTGAGTCTGTACTCACCAGGGAATTGGTGGGAGGAAGAAATCAAGGGGAGATTTGTGTGTTGGATTGCTAGCCTGACCTTGCATTCCCTCTGGGGGAATAGGAAAGTACTTTTTGTTTCCAGGATTGGGAACAGAGAGGGAGATTCACTCTGTTTGGGTTCACAGAGCTTGTGTCTGTGTATCTCTCCAGGAGCACCTGGAGGGGGGAAGGGAAAAAGGATTATTTCCCTTTGTTGTGAGACTCAAGGGATTTGGGTCTTGGGGTCCCCAGGGAAGGTTTTTCAGGGGGACCAGAGTGCCCCAAAACACTCTAATTTTTTGGGTGGTGGCAGCAGGTACCAGGTCCAAGCTGGTAACTAAGCTTGGAGGTTTTCATGCTAACCCCCATATTTTGGACGCTAAGGTCCAAATCTGGGAATAAGGTTATTACATGGTGGCAGTGGTGGGAGATAGACAGAACCCAGAAGCCAGTAGAAATATTATATTTTTCTTTTCTCTGCTAAGGGCTTTTTAGCAGAGAGAAGCAGTTGGTTTTAAAAGGGAACCAGAGAGAATTTTTTTTTCTGCTCTCTCTCGCAGTTTGTGGCTTGCATGTTAAGCAGAAGTCGTTAAGGACTATTAACAGTCTTTTGTCACACAATAGCACTCCCATTGAGAGTCATACCAGCACTTATATGCATGCAAATAAAGTGGTTTTTCTGGTTTCCCTTCATTGAACATTAGCTAGAGAGAGAAAAGAACAAAAAGCACTGTTGCTAGGCAGACTTCAGGAGGCAACAGAACCTGCAGTTCAGAAGATAAACACCGGAGGGCACCCCAACCCAAGAAAACAGGAACCATGACTTCTAAGGCAAAAATTGAGGCCGAAGAACAAATCAAAGAAGCTGAACACAGGCGAGAGATGGAAAAACACAAACAGCAACTGGAAATAAAACAAAAAGAGATGGAGATGAAAGAAAAGGAAGAAAGCATGAAACTGGCAGCCTTCCAAAGAGAACAGGCAGCCCAAGAGGCAGCACACAAAAGAAAACTAGAAGAAGAAGAGATAGCCTACCGAAGGAAACAAGCAGAAGAAGAGTTGGCCCACCACCGAGAAATGGAAAAAACACCAAAAACAAATGGAAAAACACCAAAAAGAAATGGAAAAACAACAAAAAGAAATGGAAAAACAACAAAAAGAGAATGAAGAGAAGGAAAAACAGAGAAAACATGAACTGGAGTTGGTAAAAGCTGGGCTGCATGTGCCAGCCAACCCTAACAACCCGGCGCCAAATATTGCTCCACAGCACAGGAAATTTCCCACCTACAAGGCAGGTGATGACACCGAGGCCTTCTTGGAAAATTTTGAAAGAGCCTGTCTTGGGTACAGCATTCCCGAAGACCAGTACATGGTAGAATTGAGGTCACAGCTCAGTGGACCTTTAGCAGAGGTGGCAGCTGAAATGCCTAAGCACCAAATGAATGACTATAAACTTTTCCTAACCAAGGCCAGATACAGGATGGGGATAACCCCAGATCATGCCCGTCGGCGTTTCAGAAACCAAAAGTGGAAACCAGAGGAGTCATTTCCCAAACACGCCTACTACATTGCAAAAAAACTATGAGGCCTGGCTAACAGGAAACAACATTCAAACCTTGGAAGAACTTAACCTCCTCATACAAATGGAGCAGTTCTTGGATGGTGTTCCTGAAGACATCACGCGGTACATACAAGATGGAAACCCCAAGAATATCGCTGAGGCGGGGGAGATTGGAGCCAAATGGATGGAACTGGCAGAAAGCAAGAAAGCTACTGTCCAGGGGAACGATTACCCCAGGGGGCACACAGACCATAAACCCTACAACCGAGGACAGCCAAAGACCCCACATACCACCCAAGTAAAGCCACAGATACCCTACCCTTCAACCTCACCAGTCTCCAGTAACTCACCTCGGCCCAGTGACCCATCAGATGGAAGATGCTTTAAGTGTAATGAACTGGGACATATCAAGGCCAAGTGTCCCAAGAACACCATGCGAGTGCAATTCATTACACCACCATCACACCAAAGATCCCCAGGCCCGGATGCCTCTCAAATACCCTTGGAGCGAAGGGAAAATTTGAGAGTGGGCGGAAAGAAGGTTACTGCGTGGAGAGACACGGGGGCACAAGTGTCAGCTATCCACCAATCCTTCGTTGACCCCAAATTCATCAACCCAAAGGCCAAAGTTACAATTTACCCCTTCATGTCACAAGCTGTAGACTTGCCTACAGCTCAACTGCCTGTCCAGTACAAAGGCTGGTCAGGAATGTGGACTTTTGCAGTCTATGACAATTATCCTATCCCCATGCTACTGGGGGAAGACTTGGCCAACCAGGTGAGGCGGGCCAAGAGAGTGGGAATGGTTACACGTAGCCAAACCAGGCAAGCTTCCAGACCCATTCCTGTTCCTGAACCATCCACAGAGGCCCCGTCTGTGTTACCAGAGACCCAGACAGAGGTAGTGGACCCGGATTCCATGCCTACCACTGAAACAGCCACAGCATCTCCAGTCCCAGGCCCGGAACTGGAACAGCAACCAGCACCAGCAAGTGCAGCCACATCTTCAACCTCAACGCCAGAGGGCGCCAGCAAGCCAGAACTGGCAGAAGCAAAAGACAGCCATACCCAAAAGGCTCAGCCAGAGCCTGAAATACCCTCAGGTGCACCAGCGGAGAGCGGTTCACCAGCAACGGAAACAACCCCATCACCTACATCGCTTCCAGAGGGACCAAGCCCAAGTCCACAGTCTGAGGAAGAACTGGTGACCCCAGCCTCAAGGGAACAGTTCCAGGCTGAGCAGGAAGCGGATGACAGCCTTCAAAAAGCTTGGGCGGCGGCACGGAGCACCCCACCGCCTCTCAGCTCTTCTAATCGATCCCGGTTTGTTATAGACCAAGGACTTTTATACAAGGAAATTCTTTCTGGTGGACACCGGGAAGAATGGCAGACGCAAAAACAGTTGGTGGTTCCAACTAAGTACCGAGGGAAGCTCTTAAGCTTAGCCCATGATCATCCCAGTGGCCATGCTGGGGTGAACAGAACCAAAGACCGGTTGGGGAAGTCCTTCCACTGGGAGGGGATGGGCAAGGATGTTGCCAAGTATGTCCGGTCTTGTGAGGTATGCCAAAGAGTGGGAAAGCCTCAAGACCAGGTCAAGGCCCCTCTCCAGCCACTCCCCATAATTGAGGTCCCATTTCAGCGAGTAGCTGTGGATATTCTGGGCCCTTTCCCAAAAAAGACGACCAGAGGAAAGCAGTACGTACTGACTTTAGTGGACTTTGCTACCCGATGGCCAGAAGCAGTCGCTCTAGGCAACACCAGGGCTAACACTGTGTGCCTGGCCCTAACAGACATCTTTGCCAGGGTAGGTTGGCCCTCTGACATCCTTACAGATTCAGGGTCTAATTTCCTGGCAGGGACCATGGAAAAACTGTGGGAAACTCATGGGGTGAATCACTTGGTTGCCACCCCGTACCACCATCAAACCAATGGCCTGGTGGAAAGGTTCAATGGAACTTTGGGGGCCATGATACGAAAATTCATCAACGAATTCTCCAATAATTGGGACCTAGTGTTGCAGCAGTTGCTGTTTGCCTACAGGGCTGTACCACATCCCAGTTTAGGGTTTTCACCATTTGAACTTGTGTATGGTCACGAGGTTAAGGGGCCATTACAGTTGGTGAAGCAGCAATGGGAGGGGTTTACGCCTTCTCCAGGAACTAACATTCTGGACTTTGTAAGCAACCTACAAAGCACCCTCCGACACTCTTTAGCCCTTGCTAGAGAGAACCTAAAGGATGCTCAAGAAGAGCAAAAGGCCTGGTATGACAGACATGCCAGAGATCGGTCCTTCAAGGTAGGAGACCAGGTTATGGTCTTGAAGGCGCAACAGGCCCATAAGATGGAAGCATCATGGGAAGGGCCATTCACGGTCCAAGAGCGCCTGGGAGCTGTAAACTACCTCATAGCATTTCCCAATTCCTCACTAAAGCCTAAAGTGTACCATGTTAATTCTCTCAAGCCTTTCTATTCCAGAGACTTACAGGTTTGTCAGTTTACAGTCCAGGGAGAGGATGCTGAGTGGCCTGACGGTGTCTACTACGACGGGAAAAAAGACGGTGGCGTGGAAGAGGTGAACCTCTCAACCACCCTGGAACGTCTGCAGCGGCAACAAATCAAGGAGCTGTGCACTAGCTTCTCCCCATTGTTCTCAGCCACCCCAGGACGGACTGAACGGGCATACCACTCCATTGATACAGGTAATGCTCACCCAATCAGAACCCCACCCTACCGAGTGTCTCCTCATGCCCAAGCTGCTATAGAACGGGAGATCCAAAACATGCTACAGATGGGTATAATCCGCTCATCTACCAGTGCATGGGCATCTCCAGTGGTTCTGGTACCCAAACCAGATGGGGAAATACGCTTTTGCGTGGACTACCGTAAGCTAAATGCTGTAACTCGTCCGGACAACTATCCAATGCCACGTACCGATGAGCTATTGGAAAAGTTGGGACGTGCCCAGTTCATCTCTACAATAGACTTAACGAAGGGGTACTGGCAAGTACCGCTAGATGAACCTGCCAAGGAGAGGTCAGCATTCGTCACCCATGCGGGGGTGTATGAATTCAATGTCCTTCCTTTCGGCCTTCGAAATGCACCCGCCACCTTCCAGAGGCTGGTAGATGGTCTACTAGCTGGACTGGGAGAATTTGCAGTTGCCTACCTCGATGATGTGGCCATTTTTTCAGACTCCTGGCCCGAACACCTACTACACCTGGAAAAGGTCTTTGAGCGCATCAGGCAGGCCGGACTAACTGTTAAGGCCAAAAAGTGTCAAATAGGCCAAAACAGAGTGACTTACCTGGGGCACCAGGTGGGTCGAGGAACCATAAACCCCCTACAGGCCAAGGTGGATGCTATCCAAAAGTGGCCTGTCCCAAAGTCAAAGAAGCAGGTCCAATCCTTCTTAGGCTTGGCCGGATACTACAGGCGATTTGTACCCCACTACAGCCAAATCGCTGCCCCACTGACCGACCTGACCAAAAAGACCCAGCCAAATGCAGTTAAGTGGACTGATGAGTGTCAAAAGGCCTTTACCCAACTTAAGGCAACGCTCATGTCTGACCCTGTGCTCAGGGCCCCGGACTTTGACAAGCCATTCCTAGTAACCACAGATGCATCTGAGCGTGGTATAGGAGCGGTGCTCATGCAGGAAGCAACAGATCACAACTTCCATCCTGTCGTGTTTCTCAGTAAGAAACTGTCTGAGAGGGAAAGTCACTGGTCAGTCAGTGAAAAGGAATGCTATGCCATTGTGTACGCCCTGGAAAAGCTACGCCCATATGTTTGGGGACGGCGGTTCCAACTACAAACTGACCATGCTGCACTAAAGTGGCTTCATACTGCCAAGGGGAACAACAAAAAACTTCTTCGTTGGAGTTTAGCTCTCCAAGATTTTGATTTTGAAATTCAACACATCACAGGAGCTTCTAATAAAGTTGCTGATGCACTCTCCCGTGAGAGTTTCCCAGAATTCAGTAGTTAAAAAGTGTTCTTAAACTGTAGAAGTCTGTTAGTTATATACTTAGGAATATATGTAAAGGTGTATGTGTTGTATTAATCTGTTTATTTTCAAGTTCTAGAAGGAAATCGCCGCCAGTGAGCTTCCCCACTGTCTGCAATTTGGGGGGCGTGTCATAAACAGATAGCTAAGGGTTAATGTCTCTTTCACCTGAAGCACCTGACCAGAGGACCAATCAGGAAACCGGATTTTTTCAACTTTGGGTGGAGGGAATTGAGTGTCTTTGTCTTTGTTTTTCTGGCTGCCTGCTTTTCTCTGAGCTTTGGAGAAGTAGTTCTACTTTCTAGTCTTCTGTTTCTAAGTGTAAGGACTAAGAGATCAGATTGTAAGTTCTATGGTTTCTTTTCTTTGGTATTTGCATGAATATAAGTGCTGGAGTGCTTTGATTTGTATTCTTTTTGAATAAGGCTGTTTATTCAATATTCTTTTAAGCAATTGACCCTGTGTTGTATCATCTATATACAGAGAGAACATTTGTACTTATTTTTCTTTCTTGTTATATAAAGCTTTCTTTTAAGACCTGTTGGAGTTTTTCTTTACTTCAGGGAAATTGAGTCTGTACTCACCAGGGAATTGGTGGGAGGAAGAAATCAAGGGGAGATTTGTGTGTTGGATTGCTAGCCTGACCTTGCATTCCCTCTGGGGGAATAGGAAAGTACTTTTTGTTTCCAGGATTGGGAACAGAGAGGGAGATTCACTCTGTTTGGGTTCACAGAGCTTGTGTCTGTGTATCTCTCCAGGAGCACCTGGAGGGGGGAAGGGAAAAAGGATTATTTCCCTTTGTTGTGAGACTCAAGGGATTTGGGTCTTGGGGCCCCAGGGAAGGTTTTTCAGGGGGACCAGAGTGCCCCAAAACACTCTAATTTTTTGGGTGGTGGCAGCAGGTACCAGGTCCAAGCTGGTAACTAAGCTTGGAGGTTTTCATGCTAACCCCCATATTTTGGACGCTAAGGTCCAAATCTGGGAATAAGGTTATTACACCCCCCACCGCCGAATTGCCGCCGAGGGCCGCAAAATGCCGCCCTCCCAAATCCTGGTGCCCTAGGCGACCGCCTAGGTCACCTAAATGGAAGCGCCGGCCCTGGTTATTGACACTAAATAGACTTGTTCCAGAGACAGGCAACTCTGCTGCTAAAATAGCAGCTGTATATTTGTCAACCCTTCTTGGTTTACTGTCACGACAATTTAAAAATAAACATTATTTACCACAGTAGACAGAACATTGCCACTGACACACATCCTCTCACTCCATTTTAGTTTGAGCATGGTTCAAGTAAACTTTTAATTTTTTATTCCTCTCTTCTGTAATTATTTGCCAGTTGGAGGGAAGCTGAGAAATAAAGCTCATTTTAAATTTTAAGTATAGTTAGGTTTAGAAAACTGCATCCTTATTTAACTGTGTCCTTATTAAGTGTGCCTTAGAATTTTATCTTTGGACTTTAATGACAAAAAAAGTTTTATATCCTGTTAGCATTTCAGAGCTGATACAGCTACTGGAGAATGAGCTGAGATCTATTGTGCCTTGGGTATCAGCAACAACATCATCAGCTATTGTCTGAATATGGAACTTCTTTTTACTAATAAAATGATGTACAAGGAGGGGGGGAAAAACACCTTGAAAATTTCTGGTGGAGTTTGTGGCTAAATTATAAAAAATCCTTTTTTGTCTTGTAAATTGAAAAAAATTTATATTCACTGAAAGATGTGTAAAATAATTGTTCTGATAGAAAAGCACAAAAATTAGGGATGGGCCCAAATTAAAACACAGATCCGATTCAGTTCCATTTCTTCAATGAAAACATCTTACACCAATTTTTCACACCAGCGTCTTTGATGGAATTCTGATTTGCCCTAGTACAAGTGAGAGCAAGATCACGCCCAGAAATGTTCCAAAAAGAACTTTCTGTGTTGGTGGTGGATAGGATGAGACCTGCATAGGTTATTATTGACATTGATGCTTATGTGCTTTGGTCCCCATTCAGATATATATGTATCTATCAATTACTCCTGTCCTGGATTTAGTCTCCAAGTGGAAAGCATTGTTCATATGTTTGTTTTTATTGGTGTATAACACCGATCCTCCTGTGACCTTATGCAAGTCATGGCTGAGACTATTTTCAGAGGTAACAGTTGCAGCGAAATATGACATGAATTACCATAGCAGTGCTGCTGCCAGTGAGAAATAAATGAGTTGGTGTCTCTTGCTCCTGTGAGCACTTCAAATATAGATAACACTAAATCCCAAGAAAGAAACATCTCATCTTCTATAATATGTGAATCTAGGAACTGCCAAACTGGATCAGACCACTGGTCCACCTGTTGCAGTACCAGATGCTTCCAAGGAAGATACAGGAAACTCCATAATGGACAATTACAGAATAATCTGCTGTAAAGTGGTCTATGCACCACCTGTAGCACCCTCTTGTGTCAGGCTGTGATGTTGCAAGGAAACCCTGTCTCTGGCACCTCCTGGAGGCCATCTCTCTCTCATCAGGTCTTCTGGGGCTCAGCCCTCCAGCCAAGTTCAGTACCCTTTCAGAGCAACAAAAAGGTCCAAACGAAAATCCTAACAATCCAAAGTAATAATTCTTGTTCAGCCCCTCTTGGGCTAAACTAATGGCTTGTTCTTTCACAGCAGGATTCCCAGTCCTACCTCCCTCCTCCAGGGACTCTGGCAGTTTACCTCTGGGGGTCTCCCTGTTCCCACTTACAAACTCTATCCCAGGACTTCTCCCCCAGGAGAATAACCCACTCCCTGTGGGTTTCTTCTATTCATCATGGGCCTAACTCAGGGCTTCCTCCACAGGAGTTTACTCTGCTCCCCTGGGGTTTCTTTACCAGATCTTGCTCTCTCCATCTTGCTTCCTTCCCCAAAGCGAGTTTCCACCTGTAGGTCTCTGGTCTGGAGACTTACCCCAGCTCTCTTCCCACAGGCTAGTGAGAAGAGCTCTGCCACTGTCTCCATTCTCCAGGGATCTTGACAATTATCTTGGGGTTCTCACTGTCAGCTCCAAGCCCTCCTTCAGGGCTTGGCCCCACAGTGGCCTACCCTGCTTCCTATGTGTACGGGGACTCTTGGCCCCTTATTAAAATTCAGTCGTGGGGGTGCTGATTGACTAGCTCCCAGTACCAAAAGAAAGGGGAAGGGTTGATGGGAAATCAGTACCAATGGTGGAGGCCAGTGCTCCAGGTCAGCTTGATTGACAGAGCGGGCAGACTAATGAGGGAGTCAGGAGGCCAGGGGCATCCTGTCCTGTGTGTGAGCTGAAATCGCCTGAAACAGAGTGGGGCTGAGCTAAGGAGAGAGCAGGAGCCCGAGCTGAACTAGGGAGCAGAGCCCCACCAGCCAGAGAAAGCCAGAAAAGCAGCCCAGGGAGCAGGTCAGTGCTGGGAGTGAAGCTGCAACAACCAGAGCCAGAGGGGCCAGAGGAGCAGCCCAGGGAGCTGCACTGAAGGCAGAGCAGCAGCAGTGTTGAGGCAGGCTGGGGCTGGGGCTGAGGCAGGAGCTGGAGCAGTCCATAGCTGGGTGCAGTGAGCAGTTGGGGAGACTGAGGGGGGACTGTGGACAACGGGCCCAGCGCAGGGAGATGCCCCCAGCCAAGAAGCCTTGCAGGATAGACTTGGAGGGGGATCATAATCCTGATGGGGCGGGGGAAATGCTGGGAAGAAGGGTCTTGCCACCTAAATCCTGAGAGCGTGTGGCCACTGCCAGAGTAAGTGTCCGACCCACAGCATCCCTGCAGCACAGCCAGGGCCTGAGAAGTAGGCCTGGGACATGTGAGGAACAGACTGTGAACTTCCTTTACATTCCTGCAACACTGTTTGTGGTTCCCCTGTGCCCACAGAGTAGGGGTGCTGAGAGCCATTGAACCAAACTAAACCCTGTATGTAATGGAAACCACTTCCAGACAGGGAGTGTTGCAGCAGTCCCTCAATCCTAGTTCCAGCACCTATGGCAGGGTGATGTGTTTTCCTTTAACTTTTCCCATTTTTTCATTCTTTTTTTTTAAATTAGTTGCTGTTTAATAAATTGTATTTGCTTTGAACTGTATGCAATGATCAGTGGGTCAGGGAAGCATCCAGTGCAGAGAGAGCACCCCAGAGTGGGGACACCTCAGCCCCTGCCCTAAGTGACCACAGCAAGGTTGAGGGCCCAACCTTGCTGGGGTTATGAGGACTCCACCACACAGGAGAGTGGACGGGAAGCCCTTGAGGTCAGGCAGGCTTCTGGGTAAAGGGAGTGGGAGCGAGGACTCAGATCCTTCCCCTAGCCCATTTCGCCGGGATAGTGCATAAGCTAGGAAAGTTCCCCACAATAGTAGGACCAGTCCCCTGCTTACATAATGGCTCACTTCCAGCCTGCAGTAGCTACATCACTTCTCCTAACAGAACTCCTTTCTCCACACCCCCCTTCCTTCTCAGCAACCTTTCCTTTATACTGTTCTAGCTGCCTTTGCATCTAGCTCAGCTGCTCCATTACTAATTAGCTAAAAGGGCACCACCTGGAGCACCTGGTGGCTTTCAGTTGTAGCCCACAGGGTTGTCATGGGCCAGTTAGGCCCTAATCCTTCTGAAGGGCCATTGGCCCCGTGACATCTGCCAATGAGGGAAATATTTTGTCTTCACTTTTGCAGGAATGTAAAGATATTAATAAACTACACCTAAATTTATAAATCTGCTAAAACTGGCTCTTTCCCTGTGTGCCGACACAGATTGGGTAAATGAGATTAATGATTCAGAAAGTAAGTTGATCACAAGGCAGAGGGTCAAGAATGAATTTTTTCTCCTAGCATGCAGTATTGGTTTCACCTCTCTGAATCAACAGCTATTGGTCACTGCCAGAGACAACAACAGACTAGTTCTGTGCTGAAGATCCCATGAGAGTTGAGAATCTAAGCTGAAGAGGTGTTGAGGGACCAGGGTTGAGGGCCAAATTTTACTGTGGTTGTATGTACTGTAGTGACTACAGATCCCACCAAGCAGTGTCCTATCTAGATCAATTTCCTTTTCTTAGTATTTTTATTGATTCCCTCTTGCTAATTGTGAAAATGCTACTTCTTTGTGGGGAAGGACACATACTACAGGATTCAAAGCATGTGGGTGAAGCAGCATTATGTATCATTTCTTCCCACAGAGCCTGAGCTTACTTTCTATGAGGCATCTGCTGTTCTTGGGGATAGGATGGTAGAACTTCCGTTTCTTGCATAGTAATACAAAACACTAACATCTCAGCACCAGCACTGGTTGTATGGGTGATCAACCACAGTATTTGCCCTGAGCCGCAATTTCCTGGGGGCAATGGACCGCTGTGCCGCTCAGTTTTCATAATTTGTATTTATTATTTATTTATTTGTTTGTTTGTTTATTATGGCTCAGTTTCTGGGGGCAGTGGGGATGCTGAAAACATTTTCCACCTTGGACAGCCAAAAGGCTAGCACTACTCTTGAGGGGCACTGTCACCATTGTATTTGCTTAGTTTACTGAAACCTAGAAGTCTTCATTATTTGACTAATTATTTGCATTTTTTCCTCAGAGACAAACAAGACAGTCTGCCGGAATTATGGTAGGTGCTTTTGGGAAGGAAGTGTGATTTCCTTGTAAGACGCTACCAGTAAAATTGTCCATATCCTTTTCTTCATCCTGACAACATAAAAGGTCACCCCACTTTGTATATTTTTTGTTGTGTATTGAAGGAAAAGGAGAAGGGAACTGTTTATAGATTTAACTACAGTTCCTCCTGATCATTGGCTTTTTCCCTACCCAAATGAAATATGGGGCTGAACCAGGTTGAAATGTAGTCTTGTGGCTAGAGAAGGGGAAGTCCTGCATTCTCTTCCTGTCTCAGCAACTTCCTTGGGACAAGTCATTGACATCAATGGGCCTGTTTGTGCTTGGCATTAGTCTTTGTGTTTCAGTTGCCCCATCTGTAAAAGGGCATAATAATAGCTGTCTCCTAGAATTATTTTCATGCTCCATTAATTGTCTGCAAGGCACTTTGAAAACTGTTCTGGAAAGGTCTTATGCAAATACAAATAATTATTTGTATATGACTAAATTCATTTAATTTACAGATGTGAGATTAACTGAAAGCACAATCTTAAAAGAAAGGTAGATAAGCAGCTCATTTCATACAAAACTAGTACCCTGGTAACCTGCTTGGTTTTTGTACGTTCTAAAAAATAAAGCAAGACTGAGCAAAAGCAGCCATGATTAGGCATATCAGAAATGTCAAATATGGCCTTCCTTGGTTTCGCTGGAAGATTTATGGTAGAGCTCAAATGTATACTGTGAACCTTCTCACACCTTACCTCCAACTGATTGGAATAAACAACTCTGTTACTGATGCACAAGGAGGACTAGAATGCAGCTGACTCTTTCAGAGCTGTGCTGCTCCACTGGACTAACAAGAGTAAGGAGCAGTAATGGCTTATTTACATTACCATTATTAACAGATATGACTCTGATACACCCAAGGACCAGATCTGATATGTAAGCAGGTGTCATTTTTATGTAATCACTTTTCAGACTAGAACAACATTTTAGACTTGGCATATAGGAGTCAAGCAACTTCAGTCTGTGGTCAATATGCTTCTTTAGGCAATAACTGTGTTTTCTTTTTGTCTTCTCTTATCTATGATGTTCATAGGGCAGGGCTCAGAAAACCAGTCCTGGACAGCACACACACTGTGAGAAATGTTTCAACCGGCAATGCCAAGTCCCAATCGAGCTCACCATCTCCTGCTTAGTGATCAACTGCCATTTACGCTGTGGGGCTGCCTTTCATATGTGTAAACAGGAAGAACACCAACTCCTATGTCCCCTAGAGCAGGTCTCATGCCTCAACGCAGTTTATGGCTGCCCCTTCTCCATGGCCCGTTTTAAGCTGGCAAAGCACCTTCAAGTCTGTCCAGCCAGTGTTGTCCACTGCTCTATGGAATGGAATCGCTGGCCAAATATAGACTCAGAAAGCATTCTACATAAGAACATTATGAAGGAGCCACATAATGAGCAGTGTCTGGATACAGCTCTAGCCCTCAGAGATCAGAAGATTCTTTTTAGGACTCTGAAAATGGTCGAGCTGTTTCCAGAATGGAGAGAAGATGATAAAATGGAAGAACCAATAGCTGGAGTTGCGGGTTTGGAAGAAGGAGCCATTGGAGGAATAGCATGTGATTCTAAAGAAGCTGATGACCAAGTTGCTGAGCTTACCCAACAGGAGCGTGAGGATTTGGCAAAGGATAAGAAGGGGATGGATCTAGTAAGTTACAAAGCCTGGGAGAACATGTTTAGCAAAGAGCTTTCAGCATTGAAGGCAACAGACTTTTCAGCAAACTCAGAAAAAAAGGAAGGGGATAGCCACAAGAAAACAGGACAGATTCTTTGTGATGGCAACCCCAAAGAGAAGACAAAGGAAGCAGCTATTGTGGAAGAACCAAAAGAAAACAAAAATAATCAAGTGATTACAGGTGCAGAAAAGACAGGTTTGGCTCCTTGGCAAGATGGGATCCTGGAGAGGTTGAAAAAAGAAGTTAACGTAGGGGATTATAACATGTACCTGGTGCATCATGGGAGAATGCTCATCCATTTTGGTCAGCTAGCTGCTTGCACACCAAGAGAGAAAGACTTTGTGTATGGGAACTTGGAGGCTCATGAGGTGAAGACTGTGTGCACCTTCAAAGTGCCGGTTAGCTATCGTGGCAAAAGAGCACGAGTTGGAGATGCCTTGGCATACAAGATAGCAACAATGGATAAGTCAGTGGATACTTCAGATTTGCAAATAAGCCTTGAGGAATTTCCTAAATCAGATACAGCCAGAAGTACACTATTGTGTGCATTGGAAAAGGAACTGAAAGGTCATGAGATCTCAGAAGCAAAGAATATTGATGGACTGTTCATGGATTTTGGGACACAAACATACAACTTTCAGGTGGAACCCTTCTCCTCTAGAGCTGTTCTAGCAGATGTTCTGGATATAAAAAGCCCACCAGAACTCCATGTAGAGCTTCATACTGAGTGTGTTACTAGAAGACATAACAAAAGCTGCTCAGCCTTCACATTCACTTGCAATCACTTCTTCAGGAGGGATGAGTTTCCTTCACATTTCAAGAATGTTCATGCTGATATCCAGTCCTGCCTAAATGGATGGTTCCAACATCGTTGTCCACTTGCCTACTTGGGATGTACTTTTGTTCAAAACCGCTTCTACCCTGATAGTCGTAAAGCAAATATTATCTACAGCCAGCATCTTGATACATTTGCTATTAAACCAGAAGTTGACCCTGTGCTCTCTGAAATACAGAAATGCAATTTTACAAGAAGTAATCAAGGAAAAAATAAAGAATCCCTGAGCAGCCTTCCATTGGAACTTTTACAGTATATTGCTGGGTTCTTGGACAGCTTCAGCTTGTCTCAGCTGTCCCAAGTGTCTGTACTGATGAGGGATATCTGTGCCACTCTACTTCAAGAGAGAGGGATGGTCCTCCTGCTGTGGGAGAAAAAAAGATATTCCCATGGAGGTACTTCATGGAGAGCTCGCAAAAAGGCAAGTGACGGTGGTGTTTGGGAAACAAAAGATATTTGCAGGATCGTCTAATTAAAAATATAACACAAGACGTGACTCTGTTTGATGTGAACTGAGCTTTCCTGACACTTAAAGGTCACACAGAACTTTTTAGAAATTAGACTCGTATCTCTTTTGGGCTGTGTACAGTGTTAAAGATAGCATGAAATGACCACATCCTATTTCATAAGGCAAAAGTAAAATACTTGCAAGTGACCACATCCTATTTCATAAGGCAAAAGTAAAATACCTGCAAGTAACTGTGACTGTGAAGGGAGCCCAGATTTTCACATCAACTCCTGATGTTTTCACTGATTGGTAATTTACAGGGTTTTCATGAAAATTTGCTTTGTTGGGACTTGGCTGCATAAAGTATCAAGCATGGGATAGGAAGCCCTTCACTTCTAAGTTTAAACCTTTGAGCTTGTCTATACGGTATATTAGTGTGCACCAGCCGGGATGTAAATTCTAATAGACACCAGCTTGTTGCACACTAACTGGCCAGTGTGAAACCTGCTGGTGTGCACTAAAAGTTTTCTCATGTGCATTAATGTATTTCTGTTTGAAACGAGATTACATCAGAGTGCCCTAGGGAAATTCAGTGTGTGTCCTAACAGGGTCCACATGAGCCAGTTAGTGTGCAAACATGCTGGTGCGCATTAGAATTTATGCCCCTCTGCTGCACATTAACACATTGTGCAGACAAGCCCTTTAATATGACTATACATACACAAGGTCATACAAGAAGAGACAAAGAGTGTGGGTCACATAGGATGGAGGACTGCATCTTGAAAAGCAGTGACTCTGAAAAGGACTTAGGCATAAAAGTAGATAACCAAATGAACATGAGCACTCAGTTTAAAGCTCTGTCCAAAAACCTAATGTGAGCTTTGGATGTATAAAAAAGGAAATCTCGAGTAGAAATAGGGATGTTACATTACTTATGTATATGTCAAGCAGGGGACTACCATCACATTGTTTCCAGTAGCACTGTGTCCATGTCTGGTGTCTGTGCTTCAAAAAGGACCTCAAAAATGGGTGAGGGTTTAGCGAAAAACCGCAAAAAGGTTTAAAGATCTGACTTTGAGTGAGAGGCGTAGGGAGTTCAGTTTGTTAAGGTTAAGAGGTGACTTGATCATTGCCTATAACAAGTACCTATAGGGGGAGAAGATATGTAAGAGCTGAGGGCTTTTTAATCTAGCATAATGAAATCAAACAGCTGGAAGTTGAAGCTAGCCAAATGCAAATTGGAATTAGGTTAGAAATAAGTTACAATATTTTAATAGCTGGGAATCAACCAGTGGAAGAACTTACCGAGTGATGTGGTGGATTCTGCTTGATCATTTGAAATCTTTAAATCACAAGTCACAAGTTATGGGCTTTATGCAGAATAGGGTGACCAGATGCTAACTGTAAAATATCAGGACCGCTGCAGGGGGAGCGCCTTTTTAATTGTTACACTTACCTGTCCGGGTCTTTGGCGGCAATTCGGCGGAGGGTCCTTCAGTTGCTGACAGTCTTCGGCAGGATTTCGGCAGAGGGTAATAAGTCTTGCTGCCAAAGACAGAAGCACTCACCACCGAATTGCCGCCGAAAACCCAGATGGGTGAGTGTAACAAAAAAACAAAAGCCAAAAAAAATGCCCGAAACAAAATATCGGCACAAATGGCATCCCAACCGTACTTCAGTTGGGATGTGGGACAAACTGCTCAAAATTGGGACAGTCCCAATTTTGTCAGGACGTCCGGTCACCCTACTGCAGAAATTACTGTGTGAAATTTTATAGCAATGCAGGGAAGATTAGATGATCACAGTGGTCCCTTTTGGACTTAAAAATCTGTGAATCTATTAATAGAATTCCTCTCTCACTTCTCCAGGTGAGAAGTGAGGGAGATTGGTGAGGGAGCGCAAGGTTTGGGGATGGGACCTCACACTGCTGCTGTTCTGCTGCTCTTGGATTGTTGATAGAGGACATAAGTTTACAGAGTTGTCAGTCTGGCACATTTCACCAGCACTTCACTAACAAATACAGGGAAAGAGGGTGATCTTTTAAACCACCTTTTCTCCCTTCCAGTTCTAGGCTGATCAGGGGCCAAAGCAGCCCTAGTATAGTTTAGGCAGGCAGGAACCTGCTTTTAATTACAATTCATTCTCAGGTGCTTCCTATGGGCAGCTAAGAATTTCGCACTGTCCCAGAATTTCCATACTGCTGTGTTGTGACTCTGCTTCAGCCACCTCAGGACCATTGCCAGGAGCCACCAAGCTGCGGCTGCTCCCAGCACCCCCAGGACTGCTGCTCAGGTGGTCCCTGGGGCCAGCTGCTTGGACGGCTCTGGGATCAGCCACACTAGCTGCTGCAGAAGTCCTGGAAGTCACAGGAAGTCACAGAATCAGCGACTTCTGCGACCTCTGTGACAAACATGGAGCCCTGTGTATATTATCTAGTAATATGGTGTATACTACTACTATCATTTATGTATTGGCTAATACTTCACCTATTTGGATTTCTGTTACACATAACTTTAACTCTGAAGTTCTTAGATTTATAATGCTTGGTTCTGGAATAATTATAACATTGATCTATGTTTTTTAGCCTATAAGTTATTCATGTACACTCTCAACCTCACTTTACTTTTTCTTTGGGATACGTAGGTATGTATTTACCCAAAGAGAGATGTTATAAGACAGTGTATATAAAGACATAGGACATGATTGTCCTCTGTTACACCAATCCTATGCTATCATGACTCCATTAGTCAGTCCAATCAATTAAGAGTATTGACAGTCCATTGTAATATTAGAACATCGATGTGTTTGTAAAACCTCTTTGCATTTTAATTAACGTTCTAGTCTTCTCTCCTTTATTCCCATATACTAGATCTGGCAGTTTAGCAACCTGTTCTCTCCCGTTAACAACTGGCAGTTCAGTGATGTTCCCTCCATGTCTGAACACCTGAAGATTTGTCCGTTCTATGATGTGGAGCACAAGAAGGATCCATTCTTGCTGGCCAGCATGCATGGACCCCGAAAGCGGGCTCAAGATAGTTTGGTCTCAACCTTCAGGCATGGATCCTGAATACATCCTCCTAGCTTCCTCCCCTAGATCTCTCAGAGGAATATTGGGATCTGGGTTGCAGAAATTATTATGTGGGGACCCCATAAGAAAATTCCCTTTGGAAACACAAAATCAACCTTTTGCTGTTCTGTTTGGAATATGTTGCATCATTTCCCTTCAGTATTTTAGCAATACTAAAAAAAATAAAAATAAGATCATACTTTATTCAGCTGATTGCTGATAGCACAAGTTTTCTGTTTATTTTTTGTGTTTCATGCTTGCTCATAAATAGAGCCACGTGGAGCAAGCAATGATAAGAGTACTGGTTTATAGCAGCCAGTTGGCAGTCTGGAAATCAGGGAAAAGCTACTGTCACCATACTTTTTCCCTGCGGGAGGACAAGCAGCTAGAGTACCTAGTTTGGATGAATCTTATCCTGGTCAGTAAGCAGAATCGTCCACAACTACTAGCACACAGAGAAATTCCTAGAGTGTACATTTGCTAAATTATTTCAAAACTGACAGCTGTGGAGATAGCAAAGATACTGGTGTGCATAGGCACAGGAGAACAAGCCCCAAATTGGTGGATGAATTACAGCTGTGTAGATGTTTTATCAAGGAGGCAGGAATGCATCAAACAGATATTTGAGGGGAAAGGACTTACGGACCTGATTCATGAAAATATCCCTATTCTGAACCATATTGCTTAAAGTAGAGATGGTTGAAATGGTTCAAATAAAAAAATTCTTTGTAAAAAATGACAGTCAGAATTAAAGACCATTTTTTGACAAAATTGCCCTAAATGACATACTGTTTTCAATGTCATGCAGTGAGTCTGCAGCATTAGAAACAGAAATTCCTGGCTTCTACGCTCAAACTTCTAAACAATTCTCATTTGGCCAGCTGATGCAAAATGGAATAGCACCATGAAAGTCAGTTTATACCAGCTGAGGATCTGGCCTATATTACAATTAGTACCTGTCCCTATGGTGTTGGTATTATTCCAGCTCTGGTCTGCTTGCGTCAAGTCCAGAGAAAATTGCTCCTCTAGCTCTCTTTCTAGAGAGAGAGATTATGACATCAGTTTCACTCCCCATTCCATACCTGTCATCCTGACTCTTCCTTTATTCTGTCCATGAAAGCAGGTCCTAGAGTCAGACTGGAGAGAAAGGGCAACATTTTTAATGTTGGCACTTCAGGGTATGAATTAGAGAAGAGAACATCTTGACAGTGGTCTTTTTCCCTTCCCTTCATTTGATGCTGCAGGAAGTTGTCCCTGTTAACTGGTGGCCAGGCACTAGCTGGGATTTAATTAATCAGAAGAGGTATATGCTGAGTTGGTCTAACCTGGAAACCTCCTTGCTTTAGCTGATATGATAAGAGCTTCACTGAACTCATCTGAGCTAGAACCTGCCCTATTTATCTTAGTGAGCACAGCATGGATACATTTTAAAGATAGATATCGAGGGGGGTTGGCTAGAAGAAGCTGGACACCTGTTGCTTTTGTAAAACAACTTGTCTGCTATAGAGGGGCTCAGATTGGAAGACTGAATCCAAACCTTCTCTAATACTGAGAACATTTGGATTCAGATCTCATTCTTGAATTTCATGACGTGGCTCCATTTTAGTTACCTGTATTATTTTCAAAGAGTAAAAGTCACATTCTACTCTGGGTCTTGACTGACAGACTGTGTCAGTCCCAGTACCCTACACTGAAGTTATGGCATAGGTGAGACCTGGAAATTATAAGGAATATATTTAAACACATGAAACAAGCAAGGGCTTTTGGAACAGTAAGTGTTAAGTGGGTTTCCTGAGGAATCCCTGGGGAGTGGTTAATGTAAATTCCACTACACCAGTTATGCAAAAACCTAGTCCTTTCAAACTATGCCCTGAGGAGTGGGCTATCAATTGGTGATTGCCTGTTCTCAGAGACTGGAGATCAAAGGCCCAAGCTGTATAAAGCAGCAGCTGAACCTTCCAGTTGGGGTTCTGGTGCCTGATCTAAAAACTGATATGAACATGTAACCAAGGGGGCAAAGCCAGCTGTGAGGTTTGCGAGACTGACCCCTACCAGAACCCTAAACTGGAATTAGGGTGACCACTAAGTTATTTATATGCATGTAGGTACATTTATTCTTTTGACTATGTTCTCTCTGTAATGCGTTTTACCTTAACAATAAATGTGCTTGCTTAGAAATAGCTGTGTGGTGACTTGTAACTACTCTCAATGCAGGCTTTGTCTATGGTTCACGCGCTACAGTGGCACAGCCACGGCACAGCATCTGTGCCACTGTAGCATCTAGTATAGATATTTACTGCAGGAATAGAAGAGGATTTTTTCCATTGCTGTAACAAACCCGCCTCTCTCAGAGGTTTTAGCTAGAAGTGGTTAATGTAAAAATTCTGCCTTTTCAAGCTACACCCTGAGTGGGCCATCAACTGGTGATTATCTGTTCCCAGAGACTGGTGATCAAAGGCCCAACCTGTATAAAGAAAGAGCTGAACTGTCCAACTCGGGTTCTGGTGCCTGATCTAAAAATTGACATGAACTTGTAACCAAGGGGACAAACCCAGCTATGGGGTTTGATAGACTGACCTTTACCAGAGCCCTGAGGATGACCTCTGGTAAGCTTTTAGTATGTATGTAAGTTCATTTATTGTTTTATGTATGTTTTCTCTGTAAGGGCTGGTAACATTTTCCCTGCGTGACCCCATCTTCAGATGTATTGTTTCCCATGATCCCAGATAGCATGGAGAATGCCATTTTAAAATGGTATCCTCCATTCTATGTGACCTTGCATGCACCATATGTGCAAGGTTACATCACACAGAAGATGCCATTTTGCTTGACAAAATGGCATACTCTGTGCAGCATGAACTCACCCATTTGGTGCATGCAAGGTCACACTGTATGGATGATACCATTTTGTAGAACAAAATAGCATTCTCTGTGTGGCTTGACCTCACACATATGGTGTGTGCAATGTCACGCTGTGTGGAGGATCTTATTTGGTAAAATGGCATCCTCTGTACACGCAGGACTGCCACAACCCCATCTGCTGATAGCACTACTCCACTGTGACCCACAGTTTGGGAACCACTGCAATATAGGCTATATCTACATTACAGATGCTACAGCAGCTACTGCTATGGTGCTACAGCTGTGCCACAGTCCACATCATTATAGATACTCACTGCAGCAATGGATGTGTTTTTTCCTTTGCTGTAGTAAATCCACTTCTCAGAGGAGTGGTGGCTAGGTCAATAGGGCTTCGATCAGCTTAACTACATCTCTGAGGGGTATGAATTTTTCACACCCATGAGTGATGTAGCAAGGTCTACTTAAATTTTAGGTATAGACAAACCACACTGTTGATAGCCCTTAGAGAGAAAGCAAAGCACAAGCACTGGCTGTTAGGCAGACTGACTTTCTGGGGATATCACAATGTAAGGCAGGGAGCCATGCAGCCTTAAAACCCCGTCAGAAGGAAGTGGGACAAGGATCTTTACCCAGAGACACGTAATGACAGGAGACTTGAGACCTGACTGTTTTCCATGGAGGGGAGTGGAGACAGAAATAGTTACCATGAAGGTTTGACAGAAGTTTCTTCTCATTGGGGAATGAGAGTTGGTATATGTGAGGTAATGGGATTTAGGAAAGGTAAAAGGATAGAAGTCAGAGAGGTCAGGGAGGAGATGGGGAAGATCAGGAAAGGTGGAGGGGACTGAAGTCAGGGAAGATAAGTGACTGGGTACAGAAAAGCTGAATGGGTGAGGATGGACTGGAGAGAAGCAGGTGGGGACAGATTTCAGGAAAGGGGTGTGTAAGTAGGAGGGCTTGGGAGAGATAATTTAAATGGAGATGAGGTCAGGAGTGAGTGAGTAGTATAGGCTCGACATCTTCCATCACCATATAATTTTGACACATTTCCAAACCCTCACCATACCCCGTAGTCAAGAGAGAACCCATGTTAGTGACTTTCCTTTAGTCCCCGCTCCTAATTTCTCCAATGAGCACTCTGAATCCATAGGAAGTTCCCTCTCACCCTTTCCAGGGCTATTAGAGATCATTTTTGACCACATGCACATTTATGGTGCTGGTGTTCTTCTACTGCTTTTACTCCAATCCCTTAAACATTCTTACATGCAACTTTATCTGTGATTAGTCTCTGTACAACTCAGCGTTTGAATCCTTCAGGATCTCCTGGTCATGGTCCAGAGTGCAAAACAAATCTTGAATCAGCAGTCTGCTCTCATGTTTCTCCTCTGCACTGTTCTTGTGATCTCACTCATCAGCAGTTACCCCCATGGCCTCACTCCCATGAATGGGCGATGGGTGAAGCTTTCACTTGAGGAGGCTAGTTCCCCACCTTGCATCTTCTGCCTGTGGTCCTGCCCACACTCCACCCCTGCTCCACCACAGGTCCCATCCCCACCCTAATTGGCCCACTTACCTGCCATGTATGTCTCCCTCCTCGCTTTCCTCCCCCTCCCTGCTCACGTCCCCCCACTCAGCACATGCAAACCCCCTTCCAGCCAAATCCCTGAAACCAAGCAAATGACATTTGAAGAAAACTCCACTTTTCTGCAATTTCTTTCTAAAGAAAATGGAGCATGTTTTCCACTGTGTGCCAGATTGTGTTTGTGAAGATTGGACATGCAGAAAGTACCTAATTGAAAGCACTAAATTTGTGAATAAGTTGTGTCAGTCACAGATGTTTTGAAACCCTGATAACTGATATGCAGGAATCCTGCAAAATGGCCTTTTCAAGTGTCCCACCCCCATCTCATTGATCCTGGGGAACATACAATGGCAAGCAGCAGTTAAAGCTAATTGAGAAATCTCTGTCTTCCTTTCTTCACACGAGAAAACAAGGTGTCAGGTCTCACTCTGAGCTGGCATCTGCACCGTGACAGGAAGAAAATGGCTGGAATCAGACTGAAAGCTGCCATCTCATTTTCACTTTTTCACACAAACAAAGCTTGAGCTTCCTACGTTCATTGTTTCAACAGCAATAAGCACCTCAGGAAATAAATAAGAACTGCCAAGAGGAGTGGCGGCTACAGCTAGACATTAATCCTGGCAGTAAAATAAAGGCTGGCTGCTACTTTAACAACAATAATAGCTACTCACAGAAACAAGAAAACAAAAAGTCCCACTGAGGCAGCATGGTGGTGCCAGCTTTATGTACCAGATTCTATATCCCCAGGGATGAAAGAACCAAATCCCCAGGTACCCACATTCTCGTGAGAAACAGGCAGATGCAATCCCCCATCCACTGAAAACAGTTGAGTCTCTTATTCTCTGTCTCCTCTCCACCACCGCGTCCCTCCTGCCCCGCCCCGTCTCTTCCTTCCACACTCCTCTCCCCTGAGGCCACCACCGCTCACGCTCTCCGCCCCTCCCCGTGAGCAGCAGCTCAGCTGGGAGAACAAGTGAGGGGGGCGCAAGGAGGAAACTCATGGAGCAAGCAGGTGGGAGGCTGAGCAGAAAGGTGGGACTGGGGCTGAACGCGAGTGGCGAGCAGAGGAGTGTAATTTTTTTGGATGGCCATTTCATTTAACTTGAGAAAGAGAAACATATATTTTAATATGAAGGAAAATTTTGTTCACCTTGTACATGAGGGAAAAATATTTTTGCATGAGGGAGAAACTTTTTTTGTTTAGAATAAGAGAAAAAATTTCCTTTACATGAGGGGAAAATATTATGTAAAAGAAAAATTATGGAGAAACAATTGTTTAACTCTGGAAGATTTTTTAGCACAGAATATTATTTTTAACATGAGGAGGAAAACATTTTTAACACAAGGGGGGATATTATTTTTAATACACCAGAAAAAATTGTTTTATATGATGGAAATGTTTTAACTGATGGAATTATTTATATGATGGGAAAATATTTTTGACATGGTAGAAAATATTTTTTCTTTTACATAAATAAAATATAAATTAATCTTATTTTTTGTATAGTTTTTTGAAAAATAAAATTTGTTTTTAATGCAGAAAGCATTGTTTCAAAGAAATTGTATTTGTTTTTCAGTTTTTATAAAGAATTTATTTTTGTATTTTTTAAACATACTTTTGTCCTATGGCTTCTAACAAAAATCAACTTTATATCTAATTATATATCCATTTATTTTTATTCCACATGTTATTTTTTTCAAATAGAAAAATAGGGTCTTTTTGCAAAAACTATCTTTTGCAAAAAAGTATGAGTTATCTTTTTCTTTAATTTTTGATTGTGTACACATTGAATTTTTTCAAAAAAAATTTGTCCTTTTTTTTTTAATGCAGAAATAGATTTCCTCTGGGGCTATCTCCTAGGAACAGCTGATCTATAGGGCAAAGGGAGAACTTCGGGATCCAAGTTACTTGACAATCACCTCCAAGGAGTAAAGTGATGGTCCTTCTCTATGTATACCATACAGTGCCATGTCTACCAGCATCTTCATCAGAGGTGGGGATGCTCCTCCCTAAAAGTGTTTCTAAGCCTCACAGATGTTGGGGTGGATCCCAGTCATTCCCAAAAGGGGTAAGTTTTATCCAGAGAAGAATCCCAGAGAAGAGTTTATGGTACCCAACTCTCTCAGAGTGACAAATTACCGCATTCAACCAATTGTCCTAGTGCAGTTATCAGACCTCATTGGTAGCAGCTGAGGAAGTAGATGTTAGTGTAACAATGGCTTTCATATCTTCTAGTAGTGTCTTGCCTTCTGTTTCAACAAAGCATTCAATTTAGCTGTAAAGTCCCACCTAGTGTAGTCTCCTCCTTTGGGTAACTGCCAGCCAGAAACACGCCAGCAGCCAACTTCACCCACAGTACCAACATCCTTGGGAATACATTGTGCATCAAAGTCAATAGCTGCTCTCACAAATATAGACACTCTGTTTGTTGGGGCGTCACCTCACCAACTGTAAATTATGGTATTCCTGAAGATTTTCATGGTTCCCAACTCCAGATAGATAGTAGCATCCTCAGTGTCTATGAGCACCTTAGCTGGTATAAGGGCTTGGTTGGGTTTACAAAGAACAATTAGCTCACAATGCTTCTTTAAAGTCCAGCAGGGCTCAGACAAATAATCAGAACTTCAATAACATCAAAATTAGATATGATTGCTTTCTTGTTTCAGAAGTTGAGGTGGCAGAGGGAGTCCAGCAGTGCCTCCAAAATGTAATCCCTCTCCCCTTTCCTTCCTGAGCTACTCGGGAGCAGGCAACAGTCACCGGGTGTCCCAGGCACCTGATGTTGTCGACAGCAAAGGATATCCTCGGTATCCGAATGCTAATGTTGGATAGGTCAGAATCCTGAAGCCACCTCGCAGCCTTATAAGGAAATTAATCTTGGAGACTTTCCCAGGAGTACTGACTTTTGTATAGAATTAGTACCAGCCCAAACAATACATCAAAAAGCAATTCATTTTACCTCAACAATTTCACAATGTTGTATTAAAATGAAACATGACGACCTTGGGCATCTTGGGTTGGATAAGACCTATGGGCATGTATGAGCCAGATTCTGCTGGCTATGGATGAAGATTGATGGGTAGCAGTATTGTAAGACTTGTGCCCAGTATACACAGTGGAAGACTCTACCCACAAGAGCTGTTCCGCTGTTTCATCTTCACAGTGATGGCCCTGTGGATTTAGTTGGTATGGATTTTCCTCACAATTGAATCCAATAGCAGAAATATTTGTATTAGTTGTAACTGATCCTTTCACAAGGTAGGCACGGGTATTTCCCACTACAGACCAAAAAGCCTGCTACTGTTGCTAAAACTCTTTGGGAAAACTACTGTGTGCATTATGGGCAACCCAAGTGGATGCACTCCACTGAAAGACAGGACTTCAAGAGCAGATTAATTCAGGAACTTGTAACTATGATAAGTGTAAAAAAAATCCAAAATCCAGGACAATACCCTATCATCCATAGGGAGATCCATGGCCTGAATATTTGAATTGGACCCTGCTTAATATGTTGGCAACCTTAAATCTCAAACAGAACTCTAGATGGAGCCAGCATGTTAGCCATCTTGTGCATGCTGACAACTGTGCATGAAATGAGGCCACTGGGTATTCTTCAGGGCCAGTGCAAGGATATTTTGTGCCCTAGGTGAAACTTCCACCTTGTGCCTCCCCACAAATCCGTTGATTGAGAGGCAAATCCCAATGAGCCTTCATAGATCCCTGGGGCCAGCCTGCTCAGGGGCTGCTCCCCAGACCAGGTTCCCCCCTCCCTGCCCCATGAACTCCCCTGGAGGGTGCACAGCCCCCCTGGGAGCCCTCCCCACCCCACCCACCCCACCCCAGCAGCCCCTAGTGCAAGTCCACTCACTGGCTTTACCAGGCTTGGGCCGCTGCAGCAGCTCAGCAGGGAGGGCTGCAGCAGATGCATGTGAGCGGCAGCCCCCGTGGGCTCCCCAGCTCCCCACTCACCGCACTCAGGGTCTGCGGCTCCTGGGAGTGTGAGCCGCCGCTGCCCCTCCCAGAGCAGGCTCAGGGCCCCACACCCCTGCAGCAGTGGCAGCTTGCATGTCCCGGAGCCACAGAGCCCAAGCACGGTGAGGGGGGAGCCAGGAGGCGCACGGGGGTCGGTGCCCACATGCATCTGCTGCAGCCGGCAGGAGCCCCTGAGGGGGTGCTGGGCTCCAGCCTGGGCAGGAGGGGTGGGAAGCGGCTGCTCTCACTAGCGTCACCGCTGCCTTTGCAGGGCTGCTGCCCTCCTGTGCCATGTCGGCTCCTCCATGGCTGGGGCTCACTGCCCCCACAGCCAACGCTCTGGCTCCTCCCTGATGAGCCAGGGCACTGCTTTTTGGCACCCCCAACCACTTGGCACCCTATGTGATCACCTAGTTCACTTAGTGGTTGCACCAGCGCTGTCTGTATATCTTAATGTTTGGACAAGAAGACCTAACTGCAACAACCTGAACCCTTGGTCAGGGGGTGATATCTGCAACAACGCTGACCTTAGTACCAGATGCCTTACCTCACCTCCCCAACCCTAAGTTAGGTGGCCCTACCTGACACCACCCTAAGCCTAGCAAAGGGGGAAATATCTCCCACAGCCTGAAGCCTAGCACGGAGCGCCCTACCTCCCCTTACCCTAACCCCTAGTCCTAACCTAATTCTACAAAGGGATCCCTAGTTTCCCCAACTCTAACCCTAGAAAGGGGGGCCCTACCTGCCACAACCATCACCCTATATCAGTGGGCCCTATCTGGTATGACTCTAACCCTAGCACTGGTACCCTACTTCCCTTATCCCTATCCTGAAATCAGGAAGCTGCACCTGCCACAACCCTAACCCTGGCAAGGGCATCCCTACCTACCCCAGCCCTAACCCGAGCTTAAGGGGCCTGTAAATGTGTGGACTCACCCCCACGGCACCTCCTGCTGGTGACTTCAGGGAATTAGTTCGATTCCAGCTACAGAGCACCCTCTGCAGGCTGGTGATCCACCTGTCCTCTGCTGGCCCCAGGCCCCTCCCTGGACCTCAGTGCCCCTTTAACTGGGTCTCCCCCCCTCCCAGGGGAACCCCACCCCACTATCCCCACTTTGCCTCAGTATTGACTACTGCCCAGTCATTGTCTAGCCCCACACCCTGGGGCAGACTGCAGTATCAGCCACTCATCATAGGCAAAGGGGTTTTGGCCTGGCTGCCTTTACCCACCCTCCGGCTGCCCCTCTGCAAGCCCCATACCTTGGAGACTTAGAATTAGGCCCTGCAGCCTGGGGAAGTTGCTGGCCTAGGGCTTCCCAGTTCCTAAGGCTTTTCCCCAGCCCTGCCTTCCTCTAGGTCCCCTGGGCGAGTGTGTGCGTGCGTGCGTGCGTGCGTGCGTGCGTGCCCGCCCGCCCAGCCAGCCAGCCCGCCCCTCCCTCTCTCTCTCCAGTCAGAGAGAATCCTTCTGCTTCTGGCTCCCCTAGCCTTCTTATACAGCCTGTGGCTCAGTTTGGGGCGTGGCCCCTAGCTGCAGTTACTCCCTCCATCAGCCCAGGCTTCTGGCTCCAGCTACGGCCCCTTGCCAGGGCCGTTTTAACCCCTTTTCTCCCGGAGCAGGAGTCCACCCTGCTACAGGGCCCTACCACCCACAACACTAAACCTAGCAAGCCGGTCCCTAGCTGTCAAAACCATAACCCTATGTCCAGGTGCCATATCTCCCACAACATTAACCCTAGTACCAGGTACCTTACCTCCCTTAACCCTAATTCAAGGGGACCTACTTGCCCCCAACCCTAACTCCAGAACATCAGATCCTTCCTAAACTTAAGTATGGGGCCCTTTTTGCCACAACCCTCAAGCTAGCACCAGATGCTCTACCTCTCCTAACCCCAACCTTATGTGATGGGGCCCTACCTTCCCCAACTGTAACCTTAGCACAGAGGACCCTTCCTAACCCAACCTTATCCCTAACTGAGGGCACTCTACCTGCCACAGCCCCCATCATAGTAATGGATTCACTACCTTCCCTAACCCTAAGTTAGGGGACCCTACCTGCCATAACCCTAGCCCTCAGTCAGGGCCCTTTCAGTGTGCCAGACCCCCTTAAGTCTCACTCTTTCACTGAGTAAGCCACTCAGCTTCACCACCTTCTTGGATCGGAACTCCAGCACACCTACTTCACATCCTAAGCTCCCTTCAGTGAGTCCACCTGAGGTGGGCATCTGAGGGAGACCAGTACCCCCAAAGGGAGCAATACATGCATACCCCGACCTTCTCAATCTGCAATGACTCTCAGCCAGTGTTGTAAAAGCAGTAGGGTTTATTAGATGTCTGGAACGTAGCATAAGAAGTCTTTGGCTAGCATAAATACCAGAAAGTTATAGCATGGTCCATTCTGATTAGTCCAAAGCCCGTCTGATTAGTCCCCCTTGGCTCCCCCTCTGTCCCAATTTCCAGGTGAGTTACACCTGGCCCCTCCTCAGTCTTTTGTTGTCTAGCTGGTCAAACTCGGCTGGCTTCCTGCAGAGGGGTGGGCCATTCATGTCATCAGTTGCTAGGTACCAAATGCCCCAGTCATTTATTTGCCATTGTCTTCATGGAACCTCCATTGACCTGTGCCCCAAACCTGAGGCAACTTTGCCATAGCCGGCCCAAGCATAAACAGCCTTTTCCAATCACCTAGCTAACCATGCAGCACATAGAGGAAACTGAGGTATCCACAGTATTCATAAAGTACTACAGAAAAATTCCACTATATCACATCACTTCCCCCATCACATCTCTTCCCCCTTGAGACTGAACTGAGAGAAGTCACTTTACCCAGTGACCTTGGGATGTTCGAACCCACCAATGTTACCCATAGGTGCCACAGCATCTTCCCCAGTTCCTTGGCGGTTGTTCTATCAGGCACGTCCATGATCCTTTTAGCACCCTACTAATCCAGGGCACTTACTGTTTCCAACACCCAGCTCAGAGCAGTTTCACATCCTCCTTTAGGACTGGCCTCTGCAATGGCACTCGCAAGGTGCCCATGAGGAGCTCTCATGCAGACCCCAGCCCTTTTGCCACCCCAAAACCTTTGGGTTTGAAACCGGGCTGGGATCCTGCCACTGTCTCCTCCCCTTTGTGTGCCAAGGAGTGAGGAGCACAGTGACCCCACATTCCTCCATGTGTCAACCGTCTTGGTTGCAGCCTGGGGTGTCCTTACCCTTGGTTGGAATAGTGGTCCGGTGAGCACTGGTTCTTAACCCAGTCATATTTCTGGTGCTCTGGTATTCCAGCACCTGCCGAGGGATGCAGGGTGCTCCTGCACATTGGCAGGTCCCCTCTGGAGTTGTGTCCCAACCCCAGTGCTGTGTACATGCAAGAAGCCCATCTCCTATCCTGGGGTGAACCTGTTGCCCTCACCCTAGGACAGAATCACTTCCCAGCCCCCCTTCCTAGAGGGTTGTGATTGGGGGTCTCATGAAGAAAACACACCATACCACACTGAGTAGGTCTGTCTGTTACAAGCAGCAACCTTCCAGCTGCTTCTCCCTTCCCTGAGCCTATCTCACCACTAGACAAGGCAAGCATTTTTAGCAATCGTCTTGCCCTGCCAGAGTCACTGTTTCCCAATGCTCAGCTAGGGTCAGTTACCACTGTGCTCAGTTCTGCCTTTGCTTTCCCAGTGAGGGTGTAGTAGGCAGTGAGGGCTGGCTGCCTTGATGACAGCATCAAAGTCAGTGTGAGTCATCTCCTGTGTGAAGATGGGCAGGGACCATCCCTCTGTCCCATTCAGCTACAGGTATCTGGTTACAGACAGGAGTTCTGTGCTGTTACCAGCCTTGTTACTAGCCACGAGAACCCCCCCTCCTCCCTGCCAGCCTGCCTATTTGCATGTTCACTGAAGACCTGCATTCTCAGCCTGCTAGTTTCCTGGATTCAAATCCTCAGCTGTTACAGGCCCAGGGACTGGATCCTGTCTTAAACTGACACATGCAGTGCAATTGTAATCATGTCAGTCCCAGGATATTAGACAGATAAGGTGGGACCCTCACCAACAGAAGTTGGTCCAATAAAAGATATCACCTTACCCACCTTGTCTCTTTAATGTGATGCAGCCATTTCCCAAAAGGACATCAAAGCTAATGTCCTGGAGAACCTCAACTATCAGCCACCCTGCTCCCTCCTATCTCTGCACAGGGATCTGAGTCATAAGCAGGGCAAATGGCTTCACATTTGGACCTTGTACCCAAATTACCCAGCCCTTCCGCATTTGATGGGGTTGTACCACACAAGACCTGACAAGGTCTCTACGAGAATCTCTCCACCCCATCAATGTCTTCCCATTAACCTTCTGCTCCACTGGAGATCAGATGGTCTGAGCCTGGCAGAGTTCAACAGGACGTGTATATTGATGCCTGGAGTGGGAGCCCCTCTGGGCTAGACACCCATGGCTGGCCTGGGCCAGCTGACTCATGCTCATGAGGTTCAGGCTGTGGGGCTGTTTCATTGCTGTGCAGACTTCCAGACTTGGGGTGGAGCCCAGGCTCTAGAGCCCTGCAGGGTGGGAGGGTGCCAGAGCTCAAGCTGCAGCTTGAGCCCAGTATACACAGCAGTGCAGCAGCCCCACAGCCCAAGCCCCACAAGCAGGAGTTGGCAGGCGTGGGCCAGCCATGGGTTTTTCTTTGCTGTGTAGACATACCCTTAGAGCTTGGCTACACTTGCAAGTTAGAGCGCATTAAAGCAGCCCAGTGCGCTCTAACTCACAATGTACCCATACTGGCAAGGCCCGTAGAGTGCTCTGATTCCGCGGCTAGAGCGCTCCTGGTACTCCCTCTCGGTGAGTGGAATAATATGTATTGCGCCTCTGCTGGAGCCCTGTGGGTCCAGTGTGGACACCCTGGTCTGTTAATGCGCTCTGATCAGTCTCCAGAAGTGTCCGACAATGCCTGTTCTAACTACTCTGGTCATCACTTTGAACTCTACTGCCCTGCTCTCAGGTGACCAACCGCCAGACCCGCCCCTTAAATTCTCTGGGAATTTTGAAAATCCCCTTCCTGTTTGCTCAGCCAGGTGTGGAGTGCTCTCAGCGCATCTTTCCAGGTGACCATGCCTCCACACTTCAGGAGAGCCCCAGTATGAAGCAGTGGCGTGGCGCTGGACCTCATCAGTGTTTAGGGGGAGGAAACTGTCCAGTCCCAGCTATGCTCCAGCCATAGGAATTATGATACCTTTGGGCAGATATCAAGGGACATGATGGAAAGGCCATGATCGAGATGCACTGCAGTGCAGGGTTAAAGTGAAGGAGCTGCGAAGTGCCTACTGCAAAGCCCGTGAGGCCAACAGCTGCTCCGGTGCTGCCCCTGCGACCTGTTGTTTCTACAAAGAGCCGGACATGATACTTAGGGGCAACTCCACCTCCAGTTCGAGTACCACCGTGGACACTTCAGAGTCCAGTTCAACAAGGCAGGAAGAGGAGGAGGAAAGTGGGAGTGAGGGTGCTGAGGAGGAGGAAGACACCCCAGAATCCCTAGATGCAGGCAGCCAAGAGATGTTTTCAAGCCAGGAGGAAGGTAGCCAGTTGCAGCAGCCACTTCTTGGGGAAGGACAAACACCAGAGGAGGTTCCCGATAAGCGGCTTTTATTTTGGAAAGAAAGTTATTCAGTGCGGGCTCTTGGAGCGAAGAGGGTTAGGGCTATATGCATGCCTAGATGCAGAATAGGGCATTGATGTGCTCTCTCACATCATGGTAATCAGCCTCAGTGATCTATTCAAAGGTCTCATCCAGAACTTGGGCAATGCTTGTGGTCCTTGTCCCAGTCAGGCTAACATGTCCATGCCACAGTGCCATGAGGGGTGAGGCGACCATTACTGCACATAGGCAAGCCGCATTGTAGTAGAAGACCCTCCCTTGCTTCTCAGATCACTCTCAGCAGCAAGATATCTTCCAGGATGAACTCCTCTTGAAAATGTGGGGACAGTGTTCAGTGTAGGTACCCCCTGAAGCTGTTGGCTGTCCCTAAGGCACAGAAACCCAGGGGACAGTACAGCCCTGAAACAATCAGTCCCCCTTGCCCTGTGCTTACTCACCATTTTGGGGCTCCTGTGGGTTATGTGCGCTTGCTTTGGGATGGGCAAATTATGCTATTGTGTAGACTGTGCTTGGCCTCCTTAAGTATGGGGAAAACATTTCTCTGTCTAATGTGAACAATGCTGCCTCTGTTAAGTGTTGCATTTTGCCTTTACAAATGCAACCTTGAGATCTCAGCCATCTGCCTTATCATCAGCCAAGAGGCTGCAAAGAATCAGGAAAAGACCACACAGAAGCAAAGAAGACATGCTGCATGAAGTAATGCAGCAGTCACTTAATGAGAATCTAAAAGTGCAGGAGTGGAGAGAGGGAGAAAGGAGAATCCGCCAGCAGAATGAGAAGCGCCGGCACAAAAGCGCGGTTCTCTGACAGCAAAGCACAGAGGGGCTGATAAGCATCATGGAGCACCAAGCAGACTCTATCCAGGCGCTCGTAGCCATGCAGGAGGAGCACTACCACGCCTCCCTACCCCTCTGCAGCTCTTGTCCCAAAACTCTTTCCCTTGTGCCCCCATGTCATCTCCAACCCACTTTCCCCAACATCCGGGTTCTTACCACCACCAGCTGCCTCCAACACCAGTAGCTTCACCACCGAGCCCTGCAAACTAGGACCCTTACTCACTGCATTCAACCCCCATCACCATGCAGTATAGCCATCCAGAAGTGCAGCGCTCATTGCACAGCACTCCAGCCAGGAAGACTGAGTATGATAACAGGACATATGCAAATCTGTGATTGTACCATTCACCACCCCACTCCCTTGCCCTTTCAGTTTTCCCAAGCAGTTGTGTTTCTTTTCAATAAATGAATTTTCTTTTCAATAAATGGATATTTTGGCTTTGGAAACATTCTTTATTATTGTGTAAAGTAAAAGATACCTTAGGCCAGGAAAGCAACAGGCACTGCAAGTCAGCATAGCAAATACAGATTCCTACTAACATTGGAGCCACTGCACTTCACTCCCGTGCAGGGCGCCAAACATTACTGGTGGCTTTCAGCCTCAGATTTCTCCCTCAAGGCATCCCTAATCCTTGCAGCCTTGCGCTGGGCTCCTCTAATAGCCCTGCTCTCTGGCTGTGCAAATTCAGCCTCCAGGTGTTGAACCTCTGAGTTCCATGTCTGAGTGAATCTTTCACCCTTCCCTTCACAAATGTTATGGAGGGTACAGCACACGGATATATATGTCACGGCTCCCTGTGTAGGGTTTCATGAGCCATGGCATTAAAGGGTAAATGGGGTCTCCAAGGATCACAGTGGGCATTTTGACTTCCCCTACGGTGATCTTCTGGTCTGGGGAAAAAGTCCTGGCTTGCAGTTTCCTGAACAGGCCAGTGTTCTGAAAGATGTGTGCATCATGCACCTTTCCGAGCCAGCTTGCATTAATGTCAATGAAACGCCCATGGTAATCCACAAGCGCCTGGAGAACCATAGAGAAATACCTCTTCCGATTAACATACTCGGAGGCTAGGTGGAATTGCGAATTCGAATATGCATCCCATTTATCGCCCCTCCACAGTTAGGGAAACTCATTTGTGCAAAGCCAGCCACAACGTCATGCACGCTACCCAGAGTAATGGTTCTTCTGAGTAGGATGTGATTAATGGCCCTGCAAACTTGCATCGACATGATTCCAACGGTCGACTTTCCCACTCCAAATTGGTTAGCAACCAATTGGCAGCTGTCCGGAGTTGCCAGCTTCCAGATTGCAATAGCCACATGCTTCTCCACCCTCAGGGCAGCTCTCAATCTTGTGTCCTCGTGCCGCAGGATGGGGGCAAGCTCCTCACACGGTCCCACGAAAGTGGCTTTTCTCATCCGAAAGTTCTGCAGACACTGCTCATCATCCCAGACTTGCATGACGATGTGATCCCACCATCAGTGCTTGTTTCCCGAGCCCAAAAGCAGCATTCCACAGTGGTGAGCATGTCCGTTACTGCCACAAGCAATCTTGTGTCATATGCATTGCTCGAGTCGATATCATTGTCGGAGTCCTCACTGTCAGTTTGAATGTTTAGGAGTAACTCGACTGTCAAACATGACATGCTGGCGAGACGCGTCAGCATATTCCTCAGCAGTTCGGGCTCCATTCCTGCAGACCAAAAAGGGATGACAGAGCGTGCAGCACAAAAAACGTTGAAAGATGGTGCCAAATGTGGACAGAAGCACAGGGATTGCTTGGATGCGAAGTGATGCATCACGGGGCGTAGGGACAGGACCCAGAATGCCCCACAACCCTCGCCCCCTTCCCACAAGCCACAGCACCAGAATGGGAAAAGGTGCTCTGTGGGAAAGCTGACAATAATGCACCGCTCCCAGTGCAGCGGCAAGTGCTGCAAATGTGGCCACGCCAGTGCGCTTGCAGCTGTCAGTGTGGACAGACTGCAGCGCTTTCCCTACTGCACTCTCCGAAGGCTAGTTTAACTCAAAGCGCTCTACAGCTGCAAGTGTAGCCATGCCCTTAGTCACCAGCACTGGTGTCCCCAAGGAGCTGGCTGTGTGACTGCTTTCCTCTGAAAGTTCACTCATGTAGTTCACTCTGAAGCCTGAGCCACAGGCTGCCTTTCTGGTTGGACAATGTAGGACACAGCCTCTCTGTCCCAGAAAAACCTTATTTCAGCAAGCTTTGGGCATTCTGCTCACTTACATTCTGTCCATCTGCAGATATTACATCTCAGTTCTCTGAGTCCCATTGAACAGCTTTGGCTTTCCCCAAGTTCCACTTCTGGGATACCACCATGGAGTGAGTCTCCTTCCCCGGCCCCATGCTTAGGCCAGTCCCCTTTGGGTCTCTTTTCATACCAGAACCTGTTGTCCACAAATTCATCTGCCAACCAGCCTGCATTATGCAAATCCACAGGCTTCCTGTCCACTAATCACATTTAAAGGTCCTGAGGACAGATTTCATAAAGTTTCTCCAACCCAACCTGGTTATACAAATCCTCCAGGGTAGTGACCCTTGCTCCCTTACACCATCTGTGGAAATATTCGTCTATCACCATGGTGAATTCCATGTAGGTCACATCTCAAGTCTTTTGCACCCCCTGAAAACTTTTCCTATAAGCCTCAGGGATCAGCTCCTATGTAAGCAGTAAAGCCTTTTTGAATAGCTCACAGTCTCTGCTATCAATGGCTGTAAGTCTCTGGCTTTGAGATCACGTAAGGGGGTGAGCCAGAGGAGCTGGTCTATAAGGTCAACCTGGTTCAAATTGCAAGCCTTGTCAAAGGCAGTAAGGTAAGCATCCATATCCCCTGTGCTTCAACTAGGGTAGCAATTTGGTATCTAGGTTCTCTGTGGAATTAGCATGCCGTGTCTTTCCCCACTTGGTGGGTCCTCTTGCCCCATAGCTTCTCCATCTCCAGTTCATGATTTTTCTGCTTCTCCTGCTATTCTTAGTCCTCTATCTCCTTTGCTCTCATCTCCAAGTCCCATTGCTTCAAGGAAGTGGTTATTCATCCACGAAAGCTCATGCTCCAAAACGTCTATTAGTCTATAAGGTGCCACAGGACTCTTTGCTGCTTTTACACTTTGTAGAAAGTCTCAATAATTCAGATGTCACAAAGAGGTTGCATGTTTTGAACAAGGCTAGTTGGGGTAATTGAAAGAACCCAAGCATAATGATGATGAGTGGTTCTTTCAGTTACCCCAGTTGCAGAACCATGAGGGGTGACAGGGTGGCATGCTGGAGGGCAGCACCCTATGACACGGAAAAGTTGATATGGAATTCAGTTGGTAAAGAACTAAAGGATAGGACTATAACTAATGTCAGTCAAGATGGTTTCACTGGAAAAAAGATCTTGTCTGACAAACCTAATTTTATTCTTTCATCAGATTGCAAGTTTGATTGAGAAAGGAAACTGTGTAGATGTAACAGATTTAGACTTTTGTAAAGCATTTTACTTAGTACTGCATGGCATTCTGATTAAAAAATTGGTACTAAACAATATCAATGGAGCACACATTCAGTGGATTAAGAACTAGCTGACAGATCTCAAAAAGTAGTTTTCAATGGGGAATCGTCATTGAATGGAAATGCTTCTACTGGGGTTCCACAGGGAACAATATTAAGCTTGATGCTGTTCCATATTTTCATCAATGATCTGGAAGTAAATATAAATTCACCACTGATAAAATTTGCAGCTACAAATTGCCAGAGTGGTAAATTATGATGAGGACAGGACAGTCACGCAGAGCAGCCTGGATCACTTGTTAAGATGGACCCATTCAAACAAAATGTGTTTTAATACAGCCAAATAAAAAGTTATATCTGTAGGAAGAAAAAATGTAGGCCATACTTATGGATAGGGGGACTGTATCCTGGACAACAGTGACTGAGAAAGATTTAGGAGTCATAGGGGACAAACAATGGAACACGATCTCCCAATGTGATGCCGTGGCAAAAAGAACTAATGACATTCTTGGATGTACAAACAGGGGAGTAATGTATAGGAGGAGGGAGGTGATTTTACCTCTGTATATGGGATTGGAGAGTCTGATACTGGAATGCTGCATCCAGTTCTGGTGATTGTATTTCAAAAAGGATTGAAAAACTGAAGAGGCTACAGAGAAGAGCCACAAAAATGATTTGCAGACTGGAGAAAATGCCGTACTGTGAGAAAGCGTGGGTATGCTTCCAGTGTGGCTAGACAGACACACTAGCTCTGCTCATGCTAGTATGCTAAAAATAGCAGTACAGCTGCAGCCACTCAGGTGGTGGCTTGGGCTAGCTGCCCACAAAGAGTCACTCCAAGGCCCCTGGTTATGTGCTTAGGGGGCTAATCTGTGCTTCTGTGGCCACCATGCTGCTATTTTCAGTGCACCAGCTTGAGCAGAGCTAACATATGTCCGTCTACCGCAACTTCCAGCTGCAGTGTAGACATTCCCTTCAAGAGCTCAACTGGTTTATCAGAAAGAATATCGATGTGGCTTGGTTAAGGTGTATAGGTACTTTCACAGGGAGAAAATACTCAGTGCTAAAGGGCTATTTAATCTAGCAGAGAACAGCAGAACAGGAACTTATGGGTTGAAGCTGAAGCCAGAAAAATTCAAATTAGAAATAAGGCACAAATTGTTAACAGCGAGGGTGATTAACCATTGCAACAAATTACCAAGAGAAGTGGTGGATTCTCCCTCTCTTGATATCTTCAAATCAGGACTGGATGCCTTTCAGGAAGGTGTGCTATAGTTATACAAGTTATTGGGCTCAACACAGGGAGAATTGGGTGACATTTGATGGCCTGTGATATGCAGGAGATCAGACTAGATAATCTGATGGTCCCTTCTGGTCTTAAACTCCCTGAATCAACCAGTAAAATCCAACCTGGAGCCATTGTCCTAGAAGTGAAAAGCCCATGTCCCATTCTCTAGCCCGCTAAGCCAGCCCATCCTGTTTCCTGCCCTCCAACCTGGGGCAGTATTAGAACAGTGTTGTAGAGATGAAAGGTTTCATGTACCATTTTTAGCCCTTAATAGCTGAGGAAAAGTTACATACATTCGGAAATTTCCCACAACATCCCTTTTCTGTTGAGTCAGTCAAGGGGGCTATAGCTCTGAAGGGGAAAGTAGAAACTGGGGGGTGTATAGTTGAACTTGGCCATTTAAGACACAATTCCCTGTGAATATTTCCATTTCACTTGGGCATGATCTCTGCCCTGTATCTGCAGTGAATAAGAACTGCACTCACTGCAGAGCTGGGAGAATGAGAGGTAAAATGCACAGCCTTTCCTGGGCCCATTGCCCAGGCATGTGGAATTACCAAAGAGGGTGGAACTTACCGCAGCTGGAGATTTAACAACACATTGTCAAAGCACTCAGTTAAACATTAAATACATTGCTTTAACCCAGCCCTACCAAGGTGCACCCCTCAGCTGAATCTAATTAGGTGGGGTTTTTTCTTTCTGGGTGCTTGCTGCTTACTCCAGCTGTACAATTGTGTGTCCTCCATGTGGGCCAAGGAACCACAGGAGCAGAGGAGGAGGAACCCAGAACTGGTCCTAGGTGGCTGTATCTGCCCTAAATTTCCAGGAAAGGAGGAATCACATAAGAGAAGTCTAGCAGGCAGTTTTCACAGACTAGAGTTAAGACTCACCAGTTATACCAAGAAACAATACAAATTACCAAGAGTTCTTATTACATTTACTTATGATCATCCATTCTTAATTCGTTAAAACCTAACACATTTATCATGCTGCCAAAGATGCACTTGTCTGTAAGGCACTTTTAAGAGTGAATGGATTGATCTAAAAGGCACAAGTTTATTGTTTACAATCTCTATTAGGCCAACTTGCTTGGACCGATAAGGGAGTTAAAATCGAACTTGAGGTTACTTGAGGTCTCCCTAGAAAGTGTAGACTTAGCAAGACAAGTAGAGTGTCCCTATAAGGACACACACTACACAAAGAAGGAGAGCTTGCCGGGCACTGGCTTCCTTCGGGCCCCAGGGGTGCTCAAACACTCAAAAAAATGCTCAGTAAAGATGCTGAATTTATTGTAATTCAGATAGTCATATTTTGACCTGACCGGTTGGTGGCTTGTTATTCTGAATTGCAAACATTGCAGAGAAGTAACTCTTGTGACTGAAGAGATTGAGTCGCTTCTGGTCCTTGCTGAAAGGGATACGTTTTGTACTGTGCTGTCTACCACACTCTAAGTGCTTCTGCAACCAGAGAATTGGTTGACAGGTGTGAAAATAAAAACTTCAAATCCTTGCCCAGACCATAATATTTTTTGTCAGCATGTTTTCAGGCAGGAGATGCCCTAGCTAGACTCTGCAAAATGGTCTTAGCAGGCTCTAGTAAAGCCTCATTTACAGGAACGGCCACCCACATAGAAGCTGAAGTACATAAAATGTCATAGAATATCAGGGTTGGAAGGGACCTCAAAGGATTTGAAATGTATCAGCAACACGCTTGATCAGCTCTTGGAATTGTCTAAAGTCATCTGCCATGAAAGGCGGTGGAGGCATTTACAGCCTCACCCAGCGATGACAAAGAAATATTTGTGTGAAATGTTACCTCCTGGTCAGCCCTTGCCTCATATTCCTCAAAGGTCTCCACTACCAGCTCTGGCTGGGGAGGTGGGAATGAGGGCTTGAGATAATGGATCTTCCTATACTCCCTGTGGGAATGACTCACTGCCCTCAAGAACTGTTGGCAGTGCAAGGCCCAGGGGTCCCAATAAGGCCACTCGGGGGGCGGAGGGCCCGGATGACAAAGGAGGATGCATTTGCTGTTGGTCACCCCAGATAGATGGAGGACAAATTTATCTGTCTTCCATTTTCTCAGAATAGGTAAGATAATGGTGTCCTGCAGAATAGACAGGAGACCCCTGAACCAAAATACCATCAGAAGACTCATTGTCAGCATATTCTGCAGGGAAATGTAAGTGTTCACCCTGGATGGCTGACGTCTGGGGAGAAGGAGGTCTCAATGAAAAACTGAGTCAGTGGCCCAGAAGATTTTGGTATGGAGAACTGTCTGGTACCAGTAAGTAATGAAGACTCTGGCTGATCTGTCACAACAAGAACCTTTGAATATCTAAACACCAATGGTACTGCCATGTAAGCGGGAGCTGGGTCCAATCCTGTGCAGAGCTATGTCAGTGCCGAGGTAGGGACCTATCCAGAATGTGCCAGTGCAGCAGACATGGAATGCTTTGAGTGAGTACGTCCAGACTGACTCGGACGGTACCAATGCAGTGGTCCAGCGCACCAGTGTAGGTACAGAGGCTACCGATTAATCTGATGCTGCCGACCTTTTTGAGGAGGAATTTCTGCTCATATTCACATGAGTGCTTGAAGCAGAAGAGATCTACAGTACCAAGTCTTATTTATAAGAAACATGGCTCTTAGAGGAAACCTGAGACATTTTTTCTGTACCGGACTAACTTGGAACCTCGATAGTATTCCCTTTGGGACCCGAGGTCTTCAGAACCTTCTTCACAAACAGTAACAAAGACTCCTTGGAAGGAGATCTAACACTCTTGTTCCTTTATTGGTACACGCAAACCTAATGTGCAGGGCTCTTGGTACCATGGGTATGGATATAGGTGCTGCATCTCCCAAGGCTTTTGGTGACCAAGACCTGAAGGTGGACAGGATACCAATCATTCCATCCCTCAAGAGTCTCGGTGACCAGGATCCTGATGCAGACAGGGGACTAAATGTGCTCACAGTCCAGTGTACAAGGGGGTTCTTGGAGCCTGATTTGGAAGCCTGTTGTAGGGCTTGATCCATCATCAACAGTTTAAACTATATTTCCCTGTTTTTACAAGATCTGCTCTTGAATAAGGAGCAGGTCTTACGCTTGGTCAGTACATGGGTGTATCCCAAACACTGCAGACACTGAAAATGTCCATCACAAATAGGCTCCTAGTAGGAAAGGCAATGCTTAAAGCCTGGGGATTCCAGCATAGCCCAGATAATAAAGTCCAGAACAATCCCTCAGAGGGGAAGGAACAAATAAACAAACGCACTAAACTAATTACAACTAAGATCATCTAAACTATAGCTAGATAAAAGTGAAGAAGGCAGGTTGTGCAGGCCAAAGGTGGTTCAGAAGGAACTGAGGACAACTCACCCATGCAGCTCTATATACTTCAGTAAGGAGTACAAGGATGCGTATGGTACATGTGTAGGTCTAATGGATTGAAAATCTCCCATCAAGGGCACATGAGGGCACTTGAAGTGGAGTACCCATAGGGACACTACTTAAAGAAGAACCAATAGTTATTTATATTAAAGAATAGAAGGGGAAATACAATCTTCGAAATAAAGATCTTACCACTTCTTATCCTCTTAACACTGGGATGGGGGAGAGTCCTTTTCATACGGCTGGTCCAGGAGTCTGTCGCACTTAGGATGCTGCAGTTTCTTGTTGAGTTCAGTGACAGTTGGCTCTCCAGTTGTACATGGTGAACTTAGTTTTATATACAGTACCCTAATTTCAGGTCTCATTGGAACGGGCCAGCCTCTGATTTCTACTGGACACATGCCAAGTGATTGTTCAGATTTCAGCTGTTTGTTTCTCCTTCCATTGGTATCCAGCAGGTGGTGTACAGCAAATGTCTTCAATTCTTTTTCTTATCAGAAATGACTCTCTTTTCATGAGAGTCATTTCAAGGGCTGAATTTCATTATTAGCCCCTAGTATCAGTTGGGATCCCTGGTTTCAAGCAATTTCTCTTCATATTCCAAAGTTACACCCTGATTTATATATTTCAACATTCCTTCTTCCATGTGCCAAGCAATTCCTATTACTTCTGGAGTCCAACAATTGTTTACAATGAAACCAACAAAATCTCTTACAGTCTTTTAAATTAGGAGGATATATTCCATACATTCACTGATTGTACATAAGCATTTTACATTATTTAGGACTTCCAGCAGAACAAGCGGTATTAGCCACATACAGAATGAGGTAGATCTGACCCACGAGGCGAACAAATTTGCAGCTTCTAATTTGGGATGAAAGACAGATTATCCACAGTATATTTGATTTAGAAGGAAAACAATGTATGTCTTACAATTTGGGGTGAAACCATGTGGCTTAGATATCTTGGTGTAACAGGTAGTTTTCCCAATTCGACCTTCAAACTTACAACCTGTTTTTTCTAATTTGCTTAACTTGCAGCTTCCCCACCCATCTCTTGATCTACTCACAAGGAGCACTATGCAATGTTTGCATAGCAAAGCCGGATGTAACCTTTCCTTGGTAATTTGTAGTTCTTTTTAGCTAGACTGGGAGGGAGAAAGAGAGTATATTTATATGCAAATTATGAGAGATTCTTGCGTAAGTGATGTGATTAACAATACTCTCTCATTTAGCCATTTTAGTTTCTATTACAGGGGAGAGGAACTCCCAACTTTGGCTGGTCTCTGGACCTTAGACAAAATGTCTCACATGATGTGACCCATTTTCTTATTGTCTTTACTTCCTGGGTGGATCCTATTTTGGGACAAACAGCAATGGATATCTTTTCCAGTTTTTGAGGGCCAGAAATAATCAGTAAAAAGCAACAGAGAGTCTTGTGGCACCTTTAAGACTAACGTGTGTATTGGAGCATAAGCTTTCGTGGGTGAATACCCACTTCATCAGCTGACAAAGTGGGTATTCACCCAAGAAAGCTTATCCTCCAATACATCCGTTAGTCTTAAAGGTGCCACAAGACTCTCTGTTGCTTTTTACAGATCCAGACTAACATGGTTACCCCTCTGATAAATAATCAGTAGTTATTAATCATTCAAGCCATAACTGCTCTGTATGTCCCTTACAGGCTTACACAATATTGACAGAAGCATTCCTCTGTCAGCACAGCTGTGTTTACACTGCAGGTTTTGTT